>NC_077247.1:6289375-6920000 GCF_947179165.1 Solanum dulcamara | reverse complement strand
TCAAAAATGACCTTCAGGGTCATTACAACATCCACTACTAAAAGAACTTTCATCCACGAAAGTAAGGGTCAAGAAGTACCTGAAGACTCAAATAAGCTGGGGAGCTGCTCTCCCGCATCTTATGCTTGGTCTCCCAGGTAGCCTCTTCGATCGAACGGTGGCACCATTAGATCTTAACCACAAGGATGGACCTAGAACAAAGCTAAGGAACATCCCTAGCTAGAATAGCAACCAACTCTGCCTCCTAAAAAAGGTAGGAGATCATCCAACTCAACAGAATCATAAGCAGCCTCTTCAACTCTCCTCAGAATCTCAAAAGGCCCAATACACTTGGGGCTTAGCTTACCTCGCCTGTCGAATCTCATCACTCCATTCAAAAGAAACACCCATAAGAAAACCCAATCTCCAACCTTAAAGTGCAAGGGTCAGCGCCTGCGATCAATATAACTCTTGTTCCTACTCTAAGTTGTCCTCAGCCTATCTTGAATAACCCAGACCCTGGCTATGGCATCCTAAAGTAAATTGGTATTGTGCAGCCTAGGCTCTAAAGACTCAAACCAACCAACCGGAGTACGACAACGCCTACTATATAAGGACTCGAACGGGGATATCTAAATATTAGAGTGGTATCTATTATTGTATGAAAACTCCACCAAAGGCAAGTACTTCTCCCAATAATGCTCAAACTCTAATGTAGAAGGTCACAGCATATTCTCTAGAACCTGAATAGTATGCTCTGACTGGCCATCAATCTGTGGATGAAATCCCGTGCTAAGATCAACCTAGGTGCCCAACTCTATCTGAAAGGCCATCTAGAAACTAGAAGTAAGCTGAGATCCCCTATCCAATATAATGGACACAGTACCCTATGTAGATGGACCACCTCCTAAATATAGATCCGAGCTAGATGATCTGTAGTAAAAGTAGACCGCACCGGTAGGAAATGTGCTGACTTGGTCAATCCATCAAAGATGGCCTAAATACAATCATTACCTCTAGGGTCTGAGGTAATCCCATCACGAAGTCTATGGTAATCTGCTCTTATTTCCACTCGAGAATAGGTAATCTCTGAAACACTCCACCAAGTTGCTGATGCTTGGTCTTAAACTGCTGGCAACTCAAATAATGGGATACATACTCAGCTATATCTCTCCTCATGCCACACCACCAATAATATTGTCGCAAATCCTGATACATCTTTGTGGTGCCCAAATAAATAAAGTACCTATAATCATGGGCCTCACATAGAATCAACTAAATGAAGTCTCCAACTCTGGGAATGCAAAGGCAACCATCAAACCATAGTACTCCATCTGAATCTATAGAAGCCTGTCCACCCTCGCCCCATAATACCAATTCTCGAAGCTCTACCAATGCTCTATCCTCAAACTATTCGCCATGAATTTGATCCGATAAAGATGAACGAGCTCCTATATAATCCAAAATCGATCTAGAATCTGGGATGTCCAACCTAACTATCCTATTAGCCAAAGACTGGATATCCGAGGCTAAGGGTCACTCCACAGCAAGCAATTAAGCTAAACTACCCATACTCCCCGCCTTTCGGCTCAAGACATCAGCTACTACATTTGCCTTGCCTGAATGGTAGAGGATACATATGTCATAATCTACTAATAGCTCAATTCAGTGCCGCTGTCTAGAATTAAGGTCCCTCTAACTCATAATGTACTGGAGGGTACGGTGATCCATACATATCTCATAATGGACCCCGTATAAGTAGTACCTCCACATCTTGAGAGCAAAAACTACCGCCGCCAACTCCAAGTCATGAGTAGGGTAGTTTTGCTCATGCGCTCTCAACTATCTAAAAGCATAAGCAATAACTCGGCCCAGTTGCATTAGAACATACCCAATACCTACACCAGAATCATCATAATATACTAAAAAGCTCTCGCTCTTAACTGGAAGAGTCAGAACGGGAGCAGTGGTAAGCAACTCCTTGAGCTTTTGAAAGATTATCTCACACTCCTTGGACTATACAAAGGGATCATCCTAATGGGTCAAATGGGTCAATAGGGCTGCAATGGTGGAGAAACCCTCGATGAAGCACCTGTAATAACCGGCCAATCCGAAGAAGCTCCAAATCTCTTTAACAAACGTGGGCCTAGCCCAACCACGAATAACCTAAATTTTTGCTGGATCTACCATGATACCCTTCTTGGACACCAATGTCCCTGAAATGCCATAGACTCCAACCAAAACTTGTACTTTGAGAATTTAGCATAAAGCTGTTGATCGCTCAAAGTCTGGAGCACAACCCTAAAATGTCGTGTGTGCTCCTCTCTACTCCGTGATTACACTAGTATATAATCGATGAATACAATCATCAAGGAGTCAAGATAAATCCTAAATACTCAGGTCATATGATTCATAAAAGCTATGGGGGCATTAGTAAGCCCCAAAGATATCATAAAGAACTCATAGTGGCCATAACGAGTCTGAAAAGCAATCTGTTGTCCATATCTCTAAGCCTTAACTGGTAGTAGTCGGACCTCAATTCAATCTTAGAAAAAATAGTGGCACCCTAAAGGTGGTCAAATAGATCATCGATACAAGGTATGCGGTAATGATTTTTACCGTCACCTTGTTCAACTGCCTGTAATCAACACACATCCGTATAGTCCTATTATTCTTCTTAACAAACAGGATAGGTATACCTAATGGTGACACATTCGGATGAATAAAGCCCTTACCTAGGAAATCCTCAAGCTGGACACTGAGCTCCTTAAGCTCTGCGGAGGCCATATGGTAAGGTGGTATAGAAATAGGCTTAATGCCCGGCTCTAAATCTATAACAAAGTCGATATCTCTCTCTAGGGTAGACCAGGTAGGTTTGTAGGGAAGACATCAATAAACTCCTAAACCACAAAAACTAAATTGACAAAATGGGCCTCGCTTGACAAATAACGTACATATGCTAACTACGTGAAACACTCAGATGCAACTAGCCACCAGGCCTGCATAAAGATATGATCCCAGTCAGTGAGCACTATAAGCACCCTGCCACAAGACTGGGGGAATGCCAAGCATGGCTAATATAACAGTCTTAGCATAACAGTCCAAAATTGCATGGTGAGGGGATAACCAATTCATGCCCAAAATAACATCAAAGCCTAGCATATCAACTAAAATTAGATCTGCTTAGGTCACATGCCACTAAATAGTCACCACAAAAGATCTACAAACCTGATACACTACTAAAGAATCCCCTACCAGGGTAGAAACATGCAACGACACCTCAAGTGACTCATAAACAATACTAGATGGGGAGCAAATTATATATACACATCAGAATATGTGGAACTCGGATCAAATAAAGATGAAGCAGTCTATTGACAAATAAGGATAGTACCTGTGATAACATTATCTGATGCCTCAGCTTCTGCCCTCACTGGAGCAGCATAGAAATGGCCTTGTCACCTCTCCCCTATGACTATCTGTCCTTCCATCTAACTTATCTCCCCAGGGACCTCCCCAAATACCCTACTGACCATCGCCGTATCCCTGACCCTGATCTTCATCTCTGGGGGGAGGTGGTAATACTGCCAATGGTCTAACCCAGCTGGGGTACTCTCTAGCCTAGCACTATAGTGAGCGATAATTAAAGTATCCTAAAGCCGAGCAGCCTGTGACAACTTATTTGCGATAGGAAAGAACCAGAACCAAATCTCTAGAGCTCTGCCCTACAATGGAACCCCCCAAATGGGGCTCGCTAACCTCAGATATTGGTAGGGGCGGCCTGAACTGACCGACTAGACTGGCCCTATGGTCCTATTATGTTGGAACCATTAGTGGGGCCTATCATACTATCATGGCCCCTAGACTAGGATCCATTATAACTGCCCTAATGCTTGGGTCTCTTATCTCTACCCTATTGGGCCTGGCAATGAATAATATCTATGGTGCGGTCATGATCCACTATGTCCAGAAAAAAGAGGCCCACAGAAACTAGTGTTCGGCCCCCAACCTCAATTAGGGCCTCAAACCACGCATAAAACATCGTACTCGCTCTTTCTCAGTAGGTAGAATTAGGGTAACATACCGGGATAGCTTGTGAAATCTAGCCTCATAGTCGGCAACCGTCATCTAACCCTACTCCAATTGAGTAAATTGATCTCGGAGTCGGTCCCTGACGCTCCTAGAAATGTACTTAGCTAAGAAGGCCTCTGAGAATTGAGCCCATATCAACGATGATGATGCAGCTGTCCTGGTCTGCAAGTAAGAATTCCACCACTGCTTCTAACCCACGGAACTAGTGAGCGGTAAAGTCGAAGCCTCTGGACTTTAAAAGACCTAAGAAGTGGAGATGCTCCTGGCAGGTAGTCAAAATCTCTATGACATCCTCACCAATGGCTATAGAAAATATCGGGGGTGACAACCTCTGAAAGACTCCTAACATATTTTGCTCTTGTAATGACATCACACCCTATAGAATTGCTGGCGAGTTGCAAAAACTAGTGGAGGCGGCTGAACCTCAGGTGCTGGTGGATCCCGCAATGCTGGCATGTCCTCCACTAGAGTTAGGGCCTGTGGTATAACCCTGATAGCCAACTGGAGCTGAGTAATCACTGCCTGTAATGTTGGAGTCATAACTGGTGCGATTGGAGTCTGTACTGCTGGTGGTGGAACCTCTGGCTGAGGAGGAATAGGGGCATCCTAGTGCTCCTCTACATTCTTAGGAGCTATATCTGGATTGAAAGCTGGTGCTTCTCCCCTACCTATTCCATGGGGCCGGCCTCTAGGCCTACCTGGCCCAAGTGGGTCATCACCACCAGTGGTACTGCATGTACGAACCATTCCTACAAAAAAGTGGAACAAATGAGATTTTAGGAAACCAATAAGTCATAATACTGCATGAAATGATACAATATAGAGAACATTCTTAATAACATCTTGTAGCCTCCCGAAGATAAGTTACAGATGTATCTGCACCCATCCGCGAGACTCTACTAGACATTGGAGCTGTAGAAGTGAGACCAATAAATTTAGGGATTTGATACCAACTTGTCACGACTCGATTTAATAAGTCATTAAGGCACATACTATAACCCACCAGTAGGTAAGCCAACCTGTAAACTCAAAATGATAAGTAAGGGTTTTGAGGGAAGAAATTAATCAAGAATGGAAAATTCTAAAATAAACAAAATAGATAAGAGGAAGCAAAAGCAAAACCTGTTAGATACAACTAAAGATCCCTCTTAGAACCTGGAGGCCATAAGTACAGAACTACTATAAAATAAATTATGAGTATAAGTCCAAAAAGATGGGACATCCATACTGAAGGAGATGAAAATAATCCCAAAACATCAAGTGCTTACCCAAGTCTCTAAAGCTGACTACAACAGGCTCTATGTATCCACGACAGTAGCTGGTGCTCAGTTATACATCACGAAAGGAGAGGCAGACTGTAGTATGAGTACCAAGACAATAGGTACCCAGTAGGCATCATAGATTGACTGGGCAAAAAGGTAAAAATATTATGAAAAAGAGGAATAAGTCTAAATAGGGATCATGAAAAGTGTCTAAGTAGAGACAGTACTACCTAAGAGGACTACGACTAAATATACCCAACTGGGCCCCCATAAGCCCAGTTGGGGAACTCGTGCGCAAGTTTAAATAAAAACACCTATCAACATTACCTCATACCTTAAATATCTTTATGAATTCACGTATATTAGCTTATCATTTATTGCCTCTCTATCGACTTTACTATATCCTTTATTAAAAATCCAATTGTCCTCTAGCCCCTAACCGACCCTTTCTAAAATACTAAATAAAAACCTTTTGAAATGTACCAATTACCAAACTGAAATCTACAAAAGAACTTATCACCCCACTCGAGTCTAACGACTGTAGACTTCTTTCTCAAATCTTATCCAATAGATTTTTAACCCATATAAATGACACGTAACACTATCATCATAACCAAAGCAAAACAGATGGAATCATGCATCTCTGAATCCAATTCTCCACTATATTTAAAGATACATATTTGTCCTTGCAATCAGAGTAATTATCCTCGTTCTCTCCTCTTTTCGAAGGTTAAACTACATCCCACTAATTTCTTCAATTTATGACTCTAGTTACTTTCAATTTTATTCTAGTGGTGTTTTAACACATCCTATAACTTTCCATACGACCACATGACTCACCAAATAGTACCAAACCACAATCTTAGATATTCATAAGTCGTTATTATCATACTGAATTTATTAAAACAAAAATTCTTATAGAGTTGCATCCCAACTACAATCTATCATGAACTCTTGTTACCATCATGCTCAATAGCTCTTGCCATCACCACAAGTCAACCTTGTCATCCGTATGACACCTCAAATCCAGCTATACTAACCAAATCCAAAGGACTAACCCAATTTTATACGCACTTTCTTACTAAAATCTTCAATTTACTTTACCTAAGTTTACTCATTGGGACTTTCTTTACCCATAATCTTGTTGTTCATATATCAATCTACTTTCTTGGAGCTTATCATGAAATCACTGGTCCTCATTTAGAATCCTCATGATACACTCAACAACCTAAATACATTAAACTTACCAAAGATCCACCAGTAAAATCTTCCTTATAAACTATGCTTCACCCAAGCGTTTGTAGTAACAAAGTAGTTGGTTTCTCAACTATAAATGCAATATCGAATCTCATTATACGAGCATGTGATACCACTGATAACTTCTTAAGTAGTATTCATACTTTGACAATCGACGTAACCATTTTCATATACCACTAGTACTACATCGTGAAAGTCAGTTAGATTAACCACTAGAACACATTATACCTATAAAGAAGATTGTACCCAAATGGCACACACATTCCTACCCATTGAATAACTGCAAAACATTACCAAAACTGATCTATTTCATCTCTAACCCAAATGATATGCATTCTTTCACTGATTAGGTCGCTAGCAGAAGTAACACAATCCATAACTCTAACCAAGTAAGCATCAACATTGTTGTAGTAGTCGTATCTTAACCCTCTTTGATATACACTCAATCTATGAAACCGCAATAAAGATGCTGACCTTAATCCTTTCACAAGGAGGCAAAATCCACTCTTTTGTACTAAAGCAAAAATGAGTAGCATATATGGATAAGACATAAAACATGGCCTCATAGGCTGCAACAAACATCTTCCCTAGCTCTATATTCAGGAACTCATCTCCCCTCTTGTTCCTCAAGGTTCGGGGGATATACTTCTCTATGAAGAAGTCAGAAGACGCTGCCCAAGTCACATAGAAAGTCTAACAACACTATCAAAATTGTTAGATAGCTATGATTGTAAATGATCCTTAAGAGTGACAAAACTAGACTTAATAGTCCCCACATTCAATCACACATAGCGGGGTAGTGACCCCAATGACTAGATGAATCTTAAGACTGTCAGACAACTATAAGTATTCATGGTAGCTCTTCTATATATTCTCATAAGCAAAATAGTGCGTGTAGAACCATTGATATACTTCAACTATCCTAACCAACACTAAATCTGCTAGATGACAATCATAGGATTAGTACACCTATAAGGAATTACCTATACATATGGAAACATATGTGGGCATATGTAGAAAATCATACTCTAAGCCATATTCGAAATGAAGTAGGTGGTTACATAAGAATGTATGAAATCAAGGTCAAATAATACCAGATACTCCTTTCATAGTGACCATATCAAATAGTTTCATTCATTTGATTCCATCTCTTTGATTTTAAGCTACCCAAAATCAACCAGTTTGGTCCCATTACAATCATACACATACTTGTTTTATCAAATACCCCATAATCCTTACAGTACTCCAATTTAGTACCATGTCTAATGAATGGCTTAGTCATTTTTATTGCTCTAGTTCTGATCATTTGCAAAAATAGAGTGAAGAAGAGCAGATATCAATTTGTATCACCTAGATACCAATTAAATTCAAATAATAGCATGAAAAAAAAATTGAATAGAGTTTTCCTAAGTTCCTATAGCCTATCGAAGAAAAGTAAAGGCATCCCCGTACCATTCTGCAAGACTCTACTAGACCTATCCTAGTATGATGAGATCACCGAACCTAAAGCTTTGATACCAAGTTTTCCACGACCCAAAATGGACCATGAGTAGCACCCACACTTATCCTCTTAGGTGGGAGAACCGATGCTACAAACCCCAACTTATGTTAGCGATTTAACTTATGGAATACTACAATAATGTGGAAGCCCAACTTACGAAAATAAGAAACAACAATCCATTAAGGTCTATTATATATCATTCTTAAAATTTGAAAGTCATCACATAAAGGACATCTAAATTCTAAAATTAAGTCTGAAAATATCAAATACCAAAATAAATAAATAATATAATGTATCCAAAAACTAAGAAAATAATGCCATGACCGAGAGAATCTAACACGAGCTAGAAGGATAGCTCACCCTGCAATCTGATATACTAGAGACTGATTAGAGCTGAGAGCGAGTCGAAGTCAATGGTACACTTGCTGCACTCCACAAAATACAATAAAGAAAAATATAATTAGGGGTCAGTATGGGGCAATATGTACTAAGTAGGTATCATTGGCCGACTCTAAATAGAAATTAATTTGCATAAAGTAATGGCAGAAAATAATCCATATCACTTAACAGGTGGCAAACAACAAGATCAAGATCAAGTGATAATACAATGAGATAATTACATAATTAGTCAACAATATCAAGAACATATATGAGGACTCAGGCCTCCACACCATGCTGCTTTGGAAAATGGGTTATTTGAGATTGGGTAGTATTAGGTCATTTAATTTATTTTCTTTTAATATTAAAATGTCAGAACGTGACACCCGATCCAAATATACCATGTCAAAATGTGACACCCGATCTAAATATATCGTGTTGCAATGTGATACCCGATCCAAATATACCGTATCAGCTCATGACATCCGATTCAAATATACTATGTTGGCTCGTGACACCCAATCCAAATATACCATATCGGAATGTGACACCCGATCCAAATATACCATGTCAAAATATGACACCTGATTTAAATATACTGTGTCAGAACGTAACATCTGATCCAAATATAATTAATTTATCATTCTTTATTATCACATCCATTTCATTAACAATATTTTATCAAACATTCTTTATTCAAGACATCGCTTTTGTTAGGGCAAGTTTAAGATTATAGATTTCACTATTTCGGGATTGTAGACCAATAACAACAATAACATATCAATCATTCAAACCACAATAATCAAATGCATAGTAAACTTCACACACTACTCAGCAACTATCAATAGTTAAGAGTCCATCTATGATATAGAATAAACCATAACCTACCTCAAACGAAGAACTGAATCAGGCAAGCTAATTCACCAATGCGTTTCCTTTATTCAATGCCGCAGAATTATCTATCAAGATTATATTCATAAGCAAACGAGTCCGTAGACACCCATATAACTATAGTCAATTTCTTATATCTCAAGTCTACCGTTAAATCTTTAATAAACTAAAATTGTAACTTAAGATTAAAATATTGCACTCTATTAATTCCCGTACTATTATTTAAGAGTAAATACATTCAAACAACTACTGTAGTATTCCATATTTACTAAGATCGAGAAGAACCAAACACTAGATACTGTGTATTTTTAGAGACCAAATGACCTAAAAAGAAGGAATAATTAAGTTTTAAAATGTGTATAAAAAATATCAACAGAGAAGAGGTTTTCGTGAAATTACAAATTATTTTTTTTGTTTAAAACTTGTTCCCAAATACTTTAATTCATACCTGCCATACTATCACTTAACCCATAACCATTGTCTCATAATTACGCCATCATTGATTTGGCGACCAACACTCGTCCTCTTAAAGCATATTCCCACTTACACAAATTGATTTTTTTTACTTTTCTTTCCTCCACTTAGTTTGCAACAGTTATTGAACACACACACACATATATATATATATATATCAAAGATTGAATCTTATCAAGTGTTGAAGCTTTAAGAAGCTAATACCTGACTGTAGATTTCATGGACGCCACCACAAGTGAGGCTCCCTTTCTCGTTTTAGTTATTCGTAGCAGTAGACAAAATAAAATATTAATCCCTATTCCACTTTATTTTAATAAATATAAAATATGTGGTATAGATTAAAAATATATTATCACTTTAGCCCATTAACTAAATAAGTTATCTAAATTTACCCCTCAACTAAATAACCGTAGTTATCATCTAGTCGAAATACCCATTAACAATTTACGGAATGAGTCTTTTATGAAATAAAAAGTTCTAGTACTCAAAATGACCTAATGAGTTGTTACAAGAATTCACACTCATAGTAAGATTAAATTAATGTCAAGGAAGATTGTCCATTTCATGTGCTTGAAAGACTCAATGACAATGCCTTCAAGATTGATCTTCCTTCGAAGTTTCAAGCTAACAATACCTTCAATATTGTGATCTCTCACCATTTGCAATTACTGATTGTGATGATGAGTCAAATTTGAGGGAAAATTCTTTTCAAGAAGGAGAGAATGATGCAATTCGGATTACACCAAGGCCGTTTACTTGAAGTTAAGCTCGTGATCTTCAAAGGATGCAAGGATTATTCATTAGGTTAGAGGTCCTTAAGAATGTGTCAGGCAATGAAAGGTTTCCATTCCTTGAAGATCGCTTAGAGAAGTGACAGAGGGTCTGCCACATTCAGTGAGGAGGACCACCCAATGGGTGACTCGCCAAATGCCCTTCTGAGCGCGCCAAATGTTGAGGAAACAATGGGAAGGGCTGCTACATTCGGTGAGTAGGGCCACCCAATCAGCGCTTAGCCAATTGGGTCTTGAGCTTGCCTAGCTCACCAAAAAAAGATTCAAAGAATTATACTTCCGGGGTTAGCTTTCCTAACCATTAGACAACTCACATAACCCCTTAAACGATGACGCTCCAACTTGCCCAAATATCTATTTCAGGCCACTTTTGATTTTTTTGTAATAAATGCCCAAGACTATAAATAGCTAGGTTAAGTCTTTATTTTCATTAGACTATTTGAATATTGATATTGTAAAACTCTTGATGAGTGTTGAGAGCATGGTACAAGATTGGATTGGTCATTGTTTAGAAATATTGGTTGCAAGGTGAATTCATTTCCCTCAAGGTCATAGTAAAAGATTCGGTGCTTGATTAGGATTAATCGATTGAGGTCATTAGGATTAATATACCTATAGGTTGCTTTTGATTTGCTATTCTTCTTTCAATCTATTTATCTTTCTTTATTGTCTTTAATTTTTGCATTTTCATTCGTAGTTAGTAGCGAGAATTATATCATTTGGTATCAGAGCGGTGTTTAAATTCGTTCCTAAGAGTATTCTTGGGTTTGTTACTACAAAAAGTGTTAAAATTCATTTTCACAAAAATCCAAAAATATTTTTGTTTATTTGAGTCTTGTTTGAAGTTTCTAATGTTAGATTTGTGTTCACTAACACTATTAGAGTATAAATCTAAGATTTGGTGAAGTTTTGAGCTATATTGAAGACTCCACCATTGTTGAGTGGAGAAGCTTTGACGAAACAACAAACGGGTTTTAAAATTTGATGAAATTGGTTGAGAATTGACAAGTAAAAAGTATTGGGGTTTGCTTCCAACATCAACGGGAGTCATAATCTCAAATTTCATTAATTCTGAGCCAAAATTATTAAGCATTTTATTTGGGTCTTTATATTGTTCAGTGTTCTTTGGAAATATTTAAATTTTCAAGAAGAATAATCTTCCAAAAATGGTGTTTGATCCAAAAGGAAAAAGAAAAGAAAGGGTAATTGTGTTGGTATAAATAAGAATTTACCGAAAGGGGCAAGTACTGGGTCAAGGAAGTACGAGGGGACTACAAGAAGGTTAAAATCATAGGCTTAAAGTTTGCAAAAGGGTCACTTTGGCGAGCTACATGGTGCTCGCAAAACCTATTCGGCGAGCATCCAAATGAATGTTCCGCTCGCCTAACCAACCTGATTCTCTGATCAATTTGGTGAGCTGGGTCAAGCTCGTACAACCAATTGGAGACTCACCTAGGTTATTCAGCGAGCCAACTTCATGATCACGAGCTGAACTTCAGTTTTGACTTTTAAAAGTTTGGATTCGGTGACCCGAGAATCATTTCATGAAACAAATCTTATGTTCTAAATTCCTAGATTTCTTTTTCTTTGATTCTTGTTCATTTTCAAGATTCCTAAACTAATTTTCAACTCGTAATTCATCTACTTGTTGATTATTAATTCTTGAATTCTTTTCTTTGGTAGTGCCATTTTCTTTCATTCTTTTATTTGTTTTACTTAGTAGTTAACTTCTTGATTCAAGTTTGTTAGCTTTAATCAAGTCGTCGGTTATTCTCTAAAAAAGAATAAAAATAGAAATTAACACTTTTTTATCAACCAAGTATAAACATTTTTCAACATTAGCTGAGCCAATTTGAGAGGCAATCAAAGGTATATAACATGAGTGATTGTGAGTTTATTTTACAAATGCTAACATTGTTTTTTTTGTTGAGTCTCTTATTGATAGGTACCATGGATGCCGGAAATGACACACAACCACCCAAGGGAGGGGTTACTTTAGAATCTATAGTGGAGGCAATTACTAATATGAATCAGAGATTGGAGAGCACAGAAAGACAAATGTCCACCATGCAAGGTAGTGTGTCAATGATGGATGGTGGAATGATCAATATGGAGGGATGACTTTACTAATTCCACCCCCACAAGCTACCTATCATGCATCCACAAGTGGACATACCCATACTACTTCTCCTACTATCATACCCGGAGCTTTCCATCAAGCATTCAACCCAACACCAATCAATCCTCATCCCAATGTATGAAATACCATTCAACCACTCAAACCCCAACTCAATCAAAAAGCTCCACAAAACCAAAAACGATATTATCAAGCACCACTAAACAAAAATGCACCCTATCAAATGCCAAAGAACCTAAATCCACCCTACCCAGCTCCACCAAATAAAAACCTACCAATCCAAGTTGTAGATATGAGGGATGATGAGTACCAAGAAGAGTATAAGGGTGAAGGTAAAGAAGCACCATTGAATGAAGCACAAATAAATAGACTAAGAGGTCAAATGGGGCATAGAGGATGATGAGGTCGATTCGGTCCAGTTCCATATGGAAGAAGGCAATATGAGAACCAACCTCAAGATAGAGAACCAAGTTAAGCTTATGCCAATCAAGAGTATGGTCAAGATTTCAGAGAAGAGCATGGTAACAAATATCATAGGGAAGTCCAAAGGGGTTACTATAACAACAACCAAAAGAGGTGAGGGCCGAGCAAACTATTATGGGGACCAAGGTGGAAATAGAGACCAAGATGTTGGAATCAACTCTATTAAAACTATTCTCCCATATTTCAAAGGGGAATATAATCCCGATACTTACCTAAAATGGGAGTTACTTTGTCAAAGGATTTTCCAAGTCAATGATTTGACTGAGTTCAAGAAAAGTTGCTTCACCATTGCTCAATTTGAAGGGTTTGATATTACGTGGTGAGAGTACATAAAGAGGTATCATCTAGTACTTCAATAGGGAAACCCTCCACCAGAAAGGTATTGATAAGAGTTGCTTGATAAATAGTACAACTTGAAGCAAGGAAACAAAAGTGTAGAAGCCTACTATGATGTGTTCCAAAATTTGATCTTGAAGCTAAAATATCATGAGAATGAAGAACATGCCATTGTTTACTTCAAGGTAGGGTTGGACAAAGGGATATATTCCAAGTTAACTATTCACAAGTTTCTTAGTATGAGTGACATCTTTGAAGCGGCTAATGAGGTAGAGCGTGAACTCAAAGAGGAGAAAGTACCTAAATACAAGGGTATTTTATCTTCACATTCTTGAAGAAAGATAAAAAAGAGAGCTTAAACATCTTCGGGTTGGAATAATGGAAAGTATTTCAAGAAGCCTTATGAGACAAAACCCTTTGAGGGGAATATGCCAAAGTAACCACTAAGAGAGGAGGGTAATAAGGACACAACCAATTTCCCTAAAGGCATTCAATGTCACAAGTGTAGAGGATGAGGTCATATGATGCGAGAATGTCCCAACTGATTGAATATTCTAGTTCAAGAAGGGGAATTGCATCTTGATGAAGGAGTAGATCAAGAAAATAGTGGTGAAGAGGAAACCCAAGAAGATGATGAATTTGAAGGTTATAAGGATGAGGAATAATACCCATGTGATGGAAGAGATGTCTTCGTTCCTAATGGTTGGATGTGGAAAGTCCCAATTAAAGAAGCTCGCCCTCAAGAAGGAGAGTTCACCGTACCAATATATGTGGTAAGGCAAGTTATGATTAGCAAGGCTATGGATGATCCAAGATAAAGAGAGAATTTTTTCCATTCCAAATGCCTCATCAAATATAATGTGTGTTCCTTGATCATTGATAGTGGAAGTTGTGCAAACATTGCTAAACCACTTTAGTGGACTTCTTGAAGCTTTCTACCACTAAGCATATACACCTTAGAAACTTCAATGTTTGAGTCAGTGTGGAGAATTTAGGGTTCATAGGCAAGTGTTGATCATGTTTAAAATTGGGAAGTACCAAGATGAGATCTTAAGTGACGTGGTATCAATGCAAGCTTGTAATGTGCTACTCAGGAGACCTTGACAATATGATCGTTCAACTAATCATGAGCAAATAACCAACAACTATTTGCCTATGTTGAATGAATATAAATATGTCCTCCATCCTATATCACACTCACAATTCAATAAAGTATATCAAAATATAAGTATGTTGAGGGAGAAAAAGAAGGATAAGGAAGGACATATGGAGGTTGAGAATAATGAAGAGGAAGAAATGAGAAAGTTGAGGGGAAATGCCCAAGTATTGTTTGCTAAGTATAAGGAGATAAGGAAGGAAGTGGAGGCCAAAACTTCGTTGATCTTTATCACACATAGGGATCATGTGTTACAAACTAACCACTCTCATTCTTCTGTTCCCCATTCTATTTCCCTTCTTTTGTAGTATTATAATGATGTCTTCCTAGAGGATCTCCTTAGTGGATTACCCCCTCTCCGGGGAATTGAGAACTAAATTAATTTTATATCGGGCTCACAATTGTCAAACAAGCCATCTTATCCAATTAATCCAGAGGATACTAAAGAGCTCCAATGGTAAGTTGAGGAACATCTCAACAAGGGCTATGTGAGAGAAATTATGAGTCCATGGGCCGTTCTGATTCTCTTGGTTATAAATAAAGATGGAATATAGAGCATGTGAGTGGATTATCGGGTCATCAATAAACTCATGGTAAAGTATCATCATCCTATCCCTAGATTAGATGATATACTTGATGAGCTGAATGGTTCTTGTGTGTTTTCAATGATTGATCTTAGGAGTGGTTACCATCAAATTTGGATGAACCACGGTGATGAATGGAAAACCGCATTCAAGACCAAATTTCTTTTTTATGAATGGTTGGTAATGCCTTTCGGTCACACAAATGCTCCTAGTACCTTTATGTGTCTCATGAACCATGTGATGAAACCCTTCATAAGGAAATTTATGGTTGTCTATTTTGATGATATCTTGATTTATAGAAAAACCATGAATGAACATGTGGATCATTTGAAATATGTGTTTGATGTGCTTTGGAAAGAACAACTTTATGCTAGTCTTGACAAGCGTGCATTCTATGTTGATGAAGTTATTTTCTTAGATTTTGTTGTGAGCTCATGGGGCATTGAAGTTGATAAGTCTAAGATAGATGCTTTTAAGAATTGGCCAACCGCAAAATCCATAAGTGACATTAGAAGCTTTCATGTATTGGCTAGTTTTATAGGAGGTTTGTCAAAGGATTTAGTATCATTGCCTTTCCCTTGACTGAGGTAATCCAAAAGGAAAAACCTTTTAAGTAGGGTGAAGAGCAAGCCAAAGCTTTTGAGAACTTAAAATCGATGCTTACCTCTACTCCTTTGTTGCAATTACCCAATTTTGAAAAAATGTTTGAAGTTGAATGTGATGTTAGTAAAGTAGGCATTGGAGCCGTCTTGATGCAAGACCAAAAGCCCATTGTTTATTTTAGTGGAAAGCTTAAAGGTGCAACTTTGAATTATTCCACTTATGATCATGAATAGTATGCGTTTATAAGATCCTTGGATAGTTAGCAACATTACTTGTGGCCCAAAGAATTAGTCATTTGAACCGATCATGAGTCTCTAAAGCACATTCGAGTCCAAGGAAAGTTAAACAAAAGGCATGCCAAATGGATTGAATTCCTTGAAACTTTCCCTTATGTAATCTACCAAGATTGTGAGGAATGGTAAAGGGAAAGATGTCTTAGGGATAGATCCTCTACTCCCTATTCTAAATTCGATGGTTACTTGTTAAAAGGAAAAAGATTATGTGTGCCTATGAGCTTTTGGAGAGAACTATTTGTGAGGGAGGCACACAAAGGAGGATTGATGGGTCACTTTGGAGCAGATAATCAAGGGGAATTATAGAGGAGCAATTCTATTGGACTAAGATGCACCAAGATATTGCTCGAATTTGCGGCTAATATATTGAGTGTCGAAGTGCTAAGTCACGTTACCTTTCTCTTGGTTTGTACACTTTACTACTCACCCCTCAAAAAACTTGGCTTGATATTTTAATGGATTTTGTTTTAGGTTTGCCAAGAACAAAAAGAGGTAGCATCTTTGTTGTTATTGATCGATTTTCAAAGATGACTCATTTCATTCCATGTCACAAATGTGATGATCTGTCCAATGTTGCATCTTTGTTATTCCTTAAACCATTGTAAGTGATAGGGACCTTAAGTCCCTTAGTCACATTTGGAAAGAATTGTGGGGTAGACTTGTGTTATGCCCTTCATTTTTGGTACATAGAAACATCTATCTAGCTTCTCTAGAGCTACCATGCGATCCATATTATCTACAATGTTATCAAATAACTCTAAGGAAAAGAGGATGTGATGCCCCATAATAGTGAAGGTTGGAAATAGAGTTATAAGGATTTGAAAGAAGTTGGAGGCCAAGTAACAAGTCGTGGAACTCGACTTACTTGCGTAAGCTACCAATTTGGGTGTCTTACATGCTTAAGCTACCAGAGTGCATGTCGAGCTCACGTATCAAGGATTACATAGGTTCTTAAAGTAAGACGAGCTTATGAACCCATGAAAGAGGCAGACGGATGCGTAGCACCTACTTGGACCAAGTAGGTGACACACCTACTTGGACTAAGTAGGTAACACACCTACTTGGGGTAGCCCCCACGCTGCTATGTGGCAGCTTTGCACCTACTTGGACCAAGTAGGTGCATCACCTACTTGGACCAAGTATGTGCATCACCTACTTATTTCTAAGTAGGTGACACACCTACTTGGGTTGGACCCCACGCTGCCACGTGGCAGCTTTGGATTGATTACATGAGATGACGTGGATGCCTAAGGGCGTAACACATGTCACCCTTAGGGTATGACATGTGTCACTCTCCAAGAAGGGTATATATATAAAGTGATGACTAATTCATCATAATTCAGCCATCTTTCACTTGGAAAATTGAGAGAAAATATGAGAGAGTAAAGAAAGGAAGCTACGGGTTTGGCCTAGGCAAGGTAAGTCCTCTGATTTTACTCTGTGAATTAATTATTTAAGGTATCCTATGATGATATAACAATTTTTAATAGCATAAATTAATTATTTGGGGCAGCAGGATAACGCAACAAACAGCCCGCTAATTTTCAGCATGTTAAGGAGATTCCAAATTTGAGTTTCGGCAAGGTAAGATCCCTCAATTCGAGTTGGAATTAATGAAGTTGTTATGGAGTATATTACTTGTGTTAAATGAATTTGGAAGTAGGAAAAAATTCATAAGTAGGCTGGACGTTGTGAGCACACGAAGTCAAAGTCGTTCTAGCTGAGTTAAAGTTGTTAAAGTTGTATAGGATTGTTATGATTGTGGTGTTGTCTTTGGAGATGGTTAAATTGTTTGTTTCAGGGATGGAATGTGGTTCAAAATAGGTATGAGGACTTTTGGTTGCAGACACATAAACCTCCATTTTGTGCGGTTAAAGTTTTTACGAAATATAGATAGAAAACCTTACTTTGATATCGTGGTTTTGGGTGAGTTTTTTGGAACTTGCATTGCGTCATATTGTAGTAATTCAATATTGTATAGCTGCTAGTAATTGTTGTTAATATGGATGCTAAGTTTTGGAGGTTAAAACAGAAGTTTGGATAGGGCAATTTATAGAGGAGGTGCTGCCCGATTTCCGTTAACTTTTTAACTAACTTATAAACTAGTCGAGAAAGGCAAACAAAGAAATGGTTCCTATGGATACTTGAATACAAATATAGGAACTGGAGAGTTGAAGGTTATTAATATGAGTATTATTTTCATGTTAAATAGGTTCATAGGACGACGGCATGAATGTGGTTACGAATAACCCATAGGAGGTATGTAAAGCTATTTTTCTCTTCTTTTGGCATGTCTTCAAGTTAAGTAATGGATGATATGAGCTTGAGGGTAAATCTACTCATAAATGCCAAGCGTAATTCATGGTCCTTATTTACTTCTTGATGAAATCACTCTTACAGTAATTGAACTAGGGCTTCTCAAGCCTTCCACACGTTAGGAAGTGATGAGTATGTGACGCTATCCTTCTTTTCTCTTGGCATATCTTAGCCATAAGTGGTTTGTATATGAAATGTGGGGATAATTCCATTCATAACACTCCAGGCATGACTCGTAATTCTTACCCACTTCTTGGTATTAGAACTCTTATAATAGTTGAGTTATTGCCTTTTAAGGCTTCTATATGATGAAGAGTAGTATACGTAAAGCCTATCTCTCTTTTCTTTTGGAATGTCTTAAATGTAAGTGAATTGATATATGATATGAGTTTGGAGGGAGTTCAATCTATAAGTTTCAGATATAACTCATGACTCGTGTTCACTCCTGAATGCTAGAAGTCCTAACCTGAATGCTAGAATTCCTAAAGTAGTTGAACTACTACCCTCAAGCCTTCTATATGTTGAGTAGTGACTAAGTACGTAAGCTCCTATTTCTAAAGACTATGTGATGATAAGTGTCTCTTATTTCATAAGCAGTTTGGCATTATCTTAATAAAAGTCTATGATTCCCGAGACTCCATTTGATATGACCCCTAATGGAATTTAGAGGAGACTTGAGATGATGATCATTTTGATCCTCAAATGATAGTTCATGATGATTGTTATACCGAGTCTTATATGATGAGTTAATTTCAAATGGTTATTCACTACTCTACTCGTACATGCTGTTAATACATTTTTCACCGAGTCGCATAAAGGGATGGGTATGACCGAGTCCCATAAAGGGCCAGGTACGATTGAGTCCCATAAAGGGCTGGGTATGACCGAGTCCCATAAAGGGTTGGGTATGATATATAATGATATGAGCATTCACCGAGTCCCATAAAGGGCCGAGTACGACCGAGTCCTATAAAAGGTTGGGTACGATATATGATGTATGATTATTATGATAGTATGATTATTTACCGAGTCTTTTACTATAGGGTCGAGTATGGTACATAAATGCATATGATGACTTAATGAAACATTTGTGACACCAAGTCCCATGATGGGCCGGATACAGTATATAGGCATGCATATGAAAACATAATGATATATTTGTAACATATGAGATGTTGTTGTATACAATGGTACGATGCCGTTATGATGATATGATAACACCGAGTCCCACAGCGAGCTGGGTACATATGGGAGGATGATATATATGCCCTTATTTTATAAGATGCAGGTGCGGTGATTTATTAAATGTTATACTTGTTTCCTGCATCCCTAATTCTACTGTAATCTCACTTATGTGGTGTTATGCTTTATATACTCAGTACGTGTATCGTACTGACCCCCTTTCTTTAGGGGGCTGCATTTCATGCCCGTAGATACAGATGTTTATTTTGGGGATCTGCTAGCTTAGGATTTCCACTCAACTATGTTGGAAGTGCTCCACTATTCTGGAGTCTAGCTTTTGATGCTGGTCATTTGATGTATATATTTGTTTATTTAGGGGTACGGCGAGGTCCCTTTCCCTCTATATGATACAGTTAATAATCCTAGAGGTCTGTAGACATGTGTATGTAATTTGTTTATAAGTTTGTTTCACTTGCGCCTATACGATGCATTGTAAATATTTTTATGTTATGGGAGCCTTATCGACTTGCGTGCCCTTTCATGATATGATACGAATAAAAGAGGCTACATGTATATGAAAAATCTTTGACCCATTAGGGTTTTTGGTGTGTAGTATCATATTATACGTATTCCAACTTGGCTATAGCTAATAGATACGTATATAGGGGTCCAGTTCGTACCCAGTCGTGGCTTATGGGGTTGGGTCATGATAACTTGGTACCAAGTTGTTGTTCTCAACTTGTCATCAACCACAAACGAATGGCCAAACTGAAGTTGTGAATAGGGCCATGGGTTCTATTCTTCGTGCTATGGTAAATGGAAAGTTGGCCTCATGGGAGGAATATTTGCCATTAGTTTAATTTGCTTGTAATCATTTTATTCATCGAACTATTGGCATGACTCCATTTAAAGTGGTGTATAGTTTTAATCCTCTAACTCCTTTAGATCGCATTCCTCTTTATCAAGATGTTGTGTTAAGGTTAGATGGAAACAAAAGAGCAGATGCTATGAAGAAGCTTCATGAGAAGGTGAGACTTCACCTTGAAAAGAAAAACCAAGAGGTGGACAAGAAGGCAAACAAAGGACTTAAGTGGATTGTGCTTGAACCAGGCGATTGGGTGTGGGTACACCTTCACAAGGAGCGATTTCCCACTCATAGGAAGATTAAATTGATGCCAAGGGGAGATGGTCCATTTAAAGTGGTTGAAAGACTCAATGACAATACCTACAAGATTGATATTTCTTCAGAGTATCAAGTTCACAATACCTTCAATATATGTGATCTCTCACAATTTGCCATTATTGATGGTGATGATGAGTCAGATTTCAAGGCAAAATCCTTTCAAGAAGGAGAGAATGATGCATTTCAGAATGCACCAAGGTCATTTATCAAAGTCAAGATCGCGAACTTCAAAGGATGCAAGGATTGCTCATGAAGTTAGAGGTCCTTGAGCATGTGTTTATTATAAAAAGAAACATTTCCATGCCTTGAAGATTGCTTGGAGAAGTGACGGAAGGGCTGCAACATTCGGCAAAGAGAACCACCCATTGGAAAATTCGAAAGCTCATTTGCACCAGCTGTATATATTGCCGTCGCTAAAGCGACTATCGTTAAAGTGATAAGCAAGTCCCTAAAGCAACCAGGACACTATGGGCGGGAGTTGCTAAAGTGACTTGCCTGTTGCTTTATTGCTTAAGCAAGCTGGACTCATGAAAGCGATGCCCGCCTCTTAGTGGGAGTCACTTATGCAAACTTCGAGGTCTCTGTTGCAACGCCAAGGAGTTATTTTAAACTAAAAATTTTAGTTTTTGTCCAAAACTTCAAACTCTCATTTCTCACTCATTTTAAGGCAGATTTAGGTGATTCAAAGGCCAAATTATGGGACATTACTGGGATAAGGTGTTAGGGACTTCTGAAAGTGGATTAAGACCTTCAATTGAGGTAAAACTAGAGCTTAACCTTCTTCCATTGTCGTGTTCTTAAGCATAGTTAGTATTTTGATTACATATTTGATTACCGTTGTTCTGAACCCTGAATTGTGTTCTATTTTGGAAGACAAAATTGGGGTAGTATTTAGGACCTCTTCACGGAGTCAATTTCAAAATTACCAGAGCTAGTCCCACATTACTGTTATTGACTCAGAAATTGGTTTGTCTCTAAACTTAGTAACTTTAATTCCAAAATGATTGTATTATTGTTAATTTATTTTTGATAGCATGGAAGCAATCAGAGGCCGTGAAGAAAGGGAAAGCTCCGATATTATGAGTTAGAACATGCTTCTTCTACCTATAGGTAGGCTACAACTTCCCGTTCCTTAGATTGAGCTAGAATATGTCAATACTTGTTGGAATTAATAGAATTCAGGTTGGGTAGCTATTCTATAGATGTTAGATGATTAGAAATTATGCTTTAGGCCTTCTTCGGGAATTTTCGGTAGTTGAGAGCATGTATCCCTAACTAGTTTTTACCTATGCTTTGTGTGTTACTGAATTCTTGTTTATAGTTACCTGGAGCATGTTGGCCATAGTTTAGGTTGATTAAAACTTGTCTTAGATGCCCTGACATCATTTTGGCTAGCTTAGATCCTTGTAGACTAGTGTAACAGACTAGAGTCTGATTGTTGGGCCTTAGCAAGGTAGTAACCTTGCTCTTGTAAAACCCTTGTCCATAATTTCCCAAGTCCCACAACTTATGAGATACGTTGGTGATATTAGACTCCTTTTTCGGCTAAATATTGGTTTTGGATGAAGCTTAGATGGTCGTATTATCTTATTTCTTTGTGAACAGCGATCCATGGTAGCTATTAGAATACAACTTAAAATGTGAATTTTTGATGACTTCAATTATGTTTTCTATGAATATCAGGATTTGAGTCCCGGCCTCTGATTCTGGGATCCCATTGGAGAATATCCCAGCTAAATTCCCGGTCTCGACCTACTTATTTCTCATGGAGAATCTTAGGGTTTGAGTTTTACCCTCAACCGTATTGATAATTTTGACAAGTATCCGGATTCTAGGTCCAGCCTCAGTATTTATGTCACTTGTGTTCAGGACTGGGCGTGGTTCTTCAGGTCTCAGAGGTTTAGATTCATTGGTTCCTAGTCCTTGTAGTCTTAGTTATTCTATGTACTCGATGGGCTTATGGGGGTTAGTCTGGGTTTTTATTTTAAATTGTGCACGAATGTTTGTTGGGCTTATGGGGGACTAGTTGGTTGTCGTTAGCTGCAGTCTTTCCTAGTTGATACTTTTCTTATTCACGTATGAATACTTACTTTCTTACCATAGGTTTCTATTTCTGACTCTTATTTGGGTTTATTTCTTTTTTTCATATCGTTTTTACCATTTCTGCTTAGTTGGCTTATGATGCCTACTGGGTACATGTTGTCTTGATATTCATACTACACTCTACATTTACTTTCTTGATGCATGTTCGAGTACCAGTTACCAGTGCTGACCTATTGAGCCTGTAGCAGTCCGCAATGGAGACGTGGGTGAGCACTTGATGTTTTGGGATTATTTATGTCTCCTTCAGCATGGATGGCCCATCTTTTGCATTTCAAGACTAGCCAGTTGTTGTATTTGTTTAAGTCCACTTGTGGGACTTATACTTCTATTTTATTTTATAATAGCTCTGTGTTAGTGACTTTCAGGTTCTCGGAGGGATAAGTTGAGTAAATGTATTTTGGTTTATCTTCCACTTATTTATGATGTTATGTTAGAATTTCTTATTACTATTTAGTTTCTACCCTTAAACCCATTATTATCTATTTTGGGTTACGAGTTAGCTTACCTACTGGTGGGTTATAGAAGCTGTCATCATGACTTGAGAAATCAGGTTGTGAGAGAAAGTATCATTGACTATTTCATAAACTCTGTCATGTTAAAATGTATCATGTTGAACTCTATCATATGGAACCCTATCATGTAAAACCCTAATTTTACCATTATATTCATCCACAGACAGCAAATTATAAAATATATTATTGAATCCATTTATTTCTCCATAATCAACCCATATAAAATATATAAGATTAAATTCATTACCATACAAATGAACCATAACTGTATCAGACTTAAAAAATTTAAAGCACCTACATTCACGATAAGGACACCTAACCAATCCATTTCTCTTAAAAATATCAAGTGTCATTGCGTGATCAATAAAACTTCTTCCACGCAATGGACTCAAGTTTCGATCCACCACCAACTTAATAATGCATGTTATACATCCACAAATGATGATCCATCTATAAAATTATACATATTCAAGCTTAGTTAGTTCATAAAGGATATAATTCATCGAAATTTCTAAAGTTCACAACCTAAGTTCAAGTTCTAATTAGTTCAAGTTATAATTAAGTTCACAACCTAAGTTCATAAAGATTATAATTCATCGAGATTTCTAAAGTTCACAACCGGAAGTTCAAGTTCTAATTAAGTTCACAATCTAAGTTCAAGTTCTAATTAATTAATGTTATAATTAAGTTCAAGTTATAATTAATTCAAGTTATAATTAAGTTCAAGTTATAGTTATGTTCTAATTAAGTTGTAATTACAAGTTCTAATTAAGTTCTAATTCATGACATTCAAGTTGGATGTTTCTAAGTTAAAGTACAAAATTCCAAGTTTCAAGTATATACAAATTAAAGTTCTAAATTCTGCATATTCAAGTATCTAATGTTCAAGTTTATGACAACATAAAGTTCTAATTAATTAGTTCTAAAGTCTAAAAGTTTAAAATTTATACAAATCAAAATAATTTCTTAGTTCAACAACTTCAAAAATCCTAAAATTCAAGCTAATGACTTTGAATATCTAACTCTAATTAGTTTAATTAGTTTATAAGGACTACAATTCAACAAGATTTCTAAAATCAACAAAATTTTAAGTTCAAAGATCTAAGTTCAAGTTCTAAATTCAAGCTCTAAGTTCTAAGTTCAAGTTCTAAATTCAAGTATCCTAAACTTGAAGTATCTAAGTTCTTATTAGTTCTAAATTTTAGTTCAAAATTTATACAAATAAAAACAAAAACTAAGTTCAACTTCAAAAATCCTAAAGTTCAAGTTCATGACTTTTAATATCTAATTCTAATTTGTTCCAAACATCAAAAACCATACAACCCCATATTTTTCTAAGTTCAACTTTCAAACATCCTACATTCAAGTATTTCTAAGTTCAAAAAATGAAGATTTCTAACTTCTAACTTCTAATTATTTCATAGTTCTAACTTTTAACTTCAAAAACACTTCAATTCCAACTAAAACAATACTCAATTCACAATCTAATTCAAAAAACCCCAATTCAAACAAAACCCTAAAATCTTAATTCACTAATTCACAATTATTTCACCTGGATTTTCTTGGTACGACAAGACTAAAAAGAGCAAAGATGAAAAGAATTTTCCCATCCCATGCGAGATAGAAGTTTCGTATACTTGTTCTTCTTCAATGTAGCTATGTCTGGTACGTAGCATAGTTGAATAGGACTAGTGTAGGTTACTTTCCTGTTTTCTCATGGAAGGGGAGAGTCTCCCTCATTTATGCTTTCATAGTTGAATTGTACCGGGAGGAGTCCTCTCATAGGTTTACTGCTTTCTAGTTATAGTTAGTCTATTTTTTTTGTATCGGAGATGAGTTAGCCGACCTTAATAGGTTAGCCGACTTATGAACCACCATAGGATCGGAGGTAAGGTTATGTCCCCCTCCTTGTATTTTTATTTTGATTATTTATGTTAAGGCTTGGGGGTGTTGCTTAACCCCTGACTGTGCACGAGAGGTGGGAGCCTCGTGTAGGGTCTGTTCCCATAAAAAAAAAAAAAAAAAAAAAACTAATTCACAATTAAATATACAAACAAACAACGTTAATAACATTCTAACTTCAAAATCCCTTCAATTCCAACCGAAACAATACCCAATTTACAATCTAATTCAAAAAACCTCAAACCAAACTAAAGCCCTAAAATCTTCATTTACTAATTCACAATTAAATTTAACAAATTTACCAAATTAAATAAAAATTCTCAAATTACAAAAAAAATAAAAACCCTAGGTAACCTTAACAATGAGGGAGAGAGACTGATCTAGAGAGAGAGGAAGCGTCTGGTGTGGTGGAGACACTATCGACAAAGGCCGACAGGCGATGAAGTTGGGTCAGAGTTGATAGAGAGAGAAGGAGAAGATAAAGAGAAATGGAAAGAGAAAAATAGGAGAAATCACGTATATGTTATAAGATGATTTAAAAGAAGCGGCGGACTGCATCGCTTTTTTAAAAATAGTTGACAAAACTTTGACCAAAAAAGAAACGGACTATGTGACGCAGTCCGTCGCTATTTTCAAATAGTTGACCAAATTAAATTGGCAAAAAGCGATGGACTAACACACTCTCTGTCGCTAAGGTTTTTTTTAAAAAATTAATATAAAACAACAAATTGCATAATTATGTAATTTATAATAAATTAATTTTAATTATAAACGACGGTCTGTGTTGTTACCTATATAAAAAATTATCACGATCCGACCTCTCAAATCATGATGGCACCTACTATAACTCTCAAGTAGGTAAGCCAACCCATATCTCAGAATTCTGAGTAATGGAATTAAGAATAGAAACTAAATAGTACGAAAATAATAATAGGAACAACAGGAATAGCGGAAGCACGGGAATAACTATATCCAACAAAATATAAGAACCCTCCTAGAACGTAGATGTCACAAGTACAGAGCTAATATACAATATGAATAAAAGTACCAAAAGTGGACTACAGAAACAAAAGTGGTCTCAAAAAGCAAAAGACAACCCATATATATACAGACGGAGATAGGAAGATCGCAAAATGCCAAGTTGTCATCCTCATCTCCTGTGCAAACTATAATTGGCCCAAATCAATGTTTGTAACTAGTGCTCGGATGTGCATCACGAATAAAGATGTAGAGTATAGTATGAGTACGAAGACAACAGTACCCAGTAGGCATCATATGCCGACTAAGATTTAAAAGTAAAAGCAATAAGAAAAGATAGAATCTGAGATGATAACAGAGTGAGATGGCAAATAAATAAATGCACACGATGTAAGGAACTAAGTAAAGCTAACTACACCTAACTGACCCCCATAAGCCTAGAAGGTACACTTGTGCGCAAATTTAAATAAAAACCTGAGAGGACCCCCATAACCTCAATGAGTATACAGAATTGCTAAAATACAAAGAATGAGAAATTGTGAGTCTGGAGTCGAAAAAGCATTGCCTGGACCTCGAACCATGGGTATCTTCAATGTAACCAATAGTATCCAGTAGTTCTAGTACTAATATCCCAGCTAATAAGTCTAGCGCTCGAACCTCAAATCACATATGAGTCTCAAAGGGGAAAAGCAATAGAAATCTCCAAATAATCAATATAGATAGCCCAGCTAATGTAACATCCCCTAAAAATGTTGTATACGATATTTCAATTCTCGCCTAAAAAATTTTGGGCATAACTTTTTATAGGATTGTCCAAATTGGGTGATTTAAATTTCTGAGTAACCAAAAGATCATTACCTACAACTTTTGTAGACCATAATTTAAGTTTCGGAGGTTAAGTAGGTCAAATAAATTAATTATTGTAAGACAGTGTGTTGTGATGAAATGGAGTGTTTGTAGAATAAAATTCATATGTCACTATAGGATGCTCCAAATTGGTTGATTCTTAAACGACATAAAACTAGACTTCTATATCTACAATTCTTATGAGACATCAAATCCTAATAAGGAATTTATCTTATTCAAAAGCAGCTCCGAAAAGGAGTATTCTGTCAAAGATAACTCATTTCACCTACCATGGAAAGATCTAGATACATTTGACATCACTCATGACATAAATTGTCCTCCAATTAACATCATCCATGGCATCATAATTTTCCACTAAATTTTCAAATTTTTCTTTATAATTATTTTATTTATTGTTAGGTCTCTCTTTCTCACCTATAAATACCCACCTTATTTCCTCATTTTGTTCATCAAGCTTTCTCAAGCAAGTCTTCTCTCTATACACTTCTTTACACTTTCTCAAATATAGTTTTAGTTCTTAGTAGTGAAAAAATACTATTCTGGTGATTCATACACTCCGGATAGTACACAAAACGTTCCGGCGAGGAGAAAAGCTAGGACTCAAGAGTGTTTATTAAGTCTTTCGATTCTGACTAAAGCTTCGGATTCCAGATATGTAAAGCTTCAATGAAAGTATTCCTTCCACTCTTATGTCTAAATTATTTTGATTATATGATAAATTATATTTATTTTCTTTAAGCTCTACTCTAAGTTATGTGGGTATTTATCCATGGGTTCTTCCACCCATGTAGTCCAAAAACTCTTTCAATTAAGTCTCTTGATTTCAAGCAATATTTTTTTATGGTAATTCTTATTTTTACTTAATAGTATGAATCATGGTTAAACTAATGATTATTGGTCTATTTTGATGCAACATAATTTCATATGTATGAATTGATGGTTTGCAAGTAATTCCTCTATTTATCTATTTAAAGGTTATTAAAATTCATGATGAGTTGTTTAAAGCATGATTTTTAATTAATGAATTTCAAAGTATTTATGTATATTTATTTACATACATATTTGCAAGTTGAAGTAATTTGAATCCACCTACTTTTACTATATTTTTAATAAAGTTTGACTTGAAAGCCTTGACTCCAAATGAATATTTGTGAAAGCAATATTTATGATCAAAAGGGAGTCTTATCAAAATAAAGAATGATGAAATGATATGAATGATGGATTCTTTATGCAATAAGGACAATTCTTGCATATTTTAATTTTCAAATGTTTTAATGAGCTATTCTACCGAATATAATGTTTGAATTCTCAAGTTATATGCTATGAATATTTTAAAGTATTAAACTATTCCGTGAGATTGACTTAGCACCGAATGAGGCATTGAGGTGGGATTCGGTAAAGGAATTCTAATAGCAACCCCTTGTCTCATTAACTATGTGTCAACATAGGAGCCCTTGTAGGCTTAGGCTAATAGATCCATAAAAGCCCTTAAAGTTAAAGTTAAAGAAATGAATGAAGTTGACGGAGTTCTACCTGGCAAGTAGTCTCCCCGGCCAACATAGGGGGTTATGTTGGATTCCATGTAATAGCTTGCATGGTCTTAAATGTCGGTTATGGTTATTTTCCCACAAAATGAATATTTTAAAGGATATCTATATGATTTATTATGCATGCATTACATTATGTTCTATATTACATAATTGTTATAATGTTTCCTCAATGTTCATGCATCCTTACATACTTAGTACATTCAAAGAACTAACACATACTCTTTTGCCTACATGATATCACCATGTAGGGACCAGTGGTCCTCCTCGTTCTCCTCCACGTGGCTAGTTGAGATTTCATTGAAGACTACTTTTGGTGAGTTTCCATGTTCCGGGAACAATACTCCTTTATCTTTCTAGCTTATGATATGTTAAGATATTTTACTATGGCATTTTTTCTATTATGATTGAGGGTGAGCTAGGGACTTGTCTTAGCCCCGTTAAATCTAATAGTTAGAGGTATTATTGGACATATGTAAGTTGAAGATTTACTATTATGATTTCCGCTTGTTTATTTATCATCATTACCTATAAAAGGCTAAAAGAATGCTAAGAGGTTTGTTTGAGGTACTTTCGGGTTCCTCATTCGCCATGTCACGTCTAGGCCCTAAGCTTGGGTCGTGACAAACTTGGTATCAGAGCCTGAGGTTTTGAATGGTCCTTAGAAGTCTAACATACCGCGTCAAATAGGGTCTTGTTCATGGTTGTGAAGCGCACCATAATTATGAATAGGAGACTATGAGGCATTTAGGAAAATTTTCACTTCTTTCAAATTTATGTCGTGCCTTAGAGTGTCCTAAGCTTTCCTTTAACTAACGACCCATTTTGTGTTCTCTAGATAATGACTTGAGGAAGAGCACCTCGAAGAGCAAGGGTTGACGATGAGGACCAAACTCCTCCGATTCCTAATGCCCAACATCATGAGGATGGGGTAACCCATGCCGAGTTTCGCAGTGTTATTACTTTGTTAGCTCAAGTCGTAGCTAACCAAGGGAATCTAGGTGTTCCTCCTCCCCAAATGCAAAATCCAGGCTCTAGGATTCGGGATTTCTAAAGGATGAATCCACCCGAGTTTGATGGTTCTAAACTAGATAAGGATCCTATAGAGTTCATTAATGAGGTGTATCAGATTGTGGCTATCATGGGTGTGCCACCAAATGAGAAGGCCGAGATAGTAGCCTATCAACTCAAAGGTATGGTTCGAGTGTGGTATAAACAATGGGTTGTTGAGAGGGATGAAAAAATAGGGTCGATAGGATGGGAAGAGTTCAAAGGTGCCTTCCTAGACTGCTTCTTCCCATTGGAGCTAAGGGAGGCCAAAATCCAAGAGTTCATCAACCTCCATCAAGGGAGTATGAGCGTGAGGGAGTATGCTCTCAATTTCACTAAGTTGTCCAAGTATGCTCTCTTCATGGTCTCCTACCCAAGAACTAGGATGAGCAAGTTTATTTCCAGTGTCTCAAGCTTGGTGTCCAAGGAGTGAAAAATGGCCATGTTGGTCAAGGAGAAGGATATCTCTCGGTTAATAACTTACGCAGAACAAATTAAAGAAGAGAAGATTAGAGAGAGATCAAGGGGGTCCAAAAAGGCTAGAGTGGATGGTGGAGGGTTTAACCCTCAAAGGTACGATTATGGTAACAATGGCAAAGGCCAAGGTGGGCAACGATTTGTGGGACAAGGTTCCACCAATACTCCTCCAAGGTTCAACAAGGACAAGAGTGGTAAACCAATGATTCCAACAGAGAATGTTTCTACTCAAACTTTCCTCTCTTGCAAGAAGTGTGGAAGGACTCACAAATGGAAATGCTTAGCTGGCTCCAATGCATGCTTTAAGTATGGCAAGATGGGCCACCATGCTAAGGATTGTATAGATGGTGGTGGTAGGACTCAAGGCCAAATTGCTCTTGGTCAACAAGTCCAAGGAGGTGTCCAACGCACCAACCGCTTTTACGCCTTGCATGGGAGATAAGAGGTTGAGGATGCACCCAATGTCATTACCGGTATATTAAAGGTCTTTTCTTTTGATGTGTATGCACTATTAGATCGGGTGCAAATTTATATTTTGTTACTCCATTCCTTGTTAATAGATTTGATGTTTTACCTGAAATGTTATTAGAGCCCTATTTGGTGTCTACCCCCGTTGGTGAGTTAATTATTACTAGAAAGGTATATAGGGGTTGCCTTGTGTCTATCTTGCACAAAGTTATTCCTTGTGATCTTGTTGAACTTGACATGATAGATTTTGATGTCATTCTTGGAATAGATTGGTTACATGCATCTTATGCTTTCATAGATTGTAGGACTCCTCGAGTCAAGTTACAATTTCCAAATGAGCCTATTATTGAATGGGAGGGTCGTGATTCGGTGGTGAAGGGTAAGTTTATTTCTTATCTTAAGACCCGCAAAATGATTTCTAAGAGTTGTATTTACCATATTGTGAGGGTTAGGGATGTCAACTCCAAAAGTCCTTCTCTTAAGTCGATTCCTATAGTCAATGAATTCCCTGATGTCTTTCCCGATGACCTTCCCGGTGTCCCTCCCGAAAGGGAAGTTGATTTTGGTATCGATCTCCTCCTCGATACCCAACCTATCTCTATTCCTCCTTATCATATGGCCCCAGCAGAATTGAAAGAGTTGAAGGAACAATTAAAGGACTTGTTAGAGAAGGGGGTTCATAAGACCAAGTATTTCGCCATGGGGTGCTCCCGTGTTATTTGTGAGAAAGAAGGATGGGTCGCTTCGAATATGCATAGACTATCGGCAATTAAATAAGATGACCATTAAGAACAAGTACCCACTCCCTAGAATAGATGACTTGTTTGATCAACTGCAAGGGGAAAGTCACTTCTCCAAGATTGACCTTCGGTCCGGCTATCACCAACTACGGGTGAGGGAGTATGACATTCCCAAAATGGCCTTCCAAACAAGGTATGGTAACTTTGAGTTTGTGGTGATGAGTTTTGGGTTGACGAATGCACTGGCGGTGTTCATGGACTTGATGAATAAGGTGTTCAAACCTTACCTTGATACCTTTGTAGTGGTCTTCATTGATGATATTTTGATTTACTCTCGGGGTGAGGAAGAACATAAAAATCACTTGAGAGTTGTGCTTCAAACATTGAGAGATAGGCAATTATTTGCAAAATTTAGTAACTGTAAATTTTGTTTAAAGGAGGTGGCATTTCTTGGTCACGTAGTGTCCGGTGATGGGATCAAGGTTGATCCTAAGAAAATAGAGGCAGTCAAAAATTGGCCTAGACCATTATCTCCTTCAAACATTAGGAGCTTCTTAGGTCTAGCCGGGTACTATAGAAGGTTCGTCAAAGGTTTTTCTTCTATCTCATTTCCTATGACAAAATTGACCCAAAAGAAATCCAAATTCATATGGACAGATGAGTGTGAGAAGAGTTTCCAGACCTTAAAAGATCAACTTACCTCTGCTCCTATTTTGACTCTTCTAGAAGGATTAGAAGGGTTTGTAGTGTATTGTGATGCTTCAAAGATTGGTTTAGGTTATGTCTTAATGCAAAATGGCAAGGTCATAGCCTATGCTTCTAGGAGATTAAAGGTGCATGAGCGTAACTATCCTACCCATGACCTTAAATTGGTGGTCGTTGTTTTTGCTCTGAAGATTTGGAGGCATTACCTCTATGGGGTGCATGTGGATGTGTTTACTAATCATAAAAGTCTTCAATATGTGTTCACCCAAAAGAAACTTAATCTAAGGCAAAGAAGGTGGCTAGAACTCCTTAAGCACTATGACATGAGTGTGCACTATCATCCGGATAAAGCCAATATGGTTGCTGATGCACTTAGTAGAGTGTCTATGGAGAGTGTGGCCCATGTGGATGAAAGGAAAAGGGAGTTGGTGAAAGATGTTCACCGGTTGGCTAGATTAGGGGTAAAGTTGTGTGGAACTAATGATGGTGGTATGGTTGTTCAAAATAGGTCCGAATCTTCTTTGGTGGTGGATGTTAAATCAAAGCAAGATCTTGACCTGAAGTTTATTGAGTTAATGAAGTTGGTAAAGGAAAAGAAGATAGAGGTCTTTTCCCAAGGGGGAGATGGGGTGCTATACTACCAAGGTCGGATATGTGTTCCAGATGTTGATAGCCTAAGGAGTTTGATCTTGATGGAGGCTCATAATTCTACATACTCCATTCATCCCGGTTCAATGAAAATGTACCGAGACTTAAAAGAGTTGTATTGGTAGGGTGGCATGAAGAAGGACATAGCAAGGTTTGTGTCCGAATGTACGAATTGCCAACAAGTGAAGGCCGAACATCAAAGGCCGGGTGGCCTAGCCTAAGATATTGAAATCCCAACTTGGAAGTGGGAAGATATGAATATGGATTTTGTAGTGGGTTTGCCTCATACCCGGAAGCGTCATGACTCGATTTGGGTAATTGTTGATAGAATGACTAAGTCAGCTCACTTCCTACCGGTTAAAACTTCCTATAGTGCTGAAGACTATGCCAAGTTGTATATTCGGGAGTTGGTGAGGTTGCATGGTGTGCTGTTATCCATTATTTCAGATCGTGGTACCCAATTCACTTCTCACTTCTAGAGATTATTTCAAAAAGGCCTCAGTAATAAGGTAAAGTTGAGCACAACATTCCATCCTCAAAAGGATGGGCAAACCGAAAGGACAATTCAAACACTAGAGGATATGTTAAGGGATTGTGTGTAGGAGTTTAAAGGAAATTGGGATGATCATCTATCGCTCATCGAGTTTGCCTATAATAATAGTTACCATTCAAGTATTGAGATGGCGCCATTTGAGGCTTTGTATGGGAGATGATGTAGATCACCGGTTGGTTGGTTTGAAGTAGGCGAGATGACCTTGTTGGGCCCCGATTTGGTACTTGATGCTTTAGAGATTGTAAAGATCATTAGAGAAAGGTTGAAGATGGCTCAAAGTCATCAAAAGTCCTATTCTTACCCTAAAAGAAGGGATCTTGAGTTTAATGTGGACGATTGGGTGTATCTGAAGGTTTCACCCATGAAAGGCGTGGTTCGATTTGGTAAGAAAGGGAAATTGAGCCCTAAGTATGTAGGGCCTTATAGAATCGTGAGACGTGTTGGTAAGGTTGCATATGAGTTGGAATTACCATTGGAAATGACCATGGTTCATCCGGTGTTTCACGTGTCTATGTTGAAAAAAAGTGTGGGTGATCCTAATTCCATTATACATATGGTAATAGTGAATATTGAAGAAAAATTGACCTATAAAGAAGTTCCTGTGGAAATTTTAGACCGGCAAGTTAAGAGATTGAGGAACAAGAAAGTTGCATCTGTTAAAGTCCTTTGGAGGAATCAATAAATAGAAAGTGCAACATGGGAAGTGGAAGCCGATATGGTTAAGAGATACCCTCATCTTTTTTCCTCTATCCAAACCTAAGGTATTAAGTTGTCCTTGCTCAATTACTTGAAATCTTTGCATTTCAACTCTTCTTGTCATATGCTTGCAAAATTATAAAATATGTTTTAAATGATGTTTTAAATTACACTATTGCATTAATGATGGGTTGTTGGTTTACACTCTACCCTACTCAAGCTAAGTCTTTCCTCATTCGAGGACGAATGTTCCCAAGGGGGAGATAATGTAACATCCCCTAGAAACGTTGTATACGATGTTTCAATTCTAGCCTAAAATTGATACAGTCTCTGTATTTTGGGCATAACTTTTTATAGGATTGTCCAAATTGGGTGATTCAAATTTCTAAGTAACCACAAGATCATTACCTACAACTTTTGTAAGACCATAATTTAAGTTTCGGAGGTAAGTAGGTCAAAGAAATTAATTATTGTAAGACAGTGTGCTGTGATGAAATGGAGTGTTTGTAGAATAAAATTCATATCTCACTATAGGATACTCTAAATTGGTTGATTCTTGAACGACATGAAACTAGACTTCTATATCTACAATTCTTATGAGACACCAAATCCTAATAAGGAATTTATCTTATTCAAAAGCAGCTCCGAAAAAGAGTATTCTGTCAAAGATAACTCATTTCACCTACCATGGAAAGATCTAGATACATTTGACATCACTCATGACATAAATTGTCCTCCAATTAACATCATCCATGGCATCATAATTTTCCACTAAATTTTCAAATTTTTCTTTATAATTATTTTATTTATTGTTAGGTCTCTCTTTCTCACCTATAAATACCCACCTTATTTCCTCATTTTGTTCATCAAGCTTTCTCAAGCAAGTCTTCTCTCTATACACTTCTTTACACTTTCTCAAATATAGTTTTAGTTCTTAGTAGTGAAGAAATACTATTCCGGTGATTCATATACTCCGGGTAGTACACAAAACGTTCCGGCGAGGAGAAAAGCTAGGACTCAAGAATGTTCATTAAGTCTTTCGGTTCTGACTAAAGCTTCGGATTCCAGATATGTAAAGCTTCAATGAGAGTATTCCTTCCACTCTTATGTCTAAATTATTTTGATTATATGATAAATTATATTTATTTTCTTTAAGCTCTACTCTAAGTTATGTGGGTATTTATCCATGGGTTCTTCCACCCATGTAGTCCAAAAACTCTTTCAATTAAGCCTCTTGATTTCAAGCAATATTTTTTTATGGTAATTCTTATTTTTACTAAATAGTATGAATCATGGTTAAACTAATAATTATTGATCTATTTTGATGCAACATAATTTCATATGTATGAATTGATGGTTTGCAAGTAATTCCTCTATTTATCTATTTAAAGGTTATTGAAATTCATGATGAGTTGTTTAAAGCATGATTTTTAATTAATGAATTTCAAAGTATTTATGTATATTTATTTACATACATATTTGTAAGTTAAAGTAATTTGAATCCACCTAGTTTTACTATATTTTTAATAAAGTTTGACTTGAAAGCATTGACTCCAAATGAATGTTTGTGAAAGCAATATTTATGATCAAAAGGGAGTCTTATCAAAATAAAGAATGATGAAATGATATGAATAATGGATTATTTATGCAATAAGGACAATTCTTGCATATTTGAATTTTCAAATGTTTTAATGAGCTATTCTACCAAATATGATATTTGAATTCTCAAGTTATATGCTATGAATATTTTAAAGTATTAAAATATTCCGTGGTATTGACTTAGCACCGAATGAGGCATTGAGGTGGGATTCGGTAAGGGAATTCTAGTAGCAACCCCTTATCTCATTAACTATGTGCCAACATAGGAGCCCTTATAGGCTTAGGCTAATGGATCCATGAAAGCCCTTAAAGTTAAAGTTAAAGAAATGAATGAAGTTGACGGAGTTCTACCTGGCAAGTAGTCTCCCCGGCCAACATAGGGGGTTATGTTGGATTCCATGTAATAGCTCGCATGGTCTTAAATGTCGGTTATGGTTATTTTCCCACAAAATGAATGTTTTAAAGGATATCTATATGATTTATTATGCATGCATTACATTATGTTTCATATTACATAATTGTCATAATGTTTCCTCAATGTTAATGCATCCTTACATACTTAGTACATTCAAAGTACTAACGCATACTCTTTTGCCTACATGATATCACCATGTAGGGACCAGTGCTCCTCCTCGTTCTCCTCCACGTGGCTAGTTAAGATTTCATTGAAGACTACTTTTGGTGAGTTCCCACGTTCCGGGAACAATACTCCTTTATCTTTCTAGCTTATGATATGTTAAGATATTTTATTATGACATTTCTTCTATTATGATTGAGGGTGAGCTAGGGACTTGTCTTAGCCTCGTTAAATCTAATAGTTAGAGGTATTGTTGGACATAGTAAGTTGAATATTTACTATTATGATTTTCGCTTGTTTATTTATTATCATTACCTATGAAAGGCTAAAAGAATGCTAAGAGACTTGTTTGAGGTACTTTCGAGTTCCTCATTCGCCATGTCACGTCTAGGCCCTAGGCTTGTGTCATGACAGCTAAGAAGTCCAGCGCCCATACCTCGAACTGCAGATTTTTCTCAAATGGGGAAAAGGTTTGTGATCAGATAAGTCATATTTGTAGAGGATAAGCGGGAAGCAAGGCCAAACTATAAATCTGCAATGATAATGGCTATCGAAAGATATCATGTCATCTCAACATAGTGAAATCACCAGGGAACTACTTCCACACTCAGGTAATCTATTTAATAATCCCAAGCTTGATCCATCATCGATCTTGAATCGCTAGTAAGGCCCCGAAGCTCAAACTGCACATGAACAAATCACAAGAAAAAGAAAGGGAGTAGAAGGTCATCAAGTTGAGGGAATGCCTAATCTAAGGCTCAAACTACTAGAACCAAGTCCACTATTCCAGTCTATAGTGAGCTAAGCCGTCCAAACAAATGTTGGAGAAAAAGCAAGGCCTAACGGCTCTAACTATCTCAAGTCTAGGGCAATACTAGTCTAATCCTAGACTAAGGCTAACATGCTCATAATTAAGAGAAAAAAGTCAAAACTAAGGCTACCAGGCATGAATGTTCAATGTAAAACTAAATACATGCTCGCAAGAACCCGAATTTCCCAGAAATAATCTTAAGGCATGGTTTCTAGACACCTAAGCTGGTTCAATGGCTATCCACCCCAATTCCTAACAATTCTACAAGCAATCACATAGTCAAGCTCGATCTAGGGAAAGGAAAGACGTAGCCTACCGGTAGACTGACACACCTGCTCTAAATAACAAAACTAGATCTTTACCCTTTCTAACGAGCTACGAACACTACCACTCTATCTATTTAGGTACACATCGCGGTTATTTTGACATTTAAAATACTAAATTCGGAGATGGACTAATTTCATAGTCAAAATGGAAATATGGGACTCGCTCCACTAAATCCAAAATTGACTTCGTAAATTGGTCCTAAATACCAACCAAATTTGTATTCCCGAATGGAACACAATTTGGGGATAGAATCAGCTGAAATTAGAACATGCAAGATTTTCACAACTTAGCCTCTAAAACACAAAAATTGTAGTAAGTTTACAAGTGATTTTACCTCAAAAGAAGTACCTAATTCTCTTTCTGAAGCTCCTGACATCTTCTCCTAGTAATTACCCACAAGCAGGCCTTTGAATGACAAAAATCCGCCAAGAAATAGAGGAGTTCTAAATGTTTGAAGTTAGGGAAATAATCTGAAAATTGGATCTTAAAAGAACCCCTAGGGGTCATTAAAGAAATCAAGTGGGTCTCTTAAGCGATCACCTCAAAGAGGCGGGGTTTGCTTTAGCAATGCTAGGTCGCTTAAGCAACCAGTCGCTTTAGTAATAGGAAGGTCTCTAAGTGACGCCCACCCAGCAGAGCCTGGTCGCTTTAGTGTCACCCAAGTCACTTAAGTGATGGTCTCTTTAGTGAAGACACCGGAATCAACTATATTAGCTGAGTTTTGGAAAATGCCAAGTCTTCAATAGGGTGCTCAAGATTCATTTGGAACCTCATGCGTGCAAACAAATATGCTACCCCACCAAATTTAACGTCTCGAATTTAATGGCGCATTCAAAATTCTCATGCGAGGTCATTTTAATAAAAAATGGATCCCACACCTAAATGTCATTTTTAGTCAAATTCCACAATAGGACTCAAGATTCAATCACAAGCCTCGGGAAGTGCACAAAGGGTCATTCTATACCAAAATCGACATTCCAGAATTAGCTGCATCGGAGAAATTTTCATCCTAGTGCATTTTCCAATAATGTTGACCAACGTCAATGTTACGCCAAATTTCAAAGGTTGAAATGCCATATGACCTCAAACTAGCACTGATTGTCTCGATAGTTGTGCCGACTACGCTACAAGCCTAATTTTGCCATTTTAGGGCTGATGAAATTGTCAGAATTTCATTCTAAGGTTGTTTTTCTGATTTTATGACTCGAATCAATTTTTTAAATTATAAAGGAACCAAAACAAGAAAACGGGTCTAAAACCCAAAAGAACGACCAGGCGACCGAACAATTAGTGTCAGTAAGTCATAAATAACTTGGGGTCGCTACAAGAATTCTCTAAACAAGGAAATGAATGTATTAACTCAAAAAATGACCTGGAGGGTCATTACAAAAATTTTAATTATATATATATATATGGCGGGAAAATCTGCTAAAAATGGTGGACAAACAAACACTTTCCATCATTTTTGTTTTAAAAAAATTTAAAATATATAACAACGGATAGCATCATAAATACTATCATTTTTTGCAGCAACGCCGTCCATCCTTTTTTTCCCATCGTTTTTACTAATTTTTAGTAGTGTTTTTCTTTTTAATTTGTCCCAAAAAGAATATTAACCTATTATAATTAGAAACATGTTAACCTTAAAATTCTCTTTTTACCTTTAACGAAATGATTTACAGCTACACAACTATTTAAGAATTATTTTAGACTACACGTTTTAAAAGTCTTTCTTTTTTCCTTAAACATTGTGCCAAGTTGAACGGTGCCATATAAAATCGGATAGAGGGAGTATAAAAATTATTTAAATAAAATTCCAACCGAAGAAGCTCTTCTTCTCTTTGATTCGCATCTCCATTTGTATTAAAATATTTTGATTGAGACTTAAATGACACTTCTTACCATAGAAAAGTACCTAGTTTAATATGATGCAGCAATATAAATAAAGTATCTTTTGTATATATATAAAAAATAAAAAGCCCAGTGTAGAAAGACATTGTCTTCTAGTCTAAATAAATATGTATTAAACTACTTTTGATTTTATTGTTCCATTTTTTTATAATGATATATGAAAGGTGTATCCTATTTTTCTATACCTAATAGGGTATATGATTATCTGTTTGAGTAATTTACCATTTGTATGAATAAAACTAACACTCAATGTTATAAGTCATCATTTAAAAAATTATCTGAAAATCTTAATGAACATTACACTAGTAATGTTATCTCATGTAATGACCTCCAAAGTTATTTTCGTATTTTTGCATATTTTTACCATTTTACCCCTCTCCGTAGCTTCTTTATAGATCTTATGTGATGCCGGAATGGGTGGCACGCTCCCCAAGGTGTTTGGTTGAGTTTTGAGGTAGTTTGGCCATTATTGAGGCTTAAGTCTTGAAAGAGTTGACTTTAATCAACATCCGGAGATTTGGGCTGTAATGACCCTCAAGGTCATTTTCTTCATTCTTCAATCTTTTCAGTGTTTAGAGCTTTCCTGCTGTGACCCCAAGTCATTTATGACTTGCTGGTACTAACAATTTGGTCGTCCGGTTGTTCATTTGGGTTTTATGCCCATTTCCCTGTTCTAGAGCTTTTATAACTTGAAAAGTTGACTTCGGTCATAACTTCTAGAAAACAACCTTAGAATGAAATTTTAGTGGTTACATCAGCTCCAAAATGGACAAATTAGGCTGATAGCATGTTCGCACGAGTACCGTGATGATCGGTAAGAATTTAGGACCATTGATAGTTTTGCCTTTGAAATTTAGCCTATAGTTGACTTTGGTCAACATTGATGCAAGATGCGCTCAGATGAAAATTCTGACAACACAATTAGTTCAGGAATGTCAAGTTTGATCAGGAATGACCCTTTGTTCACTTTTTGAGGCTTCTAGTCTAATCCCGAGGCCCGTTGTGGAATTTGGATCAAAATATCCCTTGTAGGACCCAATTTCAATTGTAACAACCTCGTATGAAAATTTTGACTGTTCTATTAAGTCTGTAATGTCAAATTTGGTGGGGATAGCATATCTCATCTACACGCACGGGGTTCCAAATAAATCTCTAGCACCCTATCGTAGAATTAGACATGCCAAAGTCTATTTTACACCAACTGGGTCTGGTGCCGCCGCTAAAGAGACTCCTAGTCTCTAAATCAAGTACCAATAAAATGGCCAGTTGGTCGCTAAGTGACAAGGTTCTCATAGGCGGTTATCGCAAAAGCGACAAGAGGTCGCTCTAAAGAGATTGGGTCCTCGCTTAAGCGAGGCCCGCCTCTTTGGGGTGACCGCTTAAGCGACCAGTGGATGTTCGCTTAAGAGACACCTGAGGGTCGTTTTAAGGTTTAATTTTCAGTTGTTTTTTTAACTTTGAAGATCGATTTCTCTTTAAATTTTGAGGCGATTTGAGTGATTCCAAAGGCAATTTCGGGGTTTTCACCCCAATACTTATCTATTTGGATTGTTAGTTATCCCCTGACTATTGTGGCTGCCATATCTGGATGTGTGTTTTAGTTCCATAGTTGAATTCTTTTAGTAGAGGATCAACTAGGTCGATCTTTTATTGGCGTAGTGACGGTTGAACAACTCCCCGTGCCTTGCCTGGGTCATATTATTTCGAGTTTTGGCCAGGATACTTAGCCTTTCCTTTTGTCTCCCTTGCCATTGATTTTGCAATGGTGTCGACCTTAGTTGGATAGGTGTCTAGACCAACTGTGTTAGTTTTGTGAGTTGTGATACTAGAGAATCTAGTTGTCATTAAGGGTCTCCCTAGTTGCGTGTTTCCCAGTGGCTAGTGATCGAATAGCTCCTCATATCCTTTTTGTATAGTTAGATTTACCTTGGTTAGTATTCTCTCCAACCATTCTATCTTCTTGGCCTAGATGGCTATCTTCATTGCTGGGTATTGGTTGGTTCAGTTATAGGTTGTAGGTTGAGATTTGCTCAGTTACCCTACTAGGTTGGATCCTTTGTGGTAATCCTAGTTGGCTGTCTCTTTCTATTTGCCTTAGCCTTGTTTTCGGTTGCTAAGTTATGGTTTATTCATTCAATCTTTTTAGAGCTATCTCTTTCAAGAGTTTAAATGTCGGTTATGGCTTATTGAGGAATTAGGGAGTGTGACCTCCCCTTATGACTTGTTAATGCTTTTATTAGTTCTTCATGGTGGTGTTGGTGACTCTCGAGGCTTTATTGGTTTGTCAGAGTTGTAGCAGTGGTTTTCGTTGGTGGCTTCACATTTAGCCTAAGTAGGAAGTTGGGGAGTTGGTTAGAAACCTCATATACAGAATGGGGTCAAAGTAATTCATGGGGTATGGGAACTTTGAATTGGTTCAGGATGGAAGGCTTGATTTCGGCATATTCAATAGATTGTGGTGGTTGTGAGTGGGGGTAGATGCCCTTTTCCTGTTGGCTACCGGCTTGGTACCCTTGGACTAGGATGGTTGGCTCAAATTTGAGAAGGCAATGTGTTTTGTGGGCACCTAGTGCCAATGTTTTGGAGGTACCTATGATAGAAGTAGGTCGGAGGAGCTGGACCGAGCTTTGTCCTTCGCGGGGTAAATTGGTCTTTTAGAGTAGAGTGTTCAGTTTCAGAAGGTGATTTTTAGTTGGGTTTTTGGATTTGAAAGTTCATATTGGAATTTTGGGCTTTGCCCAAGCTCAATTTCTTTGTTTTCGCTGATGTCATCCCCTGAGGTCTAGTTAAGTTATGTGACTTCCCTGAGGTTGTGCGGTGTGATTCGGTAAGTAAGTTTCAAAGGGTATTGGTAGCAATCAGGATTGCTAAGGACTGGCAGAATGCCCTTATTGGCTTGGAGGAAGGGATTTGAAAGCATAAGACAAGTATCTAGAATTTTGGAATGAGTTGCATCTGCCATAGTCGTGTATTGCTCATATCGGGTGTTTCTATTTAGTTTGGTCGACCTCAGTTGGAACCCGGTGTTTTGATGAAGTTCGGGCTAAGCGAGTGATAGTTGAAGCCCATAAAGGGATTCGGAAGAGTTTTGGAAGTTTTAAGGGAATTTGAGAATTTTCCTCGTAGCCCGAGTTTTGTGATGGATTTGTTCGATCTGAGAGGGTCTACGAGGGAGCATGCGGTCTCGGTTCCCTCATCCTTTCATGCCTCTAGGGCACGACTGTACTTTTACTTTCGCAGATAAAAGTTTTTTTAATAGTGGATGTTATAATGACCCTCTAAGTCATTTTCTTTATTCTCTGATTTTTTAGTATTTAGAGCTTTTCTGCAGCGACTCTAAGTCATTTATGACTTGCTAGCACTGACATTTCGGTTTCCCAATCGTTCATTTGGGTTTTACGCCCATTTGTCTGTTTTGGAGCTTTAATAATTTGAAAAGTTGACTTCGGTCATAACTTCAGGAAAATGACCTCTAAAATAATTTTTGACCGTTTCTTAGCTCTGGAATGAACAAATTAGGCTAGTAACATGGTCGGCATGAGTACCGAGGTGATCGGTATATGTTTAGGACCATTTGGGCTTTTGCCTTTGAAATTTGTCCTATAGTTGACTTCGGTCAACATTCTTTGAAGACACACTCGGATAAAAATCATGACAACACAATTAGTTCTGGATTATCAAGTTTGGTCTAGAACGATCTTTTGTTTGCTTCCCAAGGCATCCAGCCTAATTTCGAGGCTCGTTATGGAATTTTGTTCAAAATGGCCCTTGGGTGTAGAACCTATTTTAGGTTTTAATGACCTCATATGGAAATTTTGACTATGCCAATGAGTTTGGAATATCAAATTTAGTGGGATAGCATATATCGTTTGCACGCATGGGGTTTCGAATGAATTCTGAGCAACCTATCGGAGAATTGGACATGTCAAAGTGCATTTTGCACCAGTTGGGTCTGGTGCCATCGCTAAAGTGACTCCTAATCGCTAAATCGTGTCTACTAAAGCAGCCAGGAAGTCGCTAAAGCAGAAAGGCCCTCATGGGTAATTGTCGCTAAAGCGACAAGAGGTCGCTTAAGTGACTGGGTCCTTGCTTAAGTGAGGCATGCCTCTTTGGGGTGACCGCTTAAGCGAGCAGCGGGTGTCCACTTAAGCAACACCTATGGGTCGTTTGAAGATTCAATTTTTAGTTATTTCTTTAACTTTGAAGATCAATTTCTCTCTCAATTTTGAGGCGATTTTAGTGATTCCAAAGGCTTTTTCGCGTGGTTTATCGAAGGGAATCCAGTGGTGTGTCAAAAAGTAAGAGTAAAGACTTTGTTATAGGTAAAATTCCCTATTCTTCTTGATTTTAGTAGTACTTGGGCTAAGTTGATTAGTGTGGTGCATGTATGTTTTGTAACTATTTTACAGTGCGAAATGTATTTCCTTTTGGAACACAAGCTAGGGTTAACATCTAGGACCTATTCTTGGAGTCAATTCCGTATTTTATGAAGCGGGTCCCACAATTCCCAATTTTGACTGTGAAATTAGTCCATCTCCGAATTCATTGATTTTAGTATCAAAACGATTATATTGATGATGTGATTAACATTATGTTAGCATGGCTACAATTGGAGGCAATTTGAGGATGAGAGCTTCATTGTGGTGGATTCAGAGCCCGCGTGATCGGCTTTGAGGTAGGGTACGATCTCCCCCTTTTGACTAGACTCTATTAGATATCGTTTAGTATACTTTACATGTGACATGTGTGAGTATTTTTTGAGATCAACATTCTTCTCACCCAATCCCGTTTGATTGTTCCCGAGTGAGTCTTAGGCTAGAATAGTCCCGTGAAATCCTTAGACTAGGTTGTAAGCTTTGGTTGTGTTGGTGACTTAGCATTTATTATCGTATTTAAGATCGATATTGATGGCCTTAGGCTAGGTTTGAGTCTTAGGCGCCTTCTCATATAGTTTTTCCCTCTTTGCTAGGTGTATCTTTTGGTAGGGTTTATTATGGATAAGATTCGTAGCCATGGGTTTGGCTTAGCGGTGTTGGTTGGGAGCTGAGGTGGCTTATTTTGGGTAAGGCGTCATACCTAGAGATATTTGTCCCCTTTATGATTTGAAGATATGCCTCGATTGTTTTGCTTTTATTTAGCGGTAGGCTTATGATGCCATCTTATCTATTATCTATTGTTGGGACCGAGGCCTTCTTCCAGGAGTGATTGGATCCTAGGTTAGTCCCTTGACTTGTTATGTGCTAGGACCTAGTATTTCTTTATGGTTGTATGTATCTTGTTTGGATGCTGGTGATGGCATTGTTTGAGCATATTCACTCATTTTGTGGTACGATCCCGATATTTCATTGGTTTTAAACTACTGTTTTGAGAAGGATTTCTCAATTTTTTTCTACTTTTAAACTGGTTTTAATGGGAGTCGTTCCACCTGGATAATTGATCACTGGTTTTGGAAACTTTTTAGGCATCTGGGATGCGCTAAGTTTTACTTGCCTATTCGGAATGTCGATGCCCTTTCTTAGCCCACCGATGTCCACGAGTTTACTCTTGCTAGCTGGGCAATGCCCCTGGGAGTTTATAGGTTGAGTGGGCAGTCCCTTTTCATGGTGCTCACAGTTGAGATTACTGGTTTACTGATGTTTGGCGCGATGATGCCCTTTCTACATCGTCTTGGTTTTTCACTCTCCGGTACCACTACAGAGATTCTATTTGTCTATGTAAGACCTATTTGGGCCCAGGCAGTGTATACGAACTTTCCGCATCCCCTATAGGCCCCTATGGCCTGTGCACCACTAAATTGGATGAGCAAGTGACATGGGTCTCACCTGGCAGATTGGGGGACGCGATGGGTCTATACACTTTTGGTTGTTGATCTTTGAGAGCCATCGATGATGTCACTGGATTTTACTAAAAGCTTTCATTCATTAGCATTGCCTATCACCAGTATACTTGTATGGTGTAGTCCTCCGATTTTATGGGGGTTGGGGTTATGTTTGTCATTTTGTATACCTTCTAGGTTATGAGCGTCCGATCGGGTATTATTTGATTATACTTTCTCTTTTCTCTTGTTCTACTTGTAGTTGGTACCTTTGGTTGTATTGATAGATGGTTTTCGTGGAAATTGAGTTGGCTTATGGTTAGTAATTCTTACTAGGTTCAGTCTAAATAATTCCTCGGTGATTATGTGGTTAGAGTTTTCAGTTAGCACTGTATTTTTATTAGTAGATTCCTATGATGCCTTATTCCCATTAATAGGTTGTTGGATTGCGTTTTTGGTCATTCTTTGACTCTATTTATTCATCTATATTTCTAGTCTTATTGACTTATCTATCTGTCATTACTGTGGTAATTCCTTATTAGTTAGTTGTGCAGTATTAACCTGATTATATGTTCAATATACTTACTTTGTCTGTGGATCTCAGTTGGCCTATGCCTATTGAGTATCATTCGTTTAGTACTCATACGACATTTCTTCCCCCTGTAGATCATAGTACGGGTCATCGTTGCTGATTTTGACTGGTGCAGAGAAGCTTCTAACTCGAAGATTTGGTGAGCTACTGGCGAGTTGCTGATTTCCATCCATACCAGATTAGGACTAGTCTTTACTTGCTTTTGAGATTGTTTGTACTTTTATTGTATTTGTAAAAGCCTTGTACTTATGTCATGATTTATATGCTCGATTACTAACTGATGTCAGTGAGTCTTGGGGTGGTTTCCTATATTTGTTTCAATCGTCCTTTTTCTACTCATTATTACTTACTTTCTTCTTATATCCTCCTCTTGATAGCTTATTGCTTTTGGTTCCGGGCTAAGGTTTAAGGGTTAGGCTTACCTGAGGGTGGGTGTTAGTAGGTGCCATCATGGCCTAAGAAATTGGGTCAGGACACGGGTGTTGTATTAGAATTTCAATGGTTCCATTAGCTCTAAAAAGTCCATTTTGGTCTAGGAGGAAGGTTGGTTTGGGTTTTGGAGTCTTCATTTTGAGTTTGTGCGAGTTGTCATTTTAACTTTAAAGTTTTGGCCAAATTTGACTTTGGTCAACATTTTGAGTAAACGCGCTCAGATAAAAATATTGTTAGTGCGGTTAGCTCTGAAACTCCAAGTTTGGTCTAATCTGAGTGCCACCAAAGACTCGACCTCAAATTGACGACCAAGAATCTAATCTATGAAAGATGACCGAACCCTCACATAGGCTAATACCAATCTACAATCTAAGATATCAAGCTGAATCTTCTGATTAGCTAAGGACTTGATATCCAAAGCCAACGATCGCTCTGAAACAAAAAGAAAGGATGGACTACCCATATTCACTGCCTTTTATCTCAATGTGTCGCTACTACATTCGCCTTGCCTAGATGGTAGAGAATAGAGAGGTCGTAGTTCTTTAGGAGTCGATCTACCGATGCTGCCTCGAATTAAGGTCCCTATAACTTATAATGTACTGAAGGCTCATGTGATTAGTGTAGATCTCTCAATGAACTCCATATAGTTAGTGCCTCCAGATCTTAAGTGTGAAACTACCGCTCCCAACTCTAAGTGATGGGTGGGGCAATTATGCTCATGCAACTTAAGCTGCCTCGACGCATAAGCAATAACCCAGCCCTGTTGCATCAATATATGCCCAAAACCAATGCCAGATGCATCACAATATATCATGAAGCCCTCACCATTAACTTGAAGAGTCAATATAGGAGTGGTGGTAAGCAACTCCTTAAGCCTTAGAAAGCTCCTCTCACACTCCTCCAACTACACAAACGGAATATTCTGACAAGTAAACCTAGTCAATGGGGCTGTAATAGTAGAAAATCCGCCAATAAAGAATCTATAGCAACTCGCTAATGCGATGAAACTGTGAACCTCAGTAGCATAAGTAGTACTGTCCCATTCACGAATAGCCTCAATCTTCGCCGGATCAACCATAATACCCTCCTTAGACACCACGTGCCTTAAGAATGCTATAGACTCAAGCCAAAACTTGTACTTTAAGAACTTAGCATAAAGCTATTGATATCTCAAGGTCTAGATCACTATCTTCAAATGTTGCTCATGCTCACTCCAACTCCGTGAGTATACCAATATGTCCTCAATAAAGACAATGAAGAAAGAATCATGGTATGTACTGAACACTCGAGTCATCAAGTCCATGAAGGCATCAGGGACATTAGTCAACCCAAAATACATCACAAGGAACTCATAGTGGCCATAACGAGTCCTAAATGCACTTTTAGGGATGTTCGCTGCCCTAATCCTCAGTTGAAGGTAACTGTATCTCAAATCTATCATAGAAAGCATTGTGGAACCCTGAAGTTAATCAAAGAGGTCATCAATACGAGGAATAGGGTAATGATTCTACATTGTCACCTTATTCAACTACTTATAGTCAATGCATATTCTTATAGTCCCGTCCTTATTTTTAACAAATAAAACATGAGCACCACATGGTGACACATTTGGATGGACGAACCCCTTACCCAAGAGGTCATCAAGCTGAACACTAAGCTCTTTAAGATCTGTAGGTGCCATCCAATAAGGTGGAATAGTAATAAGTTGGGTGCTTGGCTCCAACTCTATGGCAAAATATCACACTCTTAGGAAGGCCAGGTAGGTCCATAGGAAACACATCCACAAAATCTCTAACCACAGGAAATGAGTACACTAAAGGGATAACTCTACTAATATCACACACATAGACTAAGTACGCTAGACATCTCGAAGATACCAACCGCCGAGCCCACATAAAAGAGATAATCCATATTGATGTGGGACTGTAGGCACCCTGCCACAAAACCAGAGGAATATCAAGCATAGCTAAGGTAAAGGTCTTGGCATAAATTTCAAGACCATGAGGTAAGGGGATAACCAATCCATGCCAACATTCACATCAAAATATGGCATATCAAGCAAAATAAAGTCAACTCTAATAGCATAACCCTGAATAATCACTAAGTATGACCGCAACACCTGATCCTCTATGAAAGACTCACCCACCATGGTCTAAACATAAATCGGCTCTGCCAAGGACTCTTACCTTATACTCAATCAAGGAAAAACATTAACAGATACATACGAGAAGGTGGATCTAGGATCAAATAAAATTAAAGCAAGATGATGGCATAATAAGAGCGTAGTATGAATAACATCGTCGGATGCCTCAGTCTCCACTCTCAATAAGGCTTGATAGAAATGGCCCTACGAACCTCTGCTTGGTGCATCTGACCTGCCTCCTGACTTGCTTCCCTGTGCTCCACTTTTATCATCCTATCGGCCACTCCGACAATCTTGATTCTGAGCTTTGCCTCTAACTGCAGGATACACTATTGTCACTGGTATAGTTGATGGAGGAGCTAGCACAATCGCCCATCACCCTTGCTGGGGGAATTCTCGAGACCAATCATCAAGTGACCCGCAGTCATAACACCCTGAAGCTGAATGACTCAAAATAAACCAGCCATGGTAGAAAGAGAGCGAGTCTGATCTCCTCGAGCTCTAGTCTATGCTTTGACCACCCTATTAACACTGACTGCCTTTAAAAATAGGTAATGCATCCTGAATAGTCCATCTAGACTTACCCTGCTGAAACATCTGGCAGGACCTATCATAGGAGTCTCTGGACCTAAAATAGGGCCCACTGTAACTATCATCCTATTTGGACCTCTTGTTGTTGCCCCATTAGACCTCACGGTGAATGGACTCCATAGACCAGGCATGGTAAATAATATCAAAAAATGAATGACCTGCTGAAGCCAGTTGCTCCATATCAACTCTCAATCTATACCTCAACCCACGTACAAAACAAAAAACTCTTTCCTTCTCCCTAGGTAGAATCCTGGTGGCATAGAGGGACAACTCATGGATACTCACCTCATACTTTGTAAGGATCATGGATCCCTGCTTTAATTTGAAGAACTGGTCATGAGGCCTATCCCTAACGCCCTATGGAATATATTGAGCAAAGAAAGCCCCCGAAAACTCATCCCAAGATACGAAAAGTGACCTAGCTGGCCTAGACTCCAAGTAAGAGCACCACCAATGTCTGGTTGGCCAGTGGAACTAATGTGTTGTGAAGTCAGCTCCTCTTGACTCAACGAGGACTAAGTATTGAAGCTGCGCAGTTAGTTAAAAACTTATGGGTGTCCTCCGTAGTCTCTCTAGTGAACACAGGTGGTGAAAGCCTCTAGAATACCCCGAGCTTCTTTTGCTCTCACAGTGGCATGACCCCGTCATCTATAATCGGTTGTGCGCCCATATGAGCAGGTAGTGGATGGACCTCTAGGGCTACTGCTGTAGGCTTACCCTATGGTGTACGGGCTTGAGATTGAGCTGGTACTTATCCCATCTCACCGATAGCTATCAAGATCTAGGTGAGTATACCTGGATCTCTGGTCCGGCAGATGGCGCGGGTTGTGGCTGGGCTTGTCTCGGCCCAACCTCCTATGGAGGTACGTAAGCTGTCTGTGGCTCCTCCTTAGGCTCAGGAACCTCATTTGTGTAAAGGGCTGGTGCTGCAGCCATCACATGACCTCTAGGTCGGTCTCTGCCCCTAGTGGAGCTTTGTCTGCAAGCCATAGTGCATCACCCTTGGTCGTCGTGCCTGCGTGCTAGCCATTCTATGAAAGAGTAAAACAAATGAGATTTCAAGAAATCAATAAGAAACACGCTGCACTAAAGCATCCCAAAGATAGTCACAAACATCTCCGCAGTACTTTACTAGATATTAGCTTTGTACAAGTGAGACTGGTGAACCTGATACTCTGATGCCAACTTGTCACGACCTGATTTCTCGAGTCATAATGACACCTACTATAACCCACCAATAGGTAAGCCAATCCTTAACCCTAAACAAAAAGTTCTGGGCTTAAGGGCAGAACTAAACGAGAATAGGTAATACTAAGATAAACAGAATAGATAAGTGGAAGCAAACAATAACATATATATTTACATATCTCCTCAAATGTAATTGACTTTTTAAAATATATTTTTACTCTTACATTATCAATCTTTGTAATTATTTTTACATCTATAAAAACATATTTTTTTTAATTACGTAAATTTTTCCTATAATAAACTTTATTTTTTAGGTGAAAAAATAAAGATAAAATAAATACTTATTGGGTATATGAGTTAACGACGCTCGATAATGAAACTAGATGAATAAAATAAGCTAATATTATATAAGTGAGAATAACAACTACATAATAAATTTATAAACATATTTCAAACCAGGTAATACAAAAATAATTTATAAAAGAAGTATATTTTATAACAAATTCTTAAGAAATTCTCTCTCTATATATATATAAAGTATCCCCATATACTTACGATACGGACAAAAGCAATAAATATTTATATTATAGTCAGTAATGTTAAATATAATAAGGATAATAAAATAATAATGGAAAGAAAATAGTAAAAAATAATTTTATCTATTGTAGAGTCAGTCAAAAAATTCTAGCAATATTTCTAAGAATTTTCATATTTTTTATATAGTAGATAGATAGATTATTATATTATATTAATATGGAAGATTTCATCATTAAGTTTAGGTTTCTAGTCATATGTACATTATTATTTTTTTGACCTGTTTTGGTTCCTTAGACGTTTTTAAAAATTTCTTTTGGAATTTGTTTTGCCTATTTTTTGGGAAGTTTTAACACTTTTTTCATATTATTTTAGATTTTTTTGACTATTCTTTTTGTATCAAGTCTATTTTAGTTGAAAAATGATTTTCCTGTAGGAATTTAATCATGATAAGAAAATTTTATTTATTTAATTTTGTATTGTATTTATTATAATCAATATTTAAAATAATTATATATTAATTGAAGGAAAATGATAAAAAGATGATTTCGTCTCAAGTGAAGTACATTTTAATATATATATATATATATATATATATATATATATTATAACAATCAAATTTGATTTGTCTTTAAAGACAAAAGAGAATTAGACAGAAGTGTATACTAAATACACACAGGCATGCACATACATATATGCATATTGAATGCGTGCAATGCTAGAATAACAATAATAAAATATATTATTAGATTTTTGGTAAATTCATAAAAGCATTATTCAACTTATAATATTAATAAACTTAAATAGAAATCTATAAATATTTGGATTAAAAAAAATATTATATATAATGTAAAGGCCAAATCAATCGGCGACTCTTTAAATGTGACACGACTTATTATTTATACACATCAAGTAAACTTTATATATATTAAACACCCATAGTCTTTATTATGTCATTTTAACACTTTTTTATATTCACACAACCAGCTTAACTGTGTATTCTCAAATGCCTCCTACTTAAAAAAAAAATAGGCAAATTCGTATCTGGCACATCACTTTTACTTCTTTTTTCTCCAAAATCTCTTAACCCACGACCCCACCTACATTCTTTATTTTCTTCTCGTGCCTTCTTCTTCCCAAACTCCACTAACAACAAGAGGAAAGTGTTCTTATCTTGCACATTGGAAAATATTAACGGTGGCTTTTGTAATAGTACTAGTATTATAGTATCACTCTCTTATATCGATGCATATTAAATATTAATAAAATAGTCTTTTTAAACCAAAATAAATATCGTTTTTCTTCTCTATAATTTTTTGTTTTTTGAATTTTCTTTGTTTCTTCTTCATTATATATATATTTCACGTGCGTCATATGTGTATGCCGAGTTTGTAATATATAATTTTGTAGGAGTGAATGATCAAAAACACATTTAAACTATCATTTTTTAGCAAATTTCACACCCCAAAACTATTCATTGTTCCTTTTTTCTACATGGTATGTCACGACCCAACCCCGTAGGCCGCGACTGGTGCCCGAGTTGGGCACCCAAACGTACCCTAATCCCAAATTAGCCTTTTTAACCGAATAAACATATGTAGTGATTAGTAGAAATTGCTAAATATATCATAAAAGTAGATATAGGCACGAGGGTTGATAGACCGTCACAAAACACACAAAACCCAAACCATATATACAAAACCCACAACATAACTCTGTCTACAGACCTCTACAGATGATAGCATAGTCATAAGACGTGAGAAGGCCCCGTCGTACCCCTGACCAACATATCCAAATATACAGAGATAAAGTCAGTACCAAAATACAAGCTCCAAACAAGGGAGCACTGTCAATAACACAGTAGATATCCTAAACCGGTGGATCAGCAAATCAAACTTCAGTACCTGCGGGCATGTAACGCAGCCCCCGAAGAAAGGGGGTCAGTACAAAAAATATACCAAATATGTAAAGCATGAACTGTACTAGATAAAATCATAATTTGAATAGTATGTACAGAATACAAAATAAATGTTCAGTATTTCAATATGCTTATCATAATCTCAAATCATATATGCAAAAACTTATGTCATATCTGGCCCCATTATGGGACTCAGTGAACAAAATGTGGTCTCCCTCCCATCGTCGGCGCCACGGCACAGCATAACACCAGAGTAGGAAATATCTCCGTAACAAATCATATCATATCAGATGGCCATATCAAATCATATCAGATCATATCATATCGGATCATATCATATCCCAAACATAGGTGTACATGGCACAACATAACTCCGTGGCATAACATACACCCCCATGTACATGTCATACCTGCCCCCTCATGTTGGGACACGTCGAATAATGCAGAGAAATACACACAAAAATATATTCTGGCCCAGGCTCAGTGGAAGAGTGGTTACAGTATACACGAGTAGAGTAGTGAGAAACTAAATGCAATTTAAAATTTAAAATACTTATACAGACTTGATAGCATGATTTTGATAATAAATCATCTATAAAAAGAACTTGAATAATAATAATAATAGCGCAAATCTTTCCAACCTCACGATAGTCTATGTCAAAATAGTTTTCTGGAATCGTCTTTATATTTCAAAATATATTATGGAACTTAACGGAATAATTAGTCATATAATATTCGGAAGAGTAGCAAAGAATTTCTCTCAAATACTACCTAACATAAGCCAAATGGAATAACAAAGAAAAATTCATAATAGTGGGGCCCACCTCGGTCGAATGAGGTGGCGTATACAATTTACGTGCATTAAACTTCATAACGTTATTTATAAGAGTTTCAAGGTAGTCGGATTTCATTTGTGCAAATTCTAGAAGTTTAGACAATTTTTCCAAAATATTCATAAATACCTAATTCAATTATATTGAATAGAAAAGGGGTAATTTTGAGCGTCGATTCCGAAGAATGGAGCGATCCCCGAGGCTCGTATCCACACCTATTACATCTAGGACATGCCAAGATAAGAAAAGGTAAAGTTTTACATACCTTATCGGCTTTTTACGGTTGTCCAACTTCAATTTCCGTTTCCACCAAAATCTATAATTGGTCACATTTACCAATTACTATTCATAAGACTTTAAGAATTCAATTTTTCCAATACTTGTCTACAAAAATTTCGGCAGCATCTCCCTTATATATATGACCACCCCGAGATTACAACTCGGCCACAATATCAACAACCAAGCCAACAACAACACCAATACCATCAATAATTAATTTAAACACACTATAACATAAATTGGTTTCTTTCCAACTAGTGCAACAACTTTCAACCAAACTTTGCATTTCCAAGTAAATATGAATATTTTATGTCCATAATTAATTTCAACTCATTCCAACATAGGTGAAAAATATTCCAAGTAAGTTATCCAATTTTCATCAATTCCAAATTTCACTCAAAAATTTCATAAATACAATAAAAATATTACAATTGATTTTCTTCTTTCAGCTTCATAATCAAATTCATTTCCTTCTTTCAACTTCATAATCAACAACAACAATCCATACTTGAACAACTTTACTTCCATAATATTATAAAATCATACTAAAAATACATAATTTCCTACAATCCATTTTAATACCAACTTAAACCATTTAAGCTTCCCTTATGTTCCAAGAATCACAACAATAATTAACAAGCTATACAACCTTAATTTTTTCCATCTCATCACCAAACCCATATTTCCAACTTCAATTAATTTCATCCAACTTCTATTTTCAACATTAAATATTTATCATACTACTATTCAAATACTACACCAAAAATACTACACAAAAATACTACACAAAAATTGAGTAAATCTTACTCATATAAGAACATGTATACATGGCACCATATTACCATACAAACTTTCATATTTCCTTAAATTCTACACACCCCTACTTACTACAACATCAACAAACTTCATAACACAAAGAAATTGGATTAATTCTTACCTTTTCCTTCTAACTTCTTCACTTAACCAAAGCTCCAAATCAACCAAACAAGCCTTCTATCTTCCAAAATAAGTTTACCATGTTATGAAGGACCCTTGATATAGTGGAAATACTAGGAAATTATAATTTTTGGGATGAAATTTCAAGGAGTAAAATTACTCCCTCCATAGCCGATTTTCTCTCTTTGATTTCTCTTCTTTCCTTTGCTCTTCTCCTTTCTCAAATTGTGTAGAGAATTCTCGGAAATTTATGATTTAAAGTTCCTCATGAGAAATTCCAATTTTGCCCTTAGCCTTTTATAGTATTTTCACATATGAAATTCCAATTTTGTCCTTAACCTTTTATGGTATTTCCACATGTGAAATTCCAATTTTACCCTTTAACTTTTCCAATATTTCCACATCCTAATTTAGTCATAAAATTTTTGTATCCAATAAAATTAAATACAGTCTTTCCCTAGACTTGTTACCGTTATTCCCAAAATGTTCTAATGTTAAAAATACAGATCATAATATTCTTCCCCCCTTTTCAACATTCGTCCCCGAATGTTAAACTGATCCCATGAGGTTTGTGAATACAACTATTTCACATACTTTACTAACTAACCAATATAGGTAAATAATGAACTTAGGTTACCTGTGGGTGCAGAAAACAACTGAGGATACTTCTTCTTTATTTCTTCCTCAGCCTCCCACGTCATTTCTTCTCGGTGATTATTGTGCCATAATACTTTGACAGATGCCACATCTTTGGTGCGTAATCTCCTTACCTGATGATCTAAAATAGCCACCGGCTGTTCCTCACAAGATAGCTCTTTGGTCACCTGAATGTCCTGTACGGGAAATACTCTGGAAGGATCGCCAATGAATTTACGAAGCATAGACACGTGGAACACCGGATGTACTGCGTCTAAATCAGCTGGTAGATCCAATTCATAGGCAACCTTGCCTAATTTACGGACAATCTGATAAGGCCTGATGTATCTCGGACTAAGCTTCCCTTTTCTGCCGAATCTCATGACGCCCTTCATAGGTAACACCTTCAAGAATACCCAGTCATCTACTTGGAACTCTAAAGGTCGACACCGATTATCAGCATATGCTTTCTGTCGACTTTGAGCTGCTAATAATCATTCCTAAATAAGCTTCACTTTATCAACTGCCTGCTAAATCAGATCTGGGCCAATAAACTTAGTTTCACCCACATCGAACCAGCCTATAGGTGACCTGCATTTTCTGCCATATAGTACCTCATACGGTGCCATCTGAATACTAGAGTGATAGCTGTTATTGTAAGCAAATTCAACAAGTGGTAGATGATCATCCCAGCTACCCCTGAAATCAATAACACAGGCCCGCAGCATATCTTCCAGCGTTTAAATAGTGTACTCGGCTTGACCGTTAGACTGTGGATGGAATGCTGTACTAAGGCTCACCTGGGTCCCCAATCCTGCCTGAAAAGATCTCCAGAAATTTGCTGTAAATTGGGCACCTCTATTAGTGATAATGGATACAGGAACTCTGTGGAGCTTTACTATCTCCTTTATATATAACCTGGCATAATCCTCAACTGAATATGTGATCCGAACCAGAAGGAAATAGGCTGACTTAGTCAACCTATCAACAACAATCCATATCGAATCATACTTCTGTGGAGTGCGAGGTAAACCTGTAATAAAATCTATATTAATCATCTACAACTTCCATATTGGAATTTCCATCTCCTGCAATAATCCACCTGGTTTCTGGTGTTCAATCTTGACCTGTTGACAGTTTGGACATTGGGCCACGAACTTTGCAACATCTCTTTTCATACCATCCCACCAGAATAAACATATGAGGTCATGGTACATTTTTGTTGTCCCCGGATGAATAGAATATCGAGCATAATGTGCCTCACCCATAACCTGTCGCCGTAGCCCAGCAACATCAGGTACACATAACCTACCCCTGTATAATAATACTCCATCAGATGTAATACCAAAAGGGGTCTTCTCTTTGTCAATACATGTATTTCGATACCGTGCCAAAACAGGATCTTCATATTGACGTCGCTTTATTTCTTCTATAATGGAAGATTCAGCAAACTCTTGAACCGAAACCCCATTATCTCCAGATTCAGCCAAGCGAACTCCAAGACTGGCCAATTGACCAATTTCACGAACTATTTCCTTCTTTCCTGGTGGAACATCTGCCAAGCTACCCAAGGTCTTATGGCTGATTGCATCTGCTACGACGTTGGCCTTTCCAGGATGATATAGAATATCGACATCATAGTCTTTTAAGAACTCTAACCATCTCCTCTGACGCAAATTCAAGTCTTTCTGCTTAAAAATATACTGGAGACTCTTGTGATCTGTATAGATATTAACATGAACGCCATATAAATAGTGTCTCCATATCTTCAGAGCATGAATCACTCGAGCTAGTTTGAGATCATGAGTAGGGTAATTTCTTTCATGCTTTTTAAGCTGCCGGGAAGCGTAAGCTATAACTTTTCCTTGCTGCATCAAGACACAATCTATTCCCACACCTAAAGCATCACAATAAATAACATACCCATCTGGTCCTTCTGGAAGTGTTAAAACTGGAGTTGTAGTCAACTTCTCTTTCAATAATTGAAAGCTTCATTCACAGGCATCAGTCCACTGAAATTTGGCTCCCTTCTGAGTTAATCTTGTCAGTGGTGCTGAAATAGAAGAAAATTTCTCTATAAATCTCCTGTAATACCCTGCTAATCCCAGGAAACTACATATCTCTGTAGGTGTCATCGGCCTAGGCCAGTTCTTTACGGCCTCGATCTTCTGTGTATCTACTTGAATACCATCAGCCCCAACAATATGTCCCAAAAATGCCACAGAAGTCAACCAGAATTCACATTTAGAAAATTTAGCATACAATTTCTGGTGCCGGAGTACTCTAAGTACTGCTCTCAGATGATCTGCATGCTCTTCTTTTGATCAAGAATAAATCAGAATATCATCGATAAACACAATCATGAACATATACAAGAATGGTCTGAATACTCAATTCATTAGGTCCATAAATACAGTTGGAGCATTCATCAGCCCAAAAGACATCACTCTGAACTCGTAATGGCCATATCGATTCCGAAATGCTGTCTTTGGAATATCAGATTCTCTTACCCGCACCTGATGATATCCCAATCGCAAATTTATTTTTGAAGACCACTTGGCACCCTGTAATTGATCAAACAAATCATCAATCCTGGGGAGGGGGTATTTATTCTTTATAGTTACCTTATTCAACTGCCTGTAATCAATACACATCCGCAGCAACCCATCTTTCTTCTTCACAAATAATACTGGGGCTCCCCAAGGTGATGTACTGGGTCTGATGAAGCCTTTTTCTAGAAAGTCTTTCAATTGCTCCTTCTGTTCTTTTAATTCTGCAGGTGTCATTCTGTACGGGGGAATAGATATCGGGTGAGTATCTAGCAGCACATTTATGGTAAACTCTATCTCTCATTCGGGAGGAAGGCCTGGAAGCTCGTTTGGGAATATATCTAAAAATTCATTAACTACTGGAATTGACTGAAGGGTTAGCGCTTCCGCTTCCAAGTTTTGTACACGAATCAGGTGATAAATACAACCTTTTCTGATCATCTTTTTCGCCTTAAGGTAGGAAATAAACTTCCCTCTCGGCGATGCTGTATTACCTGCCTATTCTATCACTGGTTCTCTAGGAAATTGGAAATAAACTACCTTCCGTTGACAGTCAACGTTAGCATAACAGAAAGATAGCCAATCCATTCCCATAATCACATCAAATTTAGTCATCTCCAATTCTATTAGGTCTAATTTAGTGCAACGATCACATATATTTACTGAGCAACTTTTATATACTCGCCTTGCTATAATAGAATCCCTTACAGGAGTAGCTACCTCAAATGGTTCTATCGGTTCGGGATTTACCCCAATCTTATCAGCAGTCAATGGGGAAATATATGATAATGTAGAGCCTGGATCTATCAATGCATATACAATCTGGGAAAAAATCAGCAATATACCTATGATCACGTCTGGAGATGCCTCTTAATCCTCCCGGGTGGCCAAAGCATAGGTACGGTTCGAAGGACCACTAGAACTAGAAATTCTGCCTCAGCTTCTACCGCTGCCTGCTGATGTAGATGCACCCTAACCCATGGGGCACATAGCTACTGAAGAAGATGATGACCCAGCAAATGATCTTGTAGGCCGAGCTGCTCCGCCTGAGTTACCCTTATTCAGGCAATCCCTCATCGTATGGCCTTGATGGCCACAAGCAAAACAAGCCCCTGTAGCACATAGCACTCTCCCAGATGGTATCTACTGCAATAAGAACACGGGGGCCTAGCCGGGCGCATCTGACCAGAACTCCTGTCTAACTGCCAACCGGAAGCCCTAGAGCTCAGACCTGCTCCTGAATATCCTATACCACCTGATCTCCGGCCTGAGGATAGTAAAGGCATACTCCGTGCTGGCTGGGTGGGCTATCTTCTACCCTGCTGCTAGAATGGCCTGCTCCGGAACTCTCCAAAATATCCAACTAATCTGGCCCTCTTGGGATGACTCCTACCAAAATGTCGGTCAGTCTGGTGTCCTCTATGTCTATCCTCCATGCCCTGAGCATATGCCTGAATACGGGCGATGTCCATTCCTAGCTGAGCAACCATCACCAAACAACTATCCACTAAGTACTGATCTAGACCCATCACATATCTGTGCATCCTGTCCGTCATGTATGCTACTAGAGTAGGTGCATGTTGAGCCAATGAGTCGAACTCCAGACTATACTCGCGAACACTGCAACCTCGCTGCCTTAATTGCAAAAATCTGTCCGCTCTGGCTCTCCGCATCTCAGGAGGCAGGAAATGACTGATAAACGCCTCCATAAACTCATCCCATATCGCTGGAGAAGCTAGTCTACCCCTGGACAACTCCCAAGACTCATACCAGTTAGCAGCTACCTCATGTAGTCTATACGAAGCCAACTCAACTGACTCTGTCGCAGAAGCTTTAATCAAACGTAAAGTGAGCTGCATCTCTCTAATAAACTCCTGCGGGTCCTCTTCGGGCTTTGTCTCGAAGAACTCTGGAGGGTTAATAGTCAGAAACTCATGAGCCCTCGAACTATCAGGCCTGTGTACTGGATCTCTGCCTAATCCACATCTGTGTTCTTGTCCGGCCACCAACCTGGTCAACAGTTGGATCACATCCTACATAGACCTGCCCTCAACTCCTGGCTGTGGAGCTAGAGGCTCAGGTGCTGGGGCCCCGAAAACTGGTGAATCTGCCCTCTGATCTTCAGCTGGGGCTGCCGTAATCTTCGGCGGTGTCGCAGAGCTGGCTGTCGGAGGCATAATTTCCTGCTCAAGCATCGATCGAGCCCTGGTAACTCTGGACGCCTGACCAATCTCACCGAGTGCTACTGATTTGCCCTTCTAGGCAGCCGTTGTTTTCCTCGGAGGCATTACTGAAAATCATGACAATCGTTTCGTTAGGAAAGAATTGTCTTAATAATATAGCTCTATCGCACGATCTAAGACGAGAAGAAAAGTAATATCCTAAATGCCCTGTAGCCTCTAGCTTATAGATGTGGTGTACAACACACCGATAAACAAGACTCTACTAGACATGGTCTGTAGATATTCCGAGGACCCAACCTCTCCTATACCACTTTTGTCATGATCCAACCTCGTAGGCCGCGACTGGTGCCCGAGTTGGGCACCCAAACATACCCTAATCCCAAATTAGCCTTTTTAACCGAATAAACATATATAGTGATTAGTAGAAATTGCTAAATATATCATAAAAGTAGATATAGGAACGAGGGTTGATAGACCGTCAAAAAACACACAAAACCCAAACCATATATACAAAACCCACAACATAACTCTGTCTACAGACCTCTACAGATGATAGCATAGTCATAAGACGGGAGAAGGCCCCGTCGTACCCCTGACCAACATATCCAACTATACAGAGATAAAGTCAGTACCAAAATATAAGCTCCGAACAAGGGAGCACTGTCAATAACACAGCAGATGTCCTAAACCGATGGATCAGCAAATCAAACTTCAGTACCTGCGGGCATATAACGCAGCCCCTGAAGAAAGGGGGTCAGTACAAAAAATATACCGAATATGTAAAGCATGAACTGTACTAGAGAAAATCATAATCTGAATAGTATGTACAGAATACAAAATAAATGTTCAGTATTTCAATATGCTTATCATAATCTCAAATCATATATGCAAAAACATATGCCATATCCGGCCCCATTATGGGACTCGGTGAACAAAATGTGGTCGCTCTCCTATCGTCGGCGCCACGACACAGCATAACACCAGAGTAGGAAATATCTCTGTAATAAATCATATCATATCAGATGGCCATATCAAATCATATCAAATCATATCAGATCATATCATATCGGATCATATCATATCCCAAACATAGGTGTACATGGCACAACATAACTCCGTGGCATAACATACACCACCCCATATACATGTCATACCTTCCCCCTCACGTCGGGACACGGCGAACAATGCAGAAAAATACACACAAAAATATATCCTAGCCCAGGCTCAGTGGAAGAGTGATTACAGTATACACGAGTAGAGTAGTGAAAAACTAAATGCAATTTAAAATTTAAAATACTTATACAGACTTGATAGCATGATTTTAATAACAAATTATCTATAAAAAGAACTTGAATAATAATAATAGCGCAAATCTTTCCAACCTCATGATAGTCTATGTCAAAATAGTTTTCTGGAATTGTCTCCATATTTTAAAATATATTATGGGACTTAACGGAATAATTAGTCATATAATATTCGGAAGAGTAGCAAAGAATTTCTCTCAAATACTACCTAACATAAGCCAAACGGAATAACAAAGAAAAATTCATAATAGTGGGTCCCACCTCGGTCGAATGAGGTGGCGTATACAATTTACGCGCATTAAACTTTATAACGTTATTTATAAGAGTTTCAAGGTAGTCGGATTTCATTTGTGCAAATTTTATAAGTTTAGACAATTTTTCCAAAATATTCATAAATACCTAATTCAATTCTATTGAATAGAAAAGGGGTAATTTTGAGCGTCGATTCCGAAGAATGGAGCGATCCCCGAGGCTCGTATCCACACCTATTACATCTAGGACATGCCAAGAGAAGAAAAGGTAAAGCTTTACATACCTTATTGACTTTTTACGGCTGTCCAACTTCAATTCCCGTTTCCACCAAAATCTACAATTGGTCACATTTACCAATTACTATTCATAAGACTTTAAGAATTCAATTTTTCCAATACTTGTCTACAAAAATTTCGGCAGCATCTCCCTTATATATATGACCACCCCGAGATTACAACTCGGCCACAATATCAACAACCAAGCCAACAACAACACCAATACCATCAATAATCAATTTAAACACACTATAATATAAATTGGTTTCTTTTCAAATAGTGCAACAACTTTCAACCAAACTTTGCATTTCCAAGTAAATATGAATATTTTATGTCCATAATTAATTTCAACTCATTCCAACATAGGTGAAAAATATTCCAAGTAAGTTATCCAATTTTCATCAATTCCAAATTTCACTCAAAAATTTCATAAATACAATAAAAATATTACAATTGATTTTCTTCTTTCAGCTTCATAATCAAATTCATTTCCTTCTTTCAACTTCATAATCAACAACAACAATCCATACTTGAACAACTTTACTTCCATAATATTATAAAATCATACTAAAAATACATAATTTCCTACAATCCATTTTAATACCAACTTAAACCATTTAAGCTTCCCTTATGTTCCAAGAATCACAACAATAATTAACAAGCTATACAACCTTAATTTTTTCCATCTCATCACCAAATCCATATTTCCAACTTCAATTAATTTCATCCAACTTCTATTTTCAACATCAAATATTTATCATACTACTATTCAAATACTACACCAAAAATACTACACAAAAATACTACACAAAAATTGAGTAAATCTTACTCATATAAGAACATGTATACATGGCACCATATTACCATACAAACTTTCATATTTCCTTAAATTCTACACACCCCTACTTACTACAACATCAACAAACTTCATAACACAAAGAAATTGGATTAATTCTTACCTTTTCCTTCTAACTTCTTCTTTTAACCAAAGCTCCAAATCAACCAAACAAGCCTTCTATCTTCCAAAATAAGTTTACCATGTTATGAAGGACCCTTGATATAGTGGAAATACTAGGAAATTATAATTTTTGGGATGAAATTTCAAGGAGTAAAATTACTCCCTCCATAGCCGATTTTCTCTCTTTGATTTCTCTTCTTTCCTTTGCTCTTCTCCTTTCTCAAATTGTGTAGAGAATTCTAGGAAATTTGATTTAAAGCCCCTCATGAGAAATTCTAATTTTGCCCTTAGCCTTTTATAGTATTTTCACATGTGAAATTCCAATTTTGTCCTTAACCTTTTATGGTATTTCCACATGTGAAATTCCAATTTTACCCTTTAACTTTTCCAATATTTCCACATCCTAATTTAGTCATAAAATTTTTGTATCCAATAAAATCAAATATAGTCTTTCCCTAGACTTGTTACCGTTATTCCCAAAATGTTCTAATGTTAAAAATACGGGTCATAACATGGTATATCATCTATGAATTACTCAACTATCATCATTTATGTATTAAAACACACCTCAACAATAATATTTTGATGGATATTATTTTGTTGTACAAATCACTAGAAATTTTACTTTTTCATGAAAACATTTTTCTAAAAAATGACTTTGATCATACAATTACATACTGAAGTTATTTTGAGGAGTCTTTAAACAGAAACAAATATTTGTTCTAGAGTTTCATATTATTTTTTAAAAATTTAAAATTAGATTTGCAATGCTAATAAAAGGAGAAAGTAACTTACAAAGAATCATAACTAAGTGAAAAATAATATAATCAGATGTCAATACTGTTGTTAATTCATACACCAAAAAAACTCATGAAAAAAAAGAACTAAGTTTTTGCATTATTCATAGATCACAGGCTTAGTAAAGCACATAAGTGTATTGATTTTTCTTAATATTATGTCTTCTTGTGATTAAAAAAATTGTTAAATAACCTTGACTAAATCTTGATATTTTAATTCCTAATCCCCACAAACAAATTCTAACACCATAGGCCCAAAAGAAGGAATTTAGTTGTGAATGCATGGAATAGAAAATATAACGAAATTGTTCATCCAATAATGAACAAGGTATACATTATCTCTTAATGTCACGTCAAAACAAATGCTTGACTAACCTTCATCAGTCCAACATACAAAAAAGGAAGTTTGCAGGATCAAGCCTTCTCAAGAATACCAAAATAGTTGGAAGAAGGAATGATTGAAACACTGATAGATTTTCATATACAAATTGCGTTGATATTCCAAATGGTGTTTTATGGCGAATAGAAACTGTGGGTGTTTTACGGCAAACAAAATCGTGCCAACTATTAAAGTTATTTGTAGGATAGGAGTTTTTCTAATTTTAAATTAAATAAGTTATTTATATTAATAAGTATAAGGGTATTTTAGTAATTTAACTTTTAGGTTAGGGAATTCATACTTTTAAGGTAATGTCGTGTTTGTAGTCTATCTTAATATAATATTAATGTTTCTAAAATAAAATGTGGCGTTTTTAATTGCACTCCAAATATTAAGTCTTGGTCTTAGTGAACCAGAATCCTTTAGTCTCAAAGTTGTCTCCAACTATCCAGCTTAGCATTAACTCCACTGCAAGTATTGTTATCAGAACTATGTCATCCACAAATAGCATACACCATGATACCTCACCTTCAATTCTTCGCATCAATTCATCTATCACCAAATCAAATAAAATTTGGCTAAGAGTTGTTCTTTTGTGCAACCTATAACAAACTGAAAATTGACTCTATCGTACATGTCCTTGATTGCCTTAGTGTAAGCAGCATGTGTTCCACTAGCCTCCAAATTTTCTTTATCAATTTTTTTTATGTTTGATCATTGCAATCTACGTTAAGGCTAAGATGATAAATCCCATCTCGTTATAATCAACAAAAATTTTACATAAAACATCAAGACTGGGGAGTCTTTTTTGGTATCATCAAAAATTAAAACATCGTATTGAACACCAAAAAATGCAAAAAATAAATATGAATATAAAAAATATTATAACATACAGTTATATGATTTTACAAAATATTGTTACTTTTTTCATTACGTGGGGTTACCAATGAGAAAAATGTTTTTAATTTGTCAATTTATAATTTTGTTTTTATTTTTGTCATGACTCATGACTAATGAGTGGAAAACATTTATTAACATAATCAAATTAGCATGATGTATTTATAAGTATAAAAGAGAAAATAAATTAGCAGTATAACTTCAAACTAATACGATAATATCAATCTTAAAATGATACTTAACATTTCGAAAGAAGAATAGAAGAGGACGAATCAAAATCTTACTGTTCCTTTATAGAATACTTCCGTTTTTAAAGATGGAACTGTATATATGATGTCATAAACTATTGTGTTTATGGGCATTATAAGAATAATTTTGACGATTTTTTCAGGACCTGTGCAGAATAGTCAATATCTTTTAGATTTTCAATCCCCATTGCTGGTCCATTAGTATTTGTAATGCCAGCACTCTAGTAACTCTATGAGGGAGCATAATCACTATTTCTGTTAGACCAAATATTTATCATCATTTATGACCATATTAGACATTCTACATTGGATCAATAGTTTAGAAATGGCAAGTGCTCAAACCTCTCCTTGTTTAGGCCAAATCGCTTTCTTGAAACAGTCTCTTGTAGTTACAGAACACCTTGATAAATATAAGCTAACCAAATGCAAGCGAAACAAAAGGTGAGGACCATAGCATGGCAGAGGTTGGCGCCGTGAGACTTTAGGGCTTAATGTTGTCGGCGATATCACTTTGATTCGCCTGCCATGCATGTATTCCTCAGCGACTCTCTAATGATCATATACTAGAGACAGGAAATCATCAAGACACTTCGGTGATTGCCGTTGGTTTTCTCTTGAAGTGTTAAAGGATGGGATTTTTTTAAGAACAAGCGTGTGAATTAAAGCGGTGGCTTCTCTTCAAGTATTATTTTTTTTAGATGTGTGAATAGAAGCGGTGGCTTCTCTTCGGGAGTAATTTTCTTAGTTATTAAATATGATGTTTAAATTAATAAAAAAGGGCATTTTAATAATTTAACTTTTTTAGTTTTGGAGTTTCCACTTTTAAGATAGTATAGATATATATTCCCCACTGAAGCCCAACCCATTTCCTCTACTTTTTTTCCTTATATTATGCATTTTATTTGTTTTCTTTCTTTTTATGAGAAGTCACTATAGTTGCAGAGGAAGGAAAATGTAAAAATTTCTCTTCCTTATAATATTCATCCTCTTCTACAAGCAATTCAAGGGTTCTTCAAGGTCAAGCTTGAAATCTCTACAATGTAGGATCATCAAGGTCAATGTATGTGGGGATTGATACATGGGCTCCTTTAACCTATGTAGTCCCAAGATTTCCTTAAAATATCTTTTGAATTCCAATTAATTTCTATCCCTAGTTTTGATGAATTGTGTTGGGTTGTTTCAATTTCATTTTAAATTGTTATGAAAAATCATTACAAGCATGATTCTATATTGATGACATGATTTAAAGTTGAATAATGAATGCCCATGCATGAAGCTACTTTAAATGATGATGCACATGAGTTGTGATTATGAAATTCTATGATTTTTTAAAAGAAAAGCTTTTATGAATGAAGTTGAGATTTATGATTTAATAAGGAAAGTTATAATAATGATCCAAGAAAGTTATTATGGTGTGATAAATACCGTTCTCACACAATCATGATTAGATGATGATACAGACAATTCTCACCAGAGTTATGAATTCTTATGAACCATTAAAGTTAATGAGCTACTGTAATGATTACTTTTATGATGAAGTTAATGATGATGCTTCCATGTTTTTAATGAATTCTGTTGGGATGTTGACTAAGAACTGAGAGGATTCATAAGTGGGGTTTAGTCTGGTAACACAATTAGTTACCCAAGGAAATCCTAGTAGCAACCTAATATCCAACCTCCATTACCCCCGTAGGTTGCCTTCATGGCTTAGCTCGTGGATCCACATACAGCTCACAAAGATAAAATTGTTCTCACGTGGTCTACCTTGATATCTCTCTTCTCGATATGGAAGTTGCATCGAATTTCATGTTATAACTCGCATGGTCTTAAGATATCGGTTAAAGGTCTTATCCCACACAGTTTAAGTTGAGTTATGAGTTCTTATGATGAATATGAGATTATTGTGATGCATTGACAAATAAGATAAGCATTTTTAGCATTTTCATGATTTTATACATGTTTTAAAAAATATTGGTCTTGCACCCCATTATTCATATTGATTACGCTCAATGTTTATTGTTCATGCATATCTCACATACTTAGTACCTTCTATGTATGAACGCATATTTTGCCTATATTTTCTCAAAATGTAGGAACCGATGACCACATTAATTCTACTCGTGGCTAGAGTTTAAGTTAGCACTCTCAAGTTGACATTCGTGTGTGCTTATCTAATGAAGATGGGACATTCTTTTATGTAGATTGCTTTGACTTTGTTCTATGGTTCGGGTGATTTAGGAGGTTTTGTTAAGCCCCCATCAAGTTTAGACTTAGAGGCATGTTTAGACGATTAAATGGGTGTTTTCTTTTTGGACATTGAGTTGAACTTACTTTCTCTTTGACATCTATTTTGAGTTGTTTCTTCTACGTACTTCATTATGTTTAATTTCCTTATGTATGCTAAGATGACTTGGTTAGAATCTTTTAGGTTTTTGATTGCTGTATTATGTCTAGGCCCTAGGCTCGGGTTGTGACAATTAATCAAGTAGATAATATTTAAATCATACATATATGGGAAGATGACTATAACATAAAATATGACCATGTGAGCTATAGAATGGATTGCAACGTAACCCCCACATTGGAAGTGGGGGAGACTACTTACCAGGGTAGAACTCCGTCAATACTCACTTCTTTAGCATTGGATGGCTACACTAGCCTAGCCTAAAAGGGCTCTTTTGGTGGTACATAGTTAATGAAACAAAATGTTGCTACTAGGATTCTCTTATCGAACCACACCTCAAGGCCCATTCGGTGCTAAGTAAAATCCCAAAGAATAGAATATCATAGTAACATAAACATACATATAGTTTGAGACATCATATCATTATTCGGTATAATAGCTCCTTAAACCTTTAGAATTCAAATATGAAAGAATTGTCCTTATCGCTTAGAGAATCCATTAACTTAGGTGATAAAACTTTTCACCAACATTCATTGTTTCATTGAAAAGACTCTCATACTCATAGTCATTAGCTTTTATAAATATTTAATTGGAGCGCATAACCTTCAAGTCATGCTTCAGTGAAAATAGAGTTAAACTAGGTGGGTTTAAGTCAATTTAACCTTCAAACATGTATGTAAATGAAATTATGCATAACATTATGAATTTTATCAATTAAAATCATTCTTTAAACAACCCACTACGATTTTCAAAAAACTTTAAGGAGCTAAATATAGAAAATACTTGCAAACCATCCATCCATGCATTTGAAGTCAATTTGTTTCAAATTAGACCAGTAATCATTAGTTTAATCATAATTCATGTTATTAAGTAGAAATTAGAATGACCCATAGCGAAATCTTACTTGAAATCAAGAGATTTGATTGAAAAGGGTTTTGAAATCAATGGGTGGAAGAACCTATTAATAAAGATCCACATACGTTAGAGTAATGCTTGAAGAAAAATTAAAGAAGTCTTGAGAAGCTTGAAGTAATCTTGATTCTTGGTATTCAATGGGGAGCCTTGAAGCCATTTAGTTTGAGAGGAATTTCATAGCAGATGATTTGGGAAGGAGTGGGAATGAAATCTAGGGTTATGGGTAGCCAAAGGAGTGGAAAATGACCCCAAAATAAGTCCAAGCACGAAAGGGAATTGTCCAAGATGCCATCCATTAAAACTTTAAATTTCTGCAAAATATTTAACTATCTAGGAAAAATTTCATGAAGCGGAGTGCTTCCACAGAGATCATTTTTTGATGAAGTTCAATTTTTTCCCAGATTTGAGCTTGATTTATGTTCAGACAAATTTGCACTTTCCTGGAACAAAAGCGCGACAGGCCTAGGTCGCGAACTTCACTATTTTGGGTATTTCATGAAAAATTCATCTTGCAAAATGCGAGTCCAAAAAATACTCAAAAGAAAATTTCCCCTATTTTATCTTATTATAACATATTCCAACCTTCAAAACATCTGAAACCTTACACTCATAGGAACAGTTTTGAGGTCTAGTCTTAGGACTCCCTCTGTAGATCCTTCCTACAGTTTGTAGAATATTCTGCATATCGTAGGAACCACTTGAAGGATGAATCTCCAGAACACTAATTATTTCTAAGTGATTGGGGGACCTATGAGTCATCCCTATGACTTGTAGAACTTTCTATGGGTCATAGTTGACACTCGTGGTCCACTAAATAAGTAATTATACTCAACTTCTCATGATTCTTCGGGTTTGATCTAAGTTAGAATGGTACGGAGTGTTACAACATCTCCCCCTTGAGATCATTCATCCCCCAATAATGACCAAGATAATAATTTACTTAAGGCACGAATGCAATGCAAGAACTCAAATACTTACACTAATGAATAACTACTAAAATACTCAAGAAGGCACTAAATCTGAGATAGAAAAAAGAATAATACCTTCAACATCAACACTAGGAGGAACAAATAGATGCGGGTACTTTGCTTTCATATCCTTTTCGGCTTCCCATGCAGCCTCTTCAAAAAATTGATTTCTCCATAAGACTTTGACTGAAGCGACTTCTTTTGTCCTCAATTTTCGAACTTGACAATCATAAATTTGAATCAGAATCTCTTCATAAGACAAGCTATCTTTCACACCAATGTTTTCAGTAGGAACAATGAGTGAAGGATCTCCTAAGCACTTCCTAATCAGGGAAATATGAAAAACTAGGTGACCAATAGTACCTTGATTGTAGCTCTAACTAATAAACCACATGCGAACTCTCTTAGCAATCTGATAGGGACCAATGTAACGGGGACTTACCTTCCCTTTCTTTCAAAATCTCATAATACCTTTCATGGGTGAAATATTCAAATATACCTAATCATTCACCTCAAACTCTAAGTTTCTTCTCCTAACATCAGTGTAGGACTTCTGACGACTTTGCGTGGTTTTCAACCTCCTTTGAATGATTTTCACTTTTTCCATAGATTGATGAACTAAATTTAGCCCTACAAACTCAGCTTCATGAACTTTGAATGAACAATTTGGTGATATACATCTCCTCCCATAAAGAACCTCATAAGGATCCATTTGAATACTTGAGTGATAACTATTTTTGTACGTAAACTCTACAAGACGCATGTGAACATCCCAATTACTTTTAAACTGAATACCATAAGCTCTCAATATGTCCTCAAGAGTCTGAATCATACACTCTGCCTAACCATATGTCTAAGGATGGAAAGTGGTACTAAGATTTATCATTGAATCCAAACCTTTTTGAAATGACTACCAAAATTGAGTGATCAATTGAGCATCTCTATTTGAGATTATGGACAAGGGGTGTAAGACCCAATAAGTTAAAAGGTCAAAATGAAGGAAAAACTTTTGAAAATGGATTGAAAGAGCTCCTCAAACCTATGAGTCATAAGTACTTCTATGAGTCGTAGGACTGACTAGAGAGGTGATGTGGAGGTTGGAAAATGAACTAAGGGTCAGGGAAACCCTACGAGTCAAGTTGATGACTCATTCTTTCCTCGACTAGTCATAGGGATGAGTCGTAGAGGAAAATCAGAGATCAGTCCTTAGGGTATCTGAAACCCTGTCGGACGAGTCCATTCTATGACTCTGGGAAGGACTACGACTCATAGAGATGAGTCATAGAGAAAATCTTGTGGATTAGTTCTCAGGGTTTTCCTAAAACTCTACAGGACAAATTATTTCTATGACTCGTCGACCTTGTACGACCCATAAGGACCTGTCGTAGGATTGTCTGGCTCAAATTTTAAGAAGGGTATTTTAGTCTTTTCCCATTTTCTATCATAAAAAGTATGGTCGTTTTGAGATTAAAGTCTACCCTATCCAAGTATCCTAAGCTATACCAAACCCCTCATTCTCACACTGTCTCAAATTCATAAAACCCTTCCTTCCCAAAACTCCTCTCAAAGTTTTCTTCATCTCAAGCAATGTCCAAGATTTCATCAAGAACAAGTCTCTATTTTCAATCTTGCATTAAGAATTTATTCCCCAAGGTATGTGGGTCTTTATTAATAGGTTGTTCCATTCATGGAGCCCAAGTATTTTTCCAACTTACTAGCTCAATATCAAATGGTAAATTTTTTGGGTTTCATATCATGATTCCACATACATAGATTATTGAGTAATTGATGTTTGTTTACCTATCTTAGCTTATATTGAATCTTAATTTCATAGAATGGTTGATTGATCAAAGGTCTTTATATGAAGGCATAAAAGGGTTTTTAAGTGAATTGGTGGGTTGTTTCAAGTATGTTTTAAATTGGTGCATTTCATTACTCTCATGCATGCTAGCAACATTGATTTTAATGATTTGAAAGTTGAATTGAATAGAATCCACCTAGTTTTACTATGTTTTTAATGAAGGTTTGACATGAAAGCCCTTGACACCAAATGAATGTTTATGAACGTATTGTCTATGAAAAAAAAGGGAGTCTTATGAAATGACAGAATGATGGATTCTTATGCAATAAGGAAAATTCTTGCATGTTTGATTCACCAATGGTTTTAAGGAGCTATTCTATCGAATGATGATTTGACGTGTAAAACTATATGTATGATTATGTTACAATGATATATTATTCTATGGGATTTGACTTAGCACCGAATAGGGCATTGAGGTGGGATTCAGTAAGGGAATCCTAGTAGCAACCCCTTATTTCATTAACTATATCCCAACGTAGGAGCCCTTGTAGGCTTTTAGGCAAGTGGGATCCACGTATAGCCATCTAAAGTTGAAGTTAAAGAAATTAATGAATTTTGATGGAGTTCTACTCAAAAAGTAGTCTCTCCATCCCAACGAAAGGGGTTATACTGGATTATATATAATAGCTCGCATGGTCTTAATATCGATTATAGTCAACTTCCCACAAATGAAGGTTTCAAGTGATATTTACTTGATGTCTCATGCATACATCTACACATGTTCTTTACCTTATAATGCTTTAATGTTTTATCATATATTGCATGTCTACATACTTAGTACATTCAAAGTACTAACCTATACTCTTTTGCCTACATGATATCACCATGTAGGGACCGATGTTCCTCCTCACTCTTCTCCACGTGGCTAGTAGAGATCATTGAAGGCTATTATTGGGTGAGTTCCCATATTTCGGGAATAATATTCCTCTATCTTTCTATCTTATGATATGTTGAGATATTAGACTCTTATTATAACATTTTATTCTATTTTGTTGAGGGTAAGCTAGCGACATATCTTAGCCCCCACCAAGTCTATGATTTAGAAACATTATTGGACATATGTATGTTGAAGTTAGACCATTTGGCTTTATAATGATGTTTCTCTTAGTCCCTCTTTCCCCTTATTTTCTGCTTGCTTATTTACTTTTCATTACCTATGAAAGGCTAAACGAATGCTAAGAGGCTTGGGTGAGATATCTCCAGGTCCCTTATTAGCCATGTCATGTCCAGGCCCAAAGCTTGGGTTGTGAGCATGGAATGCCATGAAATATGATTATCTCACGAATGTACAACCTGTCATAATCCTCAGCTAAATCTCTAGTCTTAATGGACAAGAAGTGGAATGATTTGGTTATCCTATCCATAATCACAAAAATTGAGTCATGCTATTTTCGAGATCATGGTAATCCTTTAATGAATTCTATATTGATCATCTCCCATTTTCGCTCTAGAAACTCTATAATCTAGGCCACACCACAAGGTTATTGATATTCAACATTTACTTGTTGACAATACGGGCACTTAGAAACTGTCATGACTCGATCTCTCTTGTCATGATGGAGCCTAGTATGACCCACCAGTAGGGAAAACAACTTATATGCCAGAACAGTGAGTAATGGGATATCAGGGTAGAATACCAACCATACAGATAAAACCATAAATAAAATAACAAGAACATAAATGAACGGCAGAAGCTAAGCAAAATATATAAAAATAAAAAAATTCCTCCCAAAACCTAGAAGTCACAAGTACCGAGCTTCTACAAAGAGAGTACAAGTCCCAAAAGGGGAAAGACAAGAAAAATATATGTATAGAGGGAGACGAGTAACTCCAGAACGCTAATGTGCTGGCCCTCGACTCTAATCAAGCCAGAAACTGGCTCGAGTCAAAGATGATAGCTTGTACTCGGACCTGCATCATAAAAACAGATGCACAATGTAGAATGAGTACCAAAATAATAGGTACCTAATAGGCATCATAGGCCGACTGAGCAAGATAAGCAAAAGTAAACTGAAATGCGAGAAAGTAATTACAACCAAAGATAGGACAAAAAGTAAATATAGGTATGTACACAAGTGTACTCAACACACAAAGAGAAAGAAACTAGATAAATCCGTCGGGCTGCCATAAACTCGATGGGTACGCTTGTGCAAAGTCTAAGGTAACAACCCGAACAGACTCCCATGAGCCCGACAAGAGCAAGGATAGTTAAAGTATAATTAACGGATCCGACAAAGTTCAAATAGTGCCACCAATTTTTTGGACTTGAACTGAACCATCAGAATACTTGAAGCCTTAATTTAAGCTGAGACTAGATAAGGAATTGAACTAAAGATTCTTCAGAGGATCAGGGATCTGAACTGAGATTTGAAAGAAACAAAGGACTTAAACACCGGTGATGGGTGAGCATGGATTTGAACCACGTGTAAAAGAGACCATGGATTTCAATCGGATAATAGTAGATAAGGAGTCGAACAAAAGAAAGTAAGGAATGATATAGTTGAACCAAGACTATATAAGGCAATGGGCTTGAACCACGATTAAGTGATGAGCGACAGACTTGAACCGAGGCTATATAAAGGCGGTGGGCTCGAACCATGGGTAAGTGAGGAGCGATGAACTTGAATTGAGGCAATAATACTAAGGAAGGGGCTTAAACCCTGCCCATGGGAGTGAATTAGGGACTTAAACCATGAATAGAGGCGAATCGATCAGAATTAGGATCAACGGCAAACTGAGCATCATGGGGAGCACCCTTGACCCAAGATCCATCAAGTAATCACTCCAGGAGAACCACATCTAACCAGAATCACCGAAAAGACTTCTAGAACTAAAGGCCAAGAGATACGGGACTAATAGAAGAATAGGACATTATAGAAGTAAGATTCTGAATCATTGTTACAGTATAGCTAAAGCTCAAACTACCTGACTCGATTAACTATTTCAATCTACAGAGACCTTAGTGGTCCAAAATGACGTCGGAGGAGTTCTAAGTCCAAACGACACCAAAATCGCACAAGTCTAAGGCAACACTAGTCTAAGCCTATAATAAGTCCAAACATGCTTCCAACATATATGAACCAAAGGTACAACACACATCACAAGGTAGGGTTAATAAACAATAACAGGAGTCATGCTTTATCTATCCGAAACTTTTCCCAAATTAACACCCAGGCTATGAATTCTAGTAATTTAGCTTGCTCGACGTCCAAAACCACCCAAGCTCATAAAATTCAATATACAAGTGCCTAAACATGTTTAGTCTAAATGGAGGAAAATTGTAGCCTACTTGTAGGACAACTGCAGGTACTCCAATTCACGAAATCTGTGCTTTTCCTTTTCGAACAGCCTCAGAATGATGCCACACTGCCAAAAATAAAATCACAATGTCATTATGGTCGTTTAGACAATAAATTAACAATTTTCGAAGATAGACTAATCTTTAGGGTCTAAACGGTAAATGTGGGACCCATGTATGAAATTTCAAAATTGACCCCAAAAGTAGGTCCTAAATGCTACCTCAAGCTAGCATTTCAAAAAGGAGCACAATTCATACATTAGAATTAGCTACATCTATACATGCAACATAATCCCACATTTGAAGCTAATAAAACAAGTCTGACAGCATCAATACATAGTAATTTATCAAAATCGAGGCTTCCACAAACCAAACCAAGAATATTATGATATTTCTTGCGGAAATACCCATAATTTAGCCACAACAATCATTGAAAATGGAGCTAAGATGACCAAGAAACAATCCTCCAAAATCCAATAACATTCCAACTCTAAAATGATAAAGGCAGCAACTCGATCAATGAATTTATATCCCACGAAGATCCTGATCAAGTTTCCGAGCTCACCAATGGATTCCCTAATTTCATTGAACTTAGACCCTTGGATCATCAATTTTAGTCGAGAATTGGAGGAGAAAATAATGTTTGAAAATGGTGAATATATTTGAGTTCGTCCTGGGTCTTTTATTAAAAGACCAAGGTTTTGACCTTTGCGAATGTGGCCTGAGTGGCCTACAAACATGGAGGTAAGGAAGTTTGGCCTTCGCAAATATGGGTAGAGGCCCGCAAACGTAGAGGCAAAAGAGACGAACCTTCTCGAAAGTGACCCAGACCCAATGAAATTAGAGGGAAATCTCCTTGGCCTCTGCGAATGCGGCCAAGAGCCCGCGATCGTGGAGAAAATTTTTACCTGTATCAGATATCAGCTGAAATGCTTATTTTAACCAAGTTCCAATACTCCGATTGGGTGCTCAAAATTTATTCAAAATGTCGTTTGTGCAAACGAGATGTGCTCCCCCATAAAATTTAACATTCCGGACTTAATGACATAGTTTAAATTTCCATACCAGATCATTACGAGTTAAAGTAGGTCCCACACCCAAGTGCTATTTTGAGCCAAATTCTATAATGGGCCAAAACAGTAGACCAAAAGCCTCGAGAAGCAAACAAAGGATCATTCTAGGCCAAAATTATTATTTTTAAAGATAATCAAGCTGTGAGAAATTTCATCCGTGTGCATTTTCCAAGAATGTTGACCAAAGTCAATAATGGGCCAAATTTCAAAGGCAAAAGTGCTAAATAGCCCCAAACACATATCGATTGCCTCGATACTTGCACCGACCATGCTATGACCCTAATTTGACCATTTCAGAGCTGATGGAACCGTTACAATTCCATTTTAAGGTCGTTTTCTTAAAGTTATGACCGAAGTCAACTTTTCAAGTATTAAAAGATCCAAAATTGTGAAAGACCTAAAATCTAAATGAATGACCAGGAGACCAAATAGTTAGTGCTAGTAAATCATAAATGACTTGGAGTGGAGCTTTCGATCAAGATTTTCTCACCTCACCCTTTTGGGCTCTCGCTCTTCCTTTCTATTTAGAAAGTGAAAGTCACAAATAATCCCTCCTAGAATTTTTTCTTGCTATAGAAATGCTCTAAACGATGAGATGAATGCTTTACTTTTAAATTGACCTAGAGGGCTATTACAACATCTACTACTAATAGAATTTTCATCCATAAAAGTAAGAGTTAAGAAGTACTTGAAGGCTCAAATAAGCCAGGGAACTGTGCTCGGATCTCCAGCTTGGTCTCCCAGATAGCCTCCTTCAATATACCTTAACCACAAGAATGGCTTTTGATTGCAACTGCCTGACATCTCCAGCCAAAATAGCAACTAGCTCATTAGTATAGCTCAAATGATAATCAAAGTCAACCACATCATACTAAAGCACACGGGACTCATCTGGTATGTACCAGCGCAATATCGAAACATGAAAGACTGAATGAATAGATAATAAGGATGGACGCAAAGCTAACTCATATGCAATATCGCAAACTATCCTTAATATCTCAAAATGGCTAATATACCTGAGGCTAAGCTTGCCCCACCTCCCAAATCTCATTACGCCCTTCATGGGTGATACATGAAGGAACACCCTTTCACCAATAGAAAATCTCAACGACCAATGCATATATCTAGCCTGTACTGCGTGGCCTGGGCTTTGTAGACTTAAACCAACAAAATGGAAAGAGAAAACACATATCATATAAGGCCTCAAATAGTGCCATATGAATACTAGAGTGGTAGCTGTGGTTGTACGCAAACTCCTCTAACGACGAAAACTGATCCTACTGACCCCCAAAATCCATAACACAAGCCCACAGCATATCCTCGAGAACCTAAATAGTGCACTCCAACTGGCCTTCAGTCTGCGCGTGGAAAGTTATGCTAAATCGACAAGGGTACCCAACTTTTCCTAAAAAGTCCTCTAAAAGCTAGATGTGAACTGTGATCCCCGATCTAAGATAATAGAGACAGGCACACCATGAAGGTGAACTACCTCCCAAATGTAGATACGAGCTAACCTCTCAGCGCTGTAGGAAGAATGAACGGGGAGATTGTATGCTGACTTAATCAATCAATCCACAATGACCAAAGTACTGTTAAGACCACGGGGAAGTACGAGACAACCCCATATTGAAATCCATGGTGATCTTCTCCCATTTCCACTCGAGAATAGGTAATCTCTGAAGATCTCCACTAGGCTTCAAATGCTCGGCCTTAACCTATTGACAACTCAAATAGCGCAACACATAATCCCTAATATCTCTCCTTATGCCGCTCTACCAGTAGTGCTGCCTTAAGTCAAAATATATATCGGACCACAGATATGACCACCAAACCATAATACCCCATCTAAATCTAAAGTATCTAGGTCGGGTCATCTCCTAAAACCCAATCTCAAAGTGAAACTAAATCCTTATCTTCAAACTGATGGCTGCAAATCTAATCTACTAAAGATGTCTGAGCTCCCATATAAGCTAACACACATTGGGAATCAGAGATGACAAGTTGAATGATCTGGTTAGCTAAGGACTGGATGTCCAAAGCTAATAGTCGCTCAACAGTAAAAAGGAAGGCCAGACTACCCATACACCTTCCAACTCATGGTATTTAGTACTACATACACATTGCTCAAATAGTAAAGAGTAGAGAGGTCGTAATTATTTGGGAGCTCAGTCCAGCGGTGCTGCCTCGAATTGATATCCCTATGTCTTATAATATATTGAAGACTCTTGTGATCAGTGTAAATCTCACATTGAGCTCTATATAGGTAGTGCCTCCAAATCTTAAGCACAAAAACTACCACATAAATGGAACATTCTGGCGAGTCAACTGAGTCAGATGTGCCGCTATAGTACAGAACCTCTTAAAAAAGCGCCTATAGTACCTTACCAATCCGACGAAGCTACGAATCTCAATCACAGAGGTGGGCCTGACCTAATCACGAATAGCCTCAATCTTCGCCAGATCTACCATAATACCATCCTTTGACACCATGTGCCCCAAGAATTCTATGGACTCAAGCTAAATCTCACACTTTGAGAACTTGGTGTCAATCAACTGATATCTCTAAGTCTGGAGAACTAATTTCAAATGTTGCTCATGCTCATCCTGGCTACTAAAATATCATCGATGAAGACTATGACTAACGAGTCAAAGTACTATCACGACCTAACCCCGTAGGTCGTGACTGGTGCTCGAGTTGGGCACCCAAATGTACTCTTATCCCAAATTAGCCTTTTAACCGAATAAACATAGGTAGTGATTAGGAAAGATTGCTTAATAGATCACAAAAATAAATGTAGGCACGAGGGCTGATAGGCCGTCACGAAACACACTCAACCCAAAACATATATACAAAACCCACAACATAACTCTGTCTACAGACCTCTACAGATGATAGCATAGTCATATGACGGGATAGGGCTCCGTCGTACCCCTGACCAAAATATCCAAATATACAGAGATAAAGTCAGTACCAAAATACAAGCTACGAACAAAAGAGCACTGTCAACGATGCAGCAAATATCCTAAACAGGTGGATCAGCAAATCGAACTTCGGTACCTGCGGGCATGTAACGCAGCCCCCGAAGAAAGGGGGTCAGTACGAAAAATATATTGAATATGTAAAGCATGAACTGTAATAAGTAAAACCATAATCTGAATAGTAGGTGCAGAAAATGAAATAAATGTTCAAAATTTCAAAATGCTTATCATAATCGCAAATCATATATGCAAAGACATATGCCATATCCGGCCCCATGTCATGGGACTCGGTGAACAAAATGTGGTCGCCCTCCCGTCATTGGCGCCATAGCACATCATAACACCAGAGTAGGAAATATCTTCATGACAAATCATATCATAGCAGATGGCCATATCAAATTATATCAAATCATATCAAATTATATCATACCAATCATAAGCATATATGTACATGGCACAGCATAACTCCATGGCATAACATACACCACAACCCATGTACATGTCATACCTTCTCCCTCACGTCAGGGCACGGTGAAAAATGCAGAGAAGTACGCTTGATAACATATCCTGGCCCAAGCTCAGTGAAAGAATGGTTACAGTATGCACGAGTGGAGTAGTGAGAAACTAAATGCAATTTAAAATATAAAAACATTTATAGAGACTCAATAGCTTAATCCTGATGACAAGTCATATAAAAGAAACTGATATATAATCATAGTGTACTTCTTTCCGATATCACAATGGTCTAGGTCAAAATAGTCTTTCAGAAATCATTTTCCATATTTCGAAACATAATATGGGGATCAATTGAATAATTGAAATAACTATCATTTAAAAATCAAGATAATAGTTATTTCAAGTAACCTTCGATTGCCATTATGAATTATACTAAAGCATGAATTATATCAAAAGATAAATTATACCAAAATAGGATGGCTGAAATCAAACTCATGTATCAAAATATAATGATATAATTTCTAGGAATTTACGAACATTAGCCATCCTAGTGTCTCTAAGAATAGGAGCTTCTTTGGAATTTATACCTTCGTCCGTTTATTTCATATAAATCATGCCAAAAGAAAGAAGGTTAGCTTTACATACCTTTAGTGTTTATCCACACACAACATGTATATGCTTCCTCATACCTATATTAATACGTTAAGCGTTATGATTAAGATATGAAAAAGGCATAAAACGTCTTTATCGTTAGTAGGTTATTTCAAACAAAAACAAAAAAAACTGGACAGCACCTCCCCTTAACTTCATTACCCTTTTTCGAGTATATAAAAGTAAAATTGGGTTTTAGAGCCTAAATGAAAGTTTTAGCTCTATCAAATAGCTTTCCAAAACATCTTTAATCAACCAAAACGGAGCCTTATACAAGGAGTTATGCTAAATTTACTAACAGCAGTCCCATCCTAAAACGGGTTTGCAAAACACAAAATTCTGGGCAGCAACTCCCTTATATTGCTCACTTTTTTCCACTTCCAAATCAGTCATAAAATCCCCAAGAAACATCAATAATCACACCTTCAAATGCCATGTCAAGACAAGCCAAGACGATATTCAAAAATACTCCAAATCTGTCCATTTTAATACCAACACTAATCATGGGATTTTCTTGCTTCCAAGTCCATTTAATACAAGTTAATATCTTTATTATAACCTTATTGGTAAGTTAAGTCAGCCCACATTCATAACACTCAACAACAATTTCAATCCACATACAACTCCTACATCTTCCAATTATCCTTAATGATCCATAGTGTTAACGTTTTATTGAAACAATCCTAAAACAGCCCAACCAACATATAATGCAACATATAACCTTAATTATCATTAATATTCCAATCTCAACAAGAACAATAACAACCTATCAAAATAGCCCTTAACTAACAACATAAAGATGCTCAAAAACCTCATGAACACATACCACAAGCCAAGAAAACCACCTATAATTTTTACACCTTATTTCATACTACTTTTCATCAAATTTTCGTGACCTATAACAGCAGCCCCTCAACATAAACATCACTCATTTAAATTCAAGAAAGCCATGTTAATATCACCACAAGTCCTACCATAGCCCACAAACGAATTTCAACCTCAACTTTAACCATTTAATCCCTTCATTCTCATCCCAAAATCCATAACAATAACAATCAAATACTAAGCAAAATTAATTTATTATTTTCTACACCAAAACAGCCCCAAACGTCTCCTACCATGCCTCAACATCAACACCCATAATTTCATACATTCATCAACTCACACAAGCTTCAATTACCTTCAAGATGAGGGAAAAATGAAAAAGGAGATGAAATCTTACCTTAGGCTTTTATGACACAATTTGCTTGAAAATTTGAGGGCTTGGTCAAAAACGTTTTTTGCTTCTCTAATGGATCCATCCTTACTTCCATAACCTTGAATAATCACCAAACTTAATCCCTCAATTTCTTCCTCACTCTCAAGCTTGTCCGCCTCTCTCTCTCGTTACTTCTCTCTATTCTTTCTTTCTCAAAAACTTAGGAAATTTGGAGAAGATGAGGGCTTCTCTCTCTTTCTTGAACATTCTGGAGTTGGGACACATTTTTGGCTGCTATTTTGGTCAAAATAAAGACCATGTGTGCTGCCCAAGGTGACTAGATGTCCCCTACTAAAGTATGGGCCAATTAGAATTGGCAATGTGGCAGTGGGGACCACTTTTCATCCCACTATTTAATTTAATTCATCTCAATTAATATCAAATTCCTACTTAATAATTCAACTATGGTTAATTAATCCCTAATCTCGATTAATATTTCTATATCAGTAGAAATTTGAAAACCGGTCGAGCCATTTTTTAGAATTCGGAATTAAAATTTGCAGCCAGCACCTTTGTTCAGTAAAATAGTCATATCTCTTGATACCGATATCGAATAAATTCCTAAAACCTATGGTTGGAAAGATAATCCAATTATCTACAACTTTTATTTTCTAAGGTTTCCCAAATTCCTGAGCCATGATGGCGTTATGGTCTCTCCAAGTCAGATTGCTCAAAAACATAACTTAAAAACATCTTTTTGGAGGGCTCACACTTGGATCTGGCTCAAGGGTCCTCCTTGAGTTGTGTTTAACTTCACATACATTGTTCATATAAATTATCATATGTCCTTTTTATAAAAATCCATTAAGTGGGCTCCACCTCAGCTCAGTTAAGCCATCTATAGCCATAGTAAGACAAAAAATTTCTGGGGTATAACAAGTACGACCTACATACCTAAGTCATCAAGTCCCTGAACACAGTAGGAGCATTTTTCAACCCAAAAGATATCACTAGGAACTCATAGTGTCCATAACGTGCCCTAAATACAGTCTTAGGGACATTCATTGCCCTAATCCTCAACTGGTGGTAGCCGGATCTAAAATTAATCTTAGAAAATACCACTACACCATGAAGCTGGTCAAATAGTTCATAGATCCTAGGCATGGGGTAACAGTTCATTACCGCCACCTTGTTCAATTGCATGTAATAAATACACATCCACATAATATCGTCCTTTTTCTTAACGAATAGGACTGAGGCACCCTAAGGCGATACATCAGCCGAATGAATCCCTTGTCTAAGAGATTTGAAGTTGAACAATGATCTCCTTGAGCTCTGGGTGGCTATACAGTATGGTGAGATAGAAATAGGACGAGTACCCGATTCTACATTAATGATGAACTCAATATCTCGATTGGAAGAAAGGCCAGGCAGATCGATAGGAAACACATCTACAAACTCTCAGACTACAAATACTGAATCAACTGTAGGGCCCACCCTTACTCATGTCTCTACACATGCCAAGTATACCAAACATTCGCTAGATACTAACCTCCGAGCCCGAACAAAAGAGATCACCCCAACTAGCGTGCGACTATAAGATCCCTACCACACAATTGGAAGAATACTTGGCATTGCTAAGGTAACAGTCTTGGCATATCAATCCATGACCGCACAATTAGGGGATAACCAGTCCATACCCAGAATCATATCAAAATCCACCATATCAAGTAAGATGAGATCAACCATAGTGTCTCACCTCTGAATAGTCACCAAGCAGGATCTAAAGACTCAATCCACTACTAAAGAATCACCTACCAGTGTGTAAAAACGTAATGGCTCAACTAAGGGCTCTAGAGTCATGCTTTGTCTAGGGGCACAATATACAAATATATAAAAATAGGTAGATCCTGGATCAAATAAAGTGGATGCAGGCTGATGGCATAATAAAATCATACTTGCGATCACATCGTTCGAGGCCTCAGACTATGCTCTAGGTGAGCTCCATAAAAGTAGGCCTGGGCTCCTCTACCCTACGCATCAACCTTAATTCCTGGCTTTCCTCCTCGGGGACCTCTCTGGAACCCTAATGACCACTCTGTGGTGCTGGCCCTAGCCTTTGCCTCTAGTTGGAGGTGCTGCAGCTGGCGTAGGTCTAGCTGCTTGTAGAGCTGGAAAGGCTAGCGCACAGTAAGGGAACTCACTGAACAAATGATCTAGTTCCCCATACTCATAGAAACCCTGTGACGTCAGCTCTAAGTTAGAGGTCAGCCACCTTAATTGGAAGAACCCATTTGTGGACCACCTCAGCCCTAACTCAAATCGTCACTAGAGCCATCCTAATGGTGCTAGTCACCCTCTAAAGTATGAAGGGAGGCTTGGAAGGGGCAGCTGGACTGACCCTACTGAAATCTCTTGCGATATCTGTCATAGGACTCCTTGGGTCTAAAGAGACACCAATAAAGGCTATCTTCCAACCTAGATCTTTTGCCATTTTCTCCTTAGGCTTTGTGATACTAAAGAATGAGTATCAATCCATAACTGCAGTCTCAATCCCCTAATGAAGTACCAAACTCTCTCCTCCTCAGTATGTAAGATTATGGCATCTAGCTTAGAGAGTTCATGAAATCTAGCCTCGTACTCTATTACAGTCATGAAGCCCTGCTCTAACCATGAAAACTAATCTCAGAGCTGATCTTTGATGATCCTAGGAATAAATCGGGTAATAAGGACTATGAAAACTCATCCTATGACACTGGTGGAGACCCAACTGGCCTAGTATCCAAATATGAATGCCACCATAGTCGAGCAGTACCGCCTAGTTGATAAGCAATAAAGTTAGCTCCCCTCGACTCTACTAGACCAAAAGTTTGTAGTCAATCTCGACAAGTAAGTAGAAACTCATGGGCATCCTTACCCACAACCCTAGAAAACCTCGACAGTGATAGTCTAAGAAATACAATGAGCATCTTCTCCTCCTGAAGTGGCATGATTCCCTCCAAATCATTAGGATGAGTGGTAGTACCAGTGGCTTCTACAAATCTAGTGCCTCTGGCAAAGGCTGGAGCATTGGAGTAGCTAGGGATGGTGTCTGTTGCATACCCCGAATAGAAGCTAGTATCTTAGTAAGCATGACATGACGGTTAAAAGATGCAACTGGCGGTGGCAGTGGCTGGGCTAGTCTCGGTTCCACCAGTTGATGATGTACTGTAGCTACTCATGGATCCACCTCCAGCTCCAGAGTCTAGTGCCTATCCCAGGCTGGAGCAATAGCCTTGGCAGGACCTTGATGTCGGCCTTTACCACGCGTGTGAGGCATCTTGTAAAAGGGTAGAGCAAGTCAGATTTTAAGAAATCAATAAGACACATACTGCACGACAGTAATACAGAAGAGACACGTTCCTACAGACATCTTATAGCCTACCGAAGATAAGTCACGGACATCTCCTCACTAATCCATAGAACTTTACTAGACGTTAACTCTTTACAAGTATGACCAGTGAACCTGGCTCTGATATGAACTAGTCACGTCTCAATTTCTCAAGTCATGACGGCGCCTACTATGACCCACTAGTAGGCAAGCCGACCCATATTCTGGAATAGTTAGTTATAGGATGTCAGAGTAGAAGAACAACCATACAACTAAAAACAAAAATAAAATAACAAGAAAATAATTGAATGGCGAAAGATAAGAGAGATATATACAACTAAAAATATCCCTCCTAGAACCCGGAAATCACAAGTACAAAGCTACTAAAAAAGAGTACAAGTCCCAAAAGTAGACCATAGAGACATGGCTATCTCAATAAGCAAATATAGGCAAAATATATGTAAAGAGGGAGATGGGTAACTCCAGAACACTATGTGTTAACCCAGAACACTATGTGTTAACCCTAGTCTCCAATCAAGATAGCAACTGGGTCGAATCAACATCGATAGCTAGTACTCGGGTCTACATCACGAAAAAAGATGTAGAGTGTAGTAGTAGTACAAAACAATAGGTACCCTGTAGACATCATAGGCCAACTAAGCATGATAAGAAAAAGTAAACTGAAATACAAGAAAGTAATCACAATCAAAGATAGGACAAATAAATGTAGGTATGTACATGGCATACTCAACACATAAAGAGAAAGAAACTAGTTAAATTTGTTGGGTTCCTATAAACCCGATGGGTACATTCGTGCACAAGTCTCAGGTAACAACTAGAACGGACTTCTATAAGCCCGACAGGAGCAAGGATAGTTGAAGTAGAATGAACGAATCTGATAAATTTACAATAGTGCCTCCAATTTTTTGGACTTGAACCAAACCAACCCAAAGGTCTAAAGCCTTAACTCAAGTTGAGACTAGATAAGGACTTGAACTGAAGATTTATCAGAGGATCAGTGACCCGAACTAAGATTTGAAAGCAACAAAGGACTTGAACCCCGGTGATGGGTATTCATGGATTTGAACCACATGTAAAAGAGATCACAGACTTGAACTGGGTAATAATAGTTAAAGATTCGAACTAAAACAAGTATAGAGAGACGGACTTGAACTAAGGCTATATAAGGCGGTGGGCTTGAACCACGACTAAATGAGGAGAGACAGACTTGAACCAAGGCTATATAAAGGCAGTAAGCTCGAACCACGACTAAGTAAGGAGCGATGAACTTGTACCGAGGTAATCATACCAAGGTATTGTTTGAACCTGATCTAGTGAGTGAATTGGGGACTTAAACACGAACAAAGGCGAGTCAGTCAAAATTAGGATTAGCGGCCAACCGATCATCATGGGGATCACCCCCAACTCAAGTGCCATCAAGAAATCACTCTAGCCTAAACCACATCCAACCAGAATTGTCGAAAAGACTTCTAGATCCAAGGCCCAAGCGATATGAGACTATTAGAAAAATAGGACATTATGGAAGTAAGGTTCCAAAGCTGTATTACTATGTAGCTAAAGCTCAGACTACCTGACTCAAGTTTTCTATATATGTCTATAGGGAGCTAAGCGGTCCGAAATGACGTCAAAGGAGTTTTAAGGCCCAATGACACCAAAATCACACAAGTCTAAGGCAACACTTGTCTAAGCCTCGACTAATGCCAAACATGCTTCCAACACATATAAACCAAAGGCACAACACACATCACAAGGTAGGGGTAATCAACAATAACTGGAGTCATGCTTTATCCGTCCAAAACTTTTCCAATAACACCTAGGACATGAATTCTAGTAATTCAGTATGCTCGATGACTAAAACCTCCCAAGCCCATACAATTCAACATAAAAATGCCTAAACATACTCAGTCTAAAGGGAGGAAAACCGTAGCCTACCTTTAGGTTGATCATGCACGCTCCAATCACGGTCCTTTAGATACTAAATTTATAATTTTTTGAGATAGACTAATTTTGGGGTCCAAAATAGGAAATGTGGGACCTGTATTCGAAAATCCAAAATTAACCCCAAAAGTAGATCCTAGATGCTACCCCAAGCTAGTGTTATAAAAAAGAAGCATAATTAATACAGTAGAATCAGCTACAACCACATATGCAAACCAATCCCACATTTCAAGCTAAAAGAAACAACTATGGCTACATCAATAAATAATTATTTATCAAAAATGAAGCTCCTATGACCCAATCCAAGCATACTATGATGTCCCTTGCAAAAAAACCACAAATTAGCCTCAAGAATCATTAAAAACAGAGCTAAGATGACCAAGAAATAATCCTCTAAAATTCATTAAAATTCCAACTCAAAAATGATAAAGGCAATAGTTAGATCAACAAATTTACCTCAGACGAAGCTCCTAATCAACTTTTAGAGCTCACTAATGGATTCCCCACACATATTTCCTTGCACTTAGACCCTTAGATCATCAATTTAGTTCAAGAATAGAAGGAGAAAACAATGTTTGAAAATGGTGAATATAGCTGAGTTTGTCCTTGGCATTTTATTAAAGGACCAAGGTTTTGACCTTTACGAACGGTGCCTAAGTGTCCCGCGATCGGGAAGGTCAGGAAGGTTGGTCTTGGAGAACGCGGCAAGAGGCCCATGAACAGAAAAGAAAAAGAGGTGAACCTTCACAAACGCGACCCAGACCCCGCGAAAGCGGATGGAAAATTCATGGGCCTCCGCGATCGTGGAGAAAAAAATTATCTTCATCAGATATCAAATGTAATGCTAATTTTCACCAAGTTCCAATACTTCGATGGGGTACTTGGAATTAATTCAGAATCCTGTGCGTACAAACGAGATGTGCTACCCCACCAAATTTAAGGTTTCATACTCAATGGCGCATTCAAAATTTCTATACAAGTTTGTTACGACTGAAAGTCGGTCCGACACCCAAGTGCCATTTTTAGCCAAATTTCCACAACATGCCTCGAGATTAGACTAAAAGCCTCAAAAAGTGAATGAAAGGTCATTCTAGACCAAACTCAATATTTCAAAGATAACCGTGCTGTCAAAATTTGCATTCGAGTGTATTTTCGAAGAATGTTCACCAAAGTTAACCACGGGCCAAATTTCTAAGGCAAAAGCACCAAATAGGCCCAAACTCATATCGATTGTCTCGATACTCATATTAACCATGCTACTAGCCTAATTTATCCATTTTGGAGCTAATAGAACTGTTAGAATTCCGTTCTAAGGTCATTTTCCTGAAGTTATAACCAAAGTCAACTTTTCAAGTTATAAAAGCTCCAAAATAGGGAAATGGCCTAAAACACAAATGAATGACCAAACGACCGAATAGTTAGTGCCAACAAGTCATAACTGACTTAGGGTCGCTATAGAAATTCTCTAAATGGTAAAATAAATGCTTTATTTCTAAAATAACCTAGAGGGTTACTACAGAAATAAAGTCTTCTATACATGTTTTTCATTCCATTACACCAATAAACTTCTCTCAAGTCATGGTACATCTTGGTGGAACCTAGATTAATCTAATACATGGAGCTATGGGCCTCTTCCATGATTCTATCTCAAAGATCAACAATATTTGGAATACATAGTCTACTTTTGTACCTTTAGTACACCATCTCCTCTCTTGGTAAAAGAGATGACCTTCTTATTGTAAACATCATCCTCTAATTAAAGTTGAAGAGGGTTTTGGTCTTTCTTTTCCTTACTTCCAAAACTAGTGAAGGCTCAACCTCATTTTTCCTAATAACACCACCCTCATCTGAGTCCACAAGGCAAGTTTATGCACTTCCTCAGCGAATTCCTTCTTTTCTTCCTTAACATGAGCAGTTCTCCCTATTGAACCTTCTAAGAGCATCAACAATAATATTAGCTTTACCTGGGTGGTAAAAAATGCTCATGTCTTAATCCTTGAGAAAATCAAGCCATCTCTTCTACCTCAAGTTTGACTTTTTTTTAACTGAACACATATTTTAGGCTCTTGTGATAAGTGAACATATCTACATGCACACCATGAAGATAATGACACCAAATCTTAAGAGTGAATACTACCGCTGTAATATTTAGATCACGGGTTAGATAATTCTTCTCTTGGATCTTAAGCTTCCTGGAAGCATAAGCTATGATTTTACCTCTCTGCGTCAATACACAACCTATTCCTACTATAGATTCATTAGAATATATTACAAGAAAATTTTTTCCCTAGGAAAGGGACAAAATTAGAATAATAGTCAATCTAGTTTTGAATTCTTGAAAACTTTTCATAGAAGCATCTGACCATTGAAAGTTTTTCTTCTTCTAAGTCAACTTAGTCAACAAAGATGATATGGTTGAGAATCCCTCTAAAAATCTTCTATCAAAACAAGCCAAACCTAGGAAACTTCTTATATCCGTCAGGGATGTTGATCTGGGACAACTTTTTACAACATCTATCAATTACGAATCTACTCGGATACCTTCAAAGAAATAATGTTTCCTTGGAATACCATAGATGCAATCCATAACTCATACTTAGAAAATTTCACATACAACTTGTGGTTCCTAAGAGTTTGAAGAACAAATATATAATATCCCCCCAAATGCTCATAAGTGCCTTAAGAATGCCTTGGGAATAGGCCGCTTAAGTAATGCATTATTCCTAATATTTTTTGAAAATCCGAGTTTGGAATATCGATCAGGGGGTCAAAACCTACGGGAAAATAGTTTCGGTGAATTTTTAGGACCCGCAGATCAGAAGAAAGAATTTTCAAAGAACTGTGCGAACCAGTAAGGTTCGCGACAAGCCTGCATCGCAGATTTTATTACCTCTGCATCGCGGACCTGGTGTTGATTTTTCATAATTGAAATTAGTTTTTAGTAAAGGCATTTTATACTTTTCCCAAATTGTTAGCTAATGAACCTAGACGTTTTTAGGACCTAATTCAACTCAATAAATTAACCTAAACTTCTAATTATATTTATTCTTCTACAACCTACTCAAATATTTCTCTCTCTACAAAAGACTCTCAAGGACTCTATTGAAGATTTCAAGTAAATTCACTCAAGCTCTCCATCAAAACTCTCAAGTTCTTCCAAATTAATTGGTGTTCCCACTTAAGGTATGTGTGTATTGATTCATGAATCCTTTCATCCATGAAGCCCAATTAATTTCTCAAGTTTTCTATCAAATTAAAGTATGGTATTTTATGAGTTTTATGATCTCTACTCCTATTGCATTAACTTTGATTCAAATTATGATCATGAGTCTATTTTGATATAAATTGATGGTTATTGCATTAAATTGAAGAGTTTTTTCATGAATACTCCTATTTTGATTTTTAGGGTTCATGATGAAGATTAAGAGTATTTTTAATTATACTTCCTAATGATATTATCTATATGAATTATGTATGGGATGATATAAAGTTTATGATCATGCATGTTTTCAAGTCAAGTACATGATTTTCAAATCAATTGATCATGCATTCATGCCTTACCTAAATTTCAAGTATAAGCTATGATCATGAATTTCCAAGCATGAATAATGATTATGTATTTCAATTATGATCGTGGACTATAAGTATGTTTCGAATGATGATTTTCATGCAAATTATGGAAAGGTGACTTAGGTCTCAATATGGTGACCTAAGGCCTAACAATATAAATTATGCAAATATGATTGTAATGATGAAAGGACAATTCTCACATTAAAAGTATGTTATGGAAAATGAGCTACTCTATGATATCAAACCTATGATTATGACTATGATATATGTAATTATTATTTCTATGATATGCATGTATTCCGTGGGATCTGACTTAGTAAGGAGTGGACTTAAGGTGGGGACCCTTCAAAAAGCCTTAATAGCAACCTCATGTCCCATAAACTACGTGCCACCATAGGTTGTCTTCATGGCCTTGCTATTGGATCTACATATAGCATATGTATGACCCGCCTAGAGGGGTAGAGTCTACCTTTGCAAGTAGGTTCCCCTTTTTCTTCATTGTATGGGGAGATAACGGGATTCCATGTTATAGCTCTCATGGTCTTATTGTCGGTTATGGTTCCTATCCCATATATATGTATGATCTCTTATGTATGCTATGATTTTAAATTATGCTTTTTAAATTCTTTGGTCACTATGATTTTCCTTATAACTTTAATTATCTCATCTCACCATGTGATTTACTTGACCATTACATTTTATGATTTACATTGCATATCACGCCATCATACTTAGTACATTCCAACGTACTAATGCATACATTTTGCCTACATTATTTCATAATGTAGGGGTTGAGGTTGAAGATCATACTCATTTACGTGGCTAGTAGGCTTTCTATTCAGAGGTGTTGTGGTGAGTCTTCATTTATCGAGGACTATTCATCGAGATGGTTATTATTTCAAGGACTTTTATTATGTTTCATAGTAAGGGTGAGCTAGGGACATATCGTAGCCCCCGCCCTTACTCATGTCTAGAGGCATTTAGTTGGACAAAAAAAAGTTTCAAGTCTATGTTGTCACGTGACATTTCTTTATTTACTATTCACAGTTTAGATTCTCTTATGATATTTTTGCTTTTACTTTACCTTATGTATGCTTATGATATGTAAAAGAGGCTTAGTTGGAGCCCTTCGGGGTTTCAATTACCATGTTACTACTAGGCCCCAGGTCGGGTCGTTACAAACTTGCTATTAGAGAATAAGGTTTTTTAAGTGTCCTAGGGTGTCCAACAAGTCACGTCAAGTAGAGTCTTATTCATGGATGTGAAGTATGCCACATTTATTATAGGAGGCTTTGAGGCATTTTGAAAATTCTCACTTCTTTCATGAATCATGTCATGCTGTAGAGTTTACCGTAAGACTTATTTTCCTTAATGATCTTTCTTTGCAATTTTCAGAAAGATGGCTCCAAGAAGACCACCATTTCCCAGGGGAGATAATGTTAATGAAGCCCAAGATCCCCCGGTCCCTCAAGACAATGGTCCTCTACTGGACCAAGTAAATAAATGTGGAGTTCCAAACCGCTATTACTATGCTAGGCTGAGTGGTGACCAACTAAGGTTTTGTGGCTCCTCCTAATATTCCTACTCTAGCCTCAAGAGCAAGGGACTTTACACGAATAAATCCTCCAGAGTTTCATGGCTCAAAAGTCAATGAGGATCCTCAAGAGTTTATTAATGAAGTCTACAAGATAGTGAGTATTATGGGGGTGACTTCAGAAGAAAAAGCGAAGTTGGCGGCTTACCAACTTAAGGGTGTTGCTCAAATATCGTACACTCAATGGAGTTGGAGAGGGTGGATGAAGATCCTATTGAATGGGAGGCTTTCAAACTTTCTTTCCTTGATCATTCCCTCTTGAGTTAGGGAGGCTAAAGTGTTGGAGTTCATAAATCTTTGAATGGTAATATGGGGATGAGGGACTATGAGCTCAAGTTTACTAAGCTATCTAAGTATTCTCCTTTAGTGATTGCCGATCCACGTGCCCGAATGAGTAAAATCATATTGGGGTATCTGACTTGGTTGCTAAGGAATATCTCACCACTATGCATTTTAAGCAGACGGACATATCTCGGCTCATGACTTTTGCCAAACAAATTAAAAGAGAAAAGCTCAAGGAAATGAGGATGAGAGATTCTAAGAGGGCCCGGTATGAAGGTGAGTTCTCCAATGCTAGGATCGTGGGTAGCAGTGGACGCTCTCATCAAGGCCAAATCTCGGGGAAGAAGTTTTCTAAGGATAGGGTACTATACCCTAAAGCTCAATGAAAATGAGGTGTAAATTCTTGTAACCCTTATTTTCCAAAGTGTGCAAAGTGTGGAAGAAATCATAGAGGAAAGTGCTTGATGGGAATGAGTGCTTGCTATGGATGTGGCAAGATGGGATATAAGCGATCCGAGTGCCCTCTTGTTGCCAAAAAGGGTGGAGAAGGTCATCCTCTAGAAGGCGAAGTGTAACAAGGCACCCAAGCTCAACCTAAGCGTGGCCAACGCAACAATCGATTCTATGCTCTTCATGCTAGGCAAGAGGTTGATGAGGCTCCTGATGTGGTCATGGGTATGTTACAAGTTTTTAACTTTAATGTTTATGCATTGTTTGATTCGAGTGCCAACTTGTCTTTTGTTACTCCTTATAGTTCTATGAGATTTGATGTGTGGCCCGATATGTTAATAGAACCCTTTTCGGTTTATACTCTCATTGGTGATTCGGTATTAGAGAAGAGAGCTTATAGAAATTATCCCGTATGGGTCTAGCACAGAGTTATCCTGTGTGACCTTGTGGAACTTGATATGAATGATTTTGACATCATTCTTAGTATGGATTGGTTACATGCCTCTTACGCATCTATATGTTGTAGGACTCATGTGGTTAAGTTTCACTTTCCTAATGAACCTATTCTTGAATGGAAGGGTAATGATTCAGTGGTTAAGGATCGATTCATCTCATGTATTAAGGCTCGAAAAATGATTTTCAAAGGGTGCATTTATCACATTGTGTGAGTTAGGGACATCGATTCCAAACCTCCTACTCTTGAGTCGGTACCTATAGTTAATGATTTTGCAATGTGTTTCCCGACGAATTGCCTGATATTTTTCCCAAAAGGGAAATTGACTTTAGCATAGATCTCCTTCTCGATACCCAACCTATTTCTATTTCTCCTTACCATATGGTTCCGGTAGAACTTAGGGAGTTGAAGGAATAATTGAAGGATATATTGGACAAGGGTTTTATAAGACCGAGTATTTCACCATGGGGTGCTCCCATGTTGTTTGTTAGGAAGAAAAATGAGTCACTCCGAATGTGTATAGACTACCGACAATTGAATAAGGTCACCGTAAAGAACAAATATCCAATTCCAAGGATAGATGACTTGTTTGATCAATTACAAGGAGCAAGCTACTTTTCTAAGATAGACCTCTATTCTGGTTATCATCAATTAAGGGTAGGGGAGTGTGATATTCCCAAAACAGCTTTTCGAATGAGGTATGGTCATTTTAAATTTGTAGTAATGTCCTTTTGTTTGACTAATGCTCTCACTATATTCATGAATTTGATAAATCATATTTTCAAGCCATATTTGGACATATTTGTAGTGGGTTCATTGATGATATCTTGATTTATTCTCGAAATAAGGAAGATCATATGGGTCACTTGAGGATTGTGTTGCAAACAATGAGAGAAAAGCAATTATTCGCTACATTTAGTAAGTGCGAATTTTGGCTAAGGGAGGTTGCATTTCTTGGCCATGTGGTGTCCAGTTATGGGATTAAAGTAGATCCAAAGAAGACGGAGGCGGTTAAGAATTGGCCTAGACCATTATCTTCTTCGGACATTAGAAGATTTTTGGGCTTAGCCGGATACTACAGAAGGTTTGTTGAAGGGTTCTCATCTATTTTTTTGCCTTTAACTAAGTTGACACAAAAGAATGCAAAATTCCAATGGTCGGAAGAATGTGAGAAAAGTTTCCAAATATTAAAGGATTGTTTTACATCAGCTCCTATTTTGACATTGCCCGAAGGTTCGGATGGGTTTGTTGTTTATTGTGATGCTTTGCGTGTTGTCTTGGGTTGTGTCTTGATGCAACATGGTAATTTTATAGCCTATACTGCTAGACAAATTAAGGTGCATGAAAGGAACTATCCAACCTATGATCTTGAACTTGTAGAGGCTGCATTTGCATTGAAAATTTGGCGCCATTATCTTTATGGGGTGCATGTTGATGTGTTTACCGACCACAAAAGCTTGCAATATGTGTTTAGTCAAAGAGACTTGAACCTTAGGCAAATGAGGTGGCTTGATCTCCTAAAATACTATGACATGAGCGTATTGTACCATCTGGGTAAGATAAATGTTATAGCTGATGCTCTTAGTCAGTTGTCTATGGGTAGTGTTGCACATGTTGATGAAGGAAAAAGGGAAGTGGTTAAAGAGGTCCATAGATTGGCATGTTTAGTTGTGCGTTTGGTTAATTCTAATGATGCAGGCATTCTTATAAATAATGGTTCAGAATTGTGTCTTGCAGAAGATGTTAAGGCCAAACAAGACGATGATTTAATTTTGGTCGAATTGAAGAAGTCAGTTGCCAAAAAATCCATTGAGTCTTTATCTCTATAAGAAGATGGGGTACTGCATTACCAAGGTCATTTGTGTGTTCCAAATATTGATGAATTAAGAGAGTTGATATTGAATGAGGCTCATAGTTCTCGGTATTCAATTCATCTAAAATACACCAAGATGTATCATGACTTGAGGGAAGTTGTAACACAGCTCAAAAAATGCCCACAAAATACCTTAATAATGCCTTGGAAATAGACCGCTCATATAATGCATTATCCTTAAATTTTTGGAAAATTTGATTTGGAATATCAAATAGAGGGTCAAAACTTGCGAAAAAATAGTCTCAGTAGATTTTTAAGACCCGTAGAACGGAAGAAATATTTTTGAAGAAACCACAAAACAGTGTGGTCTACGATAGGACCACGTCGGGGACTTGGGAAGTAGTTTTGGCTGAGTTGATCGCGACAGGTCCGCGTTGCGGAACTAGGAAGGTCTTCTGGCTGAATTGAGTTTTTTAAGGGGCATTTTAGACTTTTCCAAATTATTAGTTAAGGAACCTAGACGTTTTTAGGACCTAATTCAACTCTATAAATTAACCTAAACCTCTAATTCTATTCATTCTTCTATAATTCATCTATCAAATATTTTTCTCTCTACAAAAAGGCTTTCAAGGGTTTTCATGAAGACCTCAAGCAAATTCACTCAATTTCTCCATCAAAGCTCTCAAGTTCTTCCAAATTAATTGGTGTTCCCACTGAAGGTATGTGGGTATTGATTCATGGATCCTTTCTTCCATGAAGCCCATTCAATTTCTCAAGTTTTCTATCAAATTGAAGTATGATATTTTATTGATTTTGTGATTTCTGTTCCAATTGCATGAATTTTAATTTAAAACATTATCATGAGTCTATTTAGATATAATTTGATAGTTATTGAATTAAATTGAAGAGTTTTTCCATGAATTCTCTTATTTTGATTTCTAGGATTCATGATGTAAAATATGAATAGTTTTAATTATACTTCTAAATGCTATTATCTATATGAATTATGTATGAGTTGATATAAAGTTTATGATCATGCATGTTTTCAAGTTAATTTCATGATTTTTAAGTCAATTGATCAGTCACTCATGTCTTACCCAAATTTAAAGTATAAGCTATGATCATGAATTTTCAAGTTATATTCTATGAGAAGTCTTATTTAATAATTTCAAAGGTATTATTATGAATCTCATTCTTATGCATCCAAGTTTTACCCTAATTTCCAAGTATAAATTATGTCTATGTATGTATGATTTCTAATGTGGAAGGATAATACCCATATTTCACTTATGTTATATAAATGAGCTACTCTATGATTTTAAGCCTATGATCATGACTATGATATATAAAATTTATGATCTTATGTTATGTATATATTTCATGGGATTTGACTTAGCACCGAATGTGGACTTGAGGTGGGAGCTCAAAGCAAGGAGTTCTTATATAAAGTTTTTTGTCTCATAACTACGTGCCACCATAGGATTGCCTTTATGGACTAGCTAGTGGATCCACAAATAGCACATGTTCATGATTAGGAGTCTACCTTGGCAAAGTAGCCTCCTCCTTCTTGATGTGGGGATCATCAGATTCCATGTTATAGCTCTCATAGTCTTATTGTCGGTTATGGTTCTTATCCCACATATGTATATTTCTTTATGTTTTAAACAACTAATCCTATCTTTTAATTTATGTGATACTCTCATGGTTATTATGCATTGATATTTCTTAAAGACTACTAATGATTTCCCACTATTTCTCCTAACATGCTAATTCAAATGGTCATTGTTATAAATATGGTTTCTCATGCATTGCATTGTCCTACATACTTAGTACATTCCAACGTACTAATGCATAAATTTTGTCTACATTGTCTCATAATGTAGGGGTTGAGGATGAAGATCCTAATCGTCCACATAACTAGTAGGCATCCTCTATTCAAAGGTGTTGTGGTGAGTCTTCATTAACCGGAGACTAGTTTCAAGTTGGTTACTATTTTCTTTTCAAAAGACTTTTGCTTATGTTGTATATTAAGGGTGAGCTAGGGACATGTCTTAGTCCCCACCCATACTCATGTTTAGAGGCATCTAGTTGGACATATGTTTGGGTCTATGTTGTTATAAGACATTTTTAAATTTCTATTCAAGGTTTTAGACTCTCTTATGATGTTTTCCGCTTTTATACTTTACCTTATGTATGCTTATGATATGTATAAGAGGATTGGTTGGAGCCCTTCGGGATTTCGATTGCCGTGTTATGACTATACCCTAGGCCGGATCATGACAGAAGTTTATTGGTGGAATGGCATGAAGAAGGTCATAGCGGAGTTCGTGTCTAAGTGTCTTAATTATCAACAAGTGAAATTTGAGCATCAAAGGATGGGAGGTCTAGTTCAAGAAATCGAAATTCCTACATGAAAGTGGAAAGATGTGAATATGAACTTTGTCACAGGTTTGCCTCATACTAGAAAAAAACATGAAACTTCATAGTGTTCCTTTGTCGATTATATCGGATAGAGGTACTCAATTTAGTTCACATTTTTGGAAGTTATTTAAAGGTCTTGGTACTAAAGTCAAGCTAAGTACCATTTTCCATCCTTAAATCGATGGACAAGCTGAAAGAACAATTCAAACCTTGGAAGATATGTTAAGGGAAAGGGTGATTGATCTTAGAGGAATTTGGGAAGACCATTTGCCATTGATTTAGTTCACCTACAATAATAGTTATCACTCTAGCATCCAAATAGCTCCTTTTGAAGCCTTGTACGGGAGAAGATATAGTTTTCTGGTAGGGTGGTTTGAAGTAGGTGAGATGGCATTAATTGGTCCAGATTTGGTAGTTGATGCAATGGAGAAATTAAGGCTCATAAGAGAAAGATTGAAAATGGCTCAGAGTTGTCGAAAGTCCTATTTGGATACTAGGAGGAGATAGCTTGAATTTGTTGTGGATGATATGGTGTATTTGAAGATTTTACCTATGAAAGAGGTAATGTGGTTTGGTAAGAAAGGGAAGTTGAGCCCTAGATATATAGGACCCTATGGGATATTGCAGCGCATTGGCAAAGTAGCATATGAGTTAGATTTTCCACTTGAGTTAGCTTTGGTTCATTCGGTATTTCATGTGTTAATGTTAAGGAAGTTTGTGGGTGATCCAAATTATATGGTGCCAATGGAGAATGTAAGTATTAAAGAGAATTTGACCTATGAGGAGGTCCCGATTGAGATTTTAGACCGTCTAGTGAAGAGGTTAAGAAATAAAGATGTTGCATCCGTGAAAGTGTTATGGAGGAATCAACAAGTAGAGAGTTCTACGTGGAAAGCGGAATTAGATATGATGAAGTGTTATACGTATCTCTTTCCTTCCACTGAAGCCTAAAGGTACTAAGTTGCTCATGATCAAATCCATTAAACTCCTACGTTTCAGTTCCATATGTCATTCATATGCATGCATGATTAATGAAAATGATTTCCTCAAAGACTATGTTTTGTGTTAAGTAGGAAGTTAACATGTTCTATGCATTTTTCGAAGTGTCCTCATGTTCATGTTGGGTTGTTAGTTCTTTTTTCATGTCCTTCCTATATTAGTTGAATCTCATTAGAGGACGAATGTTCCCAAGGGGAAAATATTATAACATCCCCCAAAATGCTCATATATGCCTTAAGAATGCCTTGGGAATAGGCTAATTAAGTAATGCATCATCCCTAATCTTTTTGGAAAATCCAAATTCAAAATATCAATCAGGGGATCAAACCTGTGGGAAAATAGTTTTAGTGGATTTTTAGGACCCATAGATCAGAAGATAGATTTCTCAAGGAACTGCATGAACCAGTAAGGTCTACGACAAGCCCGCATCGCGGACTTGCTCCCCTCTGCATCGCGGACCTAGCAATGATTTTTCATGGACGAAATTAGTTTTTAGTAAGGACATTTTATACTTTTTCCAAATTGTTAGCTAATGAACCTAGACATTTTTAGGACCTAATTCAACTCAATAAATTAACCTAAACCTCTAATTTTATTCATTCTTCTACAATTTACCTACTCAATATTTCTCTCTCTACAAAAGTCTCTCAAGGACTCCATTGAAGAGTTTAAGTAAATTTACTCAAGATCTCCATCAAAACTCTTAAGTTCTTCCAAATTAATTGGTGTTCTCACTTAAGGTATGTGAGTATTGATTCATGGATCTTTTCATCCATGAAGCCCAATCAATTTCTCAAGTTTTCTATCAAATTAAAGTATGGTATTTTATTAGTTTTATGATCTCTACTCCTATTGCATGAACTTTGATTCAAATAATGATCATGAGTCTATTTTGATATAAATTGATGGTTATTGCATTAAATTGAAGAGTTTTTTCATGATACTCCTATTTTGATTTCTAGAGTTCATGATGAAGATTATGAGTATTTTCAATTATACTTCCTAATGATATTATCCATATGAATTATGTATGAGCTGATATAAAATTTATGATCATGCATGTTTTTAGGTCAAGTACATGATTTTCAATTCAATTGATCATGCATTCATGCCTTACCTAAATTTCAAGTATAAGCTATGATCATGAATTTCCAAGCATGAATAATGATTATGTATTTCAATTATGATCATGGACTATAAGTATGTTTCGAAGGATGATTTTTATGCAAGTTATGGAGTAAGGTGACTTAGGGCCCGCTGTGGTGACCTAAGGCCTAACAATATGAATTATGAAAATATGACTGTAATGATGAAAGGACAATTCTCACATTATAAGTATGTTATGAAAAATGAGCTACTCTATGATTTCAAACCTATGATAATGACTATGATATATGAAATTATGTTTTCTATGCTATGAATGAATTTATTGGGATTTAACTTAGCACTTAGTGGACATGAGGTGGGGGCCCTACCAAAAGCCATAATAGCAGCCTCGTGTCCCATAAACTACATGCCTCCTAGATTACCTTCATGGCCTAGGTATTGGATCCACATATTGCATATGTCTGACCCGCCTAGCAGTGAAGACTATACCTTAGTAAGTAGATTCTCCTTTTTCTTCATTGTATGGGGAGACAAAGGGATTCTATGTTATAGCTCGCATGATCTTATTGTGGGTTATAGTTCCTATCCCACATATTTGTATGATCTCTTATGTATGCTATGATTTTAAATTAGGCTTTTTAAATTCTTTGGTCAATATGATTTTCCTCATAACTTTAATTATCTCATCTCACCATGTGATTTACTTGACCATTGCATTTCATGATTTACGTTGCATGTCACGCCCTCATACTTAGTATATTTCAATGTACTTATGAATATTTTTTGCCTACATTGTCTCATAATGTAGGGGTTGACGTTGAAGATCATACTCATTTACGTGGCTAGTAGGCTTTCTATCCAGAGGTGTGGTGGTGAATCCTCATTTATCGGGGACTTTTGTTATGTTTCATAGTGAGGGTGAGGTAGGAACATGTCTTAGACCCTGCCCATACTCATGTCTAGGCATTCAGTTGGACAAAAAAAAGTTTCAAGTCTATGTTGTCATGTGACATTTCTTTATTTACTATTCGGGGTGTAGATTCTCTTATGATATTTTATCTTTTACTTTACCTAATGTATTCTTATGATATGTACAAGAGGCTTGGTTGGAGCCCTTCGGAGTTTCAATCGCCGTGTTATGGCTAGATCCTAGGTCAGATCGTGAAAAAATATTAGATTGTTGGCATGCTCCTCTTCGTTTCTAGAGTAGAACAAAATATAGTCGATGAAGAAGATAACAAACATATCTATATACTGTATGAACACTCTATTCATGAAGTCCATGGATTTTGCAGGAGTGTTAGTAAAAAAAAAGACATGACAAGAAACTCATAATGACCATATCTGGTTCTAAAGGTTGTCTTCAAAATATCACTTTCTCTCACTTTCAACTGATGATAGCCTAATATGAGGTCTATCTTAGAGAAACAAGTGGCACCCTGTTGATAGATGAACATGTCATCGATTCTAGGAAGAGGATACTTGTTTATATGGTAAGTTTGTTCAACTGATGGTAATCAATAAACATTCTAAGGGAAGGGTCTTTCTTTCACATTAATACGACAAGAGTGCCCCAAGAGAAGACACTCAAACTAATGAATCCTTTATCAAAAAGATCTTTCAGCTATTTGTTTAACTCTTTTAACTCAGCTAGACACATTCTATATGGAATAATAGAGATAGGCTGAGTATCGAGAAGAACATCTATTCCGAATTCTTTCTCCATGTTGGGATGGACTCCAGCCAAATCCTTAGGAAAGACTTCAAAAAACTTATTTACGACTAAAACTGATTGAAGAGATGGTGTATCCGCACTATCATCTCCTACTGGGACCATTTGATAGATACACTAGTTAGGGACAACTCTCTTCCCTTAAGGTTAGAGATGAATCAACACTTAGGTATTGGTGGACTACCCTTTCACTAAATGACTGGATGATTCGAATACTTAAATTTGACAAATTGGGTTTTAAAATTGACCAAGGTATAAAATGTATAAAGCTAGTCCATGCTTAGAATGACATTAAAATATACCATGTCTAACTCAAATAAGTCTACTAAAGTATCTCTATGGTAGATGGATACTACATAATCTCTATGGACTCTCTTAGCCAGAATGCACTCACCACAGGAGTAGAAACACTAAAGGGCTCTAATAAACCTTCAGGATGGATCCCAAATTGAACAACCACATAAGGAGTCATATAAGGTAAAGTTTCTCCTGAATCGAGTAAAGAATAAACATCATAAGAAAGGACTCAAAGCACACCAATGACAATATCTGGTGAGTTCTCTTGAACTTGGTGACTGGCCATTGCGTAAAAGATTTGAAACTTTGCCTACTCTCAAATTAGTACCTATCTTGTTACCTCTACCTTGTGGTGTTATTGAAGAAGATTGGGCCTTATTGCCCCCATTATGTTGCCTATCTGACGAGTAATATCTCATAATGTGACCCATCTAGGTATACTTGTAGAAGCCATTAGTGCCATCACACTACTCTCCCAAATGCATTTTACTATACTTACCATAAGATGGTAACAAGAATAACCTTGGACCATACTACCTTAAGATTGAGAGCGTTGAGCTCTAATGTTCTTGAAATTTTGAGATCTCCTGTAATTTCTGTAGTTCACTAAAGGTGTCCTTGCAGATGATGGTGTATAACTAGTACAACTTTTCTTAAAGATAGATCAATTACCATTACCACTCTTTTGGTGTTTTTTCTCATTACCCACAAACCTCACTTTCTTATATTGGTACTCGTCCCTATCTTTCTTCTTGTTTTCCTCAATCTATTAAGCATACCTCATGAGTCAAGAGGTGTCCATGTATTATATCAATAATACATCCTAACATTCATTCTTCACTTGTTTGACTAGGACAGAGATAGAATATCTCATCTTGTCCTCACATTAGGAATCATCTTCTAGAGCATACTTGGAAAACTAGATTAACTTGAGGTTGTACTCTTTCACAATAAACCCCTATTGCTTGATGTTCACGAACTCCTTAAATTTTGCTTCCCTTAGTTCTTGAGGGAAAAGTGTTCTAGGAATGCTCTCTCAAAGACATGCCAAATAGCAGTCTTAGAATCCCCACCACGACTCTCCTCCCATTGATTGTACCAGACATTTGCAACATCTTTGAGCTGATAGAAAACAAGTTCAACTACCTTAATCGTGATCGCATACATAGCTTTGAGGATTATCCATATCTCATTTATGAAGTTCTGGGATCTTCCTCAACTATCGATCAGGTGAAGACAGGTGGGCTCATCCTTAAAAAGTCCCTAATCCTTGTAGTAGTAAATGGCTCTTGAGAGCTAGAGCTAGGGACTGCAGTGCTTCAATAGCATGACTGCGCAGCCATCAATTGGGTGAGCATAGTAATACCTCCCCTAAAACTCTGCATTAGATGTCATGGTTGGCTGAGCAATAGATGTTTGTGGGACCTCTTGAGTTGCAGTTTCATTCTCTTTATCAGTTGCTCGAACTCAGTTTCTCATCTGTATTCTAGACAAAGACGGCATAGAAGTTGGTGGGATCTCATTGTTAGCGATGTTCCTCTGACTTAAACTGCATTTTGAAGTCATGATTTGAAAATGTGAAATACATCAATTAGAAGGAGATTTTATAGATTTAAATTCAATCGCATGAACATGGAGTAGGAAATAAGTGAAATAATTCCTAATGTCCTGTAGCCTCCATATTATAGATGTGGCAAGATTCACACCAATAAGGAGGAATTTACTAAACTCAGCTTCATACACATCCTAGGACTTTTTAACTTTGTGCTATGATACCAAGTTTGTCATGTCCCGAGTCTACACACTAGGCATGACTGGTACTCAAAAATCATTGCTAGTTCCCAAGAAAACCCTTTGCCTTACTTCTCAGTGGAAGACTCAACTCAGTAGATATAACATTATAATTGTGAGAATTTAAAGTACTTTGAAAGTAGTTTCATGCATCTCAAAAAAATCTATAAATGTATATTAAAAATACTATTTAAAACATAACTCTAAAAAATGAAACTCAATGAACTCTAATTTTTTTTGTGTCTAGTGTATGAAGCCTCTAAACCAATATGAATAGGTATATGACACGCCCATGGAAATCTCCAAAGTCAAATAAATAAATACTGAAATGAAATGAATTGAAATGAAAGAGCTCCTCCGAAGACAAGGAGGTCTCACCAAAATCTAGAAAGAAACATATCTTCACGGATACTCCCATTGAGGATCTCTATTACCTATATTTGCATCATAAAATGATGCAATGTCGAATCACGTCAATATATTTATATTATGAAAAATATATGTTACGATCCAACCTAGGTCCTAGTCATAACACGGTGATCGAAACTCTGAAAAGCTCCAACCAAGCCTCTTGTACATATCATAAGCATATATAAGGGGAAATATAAGAGCGGAAAGATCATAAGAGAGTCTAAAACATGAATAAAAATCTAAAAATATCTTATGACAACATAGACTCAAACATGTGTCCAACTAGATGCCTCTAAACATGAGTAGGGGCGGGGGCTAAGACATGTCATTAGCTCACCCTCAATACACAATATAAGCAAAAGTCTTTTGAAAAGAAAATAGTAAGTAACTTGAAACTAGTCCCTGGTCAATGAGGACTCACCACAACACCTTGGGATATGAACGCCTACTAGTTACGTGGATGATTAGGATCTTCAACCTCAACCCCTACATTATGAGACAATGTAGGCAAAAAGTATGCATTAGTACGTTGGAATATACTATGTATGAGGGCGTGACATGCAACGTAAATCATAGAATGCAAAGGTCAACTAAAACAAATGATAAGTTGGAATACGTAAAGTCATGAGAAAATCATATTGACCAAAGTATTTAAAAATGTAAATTCAAGCCATAACATACTTAAGAAATCATACATATGTGGAATAGGAATTATAACTGACAATAAGACCATGCGACCTATAACATGGAATCCGATGATACCCACATCAAGCAGGAGGAGACTATTTTGCCAAGGTAGACTCCTAATCATGAACATGTGCTATTTGTGGATCCACTAACTAGGCCGTAAAGGCAACCTATGACGGAACGTAGTTTATAGGACATGCGGCTGCTACTAAGGCTTTTGGTAGAGCTCCCACCTCAAGTCCACTCGATGCTAAGTCAAATCCCACAGAATACATACATAATATAAGATTATAATATCATATATCATAGTCATGATCATAGGTTTGAAATCATAGAGTAGCTCATTTTCATAACATACTTGTAATCTGAGAATTGTTCTTTCACTATTACAACCATTTTTGCATAATTCATATCAATAGGTCTTAGGTTACCACATAGGATCCTAAGTCACCTTACTTCATAACTTGCATGAAATTCATATCTTGAAACATACTTAGAATTCATGATCATCATGGAAACACATAGTCATAATTCATACTTTGAAAATTCATGACCATAGCTTGAATCTTGAAATTAGGATATGACTATAATGCATGTTCAATTGACTTGAAAATCATGAAATTTACTTGAAACATGCATAATCATAAACTTTATATCAGCCTATACACAATTCATATAGATAATATCCTTAGAAGTATAAATCAAAATACTCATAATTTACATCATGAACCCTAGAAATCAAAATAGGTGAATTCATGGAAAAATACTTTAATTTAATTCAATAACCATCAATTTATATCAAATAGATTAATGATCATACTTTAAATCAAAATTCATGCAATTGGGATGGAGATAACAAAACTCATAAAATACCCTACTTTAATTTAATAGAAAACCTTGAGAAATTGATTGGACTTCATAGATGAAAGGATCCATGAATCAATACCCACATATCTTGAGTGAGAACACCAATTAATTTGGAAGAACTTGAGAATTTTGATGGAGAAATTGAGTGAATTTGGTTAAAGTCTTCAATGGAAACCCTTGAGAGCTTTTTTGTAGAGAGAGAAATATTTGATAGATGAATTGTAGAAGAATGAATAGAATTTGAGGTTTAAGTTAATTTATTGAGTTGAATTAGGTCCTAAAAACGTCTAGGTTCATTAACTAATAATTTAGAAAAAGTCTGAAAACGTCCTAAAAAAACTAAATTAAGCCAATACTCCTGCTTTCTAGGTCTGCGAAGCGGTCCAATCGCGGACCACTCGGCCTGAAAACTGTCTTCAGGTCCACGACGCGGTCCTGTGGCAGACCACACTATTTTGTGAATTCTTCAAAAATCCTTCTTCCGAACTACGGGTCCTAAAAATCCGCCAAGACCATTTTCCCGCAGGTTTTGAACCCTTGATCAATATTCTGAACTCGGATTTTCCAAAAAGATTAAGGATAATACGTTACATGAGCCCTATTTTCAAGGCATTCTTAAGGCATTTATAAGCATTTTTTTTTTGAATTTTTGAGGGATGTTACAATATCTAAAATGAAACTTACTCAAGAATACTAAATGCAATTAATGATGAAATAACTCAACTCAATAAAGCATGCAATATATGAATAAGACAATGCTTATATAATTATTCAATACAGTTTAATTTTGTTCGGAAGACATGATCGTAGATCTCATCGAGAATAACACAACCCAAGTTACCACATCTCCAAATTCCAACTACAACTCCCCAAATTAGTAAAAAATCAAAGTGATCACTGTTCATATAACTGTGGAGCTGCAACACGCATAAAAATCATCTCTTTACAAAATTTTGGATTGATTTGACTGAAATGGAGAGAAGGAGCAAAATCAGCATCATAAGAACCAAATATAGTAAAAAAATCAGACCAAAATTTTGCACCAATTGAGAGTTCTCACCAAATGATTTTCAGGAGAAATACTGGTGAATCGTTAGAATGCCGCCCTCAACTTCAAGGGACTTTCGATGACATTCCAGGTCCAACAACCACCAGAGTTTCTTCACTAACTAAAGGCGCAACCCTCAATAAAATTTCAGGAAATTCTGACGGTGGAATTGCCGACAGCGAATTTCGCAGTGGCGATGCCGGAGCTCCGGTGACCCAACATGAACAAAACCAATGCAAATTTTTTCCCCAGATGGAAGGGACTCTTTTAAGCCTAGATCACCAATTTGAATAAGCTCAAATGGATTCGAATATCCATTTGAGCTCTACAATCTGTCACAACCAAGAACAAGCTACTTCAGAGGACCAAATTTTGATACAATTATATTTGCAGGATCAATTACAACAACAAAGGAAAGGAATGCAAATAGCTGAATGCTCAAATCAAAAAGACCATGATTCAATTCAAATTCAAAATATCCGAGAGAATGATAAATAATGTAATAGTAAGTCGTCGAGTGGTCCGCGACTGGACCACTTTGCGGACCTGGGAAGCAGCAGTATTGGCCTAATTTAGTTTTTAGGGCGTTTTAGACTTTTCCTAAATTACTAGTTAATGAACCTAGACGTTTTTAGGACCTAATTCAATTCTATAAATTAACCTATACCTCAAATTCTATTCATTCTTCTACAATTCATCTATCAAATATTTCTCTCTCTACAAAAAGGCTCTCAAGGGTTTCCATTGAAGACTTTAAGAAAATTCACTCAATTTCTCCATCAAAATTCTCAAGTTCTTCCAAATTAATTGGTGTTCTTACTCAAGATATGTGGGTATTGATTCATGGATCCTTTCATCCATGAAGCTCTATCAATTTCTCAAGGTTTTCTATCAAATTAAAGTATGGTATTTTATAGGTTTTATGATCTTCATCTCAATTGCATGAATTTTGATTTAAAATATGATCATGAGTCTATTTTGATATAAATTGATGGTTATTGAATTAAATTAAAGAAATTTTCCGTGAATTCTCCTAATTTAATTTCTAGGGTTCATGATATAAATTATGAGTATTTTGATTCATACTTCTAAAGGATATTATCTATATAAATTATGTATGGGCTGATATAAAGTTTATGATTATGTATGTTTCAAGTAAATTTCATTATTTTCAAGTCAATTGAACATGCATTATAGTCATACCTTAATTTCAAGATTCAATCTATGGTCATGAATTTTCAAAGTATGAATTATGACTATGTGTTTCCATGATGCTCATGAATTCTAAGTATATTTCAAGGTATGAATTTCATGTAAGTTATGAAGTAAGGTGGCTTAGGATTCTATGTGGTGACCTAAGGCCTATTGATATGAATTATATAAAAATAATTATAATGATGAAAGAATAATTCTCACATTACAAGTATGTTATGAAAATGAGCTACTCTATAATTTGAAGCCTATGATCATGACTATGATATATGATATTATGATATTATGATCTTATATTATGTATGTATTCCGTGGGATTTGACTTAGCACCGAGTAGACTTGAGGTGGGAGCTCTACCAAAAGCCTTAGTAGCAGCCTCATATCCCATAAACAATGTTCCATCGTAGGTTGCCTTTATGGCCTAGCTAGTGGATCCACAAATAGCACATGTTTATGATTAGGAGTCTACCTTGGCAAAGTAGTCTCCTTCTTCTCGATGTGGGTATCATTGGATTCTTTGTTATAGTTCGCATGGTCTTATTATTTCTTATGGATCCTATCCCACGTATGTATGATCTCTTAAGTATGTTATGACTTGAATTTATGTTTTTAAAAGATTTGGTCAATATGATTTTCTCATGACTTTACATATTCCATCTTATCATGTGTTTTACTTGACCTTTGCATTTCATGATTTATGTTGCATGTCACGCCATCATACTTAGTACATTCCAACTTACTAATGCATAATTTTTTTTCTACATTGTCTGATAATGTAGGGACTGAGGTTGAAGATCCTAAGATCCTAATCGTCCACATAACTAGTAGGCGTTCCTATTCGAAGGTGTTGTGGTGAGTCCTCAATTATCGGGGAGTAGTTTCAAGTTACTTACTATTTTCTTATCAAAAGACTTTTGCTTATGTTGTGTATTGAGGGTTAGCTAAGGACATGTCTTAGACTCCGCCCATACTCATGTTTAGAGGCATCTAGTTGGACGTATGTTTGATTCTATGTTGTCATAAGATATTTTCAAATTTTTATTCATAATTTAGACTCTCTTATGATGTTTTTGCTTTTATATTTTACCTAACATATGCTTATGATATGTACAAAAGGCTTGGTTGGAGCCTTTTGGGGTTTCGATCACCGTGTTATGATTAGGACCTAGGTCGGGTCATGACAATTGGTAAGGTTTTATTCTTGATTTTGGCTACTTATAAGAAAATAAGAGGTTGTGTAGCTAAAGTGAAGATTCAAATTGATCTCATAAAGAAAAGACCTCAACAATTTTGGATGGGATTTGATGAAGATAAGAATGGGGAAGGTAGGTGGCAACCTATTCAATATGAAGGAGTGCTAGAGTATTGTGAATACTGCAAATATCAGGGCCATATCACTAGTGTCTGCACTATGAAGAGTAGAGAGGAGGAGAACAAAAGAAGAAAAGAATCGGAGAAGGCTGAGAAGACTAAAAACAAAGCAAATAATGACAGGAATAAAGAGTTACAGAGTCAAGAAGTTGCATGTAACACAGATCAACCAAATGTGATCCACACTGATGGTAAGAACAAGGATCAAGACCATGAGGAATGGCAAGTTCAAAAGAGGAAAGGAAAGAAAACTATTCAACAAGCCAATGCAAAATAAAAACAATCACAGGAAATGCAACAAGGAGAGGCCCCAAGTTCCAGTCAGCCACCTAAAACAAAGCATCAGTCAAGGCAACAACTTCAGCAAATAGGTACAAATATTAACTTTCAAGAAAATGGTCCCCATGAATGTAATGTTGACTCTAGAGTTAAGAATCAACACCCCCATACCAATTTATATGTAAATCCAAATCCCTCTAGCCCCTCAAAATAGGTGGTACAAGATAAAGGAATAACACAAAGACAAAAAAAAGATAGTCTGATAAAAGAGAGACAACAACAAGGTGATATAGTCCCTGCAGATGATAACTTTGATCAGCATACTAATACTCTTAATAAGAGTATCTCAGGTATTGACTTAATGCTCTCACACCCCCATGACCCCTCTAATAGCTCTAGTATTCTTAATAAAACTATTGTTGTTAATGAAGTAGTTATTGGAGTTGAGGATGGGGCAATATATGAGACACCCACTAAATTATAGGAAGGGGATACCAGGGGGAGGGAAGTTGTTTTGGTTGACCATAAGTAAGACTATAGAGCCCCTACTACCACCTTTAAACTACTACCAGGCAAAATATTCAGCTCCAGCATGCTGAGGTCTAAGTAGATGATAATGCCAGAGGAAAGGATTCTGAGGTTAGGCCTCAAGTTAATGAGACTGATATGGAAGGTGATAAATCTACAAATACCAGCAAAACAAATTAGGATGTATATTCTCACATCCTGAATAATAAATCTACTCTGTCTCTAAGTTAGAAGAAAAGGAATGCTTTGAAGAAAAAACAAGCTAAGGCAGGAAGAACTTATTCTGAAAATTCTCAGCAAAGGGAGAACTATGTCTTGGTTGAAGAATATGAAGGAATTCATGTGGCTCCTCTACAAATTTAATCCAGCTCTACTGATATGTGTGCACTTAATAAGAGAGCCATATCAGATGATCTCACTGATAAATACAGAGTTACTCACTCTGAAGATGAAGATGATCCTGATCAAAGGGAACAAATTCATGATGAGGATGAGGAAACCACTGCTCATCTCTTGAAGATATTTGGCTCTAACATAGATACTACAGCTCAAGATGAAATACAACATATTTCTGAGAAGAATAGTTTGTCACCTAGGGGTCAACAAGAAAATAAGAAAAAGAAACAGGCTATCATCACAAGTTTTGAAAATGCTATTTGTATGAATAACATTAATAAAAGGTCAAAATCCCAGAAATCTTGATGATTAATACAATATGCTAAAATGCAAGGGGTATTGATACTCAAGGTTCCTTGGATAGACTCCAAAATCTCAAGGATTATCACAACCTCTCCATGTTGGCAATTCTTGAACAATTTTCAAATATTTCCCAAATTAACTTCTATAAGATTCAGCTCAGCATGGATAAGTTGCCCACAATTCTAATGGTAAGATTTGGTTATTTTGGAATCAAGATATCCCCTTCAATATAATGTACCACGATGAACAGCACATCACTTGTGAACTCAGGAACATTTCCTTCCCTAGCACTTACATGATCATTTTTGTCTATGGTAAATGCAAGGACTATATGAGAAGAGACCCTTGGGACAAGATGTTATAGTTTTCTAACTATGATAAACCTTGGTGTACTATAGGAGACTTCAATGTTATCATAGATATTCAGGAAAAAAAAGGGGGATTACCCTACAATATGAACAAAATTTTGAATTCATAAGTTGTATAGAAGCTTGTGGACTCATAGACTTGGGGTTCAAGGGGAAATAATATACTTGGTATAACTACAGGGATATAGAAGCTAGAATATAGAAATGATTAGATAGAGCTATGGTTAATGATAAATAGTTAGAAGTTATGCCAACAACCATTGTTAATCACCTAGCATCTACAGGATCTGACCACTGTCCTCTACTATTGGATTCCATTGATAATCAGAACTCTACTACCAAATACTTTAAGTTTTTGAACTATTGGATGGATAATGAGAGCTTCCTTGACATAGAAAAAACTTGTTGGGCAAGACCTATTGAAGGAAACATATGAGAATTTTTCATCAATAGCTGAAAAGGGTCTCTAATACCCTCAGTAAATGGTCAAGACAATAATATGGTGACATCTTTGCTTTAATAAAGGAGTTTGAAGAGCAGGTAAGAAAAGCTGAGGAAGAAATCATCAATGATAATACTGATGTTAATAGAGCCAGGCTAAACCAGATCAATGCCCAATTCATCAGACATTTGAAAGTGGAACATTCCTTTTTGAAACAAAAAACTCAGCTGCAATGGTTTAAAGATGTTATACCCCACACTTTTATACCTTGGAAGGTTCCTAAGTTATGTAAGCTTCTTAAGCTCTTAAATATCTTGAAAGGTTCTTAAGCTTTTTAGAAGTTACTATATGAGCCAGATAATCTATAATGCTACCAAACAACTCTAAGGAAAGGAGAATGTGATGTCCCATAATAGAGAAGATTGGAAATAGGAATATAAGAATCCAAAAGAAGTTGGAGGCCAAGTAATGAGTCATAGGACTCAACCTACTTACATAAGCTACCAACTTGAAAATCTTACATTCTTAATCTAATCGAGTTCATACCAAGCTTACGTAGAAAGGATTACATAGGTTTGTAATGTAAGATGAGATTACAAACCCACGACGAGGAAAAGAAGGTGACACATGGCAGAAAGAGGGAGTGCCAAGTGGTAGAAGTTGAAAGCGCCACGTGGAAGCAGTTAAAGTATAGGGGTGGGCCCCACCTTCCATATGGCAGCCCATGGTTAGAGGTGTGGTGTGATGGCCCTATGAGGGTTTGACACATGTCACCACTTAGGGGATGACGCATGTCACCCCCTAAGGTGGTCTATATATATATGATTTATGGTCATATTTATCCAAAAGAAGTTATTCTTATCCAAGAAAATTTCTAGAAAAAAAGAGAAGAGAAGAGAAACCTTGAGATAGAGAGAGAGAGCGCCACAGATTTGGAGCAAAAAAAGGTAAGCTCTCTGATTTCGTTTTGTGAATTAATTATCTAAGGTATACCACAAGGGTATGAAGGTTTTAGTGATGTATATTTATGGTTTGGATCAAAACTAAAAGAATAGCAAACAACCATGAAGTTTTTGCCGCGCTAGGAGAATTTCTAAGGTGAGTTTGGGCAAGTTTTGGCGAGTTTCGGGCAAGTTAAGGTTTTCTCTTTCAAATCAGAGTTTATGATGTTGTTATGCAGTATAATACATGTATCAAATGAGGCTAGAAGTGGAAAACTTATATAAGGATGCTTGACGTTAGAAACAAACTAAATTAAAGTTGTTATAGTTAAATCAAAGTCGAGTAGTGTGTTGTGATTGTGGTGCTGCGGTTGAAGCTGGTTGGATTGCATGTTGCAGGACTGTAAAGTGTTATAAAAAGTGTGTGGTGCTGCTGGTTTCAGCCATACAAGCCTCCATTTCATATGGTTAAGGGTTTTACGAAATAAAGGTTAAAAACTCTATTTTGGTATTGTAGTTTTGAGCTAGTTGTTTGGAGTTGTATTGAGTAATGTTGAAGTGATTTGACTGTATATATAGCTTCTGGTTGTTGTTGGTAATATGGTTGCTAAGATTAGCAGTTGGATAGGGCAAGTTATAGGAGAGATGCTGCCCAATTTTCAGTAACTTTGGAACTAGTAATAAACTAATCGAGGGAAAGGGATAAGGGAATGATTCCTATGAATACTTGGTTGTGGAGTTGGAAAATAGAAAGCGAAAGGTTATTAAACTTAGTATTACTTTCATGTTAAATAGGTTGAAGAGACGATGAGGCGAATGTTATTAAGAGTAATCTGTAAGAGGTATATGAAGCTACCTTCTTTCTCTTGGCATATTTTTATGATAAGTATGTAAAGCTACCCTTCTTCTCTCTTGATATGTCTTTGACATCAGTTATGATGTTATGATGAAATGTTTATGGTACCGAGTCCCTTAATGGGTCAAGTTGGATATATGTTACTATCTAAGGATTGGGGTGTACGTTCCATGACACATATGTGTATGACGACTATATGAGGGGAAGTAGAGAGTATGTAAAGCTTATCTCTTCTTTTTGCTTGGCATGTCTTAGTCATAAGTGGTTGATATATGTATTGTAAGGATAATTCCATTTATAGAACCCCGAGTATGGTTCGTAAATCTTATTCACTTCTTGATGTTAGAACTCCTACGATAGTTGAGTTATTATCTTGTAAGTGTTCTACATGACGAAAGGTAGTACATGTGAAGACTATCCCTTCCTTCTCTTGAAATGGCTTAATGTAAGTGAAGCGGTGTATGATATGAGTTAGAGGTAATTCTATTTATAGGTTTCGGGTTTAATTCATGGCTTGTACTCACTTCTGAATGTTAAAGGTCCTAAAGCAGTTGAACTACTACCCTCGAGCCTTCCATATGTTGGGTAGTAACTGGATACCCAAGCTCGTAATCCTAAGGGCTCTAGGGCGATGAATGTCTCTGATTACATAAGCTGTGTAGAATTATCTAGATGCACATCTATGACGCTTGAGGCTCCACTTAATATGATCCCTAATGATCCTCAGAGGGTACTCAAGACAATTACTACCCAGATCTTCAAGTTATGGTTCACTTGGCTATTTCATGGAGTCTCAAATAATGAATTAGCTTGCATATGGTTACTCACTGCTTTGCTCATGCATATGGTTAATATATCTTCCACCGAGTCCTTCATAAGAAGGCCAGGTATGACCGAGTCCTATAAAGGGCTGGGTATGACTGAGTCCCATAAAGGGCCGGGTATGATCGAGTCCCATAAAGGGTCGGGTATGACCGAGTCCCATAAAGGGTCGGGTATGATTGAGTCCCATAAAAGGATGGGTATGACCGAGTTGCATAAAGGGTCGGGTATGATATTTGTATACGATGGTAAGTTGAAATGATTAGTGATCGGGTCCCTTAAAAGTCTGAGTATGGTATATATATGCATATGATGACATAATGATATATTTATAACACCGAGTTCTATAATGGGTCGGGTACAGAATATGACACTGAGATACATAACGTCATTTTATAAGATGCAGCTACAGTGATTTATTAATTATTATACTTGTTCCCTGCATTCCTACATGAACTGTGTGCTTCTTGTGGTATTTTATGCTTTACATACTTAGTACACATATCGTACTAACCCCCTCTTTCCGGGGGGGGGGGGGTAAGGCAGCATTTTATGCCCGCATGTATAGATACACACTTTGGAGATCAGCTAGCATAGCAGTCCCACGCAACAGTTCAGACGCGCTCCATTGTGCTGGAGCCTAGATTTTGGTACTAATCCTTGAGGTATATATTTATTTATTCATGGGTACGATAGGGGGTCCTGTCCCACCTTATGTTACTATTCTTACTCTTAGAGGTCTATGGACATGTATGTGGGTTGTATATGTATGTGTGTATAGTTGTGCCTATATGTCTTATGTTTTGGGTTGTTCCCTTTATCGTGGCAGCATTATTGGCTCACGCGTGTATTTATTAAGGAATAAACCTACATGTTATGATAGACTCATCAGCTTATATGTTGTGTTGCCTTATGCTGTCTGTTGGTATGTTATAACTCAAACAGGAGGCAAGTTTACTTATAGTTAGAGGGGGTACACATGAGTGTCCAGTTTGGGCACCCATCATGGCCCGTGGGGTTGGGTCGTGACAAAAGAAGGTGATGCAAATATTAAGTATTTTCATGCCATTATCAGAGAAAGGAGAAGATATATACATCAGATCAGTAATGAACAAGGTATTTCAATCCAAGGAGAAGAGAATATTGCTGAGGCAGCATGCTCCCATTTTGAGTAGATTTTTACTGGTGAAGAAAGGTTGATTAACAAGGAAGTGCTTCAATGCATTCCTGAGATGATCACTGCTGAACAAAATGAGACCTTGCAATCAATACCTACCAAAGAAGAACTGAAGAAGGTGGTTTTCTCCATGAGTCCCACTTCTGCTGCAGGCCCTAATGGTATGAATGGTAAGTTATTCCATTTATGCTGGGACATTATCTGTGATGACCTTTTGAACCTAATCCATTATTTCTTCAATGTCCATTGTATTCCTAAATTTATCTCTTATGCATGTTTGGTTCTTCTCCCAAAAGTAGACAATCCCATCAACCTTAATGAGTATAGACCCATATCCCTTAGTAGCTTTACCAACAAAGTTATCTCCAAGCTTTTATGTCTTAGACTTGCTCCCATTTTGCCTTACCTCATATTAGAAAATCAGTCTGGATTTTTCAAAGGAAGATATCTCTGAAAACATAATATTGGCTCAAGAGATCATTCACAGCATCAAGAAGCCTAAGATTGAAGATAATTTAGTAATTAAGCTTGATATGGATAAGCCATATGAAGGGTATCTTGGTCCTTTATTTGTTTAGTTTTGAGAAGGATAGGTTTTGGAGAAATATCCATTGATATGGTGTGGAGAATAATGTCCAACAATTGGTATTCTGTCATACTCAATGGAACAAGACATGGATTCTTCCACTCAACAAGAAGTCTCAAACAAGGGGACCCCCTATCTTCAGCTCTATTCATTATAGGGGCAGAAGTCTTGTCCTGGATGTTGAATAGCCTTCATTAACACTATTTATACACAGGTTTTCAGATGCAGAGAAATGGACCTCAGGTTAATCATTTAAGCTTTGCAGATGATATCGTTATCTTCACCTCCACTTGTAAGTATTCTTTAAAGCTCATTCTCAAGACTCTGCAGGTTTATAAGCACATTTCTGGGCAGCTTATCAACAAGGAAAAGAGTCAATTCTTGATCCGTGTTAACACTGCCAATGAAATTATTGACAGAGTTAGCAGTATTTCTGGCTTTAGATGCACTAATGGTCCTATCACATATCTGGGATGTCCTCCTTTTATAGGAGGCCAAAAAATCATTTATTTTACTAGCATGGTCTCTAAAGTGTTAAACATGATCAAGGGTTGGCAAAAAAAATACTGAGTTTTGGAGAAAGGGTCACTTTGATTAAATTTGTATTGCAATAACTTCCTATTCATTTATTGTCATCCATCACCCCTACCACCACTACTATGAAGCAGGTTAAGAGCCTCAATTATGAATTTTTCTAGGGGTGGGACAATACCAAAAGAAAATACCACTGCGCCTCTTGGGATACACTTAGTTTTCCTTATGAAGAGGGTGGAATTGGTGTCAAAAATCTGGAGGATGTTTGTATATCACTACAGTACAAGCAATGGTAGACATTCAGGACTAAAAGGACTCTATGGGGAGACTTCTTTAAAGAAAAATATTTTTAAAGAGCTCACCTTGTTATAAATAAATGGTATACTGGACAGTCTCAAAAATGAAAACATATGATGATTCACAAAGCCAACATTGCACCCCATATTATATGGTCTATCAATTCTGGTGACTGCAGCTTCTGGCGGGACAATTGGCTAGGTGATGGACCTTTAGCTCATCACAATGTGTACCTTCCAAGACTGAACAAAAATATTGTGTCCAAATACTTGAACAATGGGGTATGGAATGAGGAAAAGGTCAGACAACATGCCCCTCAATAGCTTATAGGCAAAATTCTTAATACAGGTTTCAACTTCCAACCAAATAAGAAGGATCAAGCCTTTTGGACCCCAACACTCATGGAAACTTCACTTGTTCCTCAGCCTGGAAAATGGTCAGGAAGAAAAAATCCATAACTATAATTGCTAGTTACATTTGGCACAATTACATCCCTTTTAAAGTCTCCTTTTTGCTGTGGAGAGCCTTAAGATTCAAATTTTCCACCAATGACAAGATTGTCTCATTTGGATATGAACCTGCAGCTTGTTCTTGTTGTCACAAGGCTGGTTTGGATGATATTGACCACATATTTGTAGCTAGCTATTTTACACAACATATATGGAAACATTTTTCAGGGTGGTGGGGCCTTCAACACAGCAGCACTCCTCTAAAGAATTTACTTATGAGGTGGTGGTTAATCAAAACTAACAATGATATTCATGAGCTAATGATGCAAGCTACCCGTGTCTTTATGTGTTGGAACTTATGGAAAAATAGATGCGCTTACAAGTATGGAGGAAAGAAATCTAGTTCATCTAGAGTGATATTTTCTATTGTCAATGACTTATCTATGTTGTTCATTACTGCATTCCCTCATATCAAGATGCCAAGCAACTGGAAAGAATTTGTTGACATGGTGGAGAATAGCACACATGTTATGAGTATGATTCAGGTCAAATGAAAGTGCCATAAACAATCCTGGTAAGATAGGAGCATGTGGAATGTTGAGAGATCACATAGGTAAGTTGATATATGCTTTTGCTACTCCTATAGGAATGGGATCCAATAACCAGGCAGAGGTGCAAGTAGTAGTACTTGGAATTACTTGGTGTATTCAAAATGGATACAGTAGGGTAATCTTAGAGACTGATTCAGAACTATTGATTAGATCGCTGAGACACAATCATAGCCCACCATAGAGCATCATTAAGTACACTACACAACTCCAAGAGCTTGTTACATTGCTGGATTAGTTCCAATGTAACCATGTATATAGGGAAGCCAATTTTCCACCAGATACACTATCCAAATATAGCCATGAAATTTCTAATACTCATCACTTCTACACTTACCAAAAACTTCCTCATGTAACCAGAGGATATGTCAAGTTAGACAAGTTGGAGATGGTAGGATTCAGAAGAAGGAAGCTTAAGAGGATTAAACAAACTCCATGACAAGTTGAATTTTGGTTACTGCTATGCTGCACATGAAGCTAAGAAGAACACCATTTCTTTTGTATACACTCACTAATCGTTGAGTCCAAGTATCTATTACTGTATATCTTTTCCTTTTTAATTGGACTATGGCTTTTGTTAAGAGTAATAGCCTACTTAAATAGGAATAGGTAGGTTCATTTCTTTTTTTAGTTATGTAAGGGGAGAGTCTCCCTTATTTATGTTTCCTTAGTCGCTTTGTATCGAGAGGAGTCCTCTTACATAGTTTGTTAGATACCTAGGGTCTATTGTATTCTATTTTTTACTCTTGTGCAGGTACACTACAGAGCTGAAACACCCAACAACAAGAGCATCCAAAATCCAGCAATAGCCTGCATAGATGTAGCAACTGAGCTACTCTTGGAGTCCAATGCAAACTTTTATTCATAGCCATATGTATATACATTGTTAATAACTTGCACGAACTTGCAATGGAGTAGATCACATCCATTGGAACCCCTTATATCTATTCACATAGATGAATAGATCACTCCTTTTGAGCTTAGCATACCTCCAACAACTACCATTAGAGACTATAGACGATTACGCTTTGGACAAACTTGGTATGACAAGTTTCAAAAGGACAAGGATAAGGAGGATCATAACCTCCAAGCATGGAGCCTAGAAGATCACTCTCAACTCATTTTGTACACTTGTTCTTCTTTAAAGTTAAGTATAACTTACTTGAATAGGGCTAGTGTAGGTCTTTTCTTATATTATTCTTATATGAGGAGAGTCTCCCCTTCTTTCGTTTTCTTAGTCACTTGTATCGAGAGGAGTCCTCTCTTCTAGGTGCATAGTTACTTGGCTTACATTTTCATAGTATTGGGGATAAATTGACTAACCATTATTTGTTAGTTGAGTAATGAACTACCATAGGATTGGAGGTAAGGTATATGCCCCCTCCTTGTACTTTTGTAGTTTATATTATGTTAAGGCTTGGAGGTATTCGGATCAACCCCTAACCACCATGATGGGTCAGATCCTTGGGTTAGGTCAGTTAAAAAAATATAATTAATTCAAAACTCAATATAATGGGATTAAAATAAACTCAAACTTATAGTTACTTACCGAAGATGTATGATATGAGGACATACTCAGTCTTATATTATGAATAACCTTACATAAATAGAAAATTAAAGATCTAAGAGAAATTCAAAAAACATGGTAAAAATGCTTGAACTCTAACTTTTCTCCTCTATCTTCTCTCAAAATATTACAGGTGTTAATGAGGGAATATAATCATTGGTTACTGATGAGGGAATTATTTTAGTCCAAATATTTTAGGGTTTTTATATGGGAAAGGTGGGAAAAGACAATTTTACTCCTAACCTAAAATTTGATCTGCACTATACAGGTTGTTCTATGGTTTGTAGAACTTTCTACGGGTCGTAGAAAGACATTCGTAGAACTGGTGTCCCAAATTTAGACTTAATAGATTTTGTCTTGATTGGTCTATGACTACTCTTTAATGGGTCATAGACACTAAAACAAATCGTGGGAGCTTTTCATAGAATTCCACTAAGGAAAATGGGCTTGGGGTCTACGGACCTCTCTACGGTTCTTAAAACACTCAACGACTCATAAGACCTTGTTGTAGGATAATTGTGCACATTCTAATAGCTACTAGAATGTGAAACTTGGTTCTATGGGTCGACCCTATAGGTCGTAGTCTATTTGACGGTTTGTAGACGTGGCTTGTTCGATCATTTTTGAGCTCTAGGCTTAGCATTCCCTTTATGGATTCTTCCTACAGTTCATAGAATCTTCTATGGAACGTAGGAGACATTCATAGGATGAATCTCTAGAACTCTAATTTTCTCTAAGTGTTTGGGGGACATACAAGTCATCCCTACAACTCGTAGAAATTTCTACGGGTCCGTAGGTAGAACTCACGGTCTACAAAATCAATAAAATGTACTACTTTCTGATGAATCTTTGGGTTCGATCTAAGTTAAAATGGTGAGTGTTACATGCTACTCCTCATTTCTTGAGTAGATCAAAATGTTTTCGATGAACACAATAAAAAAACATGTCCAAATACTATTAAAATACTATGTTCCTAAGGTTTATGTATCACCTCAAAAATCCTAAGATAGATCAAATAAAAAAACCAAGGAAAGAAATTAAGTTCTGTAGAAAATGTCTTCTATGGACATAATCTACAACTTGTATAAGTATCAACAAATCGTATATGGGCTTGTGAAGTTGAGTTCCAGAAAGTTGGAAAAATTCTCTAATTTTCATAGACCATTCTTTTGGCCTGTACAAGCTTTTACAGACCGTAGAATATCCCGTGCAACATAAACCCTCAAAATCCTTCTTCCAGTTTCTATGACCAGCCTTGGACGACCTGTAGAATTGTCTATGTATAAGTTTCCATATACCAAACTTTATAGGAACACCCTCAGTTCATCTTCCACGATTAAAGTCTACGGCCCATAAAAAGGTCCATAGACCATAGAACTTCCATAGACCCAAAGTTCAATAACCACTTTTCTAATAGGTTTTCTACGGTTGACTTCTACGGCCTATAGAAGCTTCTACAGACCATTGATGCCTTCCGTAGATGGCTTCTATCAGATTTAATAAAAGGTATTTTGGTCTTTTCCCACTCTTTGTTAGTCCAGGCCTTGATGTTTTTGTACCTACTAATTCCCTTAATAGTACCATTCCAATCTTTCCTTCTCATAATCACTCTCAAGAATTACAGCAAGGTTCCATGGGAGAAAAGCTTGGATTTCAAGAGCGTTCATCGAACTCTTCATGTTTATTCAAGAACATTGTTTTTCCAAGTATGGAAGGCTACTCATACTATTGGACTATGTTTTTCCTCACACTCGATATTTAAATTCAGTCAATAAGAGTTTAAGTTAGTGTTTTAACCAAATTTGTATTGGGTTTTTTGAATGAGTCATGCTTCTTTTCATTGAGTTTGATATATGTTTTTTGGGATTGCATTAAATCATATAAATTCTAATCCTTGAGTTGTTGTTCATGCTTATTTCATCATGAACCCTTATTAAGTTGTTACTTTGATACATATTATTCATTATTTTCAGATAAAGAAGCTATGAGTATAAGAAGAGTTTTGAGAGAACTTGAGTGATTTTAAATGCATTATTTGTATTGACAATAAACATGTGTATTTTAAAGAATGCATGAAAATTTTGAGAATAAGTTTTCGACTAGTTGAAGTAAAGTCCATTATGATTTCATAGGAGTATTTTGAGTATTCACTCACATAGATTTTATTATATGTACATTATTGCATGTTTTGGGAGTAGTATTATTATTGCATGTTTTGGGAGTAGTATTGCACACTGACTTGGGTAATAATTAAGATAAATCAAACTCCATAAACTACGTAGCCAGTGTAGGATAGGATAGTCTTGTTGGTTTGGGTAAGGAGTCACCCATATTCATTGAGGGCTTTTTAGATGGATCCATAATTCAAGTTGTTTTTCATGCCCCGAATCTACACCTTAGGAGTGATCGGCACTCAAAAAATATTACTGGTCCTTAGAGAATCCTTGGTCTGGCTAACTAGTCAGTGGAAAGCTCACCTCAGATACAATAATTTAACAAAATAGGCATACAAAGTATAAATATATTACTCCTCAAATATGAATCTAAAAACTAATTTTAAATATATGAAATGAATCAAAATTTTAAAACATCAATAATGAAATAATAGATTGACTCTCTACACTGTCTATAAATCCTGTAAGTATTATGGATAGGTACCAGGATAATCCCACGGCTACCCCAAAAGAAATACTAAAATGTAATAGATAAACAAAAAATGAGTTCCTTCGAATGACATGAGGTCTTATCAAAAGCAGAAGAAATATGATTCTAAAATATGTGTCTATTGATGATCTCTTACACTTGTATAAGCAGTATTCAAAGTATTCACGTTGAATTATATCAGTACATGTAATGTATGGGTATGTAAAATGGCTTAAGAGAAATTAATCGAACTGAATACTCATGAAAAAAATACTAAAAGTAACTACACATAAGTAAACCATGCAAGTATTGTAACAGGTCAGTGCTTTACAAAAATATAAGATAATAAATGCAACTCAAAGTAATGGTTATATTATGCTTCTCAAATTGAAAACCATCACAATGAGCCTCGTGTTAATACAACGTACTGCTCATATTGCAAGAGCCATCCATTACCTTATCAGGATAAGGGACACAATCTCAACTCATGGATCCATTTAAAAGTCCAAATCAAGGACTGAAGAGAGAGATCGCCCGAAGAAACGACATGATCCTATCCAACCTTGGCTATGTAGTTTATGGGGTTTGGGCTATCCAAATGCTTAAACAAATCAGTGCTCATTAATACTTAAAAAATATGCATTAATGCTCATATAATATCGTGAGTTACACACAAAAAATATATCACTTTAAGTCTCATTGAACTTAACTTAGTCTAACTCAACTCTTTTTTAAAACTATTATGCTTCTCTTTTAAAAACAACTTACTTTCTCAACATATGTAAATGCATTTAAAAATCACTCATATTTCTCATACTCGTTCTCAAGATAAAGTAATGCATAAATACTTTAGTTTACTCAAATGCTGAAATCCTGCATATTTTACAGCAATGCAAACTATTTTAACTTGTCAACTAATGTAGACTACATGCAAGGGATAATCATGAACTATAATCCAATAAAATGAACTACGCATGAAGATACATATAGTCAATAATAATAATAATAATACTCAACTTTAATAGAATAAATGAAAACTCAATTCAAAAACTCAAGAAACCTGGATTACATCCTTAGGTTAGCCTTTTTTTGACTGAATTTCAATTTAGGGTAGGAGGACAAACTTAGTCCAGCACTCCGAGTAGCCTTACATGCATAAAAGAACGATGTTCTTGACAAAACTCAAAAAATTGATAAAGATGCTTGAAACCAAGATTTTTCTCCTTTTGTGACCTTGTTCTAGGTTTTAGATGTGATTATGAGAGAAAAGGATTGTATGAAACTGATAAGGTACTCAATTTATTCCTGAAATATCAGGGTATTCACTTGGAAAAAGTGGGGAAAAGACTGAATTACCCTTAATTTAATTTGATAGGGGCAGTCTGCGGGTATCACCTAGGATCCATAGAAGTTTCTATGGGATATAGGAGCTATCTAATAGAAATAGGGTGAACTTATTTAGGCATACTAAAATTGCAAGATTTAGGTCTACGGGTCAAACTAAGGAATGGATCTTAGGGATTTAAACTAAGGGCTGGTCTACAATCCGTAGACTTGCCTATGACTTTTCTAATTACTCACTCATACACAAAAAAGGTCTAGTTTTTGAATCTCTCATACGGGTGCAAGCTACGGTTCGTAGAAGCTCCTATAGGCTATAGAAGCCATCCATAGAAGAATTGAAAGGAACTTATGATTTCACTAAGTCATGAAGTCAGCTAGGAGTTCCATCTATGAACCATAGCTCCATCTACAGTCCATAGGTGTTATTGGTGCTTCAATACATAATGTTGAGGTCCTTTCCCACTCTTTCATTTTGGATATGGACTGATCTATGTTAGAATACTTTTTGGTGTTACATGGTTGTCCTATACTCTAGAAAGGTATAGGTTGGATCTGGTAATATGTACAAGAAGTGGTATCATCACAACGCTCATAGTGATGGTTGTGAGTTAGAGAAACTCCCTAAAAGAAGAAAATATTACTTTTATTTGAGTTGCATTTATTGCCTTATTATTCTTACTGTAAAGCCTTGATATTTCATTATACTTGCATGCTTTACTTCAGTAGAGTTATTTCCAATATTTCTTTTTATAGTACCTAGTTTAGCTATTTCTCCATTCAACAATTTTCAAAACTATACATTCCATGTACTGACACCTTTTTATGATGGGATCTTCATTGAATATCACCCTTAATATACTTTTGGTTAGTCCCTATTGCTTCTGGAGGAATCCTTTATAGTGTATTCTTTTTATTATTAGTAAATATTTTGAGGTATTATGGGCCTATCCCAGTACCTATTCATAGTTATTTAGAGGATTCATAGAAAAAATAGAGAGTCAGTTTAGTATTTATGTTTAAACATTGATTTCTTTTTCATATATATTTAGAGTATTTTCTAGACTAGTATTTGAAAGTGGTATTTTATGTCTTATATGGCAATCTTTTTAAACTTTTACATTTGAGTTAGTCTTCCACTATGAAGACAGACATGCTAAGTCTTTTCTTGGGACTAGTAATGGTGTTCGTGTGCCGGCCATGCCTAGTGTGGATACTTGATACATGACAAACATGGTATTAGAGCCAGAGTTCAAGTGTCCGATGATGTCTATGATGTCTTGTCTAGTGGAGTCCTCCTAATTGGTATCAAGTGGACCATATCTATAATAGGGAGACTACAGGACATAAGGAATTATCTCACTTCCTTCACACTATAAATTTTTGCAATAGTGTTTAACTTTATAAAGGTTTCTTGTAACTCGTGTGTTTGCACATTTTCAGATCATGCCTTTTAACCACATTGTCCGTAAGAGGAACATAGCTAGCTCTGAGATCCCACCAAATGCTATGCCTCCTCATTCAAGAATACTGACAAGGATTAAAGCTCATTAGTCAGATGAAGGTAGTAATGTTGGAACTCAAGGGGTTCCACAGACACCAGCAACATAACCTTCCCCCACCTCTAAGAAAGAATTTAGTAGAGCGATACTATGGTTACCTAGTTGATGGCTGCCCTATCACAAATATAGGGCACTATAGTTACTAGCTATAGTCCCTAGGAGTTGTCACCTTTGATGAGGATCTGAGATTTCTTAAGGATGAGTCCGTCAGTGTTTATCGGGTCCAATATGGAGAAGGATCCTGAAAAATATGATTGACAAAATGTTGAAAATATTGAAGGCTATGCATGTTACTAAGGTCGAGGGATTTGAACTTGTCTCTTACCAGATCAAGGATGTAGCTAATGTTTTGTATATTTAGTGGGAGGAGAGTTGTGGTAAGGATGCTTAACCGATTGTTTGGGATGATTTTGAGCATGCATTCTTGGACCACTTCTTTCTCTAAGATATAAGGTGGATGAGTTTGTGAATTTGAAGTAGGAAGGGTTTATTGTGAAGGAGTACAGTCTCAAGTTTGTGTATTTTTCCTGATATGCTCCATAGATGGTTCAAGATTTAAAGTTCAAATTGAGGAAGTTTGTCTCTTATTTTGGCAACCATTTGAAGAAAGAGTGCAAGGCCACATTGTAGATTTCAGACATAGATATCTCTAGGTTTATGTGTCATGCCCCGAGTCTACACCTTAGATGTTTCCAACAATCAGAAACCATTGCTGGTTCCCAAATGAACCCTTTTCTTAGCCAACTACTAAGCGGAATACATACCTCATAGAAAATATAACTCATATAGGCATATGTAAGAATATAAGTTTAACTTTTCAAAATAAGTCTCAATACTCGATTATATGGATAGCAAGATTTTAAAACATGCACTTCAAAAATAAAATTGAAAGAACTCTAAACTCTATCTGCATCTATGAAGCCTCTACAGTGACTATGAATAGGTATGGGGACAAGCATATGGCTATCTCAAAAGACTAGTAAATAAAAGCTGAAATAAATGGCAAGAAAGCTCCTCTAGATGGAACGAGGTCTCACAAAAATTTGGATGGATGGTGATCTTCAATGATGCACCGGTTGAGGATTTCTATCATATATATCTGTATCATAATACGATGCAAGGCTGAGTGGCATCAGTATATGGAAGGAACATTATGTAAAATGGTTTTAAAGAAACATACTCAAGAATATTCAAGGAATACATAATAAAATATCTCAACTTGAAGTAAAGCTTGTAAATATCAAATAAGTAAAAGCTTCATAACATAGAAGTACATTAATGCAACTCATTATGAAAAATTTATTTCTCCTTTCGGTAGTTTCTGTAACTTATAACAATCACTATGAGTCTCGTGATGATACAATAAACTGTTGTCATTTTCATATCTATCCAATACCTTAACAGGGTAAGGGGCACAACATATATCATAGATCCAATAAAAGTCTGTATCAGGGACGTAAGAGAGGAATCGCCCAAACTAATGACATGATCCTATCCTACGCTTGATATGAGTTTATGGGGTTTGAGTTTTACTAAACTCTTACCCAGATCAATTCTCAATACTACTCCTAAAATATATAATTATGCTCATGAACTTAAGTGAGTAAAAAGACTCATGATTTATCTCATTTAGTCTCCATCATACTTTTATTCGGATTTACTCAACTCTTCTCAACTAATAACATCCTCTTTGAAAATATTATACTTCTCAACTCAGTAAAGATGTAAAGTATCATATTTATTTTATCAAATAAGTATTTATCAAATTCTTAGTTAAAGCTTATTTAGACTCAATAAAGGTCATGCTCAAAATTAGTGAATCACAGACTTCTCAAACTCAATATATGTTCAAATTGCTTTCTCAATTAAGACGAAAAATATAGCATTCTTTGAATCAAAATAATACATGAAAGTAAGCAATGTAAATACTCAACTAGATTTTGTATGAATGCAAATCGGAACAACAAATTCAAAAGTTTAAACTCAGAGGAATAATCTCAATATCAACAAATATCCAGGGAATTGTATAAAGAATTATGTAACTAACTTAAAGCTCAATTTAGTGGGATTGAAACTTAAATTGAAAATCATACTAACTAAATGAATATGTAGTTCTTGAGGATAAACTCATTCCGATATTCTGATTAGTCTTAAATACCTGGAAGAACGATGATCTAAGTAAAACTCGAAAAAATTATCTGAAACACTCAAACCCTTGCTTTTCTCCTCACTAATCCTTGCTATCAAAATATTCTAAGTGTTAATGAGAGAATAGGCACATTGGGTAGTGATAATGGACCAAAATTAGTCCAGAAACATCAGGGTTTTGGTTTACTAAAGGTGGGAAAAGATAATTTTACTCATCACTTAAAATTGAACTAGGACGCAACATGTTTTTCTATGGACTGTAGTGTCTTCCATGGAAAGTAAAAGGCCAATCATAGGAACAGGCCATCCAAAATTGGACCTACTTGAACTTGGGGTGTTGGGTCTATATGTCATGACCCAAGTCTAGGGCCTAGACGTGACATGGCAAAAGAAGAACCCGGAAGTACCTCATCCAAGACTCTTAGCATTCATTAAGCTTTTCATCAGTAATAATAACAGGCGGAAATGTAATAGATAATGATACAAAGGGATTCCACATAGAATAAAAGTCAACTCTTTTGACCATCATACATTTTGTCCAACCATACCTTCTACCTTAAAGATTTGACGGGAGCTAAGCCATGCCCCTAGCTCACCCTCAAGATATAACTCAAAAGTACTAAAAGTAGCTCAATATTCTATACATAACACAAGCTAGAAAGATAGGAGTGTTGTTCCTGAAACATGAGAACTCACCAAAATAGTAGTAGCCTTCAATGACCAAACTTAGCCACGGGAAAGAGAGTGTGGAGCAATGTCGGTCCCTAGATGGTGATATCATGTAGGAAAAAGTATATGTTATTACTTTGAATATAATAAGTATGTGAGCATGCTATATAATAAAAACCATTAAGATATTTATAATCAACATGCATAAGTGAGTGCATGCATGATAAATCATCATACAAAATCTTAAAATATTCATTTTTTAGGAAGATGACTGTAACCAATATTTAGGACCATGTGATCTATTACATGGAATCCAACATAATGTCCTACATTGGCATGGGGAGATTACTTGTCGGGTAGAACTCCGTCAATTTTAATCATTTCTTTAACTTTAATGTCAAGGGATCCTATGTTAGCGTATAGTTAATAAAATATGAGACTTTACTTAAGGAGCCTTTAGGTCGAGTCCCCATCTGCATGCTACATTCGGTGCTAGGTCAATTTTACGGAATAACATTTAGATATCGAAATAACATAATCATTTATATAACTTTAGAAATGAACTTATCATTTGGTAGAATAGCTTATTAAACATTTTCATTTGATTCAAATATATGAGAACTTTCCTTTCACATTGAATCCTTTCTTTGGCTAAGAAGCCCTTTCATCATCATTCAATAATTTCATAACTCCCTTAAATATAAACATTTACTTCATAAACTTTCATTTGGAGTCAAGCTTTCAATTCAACTTCATTTCAACATAAGGAAGTTAGGTAGGTTCATTTCATATAACCTTCAAATACATTTAAAACAATACTTGCATGCATGAGAGTGATTGAAATGCATCTATTTAAATTAAGTCAAAATAACCCACCATTTAAACTTTAAAGATACTTTCAAGTCTTCATATAGGAACCTTGAAAAATCATTCATTTCATGAAATTTGAGGTCAATACATATCAATATGGGTAAATAAACTTCAAATAAGCCATAATCTAGGAATTTAGAATCATCACAAAAAAGCCCATAAGAGTTCATCATTTAAAATTTGAAATACTATATTGAGAAAATATTTGGGGTCCATGGGTGGAAGGACCCATGGATGAAACCCACATAACATAGGTAAACAAAATCCCTAATGAAAGCTTGAGAAGGAATGTAGACTAGAAGACGCCTTGAGATGAAATCCTAACTTAGCTTGAAACCCTAAGGGAAATTTGAGAGGAGAGGATTTGTGTTTGAGAAGTTAATGTGAAAGAAATGAGGGCTTTGGAGGGTTTAGGGTGTTTTGATGGGTGAATTCAGCCCTAAAAATGACTTCATTTTGAATTAAAATATAGGAAAAAACCAAAATGTCTCTTTTTAAAATTTGATCGAAACTCGCTTCACAGGGACCGTTCTTGTTCTGTCATACTAACCATGGTCCGTGGTGGGATCCTATGGTAAAAGACTTTGGGAAATATTTTTTAAAAGCCTGCAGGGTAGGTCTCTGAACTTTCTCCACGATGAACCTTCATGATATGTGAAAACTTTCATGGCCCGTGGAACGTGGCCGTGGTACAGGTACTACAGGAGGCCTACAGAGTGACCACCAAGGAAACACACCACGGTCCGTAGAGGGCTTTACAATCTGTGGTGGTCGTCCGTGGCCCTTTCCATTGGAAGTTTCCCAAGGGTCTTAGGGAGGGGTCATCATGGAGGGCTTCACGGTCCGTGGTACTCACTACGGTCTATAGTCCTCCATCGTGGTTCCTTCCCTGCAAGTTTGACTCTCTAAATTTCTACCACGGTTGCTCACCATGGTTCGTGGGGCTTACCACAACCCGTGATGGATTCCGTTGTTAACTTCTAGTGCCAGTTTCTATAACTTTCTAAGATTTCCTCCTTTGTTCCTCAGTTTAGGACCTTTCATATTTTGGGGGTATTACAATATCTCCTACTTGAGAACATTCATCTTTAAATGAAAAGGACATGGCACGAGGACTAGCAACCCGACATGGAAACAATAATACTTGAAATGCAAAAAACATATTGTCTTTAAACTTACCATAAAACATAACTTTAAAATTCAACTTCATGGACATGCATGTATATGAAGACTTAGGAAAACTGAATTATTGGAGTTTTAAGCATTTGGACATGAATAACTTAGTACCTTATTCTTAAGTAGAGTGAAAGAGATGAGGGTAACTTTTCATCATATCTGCTTCCACTTCCCATGTAGCACTTTCAACTTGTTGATTCCTTCAAAGGACTTTAATGGATACAACTTCTTTGTTCCTCAACCTCTTAACTTGCCGGTCCAAAATTTCAACCAGAACTTCTTCCTAGGTCAAGTTTTCTTCAACATTCACTACTTCTAAAGGCACAATGGAATTTGGATCACCCACACATTTTCTCAACATTGATACATGAAATATTGGATGAACCATAGTCTTATCCAACTCGTATGCCACATTTTCCCCACATTTTAAAATTTTATAAGGCCTTCCATACCTAGGACTTAATTTTCCTTTCTTGCCAAACTGAATTACACCCTTCATGGATGCAACCTTCAAACATACCCAATCATCCACATTAAACTAGAGATCCCTTCTTTTAGTTTCAAAATAGGGCTTTTAACGACTTTGAGTCATCTTCAACCTTTCTCTAATGACCCTTGCCTTCTCTAAGCCTCTAGCACCATATTAGGGCCCAACAAGTTCATCTCATTTAGTTTGAACCAACAAACCAGAGACCTATAACATCTTCCATATAAAGCCTCAAATAGTGCTATCTCAATTCTTGAGTGGTTGCTATTATTATAGGCAAAATCGATGAAAGGTAGATGATAATCCCAACTTCCTTTGAACTCCACAACACATGCCCTTAACATATCCTCTAGTGATTGAATTGTCCTTTTGGCTTGCCCATTAGTTTGGGGATGAAATGCAGTGCTTAGCTTTACTTTAATAGCGAGACCCCATTGAAATAATCTCCAAAAATAAAAAGTGAATTGGGTACCACGATCAGCTATAATTGATAATGTCACACCATGCAGCCTCACCATCTCCTTAATGTATAACTTGGTCATTCTATCAATAATTACCCATATCAAATCACGAAGTCTCCGAGTATGAGGCAAACCTACTACAAAATCATATTTACATCTTCTCACTTCCAAGTAGGTATTTCTATATCTTGTGCTAGGACATCAAGCGTTTGATGTTCGGCCACTTGTTGGCAATTCAGACATTTGGACACAAAGTTTGTTATGTCCCTTTTCATGCCACCCCACCAATAAACCTCCTTTAAGTCTCAGTACATTTTCATCGAACCGGGATGAATAGAGTATGACAAATTATGAGCCTTCTTCAAGATTAGATTCCTTATTCCATCCACATTCGTAACACATAACAGACTTTGATAGTTTATTACCCCATCTCCCCATTTTTAAAAACCTATACTTTCCTTTCCTTCACTAACTTCTTTAACTCCACAAATGTCGGGTCAAGGTCTTAATTTGAGTTAACATCGACCACCAAAGAGGATTCAGACCTATTATGAACAACCATACCACCATCATCGGTACCACTCAATTTCACCAGTAATCTAGTCACCATCTGAACCTCCCTTACCAAATCCCTCTTCCCTCCATCAACATTGGCCACACTCCCATAGACACTCTACTAAGTGCATCGACAACCATGTTAGCTTTACTCAGATGATAATGCACACTTATGTCATAGTGTTTGAGGAGTTATAGAAACCTCATTTGCCTTAGATTGATGTCCTTTTGGGTGAATACATATTAGACACTTTTATAATCAGTATAGACATCCACACACACCCAATAGAGGTAATGCCGCCAAATCTTCAAAGAAAAAACAACGGCCGCCAATTCAAGATCATGGGTGGCGTAGGTGCATTCGTGCACCTTTAATTGCCTAGAAGCATAAACTATGTCCTTGACATTTTGCATTAAAACACAACTCAAACTAATCTTTGAAGCATCATGATATACCACAAACCCTTCTAATCCTTCTGATAGGGTCAAAATAGGAGCGGAGGTAAATCGATCTTTATAAGTTTGGAAACTCTTTTCACACTCATCCGTCTATATGAACTTTGCTTTCTTTTGATTCAACTTTTTGATAAGAGATGAGATAGAAGAGAACCTTTCAAAGAACCTTTTTTAATACTCGGCTAGACCCAACAAGCTTCTAATGTCTGAAGGAGGCAATGGACTAGGCCACTTCTTGACCACCTTCATTTTCTCAAGATTAAACGTAATCCCATCACCAGACACTATGTGAGCAAGAAATGCCATCTATTTAAACAAAAATACATATTTACTAAATTTGGCAAGCAATTGCCTATCCCTCAAGGTTTGAAATATGATTCACAAGTGATTCTTATGTTTTCCTTACGTTGAGAAAATATCAAGATGTCATAAATGAAAACTACCATAAAAATATCAAGGTAGGATTTGGACACTCCATTCATTAGATCCATAAACACTGTTGGTGCATTAGTCAACCTAAATAACATTACCACAGATTAAAAATGACCATACATTGTTCGAAATTCCATCTTTGGAATGTCACACTCTCTCACCCTTAGTTTGTGATAGCAAGACCGAAGATCGATCTTGGTGAAGTGACTTACCCCTTGCAATTGATCAAACAAATCATATATTTTAGGGATTGGGTACTTGTTCTTAATGGTCATCTTATTCAATTGTCGGTAGTCTATGCACATTCAAAGAGACCCATCATTCATCCTTACAAGCAATATGGGAGAATCCCATGGTGAAATACGTGGACATAGAGATAGGTTGGGTATCGAGGAGGAGATAGATACCAAAATCAACTTTCCTTTTAAGAGGATATCGGGAAGGTCCTGGAGAAAGACATTAGTAAATTCATTAACTATGGGAACCATTTCAATGGAAGGACTTTTGAATTCGACTTTCCTAGCAACAACAGAATCACCCACGGGGACATACACCAAGTAAGGCTCTACTAACATTTTGGGTAACATGTCAAACCTATTACCTAAGAATGGAGTAACAAATGATAAATTTACAACCAGATCTAATAATGCATACAAATCAAAAGCAAAGACCTTTAATAAACCGATAAAAACATTGGGTGCTTCCTCAACCTCTTGTTTTCCATACAAAGCATAAAGGAGGTCGGTGCGTTGGCCACCTCTTTGAACTTGTTGACCATGAACAACTTGGCCTTGAGGCCTACCACCACCACCACCTCTATAATCTCTAGCATGGTGGCCGGTTTACCATATTTGAAGCATGCATTGAAGCCAATTAAAAACTCTCCTTTGTGTGTCCTTCAACATTTCTTGCAAGCGGGAAAAGTTTGAGTGCCGACATTCTCCTTTGGAACCATTAGGTTAGCACCCTTGTCCTTGTTGAACCTTGGAGGAGGAGTATTGGTGGAACCTTATCTCATAAATCGTTGCCTACCTTTGTCCTTGCCATTACTATCATAACTGGACTGTTGAGGATTGAATCCTCCACTATCCGTTCTATCCTTCTCAAACCCTCTTGCTCTCTCTCTCAACTTCTCATCTTCAATTTTTTCCACATATTTCATCAATCGGGAGATGTCCATCTCTTTGACCAACATGACAGTTTTGCATTCTTTAGACACCAGCTAGAGATGCCATAAATGAACTTACTCATCCTTGCCCTTGGATCGGAGACTATAAAGGGAGCATACTTAGACAATTTTGTAAATTTGAGGGAATACTCCCTTACACTTATACTCCCTTGACGAAGGTTAATGAACTCTTTGATCTTTATCTCCCTTAGCTCCAATAGAAATAAATGGTCTAGGAAGGCACTTTTGAATCTTCCCATTGTATCAGCCCCATATCCTCACCTCTCTCAATGACCCACTGATCATAGCAATGTCTTGCCACACCATTGAGTTGATAGGTCACTAGCTCATTCTTTTCATTTGAAGGCACAACCATTATGACCACAATCCAATAAACCTCATCAATGAAACCCATATGGTCCTCATCTATTTTAGAACCATCAAACTCAGGTGAGTTTATCCTTTTTAAATCCCGCACCCTAAAAGATGGGTTTTATGCTTAAGGAGGAGAAAAAATGCCTTGATTCTCGTGGTTTCTATGGCTTAAGCTAATAACGTGATGATATTGTGAAATTCGGTATGGATTTCCCCTTCCTCATGATCTGGATCATCCAGGACCAGAGGAGCTTGGTCCTCATCATTAACCCTTTCTCTTGAAGGTTCTCTTCCTCGATGCATTATCTAGAGAACACAAAAAGGGTCGTTAGTTAGAGGAAGTCTAGGACAGTTTAGGGTAAGAGAAGAATTTAAAAGAAGTGAAATCTTTCATAAACATCCCATATTCTCCTATTCTAGTTGTGGCGCTTTTCAAAATCTTGAGCTCTGATACCACTTTTGTATCGAATTAAGTCTAGGCCCTAGACGTGATGTGGTAGAAGAATTACCCCGAGGTACCTCATCCATGCCTCTTAGAATTTATTAAGCTTTTCATCGATAGTGATAATTAAAAATAGGTGGAAATTTAAGGGATAACAGGACTAAAGGATTCCACATAGAATAAGAGTCAAGTCATTTGAACATCATACATTTTGTCCAACTTACCTTCTACTTTTAAGATTTGGCGGGGGCTAAGACATTTCCCTAGTTCACCCTCAAAATATAAGTCAAAAGTACCAAAAGTAACTTAATAGTCTATTTATAACACAAGCTATAATGATAGGAGTGTTGTTTCCAAAACATGCGAACTCACCAAAAAAGTAGTAGCCTTCAACTACCAAACTTAGCCATAGGAAGGAAAGTGTAGAGCAATGCCGGTTCCTACATGTGAGCATGCTATACAATGAAGAGAATTAAGATATTTATAAGCAATATGCATAAGTGAATGCATGAACTAGAAATCATCATATGATTTGTGGTGCTTACCACGGCCTGTGATGGCTTTCGCGATAAATTCTTGGCGCCAGTTTCTGCAACTTTCTAAATTTTCCTCCTTTGTTCGTCAATTTAGGAGCTTCTACATTTTCTAGGTCTTACACTACGAGCCCTACCAATGTGTCATAGACCCATAAATAAGTCATACAAGGGGATTGTAGGATCTTACCGAGGGATGAGGTCTTTAGGTCTATGGACCCCTCTATAAATCATAGAAACCCATACAGGTTGTAGGACCCAATCATGAAACATAGTGCAAATTTTGGTAGTTATAGGTTTGTTTTATTGGATCTACAAGCTTCGCTTATGATTCATAGTATGTTAGAGGAATCATATTACGGTTCATGGGAATGGTTCCTCAGACTAAGCTTGGGGACCTCTTCTAGGGATGCTCCTACGGTTCGTAGAAATTTCTATAGGTCGTAGAATCCACTTGTAGAAGATTCTCAACTCTTGCAAATTTCATTAACTCCTGTGGGACCTTACGAGTCTGAAATACGACTCGTAGAACCTTCTACGTATTGTAGGTTTCCACTCACGGGCCACAGGATAGTGCATTGTACTCACTTTCTCTAGGTCTTCGAGACTGATATAATTTAGAATAGCACAAGGTGTTATAATATCTCCCCTTTGGGATCATTCATCCAAAATGATGAACAAGCTAAGAATTTACTCAAGGCATGAATGGAATGCAATATTTCGAAGACTCAAACTTATAAATGACTACTTTAAATATTCAAGAAGTAACTAAATCTGAGTTATGGAAAAAAATGTTATCTTTTTCATCGACACTAGGAGGAATAAATAAATGTGGGTATTTTGAATTCATATCCTCATTGGCTTCCCCATATAGCCTCTTCAACAAAATAATTTCTACACAAAACTTTGACTGAAGTGACCTTGTTAGTCTTCAACTTGCAAACTTGACGATCGATAACCTGGACAGGAATCTTCTCATAGGAAGACATAGCTTTCACACAAATGTTTTCTATAGAAACAATGAGTGAGTGATCTCCTAACAACTTCTTAAGTGTCAAAATATGAAACAATGGAAGAACCGCCACCAACTCTGATGGTAGGTCTAACTCATAAGCTACGTTACCCACTCTCTTAATAATATGGTAACGAACAATGTAACGGGGACTAAGCTTCCACTTCTTACAAAATCTTATATCACCCTTCATGGATGAAACTTTCAAATAGACCCAATCATTTACCTCAAAGTTTAGGTCTGTTCTCCTAACCTCAGTAGGACTTTTGATAACTCTGTGCCATTTTCAACATTTCTTGAATAATCTTCACCTTCTTCATAGCTTTATGAACCAAGTTTGGCCCTATCAGGTGAGCTTCACCAACTTCCAACTAAAAAATTAGTGATCTATCTCTCCTCTTATAAAGAGCTTCAGAAGGAGCCATCTAAAAACTTGAGTCAAGATAGTTATTATACGCAAACTGAATAAGATGAAAGTGATCACCCCAACTATATTTGAAGTAAATGACACAAGATCAGAAGCTCTCAACATGTACTTATAAGTATGAATTGTACGCTCTACTTGACCATCTATCTTAGGATGGAAAGTTGTACTAAGATTTATCTTTAATCATAAACCTTTATGAAATAACCTCAAAATAGGAGGAGAGAATTGAGCACCTCTATATGAGATGATAGACAAAGGAATTTCATTAATTCAGACTATCTCACGAATGGACAATCTGGCATAATCTTTTATTGAATTTGTAATCCAAATGGGCAAGAAGTGGGTTGATTTGGTCCACAATCACCCAAATAGAGCCATGCTATCTGCGAGATCGTGGTAAACTTATAGTGAAGTCCATATTGGTCATTTTCTACTTCCACATTGGAAACTCTATATTCTGAGCTACACCACAAGGCCATTGAATCTCAACTTTTACTTGTTGAAAATTTGGGCACTTAGAAACAAAGTCTTCTATATCTCTTTTCATATCATTCAACTAATAGACTTGTCTCAAGTAATGATAAATTTATGTGGATCCTGGATGAATCAACTATCTGGATCTATAAGCCTCTGCCATGATTCTATCCCGAAGACCAATAATGTTTAGAACATAAAGTCTACTTTGATACCTCAGTACTTTATCTCCCCTTTTTAGTAAAAGCCATCACTTTTTGATTGTGAACATCTTCCTTCAACTGAAGTAGAATAGGGTCTTGGTCTTTCTTTTTTCACACTTCCACAAATAGTGAAGACTCAGCCCCATTCAAAACTATGACACCACCGTAATCTGATTCCATAAGACGAACTCCCAAATGTGTAAGTTTGTGTACTTCATTAGCCAATTCCTTTTTCTCATCCTCCACATGAGCAATACGTCCATGGAAAATTGACTAAGAGCATCAAGAAAAACATTATCTTTACTTGGATGGTAGAGATGCTTATGTCATAATCCTTAAGAAACTCAAACCATATTCTCTACCTCATGTTCAACTTTCTAGCTAAAAACATATTATAGGATCTTGTGATGAGTGAACACGTCCACATGCACGTCAAAAGATAGTGACACCATATTTTCAAAGTAAATACTATGGATGCAACCTCTACATCATAAGTCGTATAATTCCTCTCATTGATCTTAAGCTTTCTGGAAGCATAAGTTATTAATTTACCTATATGCATCAAGACACAACCTAGTCCAAATGTGGAAACATCACAATAGATAACAAAACCACTTGTTCCCTCAAGTAGTGAACAAATTTGAGCAATAGTTAATCTAGTTTTAAACTTTTGAAAACATTTATCATAAGAATCTGACCATTGGAGCTTTTTCTACCTTTGAGTCAACTTAATATGAAATGGATGAGAAACCATCTAGAAACCTCTTATAGTAACTAGCCAAACCCAAGAAACTCCTTATATCTATCGAGAAAGTGGTTCTGGGCCAATTCTTTACAACCTCTATGTTTTGTGTATCCACTCAAAGATAGTCATCATAAATAATGTGGTCCAGGAATGCCACATATACAAGTCAAAATTCATAGTTAGAAAATTTAGTAAACAGTTCTCGGTCCTTAAGAGTTTGAACGACAATTCCTAGATGATTAACATGTTTTTCCTTATTTCTAGAGTAGATCACAATGTCGTCGATGAACACGATAACAAATATGTCTAGAAACTACTTGAATACTCTATTCACGAGGTCCATAAATACTGTCAGATCATTAGTCAAACAAAAGGACATGACAAGAAACTCATAATGACCATATCTAGTTCTGAAAGCTATCTTCAAAATATCATTTTCTCTTACTTTCAACTAATGGTAGCCTGATCTAATGTCTATATTAGAGAAACTGGCAGCACCCTTAAGTTTGTCGAACAAGTCATCAATTCTAAGACGAGAATAGTTATATTTTATGGGGACCTTATTTAACTAACAGTAGTCAATGCACATTCTAAGGGAACCGTCTTTCATTTACACAAAGACGACGGGAACACCCTAAGGTTAGACATTTGGCTTGATGAAATCCTTATCAAGAAGATATTTCAATTGCTTTTTTAACTTTTAACTTAGCCAAAGACATTATGTATGATAAAATAGAGATGGATTGAGTATCGGGAAGAATATCTATTTTGAAGTATATCTCCTTATCGAGAGGGAATTCAGGTAATCCTCATGAAAGACTTCAAGAAACTCATTTACGATTGGAACTGACTGAAGGGATTGTGTCTCCACGCTATCATCTCTTACTCGAAAATTATGATAGATACACCCCTTAGAGTCTAACTTTTTGGCCTTAAGGTATGAAATAAATAGACCCTCGGTAACTGTTGACTACCCTTCTACTCTATGCTGGCTCATTGCGAAACTAAAATTTAAATACTGGAGTTCTACAATCGATTGAGGCATAAAAAGCATGAAGTTATTCAATGCAAAGGATGACATCAAAATCCACCATATCTAACTCAAATAATTATGTTGAAGTATCTTTATGACAAATAGAAATTGTACAATCTCTATAGACTCTTTTTGCTAGAATTGACTCACCTATAGGAGTAGAAACACTGAATGGCTCAAAAAGGTTTTCGAGAAGGATCCAAAACTTAATGGCTTCATAAGAAGTCAAAAAAGACAGGTTTTCACCCATATAGAGTAAAGCCTAAACATCATAAGAAAGGATTCAAAGCATACAAGTGACACTATCTGATGAGTTCTATTAATCTTAGAGATTAGCCATAAAAACAGATGGTTTGAACCTCCATCTTCCTCAAAAGTAGAACATCTCTGATTAACTCTACCTAATAGTGCTCCTAAAGAAGATTGGGGCTTGATGCCCCTATTACCATACTTTTCTAATGGGTATTTTCTCATAATATGACCCATCTGACGATAATTATAGCTAACACTAGTGCCATCACGACACTCTCCCAAGTATAGTCAAGCATAGTTACCACATGGCATCTTGTGTGAATACTCTTAGGCCACAATACCTTAAGACTGTGAACCTTTGGCTCTAAAGTTCTAATTACTCTAAGATCTCTAGTCATTTATGTAATTTACTACTAGTGCACTAGATGATGATGGTGCACAACTAGGAGATCTCCTCTAATAGAAAGAGCATTTTTCATTGCCAGTATTTTGGTGGTTAGTATCATTACTTGCAGACATCGCTTTCTTAAGTTGTTGTTCCTGCCTATACTTCTTATTATGTCTCTTCAACCTATTTTTCATTCGCCATGAGTCTGGAAGTGTCCATGTCTGAAATCAATAATACAGCCTGATACTTCTTAACATGTTTGTAGAAGAAACAGAAAAACATCCTTATCTTTGTTCCCATATCAGGAATCACCTCTAGGGCATACCAGGATAGTTGGATGAACATGAGGTTGTACTCTTTCACAGTCAAACCCTCTAGTTTCAAGTTCATGAACTTCTCAAATTTTGCTTCCCTAAGACTTTAGGGAAAGAAGTGTTCTAGGAATGCACTCTCAATCTCATACCAAATAGTAGGCTTAACATCCTCACCATAAATCTCCTCCCAATAATTATACCTGACATTTGTAACATCTTTGAGCTAATAACAAATAATCTCAACTCCCTCAATCTAAGCCGCATGCATAATTTTGATGATCTTCCAAATCTCATTTATGATGTTTTGGGGATCTTCTTCAACATTGAATCTAGTGGAGAAAAGACATAAAGTCGCCATTGAAATTGTCCCAGTTTTCAAGAAGACACCTTAACTTTGCGAGCATCCTATTACCCCCCTAAACAATCTTGAACTATTAATATTTGTAAGATATCGGAAGTTAGAAAGTTGGAACCAAGGATAAAATTCTCTAATATTCGTACTTACTCATGTTTATGAGTCACTCTATGAATCGTAGAGCTTTCTACAACTCATAAGAGTAGGTCGTAGAGTGAGTCCTAAGGGTTCATCTGGAACAAACCTCAGATGACACCCTATGACTCAATAGGATGAGTCGTAGGAGTATCTATGATTCATAATACCCAGTTGTAACCCAAACTTTAGAGGCTAAGTTTTAAAAGTCCCTCAAGGTCAAGTCTACGACTTGATAGAATGGTTCATAGAGGTTTTTATGAGTCGTAAAAAGGACTCATAATTAAACTTTAGAGACCTACATATTAGCAGGTTTTGGGACCTTCTGGACTGGTCAAGTCTACGACTCGTAGACAAGCTGAAGAGTCGTAGAGATGATTCATTTGCAAACTTTAGAGGTTTGATTTTTTTCCCATTTCTTCAACTTGTAGGATGAATCATCTTGTCAATTCATCATACCTTCTACGACTTGTAGAGTCGATCCATAGGGTTAAAATTTTAGTTTTAATAAAGGACAATTATGTCATTTCCTAAGTTTGGTTCAATAAACCTAGACACAATTATGGCTAAGTTCAAGCCTATATCCACCCAATTCTTTCAAAATTCTCTAATTCTAAATCATTCACCCAAAAAAATCTCTAAGGTAAGGAACTCAATTCTCTCAAGGATTCTTCTTCAAGCTTCAAGCTAGAGTTTCAGATTTCACAAAAGTTTATGCTTCAATTTTGAGTAATTTCAATCAAGGTATGTGAAGATTAATTCATGGGTTTCTTTCACCCATTGATTTTCAAAGTTTTTTCAAAGTTACCTTCAATTTTCAATGGTTTATGAGCTCTAGTTTTTATTAGTTTCATTGGACTATTTCAATTTTGTTTTGAATAATTATCAATGATTATCATAAGCATATATTAACATGAATTTCATGATTTTAAGGTGCATTAGGAATGACCATGAAATAAGCTATTTCAAGTTATTATTATGAATTTAAAGATGATTTCCATGAGTTGATTATGAGTTCAATGATTTTCAAGCAAAGTTTTCATGATTTAAAGTTAAGATTATAATTTTAATTGATGAAGTTATGATGATGATCAAGTTATGATCAAAGAAAGTTATTATGGTGTGATAATTCAAATTCTCACACATTTATGTTAAATATGGTGATAAATAAAATTCTCACCGAAGTTATAGATTCTTATGAATCACTAAAGTTAAAGAGCTACTCTTAATATGTTTTATAAAGATGGATTGATAGGTAGTTACTATATTTCTCTATTTTTTTATTATCTTGTTTTAACATGAGTTTTCATTGGAATGTTATCTAATCACCGAGAGGGCTTTTATGTGGGGTTCGGTCCAGTAATGTAGTTAGTTACCCAAATAAATTCTAGTAGAAACCTAAAATCCCAAACTACATTGCTCACGTAGGTTGCCTTCATGGCCTAGATAGTAGATCCACATATAGCATAGTTGATTTGAGATAAGTACCATGATAGAGTATACCCTGGCAAGGTAGCCTCCCCCTTCTCAATGAGGGTTCCATCGGATTTTATGTTATAGCTCACATAGTATTAGATATCGGTTCACCGTCTTATCGCACACAAGTTAAATGTCATGTTATGAGTTATATGATGAATTTTTATGATATGCATTGAACATGAGTTTCATATGTTTTCAAATGTTTTAAGCCTTACTCATGTTCACTATGATTGGTCATGTATCTTATGGTATGTTGTTCATGTTCCTTCGCTTATTCATGCATACCTCAAATACTTAATACCTTCTATGTAGTAAGGCATATTTTTGCTAGACAGTCTCTTAATGTAGGGTTGGACGACACTCACGACCATCCTCTTCATTGCTAGAGTTGCTTTAGATTTTAAGGACTTAGTGAGTCCTCATTCTATCGAGGACATGAATTTCATTCTCATTGTTTACTTGAATTTTATTTACTTATTTTGGGTGAGATAGAAGATTTTCCTAAGCCTCCATCAAATACCAAACTAGAGGCATGTCTAGACGACATTATAATATAGTACATTTGGATATTGGTTTGATTGATTCTATCTCTTAGTCCTATTTTCTTGAGTTGTTACTTCCGCTCATATACTATGTTTCTTTACCTTAACTGTGAAATATATGCTAAGATGTCTTAGTTGTAGTCCCACGCAACCCAATCTCTGTATCGCAGCTTGGCCCTAGTTTTGGTAATGACAAATTTCATACCAAAGCACAAGGTTTTGAAGAGTCTTTGGGATTCTAACTTGCCGTATTTAGTAAAGTCATATTCGTTAATGTGAAGCACTTCACACCCATGATAGGAGGCTATGCAACATCTGAGGAAGTCTCACTTCTTTCATGATCAATATCGTGTAGTAGAGTGGTTAAGCCTTTCCTTCTAACGCTTGTTGTTTGTGATTTTCAAAATATGCATCTACGAAAATACCTTGATAGAAGGAATATGGTTGAAGAGGAGAGAAACAAGCTCCGAATGATACTTTGAAAGATCTAGTCTCCAATGCCGAGTTTTGATCGGCTATTTAAGTACTTTTACAAGACGTTACCGCTCAATTCATTCATGATGTGGTTTCTCCCATAAATCCAAATGTGGCTACCATGGTGAGAAGAGTTTGTGATTTTATGAGGATGAATCCTCCGGAGTTTTGTGGTTCTAAAGTTGAATAGGATCCATAAAGGTTTGTTGATAGTATCCACAAAATTGTGGACATCATGGGGGTTAGCTTGGTTAAGAGGGAAAAGGTGGCCACGTATTAATTAATGGATGTTGTTTAAATTTGGTTTGATCAATGGAAGAGTAAGAGCCCGAGGCAGATCTCGTGACTTGGGATGAATTCAATAGGGTATTTCTAGATCGCTTCTTTCCATTAGAGTTGACTGAGGCTAAAGTACAAGAGTTTATCAATGTTAATCAAGGTGGTATGAGTGTGAGGGAGTATGCCCTCAAGTTTAGTTAATTTTCAAATATGCTCCAGTTATGGTTGCTGACTCAAGAGCTTTTATGAGCAAGTTTGTATCGGGTATATCGGATATGCTCTCAAAGGAGTGTAAGAAGGCCATGTTAATTTAAGAAATGGACATCTCTAGACTCATGACCTATGAAGAGAAAATAGAGAGAGAAAGATGCTAAAGGAGAAGAATAGAGAGTCCAAGAGGACAAGGATCGATGGTGGTGATTTCTCTCATGGTATGTCCGGAGGTGGTGAACGTCCTCATTTTTGCCAAAGGTACTCCGGCCAAGGGTCTTGAAATTCCACTACTCCAAGGTTTGACAAGGATAAAGTTCCCAACCCTAATCCTCAAAGAGGTGATCCTATTGGCCAAGTGACCCCCACATGCAAGAAGTATGGTAACAACCACAAGGGTGAGTTTTTAGCGGGTTTAAATATGTGATATCGATGTGGTACGTTGGGACATCATGCTAATGAAGGCAAGGTAAACAATGGTCCTTGTTGAGGCCTAGTTGCTCAAGATGCTAAATTGTTACCAAAAAGTGGTCAACACAATAATTGGTTTTATGCTCTTTATGATAGGCAATCGGTGAAGGAGAATCTTGATGTTGTTACCGGTATATTGTGGGTCTTTCACTATGATGTTTATGCCTTACTTGATCCGGGTTTAAATTAGTCTTTTGTTTCTCCTTATATGGCCGTGAGATTTGATGTTATCCCCGAAATACTGTTAGAGCCTTTTTCCATTTGTACTCCTATAGGTGTGTCGGTTGTGGCTAAAAGAGTCTATAGAAGTTGTCCAGTTTTGGTCTTCCATAGAGTTACTCTATGTGATCTAGTTGAGCTTGAGATGATCGATTTTGATGTTATCCTTGGTATGGATTAACCATATGAATGTTATGCTTCTATTGATTGTAGAACCCAAGTGGTTAAGTTCCAAGTCCCAAATAAGTCGGTCCTAAAATAGAAGCATAGTAATTCCGTGTTCAAGGGTCAATTCATCTCATGCCTTAAAGCTTGAAAAAATGATTTCCAAGGGTTGTATCTACCATCTTGTAAGGGTTTTTGGATGAAAATATTGAAGCCCCTACTGTAGAGTCGGTTCCCATTATTAATGAATTTCCCCATATGTTTTTCGACGATCTACCCGGTGTCCCTCCTAAAAGGAAAATTGACTTTAGCATAGATCTCCTTCTGGGTACTCAACCCATTTCTATTCCTCCTTTCCAAATGGCCCCAACAAAATTAATGGAGTTAAAGGACCAATTGAAAGATTTGTTAGACAAAGATTTCAGTAGACCTAGTATATCCCTATGGGGTGCTCCCATTTTATTTGTTAGAAAGAAGAATGGTTCACTACATATGCGCATTGACTATCGTTAATTATATAAGGTAACAATCTAGAATAAATATAAAATTCTAAGGATAGATGATTTGTTTGACAAATTGACCTCCATTTCGATTATCACCAACTAAGGGTGAGGGACTGTGATGTTCCCAAGACAGCATTTCAAACAAGGTATCGTCACTATGAGTTCTTTGTTATGTCATTTGGTTTGACCAATGCCTCCACAACATTCATGGATTTGATGAGTAGGGTGTTCAAAGAATATTTGGACATATTTATAATTATGTTCATTCATGACATTTTGGTTTACTCTCAGAGTGTAGAAGAGCATGCTAATCACTTGAGGATTGTGTTGCAAACTCTAAAGGATAAGAAAATATTTTCCAAGTTCTATAAATGTGAGTTTTGTCTAAGGAAGGTGGCTTGTCTTGGTCACATTATGTCCGGTGAAGGGATTATAGTTGATCCTAAAAAGACCAAAGCGGTTAAGAATTCACATAGATCGTTGTCCTTTTTGGATATTAGAAGTTTCATGGGCCTAGCCGGATATTATAGGAGATTTTTGGAATGGTTTTCATCTATCTCGTCACTTTTGACTAAGTTGACTGAAAAGAGATGAAGTTTTAATGGTCGGAAGCTTATGAGAACAATTTCCAAGAGTTGAATGATCATCTCACTACCGCTCCTATTTTGACTCTACCAGAAGGATCCGATGGTTTCGTGGTGTATTGTGATGCTTCAAGGGTTGGTCTTGGTTGTGTATTATGCAATATGGTAAGGTGATAGCCTATGTGATCTTGGGCGCATTTATAAGCCCATGCACTATGTTTGGCCATTGTTGTGTGGCATTCTGAGAAGATATTGAAGCCAAATGACTTATTTTGGATGGAATATCAAGCAAGTGTGCAATAAGGTATGAGTTCCAACATATGCAGGAATTTTGCAAAGCAAAAAGCATGAAAAATGGTCATGGCGCTATAGTGGCGCGATGCGCCACTGCAGTGCCAAACCCTACATAGATTCTAGTGGCGCAACGCGCCAGGATGCAAACTACTGAGGCATGTTTTGGGCGAATAGTGGCGCGATGCCCCACTGCAGTGCCAATCAAAAAACTAAAGGCATACTCTAGGCGCGATAGTGGCGCGATGCCCCACTACAGTGCCATCAACTTTTCAATTATTTATTATTCTGCCCATCAATAATTGAAAGGAAAAAGCACTTTAAATAGTTTCTTGTACTAGGGCAAAAGGGAGAGACTTTTTTGGAGGCAGGAAAAGAAGAGAAGAAAGAAGAAAGAAGAAGAGAAGCACAAAAACATCTTAGGTTCCTTTCTTCCTTTGTTATATTTTAATTTTTATGGAATTGATTCTTTGGTGTTGTTATTTAACTATGAGTAGCTAAAGACCCAAATTCTGGGGCTATATCTACGAAACATGGTTTAATAGCATTTAAACTTGGTGGAAGATGGGTTATTAATTCTAATTACTCTTCCATTCTTATGATTATGATTTTGATGTTTGGCCAGCATTAACATATATGTGTTGTCTATCTTTAAATCGGAAGAGGACAGGTAGATAGAACAAAGAATGGAAGGAATGTGTTCATACTAATATATTTTAGCGTGATTAGTAGATAGGATGCTTATGACACATACCTCTTTACCACATTTGGTTATGATAAAGGATGATAGTTAAATGCATTTTTATTGTTTCATACCTAGCACCGCCTAACGATGTAATTAGGTTGGCAATGAAGATAGGCAATTATAGGTCAGGAAACCATAATTGGATTATTAACCCTTTTTATCAGTAATTAAATAGCCCATCGGAAACTAAGATTGAATAATAGTAATCTTGATTTCACGTTATGCTATAGCCCTGGAATCTCTTAAAGCCTGATTAATATATATAACTATTGCATTGTTTTCACTTCGAGAAAGTTTTTATACTTCCAAAAATCAGTAACAAACAATCTTAAACTCATTGCATAACTATAATTAGTGTAGTCATTTGAAAGAAACTGTTTGCCTTATCAAGGTCCCTGTGGGTTTAATATCTCGCTTGAAAGAGCCGTTTTACTACTAGAGAGACTACGTACACTTGCATGTGCAATTGTAGCCACAACAAGTTTTTGACGCCGTTGCCGGGGACCTTAGAAATTAGGCAAATTGACTTTCTATGTTGATTGTGCTAGTGTTAACAACTTGGTCTTAGCTGTGAATTTTCGCAAGTAACTTAAACATTACACTGGACAGAGACAAAGAGATTGTAGATCCATTATCCGAGCCTAAACGATTCTTTCAGCAGAAAAAACAAACAACGGCTTCGCAAAACTTAATACATAAACTAAATCTGGAAGAAAATCACGATTTAGAAGGAGAGGTCTTGCCAGAGGAGCTCCCTACAGCCATGGCAGCCAGGATAGTACGTGATGTGGCAGTCTCACTTACTGCAAATATCACCTCCAGCATTCAAAAACCGCCAATTGGAGGGAGATTTGAGTTAAAACAGAACATGGTGCAATTGTTGCACTCTAATAGATAGTTCACGGGATTGCCTCATGAAGATCCTCAAGTTCACATCCAAAATTTTTTGGAGATCAGCGACACTTACACGCCAATTAGGATATCTCCTGATTATCTGAGACTAACATTGTTTCCTTTTTCTTTGATAGGAGAAGCCAAGAGGTGGTTGAAGTCGGAACCACCAAATTCAATCACTTCATGGAATGATTTGGCCCGTAAGTTTCTGAGAAGGTTCTTTCCTTCGGGGAAGACGATTAAGTTGAGGGATGAAATTTTGAGATTCAAGCAAAAGTTAAGAGAAAATTTGTATCAATCGTGGGACAAATTTAAATCATTACTCATTAGTTGCCCTCATCATTGTCAAGCTAACGAAGTGTTGGTCCATTCCTTCATAGAAGGGTTGGAACCCAACACCAAAATTCTTCTTGATTCAGCTGCAGGTGGGCAAGCCTTGGAGAAAATATATGATGAGTTATACACATTGTTAAATCGCATATCCCAAGGAAATTCGGAGTGAAATAGAGGAAATGCTAGACCTGGCACCCAAAAACAAGCAGGCATGTTAGAGGTTGATGCAGTAACTGCATTGACAGCACAAATTGTAGCAATGCAAATTATGATGACAACATATTTCAACACTCTAGCAAAAGGACAGCAGCAGGCTTTAGTGAGCATAGTTCAACAATAACATATATGGTGCAAAGTATGTGGAAGCAGTGAGCATGTGGCCGAATATTGTGGAGCAAATATAGAATCAATAAATTTTGTAGGTAATGCACCTAAGGGTGTTGGAAACCAAAACTATGGAAATACATACAACCCAAATTGGAGAAACTATCCTAACTTCTCATGGGGTGGAAATCAACAAAATCATCATCAAGGGCAAACTCAATACAGATCATAAGGAGGTGGACCCCAATACAATAATCCTAGTCAAGGACACAATGCTCAAAGTCAAGGTGATCAAGGATCAAGAAAATCAAGAAGCATGAGTGTTGAGGACATATTGAAACAAAACATGACCGATCAAGCCAAGCTAGCTTCCGATGTCCGACAAAATCAACTGGCTACCCAAAATTTAGAGAAATAGCTTGGGCAATTGGCAAGTGCACATAGTTCTCGCCAACAAGAGGGCTTACCAGGTAACACTGATCCCAATCCCAAATAGGTGAATGTTGTGAGTACTCGCAGTGGTCGCCCACTTACTGAATTGGCTCCCAAAGCACAATCGGTAGAGAAAAAAGGCAAAGAGCAAGCCGGGCAAGAAGGTGAACCTAGGGGTTCAAAAACAATAGAGGAACCAAAGATAAAACCTCCTCTTCCATTTCCTCAAAAATTTAAAAAGAAGAAAGAAGAGAAGTGTTTTGCAAAGTTTATAGATTTGTTGAAACAGGTGCAAATTAATTTGCCTTTGATTGATGTTTTATAGGGAATCCCAAAGTATGCTAAATTCACCAAGGATATTGTGGCCAATAAAAGCAAGTTAGCTGAATTTGCAACTGTGGCACTCACTGAAGAGTGTAGTTCAAGAATCTTGAACAAAAGCAAGTTTCCAGCTAAACTAAAAGATCCAGGTAGTTTTACGGTGTAGGTAACCATCGGTAAATATAGTAATGCAAGAGGTCTTTGTGATTTGGGTGCTAGTATCAACTTAATACCTAGATCCATGCTTAAGAAATTAGGCCTGGGAGAACTTAAAGTAATAACTATTTTGCTACAATTAGCAGATCGTTCTGTAGCTAGACCTGATGGTATCATTGAAGATGTTTTGCTACAAGTAGGATCCCTCATCTTTCTTGTTGATTTTGTCGTTTTAGATTTTGAGCCAGACCCCGATGTTCCTTTGATCTTAGGATGCCCATTCTTAGCAACAGGCGGGACACTAATTGATGTGGCTGCAGGTAGATCGACTATGAGAGAACATGATAAAGTGGAAGTGTTTGATGTATATCATGCACTGAAATTGCCTGCAATTTATGAGTTATCTGTTGTAACCATCATTGATGAGGAAATATCATCTCAATGTACTACCTCAAATGATCTATTGGCGAAAGTCATAATGGGTCAAGATATTGAAGAGGACATGGAAGCTAAGGAGCTAGTAAGTGTGCTTGATATGCCAAATATTAGCATGTGGAAGAAGAATGTAGAATCTTTGAACAGAGAATTGGGTCCTTCACCCAAGCCTTCTCTCAAGAAAGCCCCTAAATTGGAGTTAAAAACACTGCCATCACATCTCAGGTATGTTTTTCTTGGAATAAATAATACTTTACCTATAATCCTTTCATCTTCTTTGTCTGAGGCACAGGTCATTACAGCGCTGGAGGTACTGAAGAGGCACAAAAAGGCAATTAGGTGGCGAATGGCTGATCTTCATGGCATCAACCCCGATTTATGCATGCACAGAACTTTCATGGAAGAAAGACATAAGGCTAGTGCACAACCACAACGCCAGTTGAACCCTATCATGAAAGAGGTTGTGAAGAAAGAGATAATTAAGTGGCTAGATGAAGGCATAATATACCCAATTTCTGACAGTAAGTGGGTAAGCCCAGTTCAATGTGTACCAAAGAAAGGGGGAATGACTGTGATAACCAATAAAAAAAATAAGTTAATCCCTACAAGAATAGTGACTGGGTGGCGCATATGCATGGACTACAGAAAGTTGAATGATGCAACAAGAAAAGATAGTGTGCCGTTCATTGACCAAATGCTTGATAGGCTAGCAGGACAAGAATACTACTATTTCTTAGATGGATATTCAGGTTACAATCAAATCACCATTGCACTAGAGGATCAAGAAAAGACAACATTCACATGCCCTTATGGGACTTACGTATTCAAGCGTATGCCATTTGGCCTTTGCAATGCTCCTGCCACTTTTCAGAGGTGTATGATTGCAATATTTCATGATATGGTGAAAGAGTTTGTAGAGGTTTTCATGGATGACTTTTCAGTTTTCGGAGAGTCTTTTGATCTTTGCTTGAAAAATCTAGAGAAAGTACTTGCAAGGTGTGAAGAAACAAACCTTGTCTTAAACTGGGAGAAGTGTCATTTCTTGGTAAAAGAGGGTATTGTGTTGGGACATAAAGTGTCAAAAGATGGGTTGGATGTGGACAAAGCAAAAATTGAAGTGATTGAGAAACTTCCGCCACCAATCTCAGTAAAAGGAGTTTGCAGTTTTTTAGGCCATGCCGAATTCTACCAGCGTTTCATCAAAGATTTTTCAAAGATAGCCAAACCAATGTGTGGGTTGCTCGAAAAATAGGTAAAATTTGTTTTTGATGATGAATGTTTGTAGGCATTTGAACTCTTGAAGAAAAAGTTGATTGAAGCCCCTATCCTGCTAGCTCCTAACTGGGAGTTACCTTTTGTGATGATGTGTGACGCAAACGACACAGCAGTGGGTGCAGTCTTGGGACAAAAGAAGGAGAAAATTTTTCATTCCATTTATTATGCAAGCAAAACTCTTGACTCTGCTTAGGCCAATTACACAGTCACAGAGAAGGAAATGCTGGCGTTGGTCTATGCATTTGATAAATTCTGCTCTCACTTGGTAGGTACAAAAGTGATTATTTTTATTGATCATGCAGCTCTTAGGTACCTATTCAACAAGAAAGATGCCAAGCCAAGGCTTATCAGATGGATTTTGTTGTTACAAGAATTCGATATTGAAATCAAAGATAGGAGGGGATGCAAAAATCAAATAGCAGACCATCTATCAAGATTAGAGGGTTCGTCCCATGTGGTGAATAGAAGCCGATAAAGGAGGAATTTCCGAATGAGCAACTGCTGGAAATAGAGGTACAAGATCTCCCATGGTACGCAGATATTGTGAACTACCTTGTTAGTGGAGTGTTCTCTTCAGATGCTACCTCACAACAAAAGAATAAGCTTATGCATGATGTTCATCTCTACATATAGGACGAGCCTTATTTATTCAAGCGAGGTGTTGATCGAATGGTCAGGAGATATGTGCCAGAAGCAGAGGTACACCAAGTATTGGATGCATGCCACTCATCACCATATGGCGGCCATCATGGAGGAGAGCGCACTGCATATAAGGTACTTCAATTGGGTTTCTTTTGGCCTACGTTGTTTAAGGATGCTGTAGGTTATGTGAAGAACTGTGACCAATGTCAAAGAACGGGTACCATATCACGAAGACATGAAATGCCTTTGAACAACATTTTAGAGGTTAAAATCTTTGATGTATAGGGAATGGACTTCATGGGTCCTTTTCCATCCTCATGTGGAAATCAATATATATTAGTGGTAGTGGATTACGTGTCCAAATGGGTTGAAGCCGTGGCCCTTCCCACAAATGATTCGAAAGTGTGAGCAAGTTTTTAAAAAAGCACATTTTCACTCGATTTGGCATTCCCAGGGCAATTATCAGTGATGGAGGGTCACACTTCATAAATCAAACAGTAAAGAATCTTTTGGCTAAGTATGGGGTGAGGCATAAAGTTGCTACGGCATATCATCCTCAAACCAGTGGGCAAGTTGAGGTATCCAACAGAGAGGTAAAACAGATATTACAAAAAACTGTGAATGCTTAAAGGAAAGATTGGTCAGAAAAATTAGATGAAGCTTTTTGGGCATACCGAACAACGTACAAAACACCCATTGGAACCTCCCCATACCAAATGGTATTCGGTAAAGCGTGTCACCTACCAGTGGAGTTAGAACATCAAGCTTACTGGGCAATCAAGAAGTTTAATTTAAATCCAGAGCTAGCAGGCCGGAAGAGGTTGAATCAATTGCACTAGTTGGAAGAGTTTAGGCTCCATGCTTATGAAAATGCCAAGCTCTACAAGGAGAAAACAAAGCGATGGCATGACAAGCACATCATCACTCGCACTTTCGAACCAGGACAAAAGGTGCTCCTTTTCAATTCTAGACTCAAGCTCTTCCCTGGAAAATTGCGATCCAAATAGAGTGGACCTTTTGAGGTAGTGCGTACAACGTCACATGGAGCTGTGGAATTGTGGAATACAATGAAAATATCTACATTCTTGGTAAATGGACAAAGAGTAAAAAATTACTTTGGTGAAGATGTTAACCAGGAAGAGGAAGCTATTGAAATGGAAAATGAGTGAGGCAATAACTGGGTCGTGCCATGATGGAAAATAAGGCACTGCACGGGACGCAACCTGTGATATGTATCGTAACTTAGGACTTATAGTTTGTAATTTTATTTTTCTATAAAAATAGAGTTTGATGTTGCGATTATATATATATATATATATATATATATTTTGCGTCGAGCCACGACCAAAAATAAGGCGCTAGGTGGGAGGCAACCCATCTAGTTGTTTATATAATTGTGAAAATTTCATGTGTAGAACAGCAGGTTGCAGTATAGAACAAGCTGGAGTTTGGAGAAGCATAGGCAGAAAAACAGCTCTTGGCGCTACACTGGTGCGATGCGCTACTGCAGCGCCATAATGGAATTCTGCAAAAATTCATTGTGGAGCTACACTGGCACGATGCGCCACTACAGCTCTAAAACCTGCAAGTAGTTTAGTGGCGCGCCACGCCAGGAGCAAAATTACTGAGGCATGTTTTGGGCGCTATAGTGGCACGACACCCCATTGTAGCGCCATAATAAAATCATGCAAGATTTCATTGTAGAGCTATACTGGCGCGATGTGCCACTATAGCGCCACCAGCGGGTTCGGGCCAAAAGCCTGAATATCAGGTTTAAAATAGACCAAATCCCTCCATTATCTCCATTTTTCCTCCTCCACGAGCCGACCCTAAAACTCCGACAACCTTTCCCTTTCAACTTCCCACTTTAATTTCTAAAACTCCCAAAACTTTTCCCCTTCAACTTCCACTCTAATTTCTACTATAAATTACCTTCCTCCACACACATATTATCCCACAAAACATTTACCTCACCAAACCATCACTAAATCTTCCTTCTCTCCTCTTTGAACTTTTCCAAATAACTACATTGCCAAGGATCCGATTTCTTTTTTCCAAATTACCTTTCTCATCTCTAATGGCATCCAAAGAGAAACAAGTGGCCCAAGGAGTTGGCAGCAAGAGGTCCCGAAAAACTGGACTTCTTCAACCACTAGACAAACAAGCTCAGGGATACCACCGCATCGATTTGGTAGGCAAGCAGTGGAGCAGTATGGACTAGATTAGTTTGACTCCCAGAAAGAAGCTAAATACATGGGAGATGAATATGTGAATGAAGGAAAGCTACAGATGGAGTTTTCCTAAATTCATGAGATGATCTACAATCTGGGTCTTCAATTTATTTTTAAAGACCAAGGTGAGTGCAATCTAACTCTTGTCTGTGAATTTTATGCAAATTGGAACACTGATCAGTCAAGTACCAATAAGGTAGAGGTTCGGGGTAAAGTTATACATTTTTAACTAGAAGTTTGAATGAATTTTTGGGGACACCACATTGTGATTTTAATGAATTTATAGATATAAAAGAATAGCCACCATACAGAGATATTCATCATACTCTTTGTGGTACTAAATCCGTTGTAAGATGGGAGAGGGCCAAAGACACCGGTAGGCATAGTACGCTGCATTATTCATATTTGAATAGTGAAGCCAAGGTGTGGTTGAAAATTGTGTGCAGTGTCTTGTTGCCATGTAAGCATGTGTCAGAAGTGACTAGGGAAAGGGTTGTCCTAGTTTACCATTTGATGAAGGAGTTGCAGGTAAATGCAGGATCGGTGATCCATCGCAATATGCTAAAATTCAGAAATAATAAGAGGTGGCGTTTCTGTTATGGAAGCATAATAACCCGAATGTTGAGGGCTCAAGGAGTTGAGAAAGAAAGTCATGATCTAAGTGCACCAAGGGTACCGTATTTGATTTGTAAGGTAGTTAACATGACAAAAACAAGGAGTCATGACACAGCACAGAGACAAATATTATCAGCCGTAGAATGACAAGCTCTCGATGAAAGTTGGATGGGTCACATGTTTGGAATGGCAAAATTGCAATTGCGTATTGGTGGTCATCCGGCAATGGACGACAAGATGACAAAATTGGCAGAGCGCTATCCTTTTACGGATAGTGCTATGCATATGTACAGGGTGGGATCAGCTTTTCAAGAGCCTCTAGATGATGATGAACCCACCATGGAAGAGGTTGGAGAAGACGAGAAAGATGAAGAACCAGAGGATACGGCTACCACTACTATTATGGTGGTAGATAACACAACCACCATAACTGGAGGAGATGATGACTGAGCTATGCAGGGAGTTCTTTCTTTCACTCTTAAAACTATGCATTGTTATAGAGCACTGGGGACAGTTCTTTGTTTAAGTGTGGGGTGGGAGTTGGAATTGATCATTGTACCTTTGTAGAAACTTTATTTAGTGCATTTTTCATTTTGGGTTTCTTGGTAGTTATTTTTGGTTCTTTAGCCAAGGATAGTCCCTACTGAACTGTAAAAAAAAATGTTTCAGTCTATTTGTATGGAAAATATCTGACTAGGCTATGCATGTGAGGGAAGGCATGTTATGAAATAACTAGTTTAAGACACTTAAATTCTTGTATTTGACTCAGGTGATGTATGCTTAATTTTAATTCATATGATTATGTAGTTGGCATTCAATAGTTATCATCCTTTAATTGTACATGTGCTATGTGTGAGTGAGGATTGTATATATTCAGTGCAGACATATCAAGAGCTAGAACTTGCCCGGGGTGTATGCGAAACAAAATAAAGATTGTATAGTTTAGGAAAGAAACTAGGCATTTCTTAGATAGCCTTGGTTATTTTCCCTAGTTTTGTACTAAATCCAAGCTTTCAATCCTCTCTTATCCTTATTAAGCCTCATTTTGCAGTTCAATTAATCCGACCCAAAGTCCTAAATGCTCGGAGAAATAGATAATGATCGAACAAAAGGGATAAGCAAAAAGGAGGAGTGTATATATATATAGTTTGTCTATATGTATAGAAAAGGTACCAAAGAATTATTCTTACCTTACCATCATTTTACATCACAACCGATGAAGACTTAGTAATCTTAATACTATTGCATTCTTGTACTAGTAGAGCAAAACACTAAGGGCAAGCCTATGGAAATCTTTGTGTCGCACTTGAAATCGTTTGAGAGAGTGAGTGATTTTGTTGCAATATACCCACAACACTAATTTAGCGCTTGGGGGAATTTCGATGTGGTGAGATGCACATGTTAAATTGTAAGAATTTGATAATCTGTAGAATGTCTAATTAAATTATGCATATGGATTTGTTGTGTTACAGAGTCAGTTCTTGAGTTTAAGAGGTGTTGAACTAGTTATGATAATGTGAACATGTGTAGCCAGGTTCTCAATATATATCTGAGATAGATTGCCTTATGTTCATGCTAGGATCAACGTCTACGCTCAATTCAGGTGTTTATTCGAGGACGAACAAAAGTCTAAGTGGGGGGATGGTGATCTTGGGCGCATTTATAAGCCCATGCACTATGTTTGGCCATTGTTGTGTGGCATTCTGAGAAGATATTGAAGCCAAATGACTTATTTTGGATGGAATATCAAGCAAGTGTGCAATAAGGTATGAGTTCCAACATATGCAGGAATTTTGCAAAGCAAAAAGCATGAAAAATGGTCATGGCGCTATAGTGGCGCGATGCGCCACTGCAGTGCCAAACCCTACATAGATTCTAGTGGCGCAACGTGCCAGGATGCAAACTACTGAGGCATGTTTTGGGCGGATAGTGGCGCGATGCCCCACTGCAGTGCCAATCAAAAAACTAAAGGCATACTCTAGGCGCGATAGTGGCGCGATGCCCCACTACAGTGCCATCAACTTTTCAATTATTTATTATTCTGCCCATCAATAATTGAAAGGAAAAAGCACTTTAAATAGTTTCTTGTACTAGGGCAAAAGGGAGAGACGTTTTTGGAGGCAGGAAAAGAAGAGAAGAAAGAAGAAAGAAGAAAAGAAGTACAAAAACGTCTTAGGTTCCTTTCTTCCTTTGTTGTATTTTAATTTGTATGGAATTGATTCCTTGGTGTTGTTATTTAACTATGAGTAGCTAAACACCCAAATTCTAGGGCTATATCTACGAAACATGGTTTAATAGCATTTAAACTTGGTGGAAGATGGGTTATTAATTCTAATTACTCTTCCATTCTTGTGGTTATGATTTTGATGTTTGGCCAGGATTAACATATATGTGTTGTCTATCTTGAAATCGAAAAAGACAGGTAGATAGAAAAAATAATGGAAGGAATGTGTTCATACTAATATATTTTAGCATGATTAGTAGATAGGATGCTTGTAAAACATACCTATTTACCACATTTGGTTATGATAAAGGATGATAGTTAAATGCATTTTTATTGTTTCATACCTAGCACCGCTCAACGATGTAGTTAGGTTGGCAATGAAGATAGGCAATTATAGGTCGGGAAACCATAATTGGATTATTAACCCTTTTATCAGTAATTAAATAGCCCATCGGAAACTAAGATTGAATAATAGTAAACTTGATTTCACGTTATGCTATAGCCCTGGAATCTCTTAAAGCCTGATTAATATACATAACTATTGCATTGTTTTCACTTCGAGAAAGTTTTTATACTTCCAAAAATTAGTAACAAACAATCTTAAACTCATTGCATAACTATAATTAGTGTAGTCATTTGAAAGAAACTGTTTGCCTTATCAAGGTCCCTGTGGGTTTGATATCTGGCTTGAAAAAGCCGCTTTACTACTTGAGAGACTATGTACACTTGCGTATGCAATTGTAGCCACAACACTATGCTTCTCGACAACTTAAGGTGAATGAACGAAATTATCCAACCCATGTACTTGAGCTAGGAGCAGCGGTGTTTACTTTGAAGATTTGGAGCAACTATCTTTATGGTGTCCATATGAATGTATTCATGGACCATAAAAGTCTACAATATATGTTTAAGCAAAAGGACTTGAACCTTCAACAAAAAAGTTGATTTGAATTATTGAAGGACTATGACATAAGTGTGTTGTACCATCCAGATAAAGCTAATGTGGTTGCCGTTGCACTAAGTAGATTTTCCATGAGTAGTGTGGCACATGTTGAAGAAGATAAGAAAGAATTGAGTAAAGATGTTCATCGAATGACTAAGTTGGCTTATTTTCTATCGATTAATACTTCTTATAGTGCTGGAGACAATGCTAAGTAGTATGTTCGTGAGTTGTCAAGACTTCATGGTGTTCTCTTGTCCATTATATCGAAAAGCGGTACTCAATTCACTTCACACTTTTGCAAGTCATTCAAAAAAGGTCTCGGTACAAAGGTTAAGTTAACTACCACTTTCTATCCTCAAATCGATGGTCAAGCGGAAAGAACATTTAAAACTCTAGAGGATATGTTGAAGGCATGTGTGATTGATTTTAAATAAAGTTGGGATGAACATTTTGACATTAATTTAGTTTTCCTGTAATAATAGTAATCATTCTAGTATTGAAATAGCTCCTTTCAAAGCATTGTGTAGAAGAAGATGTAAGTCACTAGTGGGATGGTTTGAAGTAGGTGAGATGGTCTTGATTAGTCTAGATTTGTTAATTGATTCTAGAGAGAAACTGAGACTCATAAGGGAGAGATTGAGACCGACTCAAAGTCGTTAAAAGTCTTATTCGGATGTTAGGAAGAGAGAGCTTAAATTTGAAGTGGATGATTGGTTCTATTTGAAGATTTTACCCATAAAGGTTTTAATGCGTTTTTGCAAGAAAGGGAAATTGAGCCCTAGGTACGTTAAGTATGTACTCGGTGCCTAAAGGAGCAACTGTGGGATGAGTTAACACGTTTTGACTCAGGAGTCACTATCAGCTGCACAGTATGAGGCCCAATTTTATGAGTTGTCTAGACATATGACTATGTTTATGCCGACAGAGCTTGAGACAATGCGTAGGTTTATCAGAGGGCTCTCAAACAAATTATGGTTTACTATAGAGAAGATGGTGACATTGGGCCAATCCTTTATAAAGATAGTCTATTATGCATACACTATAAAGGGGATCCATCGTGAGGCCTATGGGGGAAGCTATATGAGGCTCTACCATCAGGGTGGTTCTAGTAGGTCTTAATCCTATGGTAGCGCTTTTTTGGGTAGAGGTTACCCACTATAGTTTTAGCCTACTAGGCTGGCTCATGCAGCCCTTCAACTTACAGATAGTGGCACTACTGCAGTTGCTAATGGTCTTATTATTCCAATGCTAATTCAGACTCCTCAGGGTTCACACTCAGGGTATTCAGGCTATGTTGTCCAGTCAAGTTCAGCCAAGTCATCTCAAGGGGTCAGTTCTGGAAGAGGTTGTTATGAATGTGGAGAGCTTGGCCACTTTACTAGAGATAGCAGGGCTAGTAGGGTCATCTAGGTCAGTAGGTTAAGACCCCTAGGGCTCTACTTAAGTCTAACAAAAGTGGTGCCCAGGGTGGAAAAGGTGGTCCCTAAGATGCTCGAGGTGGTCCTCAGTCAGGCATATCGGGTGGCCGTAATGGATATCATATGTATGCTTTTCTGAAGAGACCAGAGGTGGAGGGTTTGGATGCCATTATTATAGGTACGATCTCTATCTATCATCAGCCTACATATGCTTTATTTAATTTGGGGTTGACCTACTCATATGTGTCTGCCTATTATGCTATGTATCTGGATGTGTTGTGTAAGCCCTTGCTTGTGCAGATATATGTAGCTACCCTCGTAGGTGATTTTTTAGTAGTAGATCGAGTGTATCAATCCTGTGTGGTATCTATTTTAGGGTATGATACTAAGGCAGACTTTGTTATACTGGATATGGTGGACTTTGACTTGATTCTAGGCATGGATTGGTTATCACCTTATCATGCAGTCTTGTATTGCTTCGCTTTTACACATGCCCGATATTCCTCCAATTATATAGATGGGTATGATTGGCCATATACCTAGGGTTGTGATATCTTATCTGAGGATGCATTAGTTGGTAGGGAAGGGGTGTCTTTCTTATCTTGTTTATGTTTATGATACTAGTGCCAGCACTCCATCACTTGAGTTAGTTCTAGTGGTTAGAGAGTACCCTGATGTGTTTCCTACCGATCTACCCGATCTCCCGCCCGATAGTAATATTGATATGATGCAGATTGATGACTTATTTGACCAGCTTTAGGGTGCAACAGTGTTCTCTAAGATAGACTTGATATTAGGCTACCACCTATTGAGGATTAGGCCAGCGGACATCCCTAAGACTTCCTTTAAGACTTAATATGGCCATTATGAGTTCTTAGTCATGTCTTTTAGGTTGACCAATTCTAGTGACATTTATGGAGTTGATGAACCGTATGTTTAGGCCCTATTTAAATTCTTTCATGATGGTGTTCATTAATGATATTCTAGTCTACTCCAGGAGTAGGCAGCAGTATGAGCATAGTTTGAGGGTTGTATTCTAGACCTTGCGGGACCAGTAATTATATGCCAAATTTACTAAGTGTGAATTTTGGCTTAACTCTGTGACATTCTTGGGGAACATAGTTTCCAAGGATGGGATTATGGTGGATCCAGTGAAGATCATTGTAGTTCGTGATTGGGCTAGGCCTCCTTCTCCCACTGAGGTTCACAGTTTTGTCGGCTTAGCAGGATACTATAGGCAGTTTGTGGAGAGATTTTCTTTGATAGCAGCACCATTGACTAGATTGACTTAAGAGAATGTTCCCTTCCACTGGTCTAACAAGTGTAAGGCAAGCTTTTTGAGGCTCAAGGCCTAGTTAAGTGCAACGCCGATTCTGACTCTCCCAATGGAGGGCCATGGGTTTATAGTCTACTATAATGCTTTCGGTGTTGGCCTGAGATGTGCGTTCATGGTTAGGGTTATTGCTTATGCTTCTAGGAAGCTGAAGTGTCATAAGAAAGAACTATCCCACTCATGACTTGAAGTTGGCGGCGGTAGTCTTCACGTTGAAGATTTGGCGGTACTATCTATATGGAGTTCATTGCAAGGTGTTTATTGACCATCGTACTCTTCAATATATGTTCAGCTAGTGGGATCTTAATATGAGGCAGCGCATGTGATTGGACTTGCTGAAGGACTATGATATGTTGATTCTTTATCATCTGGGTAAGGCTAATGTGGTAGTAGATGGCTTGAGCCGAAAGGCAGTGAGTATAGGGATTTTGGCTTTCTTAGCTGCAGAGGAGTGACCTATGGATGCAGACATCTAGTCTTTAGCCAATTGGTTGGTTAGGCTTAATATTTCAGAGTCGGGCAGGGTACTTACTTATGTAAAGGCTAGATCTTCTTTGATGGAGTAGATTCAAGCATAACCGTTTGATGATCTGCATTAAGGGTGATTCGAGATAAAGTGCTTAGCGGAGAGGCTAGGAAGTCAATCTTTGATCCAGAGAGTGTTCTAAGGTTTGAGGGTTGTATCTGTGTTCCTAGAGTTGGAGACTTGGTTAGATTGATTCTGGAAGAGTCTATTGTTCTATATATTCCATTCATCGAAGTGCGGCGAAGATGTATCATGATCTAAGGCAGCAGTATTGGTGGTGTGGGATGAAGAGAAACATTTCAACTTTTGTGTCTAGGTGCTTGAATCATCCGATGAAGTATGATCATCAAAGGCCAGTTGGTTTGACTCTGCAACTACCTATTCCATAATGAAAGTGGGAGCAAATAGATATGGACTTTATGGTAGGTTTTCTATGTACTTTTTGAGGGTTTGATTCTATTTGGGTCATCGTAGATCGATTGACCAAGTCTGCTCACTTTTTGCCGGTTCATACTTCCCATAGTTCAGATAGGTTAGCTCAGATCTACATTCGGGAGGTTATTCGTTTTCATGGTGTTTTAGTGTCAATTATCTTAGATCATGGTACTTAGTTCATTTCATACTTTTGGATGTCTATTCAGAGAGAACTCGATACTAAGGTTGAGCTTAGCATAACTTTCCACCCTCAAATTGACAGTCAGTCCAAGAAGACCATTCAGGTCTTGAAGGATATGCATCGAGCTTGTGTTACTGATTTTGGAGGGCAGTGCGATCAGTTCTTGGCTTTAGCAGAGTTCATAATAACATCTACCATTACAGTATTTAGATGGCTCCATTTGAGGTATTGTATGGTAGGAGGTGTCATTCTCCTGTAGGATGTTTGATGCTTTTGAGGTTAGGACGTAGGGAACTGACTTGTTGCATGATTCTATGGATAGTGTTCTTGTGATCCAGGAGTGACTCTATACTACACAGAGTAGGTAGAAGAGCTATGCTGACTGGAAGTTGTGGCTTTGGAGTTCATGGTTAGTGACTGAGTATTTCTAGAGGTATCACTCATAAAGAGAGTGATGAGATTCGAGAGAATAGGCAAGCTTAGCCGCAGGTTCATCGATCTATTTGAGATTCTGAGGCTGGTAAAAGAGGTAGCCTATGAGATAGCATTATCTCCAACTCTTTCTAGCGTTCACCCTATTTTTTAGGTTTTTATGTTGAGATGGTATGTTCCAGATAAGTCTCACATGCTTTAGTTGGATGAGTCCTTGGCATTTGAGGAGTAGCCAGTAGCTATTCTAGACAGGCAGGTTAGGACGTTGAGAACTAAGGAGATTCCATCAGTAAAAGTCCAATAGAGACATCATCAGGAGTGATGAGATTTGGGAGAATAGGCAAGCTTAGCCCCAGGTTTATTGGTCCATTTGAGATTTTGAGGCTGGTAGAAGAGGTGGCCTATGAGATAATATTACCTCCAGCTCTTTCTAGTGTTCACCCTATTTTCTAGGTTTTTATGTTGAGATGGTATATTTCAGATGAGTCTTATGTGCTTCAGTTGGATGAGTCCTTGGCATTTAAGGAGTAGCCTGTATCCATTCTAGACAGGCAGGTTAGGAAGTTTAGAACTAAGGAGATTCCATCAGTGAAAGTCTAATAGAGAAATCATCTAATCAAGGAGGTGACTTAGGAGATCGAGCTTGATATGTGGACCCGATATCCTTACCTTTTTGAGTCTCATATACCTTTCTTTATTTTACTTTTGAGAATAAAAGTTCTTTTAGTAGTGGATGTTGTAATGACCCTTGGGGTTATTTCTGCAGTTTTGCAAGTTTTACCATTTTGCCCTTTCTCATAGCTTCCTTGTAGTATTAATATGGTGTTGGGATGGGTGGAATACTTCCTAAGGTTTTCGGTTGAATTTTGAGGTGTTATTGGCCATTTTTTAGGCTTAAGGCTTAAAAGAGTTGATTTTAGTCAACATTTGAAGATTTTAATTTCAGATGACCATTCTGCCAGTTCCATCAGCTCTAGAAAGGTCATTTTGGTCTGGAATGAGTGTTGTTTCAGGTTTTGGAGCTTTCATTTTTGAGTTTGTGCAATTAGGCATTTTAACTTCAGAGTTTTGGCCAAAGTTTGACTTCAGTAAAAATTCTTAGAAAATGTGCCCGAATAGAAATTCTGACCATGTGGTTAGCTCGACAACACTAAGTTTGGTCTAGAATGACCTTTGTTTTGGTTCTTGAGGCCTTCAAAATCAATTTTTGGCCATTTGTATATTTTATGTATTTTCTTGAATTAGTGTTGACTTTGGTCGACATTAGGATGAGATGACGTCCATTGAGTTTTTGTGAATTCCATTGAGTATGGAATGCCATTTACAAGTGGTTTGCACTATTGCTCGCATCGTTTGGACTCCGAAAGATTTTCGAGGATTTGTTTGAAGTTATGAGCCTTGGGCTCAAAAATTACAGTGTAGGCCTCTAGTGCAGTCACTTCTGTGACCTTGGTCGCTTAAGGGATGACCACTTTTTCGACCAAGGGGGTCGTTTTAGTGAAGGCCATCCCTGGGGCGGGGGTCGCTTAAGCGACCAACCCATCGCTTAAGTGTCGGTCGCTTAAGCGACCAACCCATCGCTTAAGCGTCTGTCGTTTTTGTGACCGGTTGGCGCATTAGCGATAAGCGTTCTTGGACGGGGGTCGCGTTTGTGACCCGGATGTCGCTTTAGCGATGACTGCACAGGGATTTAGTCCTTGTTTTTTCTTTATTCATCAAAGACAAAGACCTACATTAGAAGAGCTTGGACTAAGGCTTTCTCCCTTATTTCTTGACCAATTTAAGTGGTTCAAAGGTAATTCTCTTCCATTTTCTTTTCCTAACTTGATCCTAGCTTCAATTTCGTGTTTTATTTCCATGCTTGACCTCAAATCCCTCAAATTCTATTCTTCAAAGAATGGTATTTAGACTATTTGAGGTCTGAATTGAATCCTGTTTCTGCCCAACCTTTGGGCATGTGATCCTCACCTCAAGGAGAACATTATGATGGTTTTTGTTTAGTAATTCTATAATGTTGATTAGAGGGTCAATTTCTTTACCCGTTTTCAATCCAAATTTTGTAATTATAATATAGATATCATTAGATTTGTTTTGACTTGCTCGTTCCATTCTCGATATCTTGGTAGCAAGCTGAGGTTCTTTGGAAAGGAAAAGCACTTGAATAAAGGTTCGAGTGTGGTTTTGACCTTAGGGTAGGTTATGGTTTCCCCTTTTTAGACTTGGCGTAGTTTGATCATCTATATATTTGAGTAGTTTGATAGCTAGGTTGGTGTTAGGACTAGGTGATAGATATGCTTGATCCTTAGTGAGATTCATTGGTCATTCTGGGTTATTTAGCTTAGCATTTTATCATTGAACCTTAGTTTAGGTTGATTCTTGGTTTGGTTGTCACTTAGATCCTTAGACTGCCGTTAGGTGATGTGGAACTTAGCTTGTATATGTTTTGTTTGCTCAGTTGAGTTGTGTGCCAATTTTTGTGTTGTAATTAAGTTTACTTCTCTATTTTGATTGAAATGTTGGAATTAGGCCGTGAGCTTGGACTAGCAGAGTTCTAGGTTAGTACCTTTGAGTTGAGATGGGTTTTTTACCCAATTATATGCATAAGCATGTTCATGGCATATTTGCATCTAATTTCTGGTAGTAATGAGATTTTTGAGCTATTTTGGGCTATACTACACTTTTCTATGGATTTGAGCTCCAAGGGAGAGGAATATCGATTTTTGACTGATTTTACCGATTGAAACTTGGTTTTGCTGGAAATGCACCATTTCACCTGATTAGCATATGTTGATAAGTTTCGGTGGCTTGTAGACTAAATTCCATATTTTACTTTTCTAATAAGATGAGGCGGGGTTCCGAAGTTGTCTCAAGGGTCCACAGGACAGACGGTGGGACAACTACGTAACTTTTTGCATTCATTCTTCATTGGCCACATATGCATTGCACTTGTATTTGTGTGAGTTATGGAATGAGTTCTTGTTGAGGTGGTAGTTCGTATTCTGGATTATGCCTGTTGATTAGTTCAGACTGCCTTTAGCCTTTATTAGACTCTATTATTTCTATCATGTTACTTATTTATATAAATGATCTTTTCGAACTCGATCGACCTATGATGCCTACTGAGTACCTCGTGGTTTGGTACTCATACTACATTTATGCATATTTTCTAATGCAACTCCCAGTAAAAACCACCCTCTCTGAGCATTGGATGTTCCTTGGTTGTCACCGACTTGGATCGTGGTGAGCTCCTGGCGTCCAGAGACTTGGTGCCTTCTTTTTTGGTACTGACTTATCTTTTGTATATTTTTAGTCAGTTCTCTTGTGTATATATGGTCTTTTTGTACTTAGTAGCTCCTATATATGTCACACCAGGTCCGGGTATTTGGTTTTATGTTAGTTTGTCTTCCTGGTCACTTCGGGCATCTTTTGTATATTTTGTATTAAATTACAGGTTTATGATATGGCCCGTTTCTTATATATTATTCTTGGCATCCTTTATTATTATCATTATACTATTTTTTTCTGTAAATTTGTGTCCTTGGGTTTAGGCTTGCCTACTTGGTAGGTTGTAGTAGGCGCCATCATGGCCCAATTTTGGGTTCTGACAGATTAATTCATGAATTTGCAGAATATTTGATATGCCTTTTGAAGGGAATATAATACCCTTTATATAGGTATGAATTAGAGTTTAGGGTAGAGTAACCTCCAAGATACGTTAACTGAAATAGGACTTGTCTTAGCTTGTAGAGTCCTATAAAATTTTGATGTCTAAAAATATCCGCTACTTCATGGCTTGTCGTAGTGTATATTTTATGAAGCTCAAAGACGAGGCTTGAAGTACTCATTCTTCCAACTTTGCAATTTTGTGGCTTCAAATTTGCATATTTCATTTATGAGAGAAGAGATGAAGAGAAGAATTGGTCCCACTGGCGTGCCAATTTATTTGCAACAAAATTTTCCCAAATGTGAAAATATAACGCATTCACAAACTAAATAACTACCATATGGAGAAAAACAATTGTATTGCTAAAATATGTGGGTACAAATCTGTTTGTTCCCTTATTTCTTCTCTCTAGATTTTTTCATTGATTTGAGAGCTGTTAGTGTCGTATTTTCTCAAACTAGGATGATTTTTGATTTGATCTCCATGATGGTTCAACGGACGTTAGTGGCATATTTCTCGAATTAACTAGGATAATTTGTTAATCTCCATGAAAGGATTTGTGGATGTTCTTGAAGAATTTGATTTTCATGAAGAGTTTAACATATTTTAATATTTTTATGAATATTCCATGAATTTGTGAAATTTTCAAAATGCTTTTTCAAGGGAATATAATACTCTTTATATAGGCATGAATTAGGGTTTAAGGTAGAGTAGCATCCAAAAAATCCCAGCTGAAATAGGACTCGTCTTGTAGAGTCCTACAAATTTTCGATGTTTAATAATGTTTGCAACAACTTTTAATGTGATGAAATATAAATTGCAATCACAAATAAAATATGAAAAAACATTATTTAATTGATAAAAATTGTGGATACAAATCTGTTTATCCCTTAATTATTCTCTGTAGATTTTCTCCTTAATTAATTCGAGGACAGTTAGTGGCATATTTCTCGAATTAGGATGATTTAAATTTGATCTCCATGAAAGAATTTGTGGATCTTCATGAAGTATTTGATTATCTAGAAAAGTTTGACATATTTTGATCTTTTTATAAATATTTCATGAATTTGTGGAATTTTGGAGATCTTGATCTTTATGAAATACCCAAGAGCTTATGGGATATTCGAGATTTATTAGAGAAAGACAATATTTGATGTCTTCATGATCTCTCTTTGGGAATATCTAAGAATTAATAGGATATTCGAGATGCCTTTTCAAGAGAATATAATACCCTTTATATAGGCATGAATTTGGGTTTAGCGTAGAGTAGGGAAACCATAATTTAAATAAGACTCATCTTGTGGAGTCCTACAAAAATTTTCAATGTCTACAAATGCCCCCTACTTCATGGTTTGTCGGACTGTAGACTTGATGAAGCTCACATACGCACTACAAGAAAGCAGAGATACAACGACATTTATTTGGTGACATTTGAAATAAATTTTGAAAATAAAGAATTTATTGAAAGTTATGAACAAATGTCATAAAAATAATGACATTTGATGCAAAATGTCATTAAAATAATAACATTTGGTGCAAAATATCATTCTTTTATGACATTTGACGCCAAATGTCGAATATATTATGACATTTTGCAACAGATGTTGTTATTTTTAGCAACATTTTGTGAAAATGTTGTTAATATAATGAAATTTTATATAAATGTCCAATATGATATGACATTTGTTGACAAATGTTATATCCCGTACTTTTATACATTGGAACTTTTTTAAGATCCTCTAAAGTTGCCATGTGATCCATATTATCCATGACGTTATCAAATGATCCTAAGGAGGGGAGGATGTAACCCCCCATATTTTGCATAGACTAGTTCTATGTGAATAGTGATGGTTTAAAATAGGGTTGGAAGGATTTGAAAAGGGTTCAAGGACAAATAATTTGTCATAATAATTTACCTACTTGCTTAAGCTACTGGTTCAGATATCTTACATAATTAAGCTACTTGATTACACATCTAGCTTAAGTAGCAAGTATCACACAGCTTCTTAAGGTAAGACTAATTTCTAACCTCCTAAAAACAAGTAGGTGATGCACCTACTTAGAATATGTGGACTGTATTTTAAATTAAAAGGGCAAGTAGGTGATGCAACTACTTACAAACTTATGGCAGGAATTAAGGAGGTGATGCACCTACTTTCTTAAAATAATGGACAAGATCATTCCGGGATGTGAGATAGAGATTTTTTATTGACGATTTTAATTAATACACAAATTGGTTATAAATTTTATTTGGTCTAGAAATATTAGTGGAAATTAGGAATTAATTAATCATGGTTAGACCCCTAAGTGGGCTCCACTAAGACATGTGGCAGAAGCCGATTGGTGTATGGATGATAGTAGGACACATGTCAACTATGGACATATGTCATAAGGGTGGACACGTGTCCAACCCTAAGAAAGCATATATAAGCCTAGTAATGACTAATTAGCTAGTCATTTATCTCCTTCTTCTTCAACCTAACCTAGAGAGAAAGAAAGAGAGTTCAAGCTATAGCAACTCACGATCATGGCTAAAGAAAATCAAGGTCCCAAATTTTGATCCATAAATTAATTCTCTAAGGTATTTTCAACAAATCGAAGGTGAGTAACAACGTGAATTAATCATTGGAGCACCAAAAAGTCCTAGCGTGTAATCCAAGAGTTTTAGCCAACTTAAGGAACCAATTTGTTAAGGTAAGAGTTAATCATTTTTTATATATTTTCGGATGAATTTGGACGTGTGGTGAATGTGAAAATGTAAATTGGATGTATGAAATTATGTATGTTGGTGTCACGACCCGACTTAGGGCCTAGTCGTAACATGATGATCGAAACCCCGAAGGGCTCCAACCAAGCCTCTTGTACATATTGTAAGCATACATAAGCTAACGTATAAAAGCGGAAATATCATAAAAGAGTCTAAATTATGGATAGAAATCTGAAAATGTCTTATGACAACATAGACTCAAACATATGTCCAACGACATGCCTCTAAACATGAGTAAGGGCGGGGGCTAAGACATGTGCCTAACTCAACCTCAATATACAACATAAGCTAAAGTCTTTTGAAGAGAGAATAGTAACCAACTTGAAACTAGTCCCCGGTCAATGAGGACTCACCACAACACCTTCGAATAGAGAATGCCTACTAGTTAATTATAGAAGAATGAATTGAATTAGAGGTTTAGTTTAATTTATAGAGTTGAATTAGGTCTTAAAAACGTCTAGGTTCATTAACTAATAATTTAGAAAAAGTCTAAAACGCCCTTGAAAAAACTTAATTTTGGCCAAAACTACTTCCCAGGTCCGCAACGCGGACCTGTCGTGGTCTACTCGACCATAAGCTATCCCCAGGTCCGCAACGCGGTCCTATCGCGGACCACACTGTTTTGTGGTTTCTTCGAAAATCTTTCTTCCGTTCTACGAGTCCTAAAAATCCACCGAGATCATTTTTCTACAGGTTTTGACCCCTTGTTCGATATTCCGAAATCGGATTTTTCAAAAAGATTAAGGATAATACGTTACATGAGCGGCCTATTTCCAAGGCATTCTTAAGGTATATATATATATATATATATATATATATATATTATTTTTTAAGTCTGAGGGATGTTACAATATCTCCCCCTTAGGAACATTCCTCTTCGAATAAGATTCAACTAATATAGGAAAGACATGGACATGAGGACAACTTAAAAAATGCATAGAACGTGTAAACTTCGTACTTAAAATAAAATATAGTCCTTGAGAGAAATCATTTTCATGAATCATGCATGCATATGAATGACATATGGAACTGAACTGTAGAAGTTTAATTGATTTGATTATGAGCAACTTAGTACCTTTAGGCTTGAGTGAAAGGAAAGAGACAAGGATATCTCTTCATCACGTCTGATTCTGCTTCCCACGTAGCACTCTCTACTTGTTGATTCCTCCATAACACCTTGACGGATACGTCTTTATTTCTTAACCTCTTCACTTTGCCGGTCTAAAATCTCAATCGGGATCTCCTCATAATTCAAACTTTTTTCAATACTCACATTCTCTATTGGCACAATAGAATTCAGATCACCCACAGACCTCCTCAACATTGACACACATACCTTAGTCTACTACACCACAATAGGAAAATAGAGTACTACTCCTTACTACATGTATTCATCAAACCTTAAAACCTAATAAAGAAACACACAATGCATCGTGCATTCACCCATATGCCATTAACACTATATTCAAGCCTAGTTCTATAACGACTCTAATACACTCACTTGAAGCCCTTAACAAGAACTCATCAATAGACTACTACAATAATTCACATATTTACAACCACATATTCAAGCCTACCATTTAAACCACTTTATGACTCCCTTAAAGTCAACATCACTTAATAATTTTTGTGTCTACCCTAGCATCTCTAAATCTGCATTTGAATTAATTCCTACTAACAAACACACCAATATACTCTTACCTATATATTATACATAACAAGATATATCTAGCTCTTCCTCCAAGTATATAACCTCAAATGGGCCAAGCATACCACAATTATCAAAATATGGAACACCCACTCTTCCCTCAATCTTCCCTAACTCATCCATCAAGAGCTATGAACTTTACTCAATATCATTTCTCTTAGGCTATTAACATTGGGACACACAACCAACCTTGGTAATGAAATACTCCATTTCTCCCTTGTGAGAGAACCTCTATCTTCTCATCAAACATTAATTTCTCATGCACTACCCATCATTAGCATACTTACCCGTAAATATCATTTCACCTAAGGGTATTAACCAAAAAAGGCTCTAGAAAAATTTTAGGACATACATCAAATCTTACGGAAAGGTAAGGAGTAATAAAAATTAATGTGGCACCTAGATCAACTAAAACATAAATATCAAGGTCAAACACCCGCTTCGATCAAACACTTACCCCAAACTAGGGCCTTAAGACAAGAACTAAAGCTACCCTTCACTACTGAATCATCACCCTTCCATTATGGAATAGAATCATTTGGGAATTGAAACTTGGCTTAATGAGTGCTACAATCTATAGAAGTACAAAATATATGCAACCAATCTATACTAATCATTACCATTTCAAAAAGGGAATTCACACTTACCGGATGAAGCACCACGTAAATTTTGGGGACCCATAAGGGAATAGGAATGAGATCACCGCCGACTATCCTTATCGTTCTTTTCAACCGATGGACAATGCCTCAACTTATGATCTTCGCACCACAAACAAAACATACACCTAAACTGGCTAAACAATCTCCCGGATGGTACCTTCTATACTTTTGGCATGCGAGAAAAGCTTGACCACTATAATTGTCACCTTGATATCTAGGGTTAGGGACCCTATACTTGTGATACTTAGGCACTAAAGGGTTATCAAAATATGATCCATTCTCAATCTGGGCCTTTTTAGTCAATCTAGGAACTCCCTTAAGTGTTTTGTCTTCAATTTGCTCTGCATTAGTCATGAGTCTAGAGATATCCATTTCCTTCATTAACATGGCTGTCTTACATTCTTCAACAACCAAATCTGAAACCCCTGATATAAACTTACTCATTCGGGCTCGAGGGTCGGACATCAAAGTCAAAACATATTTGGATAACTTTATGAAATTGAGGGCATAATCCCTCACACTCATACTCCCTTCCTTCAAGTTGATGAATTCCATCACCTTTGCATCCCTTAACTCTAAGGGAAAGAAATGGTCAAAAAAGCAACTTTGAAATCCTTCTAACCTATAGGGCCTCTTTCAACCCTTTCGACCTTCCATTGGTCAAACCACACTCAAGCGACACCCCTAAGTTGGTAGGCCGTCATCTCCACCTTCTTTTTCGAAGACATCCCTATAATATCCGTAATCTTATATATATCATAAACAAAGTCTTAGGGATCCTTATCTTCTTTTGAACCATAGAACTTGGGAAGGTTCATCCTTATGAATTCTATAACTCTTGAAGCTGGTGTGATCATATTTGGAGGAACCATTACTCCTTGGTTGGCCACTATACGAGCTAGCCTAGTGATAATGGTCCAAAACTCCTCATTAGTTACTTGCTCAAGAAGAGGACAATTAGCTTGAGAGATTTGTCTTCTCAGAGGCATGTTCTGAAAAAAAATCATAAAGAACAATCGTTGGAAGGGAAGGTCTTAGAGTACCACTCTATCGCATGACATGGATCATGAAAGAAGTGAGAATTTCCTAAGATACCTCATAGCCTCCTACTCATAAGTATGGCGCGCTTCACACCCATGAATAAGACTCTACTTGACGCGGCATGTTGGACACCCTAGGACACTTAGAAAACCTTATACTCTGATACTAAGTTTGTCACGACCTGACCTAGGGTCTAGTCGTAATACGACGATCAAAACCCCGAAGAGTTCTAACTAAGCCTCTTGTACATATCGTAAACATACATAAGGTAAAGTATAAAAGCGAAAACATCATAAAAGAGTCTAAATCATGGATAGAAATCTGAAAATGTCTTATGAAAACATCGACTCAATCATATATACAACGAGATGCCTCTAAACATTAGTAAGGGTGGGGGCTAAGACATGTCCCTAGCTCACCCTCAATATACAATATAAGAAAAAAAAATTATATAGAGAATAGTAACCAACTTGAAACTAGTTCCCGATCAATGAGGACTCACCACAACACCTTTGAATAGGGAATGCCTACTAGTTACGTGGATGATAAGGATCTTCAATCTCAACCCTTACATTATGAGATAATGTAGGCAAAAATTATGCATTAGTACATTAGAATATACTAAGTATGGGGGCGTGACATGAAATATAAATCATGGAATGCAAAGGTCAAGTAAATAACATGATAAGATGGAATATGTAAAGTCATGTGAAGATCATATTGACCAAAGCATTTAAAACATAAGTTCAAGTCATAACATACTTAAGAAATCATACATATGTGGGATAGGAACCATAACCGACAATAAGACCATGTGAACTATAACATGGAATCTGATGATACCCACATCGAGAAAGAGGAGGATACTTTGCCAAGGTAGACTCCTAATGATGAACATGTGCTATTTGTGGATGCACTAGCTAGGCCATAAAGGCAAATCTTATGGTGGCACGTAGTTTATGAGATATGAGGCTGCTACTAATGCTTTTGGTAGGGCTCCCACCTCAAGTCCACTAGATGCTAAGTAAAATACCACGGAATACATACATAACATAAGATCATAATATCATATACCACAGTCATGTTCATAGGCTTAAAATCATAGAGTATCTCATTTTCATAACATACTTGTAATGTGAGAATTTTCCCTTTCATCATCACAATCATATTTGCATAATTCATATTGTTAGGCCTTAGGTCGCCTTACTTCATAACTTGCATAAAAAATCATAATTTGAAACATACTTATAATTCATGACCATAGCTTGAACTTGAATTTTGGGTATGACATGAATGCATGATCAATTGACTTAAAAATTATGAAATTAACTTGAAAACATGCATGATCATAAACTTTATATTAGCTCATACATAATTCATATAGATAATATCCTTTAGAAGTATAATTGAAAATATTCATATTTTACATCACGAACCCTAGAAATCAAAATAAGAGAATTCATGGAAAAACTCTTCAATTTAATTCAATAACCATCAAATTATATCTAAATAGACTCATGATCATGCTTTAAATCAAAATTCATGCAATTGGAATAGAGATCACAAAACCCATAAAATACCATACTTTAATTTGATAGAAAATTTGAGAAATTAATTCGGCTTCATGGAAGAAAGGATTCATGAATCAATACCCACATACCTTGAGTGAGAACACAAATTAATTTGGAATAACTTGAGAGTTTTGATGGAGAATTGAGTGAATTTGCTTGAAGTCTTCAATGGAAACCCTTGGGAGCCTTTTTGTAGAGAGAGAAATATTTGATAGATGAATTGTAGAAGAATGAATTGAATTATAGGTTTAGGTTAATTTATAGAGTTGAATTAGGTCCTAAAAACGTCTAGTTTTATTAACTAATAACTTGACAAAAGTCTAAAACGACCTTAAAAAAATTAATTTTGGCCAAAACTGCTTCCCAGGTCCACGACGCGGACCTCTTGTGGTCTACTCGGCCATAAGTTATCCCTAGGTACGTAACGTGGTCCTTTCGTGGACTACACTATTTTGTGGTTTCTTCAAAAATCTTTCTTCCGTTCTACGGGTCCTAAAAATCCACCGAGACCATTTTTCCGTAGGGTTTGATCTCCTGATCGATATTTTGAAATTAGACTTTCCAAAAAGATTAAGGATAATATGTTATATGAGCGGCCTATATATATATATATATATATATACACATATATATATATTATATTATTTTTTTTGTTTTTTTAATTCTGAGGGATGTTACAGTTGGTGTTAGAGTATTGTTGAAGCCATAGGTGTTGTTTTAATTGAAGTTGGTGAGCTAATTTTATTTAGTATTTTAGTTTTTGTTGTCATGAATTATGTGATGAGGATGAAGGAATTAAATGGCTAAAGTTGATGTTGTAATGGTTTGAGGGCTAGAACTTAGTGTAATGTTAACAAAGTTATCTTGCATTTGAATAAGTGATGTTGCTATCGTGTGGCTGTTGTTATATGCTATTAAATTAGATAAAAATCTTGTATGAAATAACGTATAAGAATCGTAGATGGGTTGCTTGGATGTTCGTAGGTGTTCATAATATTTTTGAGCATTTTTATGTTGCTAGTTAGGGGCTGTTTTGTTATGTCATTGTTGTTCTTATTGAGCTTGAAAGATTAAGCATGACTACAGTTATTGTATTGGTTGGACTGTTAGAAGATCATTCGATGAAATGTTAAGACTATGGATCATTAAAGATAACTTGAATATGTGGTAGTCGTATGTGAATTGTTATCGAATGTTGTGAATATCGGGTTGTTTAAAATATTATGTGGCCTGTTTAGAGTATTCTTGAATCTTGTCTTGGCTAGCCTTAACATGGAATTTGAACGTGTGATTGTTGATGCTACTTGATGGTTGTATAGATGGCTGGGATGTGAGAGGAGTGAGCTGTATAGGGAAGGTGCTGTCCAATTATCTAGAAATAACCTACTAACGATAAAGTACGTTTAATGCCTTTCCATAGCTTAACCACAGTGCTTAATGTCTTAATATAGGTTGAGATAGTACGGGTAGAATATACGTATTATGGTGAATAGGCGCTAAAGGTATGTAAAGCTATCCCTTCTTTCTTTTAACATGTCTTAGATATAAGTGATTTATGATATGAGCTTTGGGATAATTCCATTCATAGGTTCCAAGTATGATCCATGATTCTTATTCACTTCTTGATGTTAAAACTCTTAAAGTAGTTGAGCTACTGCCCTTGAGTCTTATATACATTGGAAAGTAGTTGGTATATAAAAGTTCCTAATCTCAAGGACCCTATAATGATTAATGTCCTTAACTTTCATAAGCTGTCTCACGTTATTTTGATATGTGTCTATGATCCCTGAGGCTTTATCTAATATAGTTCATAATGACATTGTACTGATCATGCTATCGCCCTGATACTCAAGTATTGATTAGTCTACTTATCTATTGAGTCTCAAATGATGATCTAAATGCATATGGTTACTCACTACTTTGCTCGTGCATACTGTTGTTATATCTTTCACCGAGTCCCGGGATGGTATGTTATCATACATATTTTCCTACATTATCCGTCGAGTCCCTCACTAGGGGTTCAGGTATTCTATATGATGATATAATGATGCAATGATATGGTTATGGAACTAACTCCCACAATAGGTCGGGTACGGTATACGACGAGCGCATGACTTTGTTCATCCAGTCCCTTAATAGAGGGCCGAGTACAGTATATGATGATATGATAATATAATGATACGATTATGGCATCGAGTCCCATAATGGGCTAGGTATGGTATATGATAATGATATGCATGATTTGTTTCGTAAGGCACAGGTACAGTGAGCTCTTCATTATCATACTTATCTCTTCGACTCTCTATTTCAATTACGATCTTTCTTATTGTATCTCATGCTTTATATACTCAGTACATATCTTGTACTGACCCTTTTTCTCCTAGGGGGCTGAGTTTCATGCTCGTAGGTACAGATACTCACTTCGGTGATCTGCCAGCCTAGGATTCCTACTTAGCCATCTTGGAGTGCTCCTTTGTCCCAGAGCCTAGACTTTTGGTACAAACCCTTTTTGATGTATATATATATATATATATATTTATTTAGGGGTATGGCGGGGCCTTGTCCCACCATATGATACTGTTGATACTCCTAGAGATCTGTAGACATATGTGTGGGTTGTATGTATATATGTTTGGTTATGCCTATATAACTTGTATTTTGGGACGTTCCCATTCGTATAGGTAGCCTTATCGACTGGCGTATGTACATATTTGGGGATGTTGTATATAGTGACAGCCTTGTTGACTTGTGTATTATGATATTTTAATTGATTATGAATCCTCAAGAGACAGGTTACCTTGATACATGTATGTAATGCTTAAGATAATGTCCAGTTTTCACAAAGTCTTCATATTGTGTTTGGTTTCCGTTTGATGATGTCTAACAGATACGTATATGAGTGCCCAGCTTGGGCACTAGTCACGGCCTACAGAGTTGGGTCGTAACAACAAATGTCATTACTTTTAATGATATTTGTTAAACATATCGTTAACATAATGATATTTGCCAAGAAATATCATATAAATTATGACAATTGTTTCACATGTCATACTATTAATCGCTAATTACCGATATTTACACCTACTATTGGAAATCTAAATCTTTTAAAAATTATTCATCATTCTTTATATATAAAGATTCAAATTTACCTGCATATTATATGATTTAGAGAAAATTTACCTTCTATTTAAAAAGTGCTCATTTTTACCCTCCCTTTTATATATCAAAATGACTCAATTTCCCTTATGGGCAACAACAATGTATATAAAGGGAAATTTGACCATTCATTAAGTTCAAGGACCATGCGATTTTAATAATTCATAAAGTTTGAAGGAAAATTCATTCAAATCCTACACCCTAAATAGCTTTTAAAAAATTAAAAATAATAGAAAGTTTAGAATAGGTAATTAAGAAATCACAAATTATGAATTAATAACCTTTTAAAGAAGATAAATACATGGTAGAATGTAACAATTTAATTAATTAAAGGGTCACTTAGTAGCTAATTATAGTTATGCAAGTATTGGTGATGCAGGGATGAGTTATGTGTGAAATTATATATTATTTTATGTAGGTATAAATTATTAATGTATTAGTTATTCCACCTTTTATCCTTGTTATACTCCAAAAAAATTTAAGCAAAAACCTGAGCCATAAATTTTAGAATATTAAGAGTTAGGTGACTCATGACCTATCAAACTAAAAGTCTTTCAGTCTTTTTTTAACACCACCAAGTTTTCCTTATTCTGAGTAAGGAGTAAAAACTTATGACCATTTTATGAAAGATTAGTGCTGCAATAGTTTAGGGTCTGGCGCGGCAAGCCACCTGTGTGCCCGAAACATGCTGCAATAGTTTTGGGCCTAGTGTTGTGCACCAGTAGCGCGCCTGACCCCATTTTTTAGATATTTTCTTAATAAGGTCATTGTGGACCTTTCCCCACCCTCTTAAACCTAACTCATGTCCTTTTGGGACTAAAATCCGCCTCATATCAGTTCCTAATGCTAGTTTTCTCTCATTAACGCTTAATTTTTTTTGAGAAAAGAGATTATAAAGAAGGACAAGAGCTAGGGTTCAAGTTTTTCAAGGGAGGGCTTTGATTTTCGCTGAGATATTCTTCGTTCTGGGTATGTAAGGCCAAATAAAATATGAATTATGTTCTTCTATGTGCCCCATAGACGTATTTGATGGAATTGTGAAAGACTTAAACTTTTCATGAATATTTTCTTTAATTTTTCCTAAACTCTAGAATATTTTTACACACTATTAATTGATTGATGATTTCACAACTTGAATTCTTGAACAAATAAGTTAACATATTTTAGTTCATAAAACCCTAGTTATATTCTATTCCCGAATAAGAGAAACTCTCAGATAGGTCTTGATAGTACTATAATGATTGAATTGGATTGCTTATGGTTGGTCTTTGTCTAAACCTTATTCTTACTTTAGAGTTATGACGTCTTGATTGAGTTTTTATCTTTCTGATATGAGGTATCTGAACTGATATTATTCTACCTTGATGCATGTTTCATTCTTCCATATTACATATTCGTACATTTCATGTACTGACGTTCATTTAGACCTGCATCATTTCATGATATAGAGACAGGTTCTAGAGATCATCAACAGGCACATCGTTAAGGATCTATTCACATTCAGCTGATTGGTGAGTCCTTCCCTATATTCGGAGAATACCACTTATATTATTCTTGATTTGAGTTTAATCTTTTCATTTTTATTTGAGGTATCCATGAACATGTCATTGGCACCACTTAGAGAGTAATGATAAAGGCTTTATAGACTAGATAGAGATGGGTTGATTGAGTATTTATATTCTTTGAATTATTCTTGTCAGACTATTCTCATGACATAGATTGGAGTTGGATTTATTGGCCTATGGCCTTAATTCCTTGAGTTGGATTGTTGATTGAATTTACCCAGTTATTTATCCCTTTATTTAAAGTCTTCCGCTAATAGAAATAACGAACAAATGTGTAATCAAGCCAAGTGATTTTCTCGGGAGCCACTGATGGTTTCTATATTCTGGCCACGTCTAGGGTACCCTCTTAGGGCATGAAAAACATGGTAGCAGAGCATAAAATTTAAGAGTTCTAGGGAGTTTATGAAGTCGTGTCTAGTAGATTCTTGCTTATGGGTGTGTTGTGCACCACACTTATAACCAAAAGGCTATAGAACATTAGGAATTGTTTCACTTCTTTTATATTTTGAGTTCGTTCTATAGAGTTTAACTCTATAAAAGTTCCCTTCTAATTTGTGTGTTGCTCAAATCAATTCGACTACCCCTCATACTCAACGTGGTTGGAACAGTAAAGCTCGGATCCTTATTGATAAGTTACTTTCGAATAAAGTATTCAGAGGTTAAAGACACTGTGCCATGCTTGAGAGAAACCGATTAGTGTGCATAAGTCTATTGATTTAAAAGAATGCACCCTCATTCATATGAATCTTGCATTGAGCTAGAGAAAGATGTAATTCTATACTCTCTTATCTAAAACCTTACTTCACATATTACCCTCAAGAATAAAGTTATGTCTCTAAATGATTAGTGTCACCATCTGATGGTAATGTGATTTGAGGGATGGCAAGCTATGATTCATAGAATGATCCTAGATCTAGAAAGATAGAGTTAGAGGAGTAGAAACCAAATAATGACAATAGTGGTTGATTGAGGCAAGCACCTAGAGTTAGGTATCTATAAGGTAAGCAATAGGGTTAGAAGTTAAATCCCTTTGACTTTGACTAAAGATGTAGTAAGTATCGTCTAGCTTTCATGACATGAGGTAGAGGAAGAGTTGTTAGTTAAGATGAGTTAGAGTACACTCAAACGAAGATAGTAGTTTTATGTTGAGGCATCTTTGTATTAGTAAAGACCTAGTATAAGTGTTGAATGGAAAAGAGGAGGAGTCATGAGATGATAGATATAAGCTACGCTTATAATTTAGAAGAGAGAGCCCCATGTTATTTAGAAAGATATGAATATAACTAGGCAATGAGTTGCAATGAATAGGTAAATAGTACTTAGGTTAAGAAAGGAGATGAGGTGATAAATTGTAATTAGACAGACAATAAGACGAGGATTGATTACTTTTCTGAGGTCTTAGTACGAGAGTGTTTCTTAATTTCACCTTGTAGTTGTAAGTTGGTATAGTATGTAAGCAATATGTGATGTGTGTGTTAGTACTAGACCCTAAGCTTGAATTTGAGATGTGTAGTATGAAGAAAGAGGGGATATCATTATGCATGTGATAGTGCTAGCTTTAATATTTGATTTAGCAGTCTTGATATGAGTATGCGAGAGATTAAGATATTAACTTGCGAGGAGTGTATGTTATGAATGGGGGGTATGTGACCCTCAGATGTAAATATTGAATTGAGGCTAAGTCATTTCATAAGAAGAGGCTTAAGATGTGTATCTGAGTAGTATAGAAATGTATGAGGCTCTAATTTTATGAGTTGCTTTGGGTGACTAGTTAGTAACCTTTAGCTGCTAATATGGTGAAGGTTGGATGTGACTTTGTCTTTCTAATTAGTTTCCATAAGAATTATGTCGAAGGGAGTTGTATATAGATAATAATGAGTCTCCTGTTATAGTTCAAGTTTCCTTCAACTAAGTTAGGAATATGTGAACCTAGAAGATGAGTATTAGCAATCTAAAGAGAAGAGGTTAGATCATAAGAGTTAGAGAAAGTGGATGCGTACGCCAATAAAAGCAGAAAGTATAGAAGGATGCCTAAAATATAGAAGGAAGTTAAGGGAAATATCTTAGAATGAGGCCCAGTAGTAGTTTGGTATCTTCCGGTATAGTATAACCATAGAGTTTAAATGTTCTTGTGAATAGTGATACTTTATCGTGTGGAGTAATGTCCTAATTTTTTCTCATGAATCTAAGAGTTTTCAGCCCTATGTTACACGAGACATTACTTGAGTTTCACAATATGTATAGTTCCATGAACTTATGATAGGCCCTAAAGGACTATAGAGATCATTTTAGTTATAGATGTTCCTAGATCAGACTTTCTTGAGTGAATTGTGCTTATGAATTTTTTTTCTAAGATTTTTAAGTGATTCTTCCTTTCCAGTCTTGATAGCGATGTTGATGATAGTAGACTATGTTGAGCGAGAGTAAATGGGGGAGAGTGAGTGTTTCCTGATTGTCATAGTTGTATTATAGTTGTCTATTTAAGGATAGAGGTGTGGAAGAAGAGCGAGATGAGACCCTGTGATGTGCAATAGATAGGTAAGAGTATGTTAGTGTGTCTCTATGTAAGAGCTCATGCAACAATGGAGGTAGAAGTGTTAAGGTAGGCTTGACAATTCTTAGATGTGGTTGAGGTGGTTAGAGTGATAGGCTTGAGTGTGTCGTTGTCACTATGAGAGTGATGGTAGTAGGTTATTAATGACTTTTAGGCGATGATTGTGAGTGTTTGTATGAAGTGGTAAGGAGGAGTAGTATTCTATAAGTAAAAGGTCCCTATGGAGGTATAAAGTATGAATTCGAGGGTTAGATTTGTATAAGTATGATCATCTTAAGAATAACACCTTGGGACTTAGAGATAGGCTTGAACTTGGTAAGAAGAATTTTGAGGGGAGAATTCAAGATTGTAGCTCTTTTCTCATCCTGGTATGATGTCTTTTAGCGAGTGAGTTCCCTATCTTTGAGTGGGTTGGACCAGACTTAGTTCACCAAGTAATGGAGAAAGTGAAAACCATTCTAGAGAGTGTAAAAATTTAGGTGAGGGGAAAAGACTTAGAGTTTGAGGTGAATGATTGGATGCACGTGAGGGGTGTATGAGGCTAGGAAAGAAGGAAAAGCTTGGGCACAGATATAATATCCTTACCAAAGTGTGAATAGGATTGAAGATGTCACTTATGAATTAGAGTTACTTTCTGAGTTAGTCATTTTTCATCCGGTGCTTCATGTCTCGATGATTGAACGAGTGCTTGGGAGATCCGTTGTTAGTATTTCCCTATGAGGATGATATAAATACCAAATATATTTGTGCCTTCACCGATAATATTAAAAGTAATATCCTATTCTTGATTCGAGTTGATGTTTTTTTTCTTCAGTTCGATGGTTGATGATCAAGATGTGTGAATGATTCGAATGATTGATTTTCAATGTTCAATTCATTCCTAATGATGAGAATGTTAAAGGTAAAGTCCCTACTCTTGACTTGAACGGATTTGTCTATTCTTGAGTTTGAATAGTTGATTATTTAGACCATTTGATTGGTTGAATGATTGATTCTTCATTGTTATTCGTGCCTTGAGACCATCCTTTGTTTACTCATCATTCGAAGACGAATGATCCCAAGGGGGAGATATTATTATACCCCAAAAAATTTTAAGCTAAGACCCGAGCCATTATTCTTATGCATATAGGCCCGAGCCTGATGAATTCTAATTGTATATATATTTTAGGATCAATTCCTAAGTATTTAAAGTGTATTAGAGGTTAATTAGGGTCATAAGGAACCTCTAGTACTAAGTCGAGTTCAAAGATCCTTTACCAATTGAGTTTTCGTATAAGATTATATAAGGGTCAACTTGAAATGACCATAACTTTCAGAATTTTAAGTGTTAGGTGGTCCATGGCCTATCAAATTAAAGGTCTTTGAGCCCTCTTCCCAACGCCACCAAGTTTTCCTTATTCTGATATCGAAATAAAAACATCTGATCATTTTATCAAAGACTACTGTTGTAGTAATTTAGGGTCTGGCGCGGCGAGCCACCAGTGTGCCCTAAACATGCTGCAATAGTTTTGGGCCTAGGGCGGTGCATCCGCAGTGCGCCTGACCCTATTTTTTATATGTTTTCTTAATAAGGGCATTTTGAACTTTTCTCCACCCCTCCTATACCTAAACCACATCCTTTTAGGACTAAAATCCATCCCATATCAGTTCCTAATTCTAGTTTTCTCTCATTAACACTTAAAAACTTTTGAGAAAAGAGATTAAAAAGAAGGAGAAGAGCTAGGGTTCAAGGTTTTCAAGTGAGGTCTTTGATTTTTGACAAGATATTCTTCATTCCAGCTATGTAAGGCCAACTAAAACATGGATTGTGTTCTTCCATGTGCCCCATAGACGTGTTTGACGGAATTGTGAAAGACTTAAACCTTCCATGAATGTTTTCTTGAATTTTCCCTATACTCTAGAATACTTTGACATACTATTAATTGATTGATTATTTCACGACTTGAATTCTTGAGCAAATAAGTTACATATTTTAGTTCATAAAACCCTAGTTATATTTTGACCATAATTGTATGTCTATATATAATGATTTAAGCTAGTGCCTTGAATTGTGAGTGCTTGAATGTGAATGAGCTATGATTATGATGATAGTCTTAACAAATTTGAAGGTCCTTTCCTTTTCATGTTCATAACTTGAACCCAAATAATTGAACCTGACTGAATGTGGTTATAAATATGAGACTTACTACTCTTGAACATGTGATTAGGATTGCGTGGATAGATTAAATTCATGAAAGGTTGATTTGATAGAACTAATGAATTGATAAGAGTCCTTATGAGACTTGTTGATTGGATTGAGTGGGATTGATTAGATAGAGTCTTATGAGCATTATATCTTGGGAGCAGTATCGAGCACCGAATTGAGTGAGAGTATATAACAACTTGAACTCAATAACTACGTAGCTAAACATAGGAGAGAATTGAACCGTTAAAGTCGGATGTTTTCCTTCTTTATTATCCTGAAAAGATAGGACTTGATTGATTGATTGGATCCATGATTGGATGATTCTTCCATTATCCTAACAAAGTATTGGACGATTGTGGTAACAACAATGAGCTTGTTGTACGATCACTGGCTCATAAGTGATTGTTGTCGGATAAGAGAAACTCCTAGATAGGTATTGATAGTACTATAGTGATTGGATTGGATTGCTTATGGTTGATCTCTATCTAAACCTTATTTTTACTCTAGACTTATTACGTCTTGATTGAGTTCCTATCTTTCTGATTTGAGGTATCTAAACAGATATGATTCTACCTTGATGCATTTTTCATTCCACCATATTATATTCTCATACATTCCATGTACTTAAGTACATTTGGACCTGCATTGTTTCATGATGCAGAGACAAGTTCTAGAGATCATCAACAGGCGCACCGTTGAAGATCTGTTCACATTCAACTGATTGGTGGGTCCTCTCCTGCATTCGAAGGATAGCACTTATGTTATTCTTGCTTTGAATTTAGTCTTTTTATTTTGATTTGAGGTAGCCATAAGCATGTCATTGACATCACTTAGACAGTAATGATAGAGGCTTCATAGAATAGATAGAGATGGGTTGATTGAGTATTTCCATTCTTTGAATTGTTCTTGTCAGACTATTCTAATGACATAGATTGAAGTTTGATTTGTTGTCCTATGACCTTTATTCTTTGAGTTAGATTGTTGATTGAATTTGCCACTTATTTATCCCTTTATTTTAAGTCTTTCGCTGATTGAAAGAATGAACGGATGTGTGATCAGGCCAAGTGGTTCTCTCAAGAGTCAGTGATAGTTTTTGAGTGTCGGCCAGAAACCATAGATCCTGCATAAAATAATTAGGATAAGGCATAAGTACCCCCCCCCCCTCCTGGAACTATGATCGAATCCCAATGACACACCCTAACTTTACTCCCATAAACTCATTTTTTTATTTTTGTGCACCTTTTGTGCCGACGTGGTACCTTCAACAAGGTAAGTTGGCTGCGTTTGAATCCAACGCACCTCCACGTGTGTAAAATATTTTTTTAAAACTAGTTTTCTAAAAAAATAAATGAATTTCGGATGGATATCAAAATAAGTGAAGAAAATTAAATAAAACATAAAAGATAAAATGTAAAAATTAAAGGACACTTTTAATTTATTTTTTAAAAAATACCTGTAACTTTTTAAAAGTTATTAAAAGTGAAAATATAAGAAATTAATGAAAGAGAAAAAAAATAAAAAGTTTAAAGTTAGGAAGGAGATAAATATCTTACAAAGAAAGAAATGGAAATAATATATATATATATATATATATATATATATATATATATATATTATATTTATATAAGTTTTAATATCAATAATTACGTGTACTAAATGATTGTAAAATGACGAATTAAAAAGTACATTTGTCTACACTTTTTGCTCATCACTTGCCTTCAAGAGTGTGTGCACACTCTCTATGTCATGTCAGCATTTAAGGTGTATTTATTTCATTTTTAAATAGTTTTTTTTTGGGGGGAAGGGGGGTAATAAGACCCTATTTAAGTTAAAGTGTGTAGCTGAAATTTCAATTAGAGTTCAGAGGGATACTTATGCCTTATCCCAAATAATTATACATAAATCTCCTCATAACTTATACATGTACTAGTTAATGTGAGTTTCTAAATTCTCAACCAAACATCATAATAATATTATACGTGAATAACTTATTTTCTATATCTACTTATCAAACGTCCTATAAGTTATATGAAAGGTGATACAAGAATAAGTTATTTTTTATCCAGCTACCAAACGACCCCTAAATGTGTGACTCTTTTTTTATTACTAACATAATTATGACTTTTAATTAATTTTCGAAGTGCATTACTTGATTATCATCGAATTTGGAATAATTCGTATGTCAATTTGTAGGAAATTAATCTTAGGTATTATGCATAAGTACCCCTTGAGCTATGACTGAAATCCAGCGACACACCTTGACTTAACTAGGGTCGTATTATCCCCCTAAACTATTTTAAAATGAAATAAATACATCCTAAAATCTGACGTTGCACAAAAAGTGTGCACACTCTCTTGAAGGCAAGTGATGAGTGAAACAATTAGACACATGTCCTTTTTTAATTGATAACTTTTATAATTATCTAGTGCACATAACTATTGATATATTAAAAATTATATATATTTAATTATTTTCACTTCTTTCTATGTAAAATATTTATTTTAATTTCTTCCTCACTTTAAACTTTTTTTTTCTTTCATTAATTTCTTTTTTTTTAATTTTAATTATTTTTAAAAACTTATGTGGATTTTTTTAAATAAATAATTAAAAAGTGTCCTTTAATTTTAACGTTTTAATTTTTTTATGTTTTATTTGATTTTTTCACTTAGTTTGATATTCATTCAAAATTAACTTATTTTAAATATAAGGAATTTGAAATTAAATTTGAGTCAAATCAAAATGAAAGACAAAGAAAATAAAAACAGTAAATAAAATCAATGAAAAAATAAAAAGAGAAACATTACAAGGTAAAAAAATTTAAATACAAGGAAATCTTTTGTTTAGAAAACTTATATGTATTAACTTAATTTAAATACAAGATAAAGAAAATAAAAAGATTTTAAAAAATTTAAAAAACGTATATTTGTTGACGTGGCAGCGCGTATGTACAAATACAACCAACTTACTTTGTTGAAGGTGTTACGTCAGCAAAAAAGGTGTGCAAAATGCAAAAAATTGAGTTCGGGGTGGGGGGATATGACCCTAGCTAAGTTAAGTTGTTAAGGTGTGTTGCCGATATTTGAGCCATAGTTCAGATGGGTACTTATGCACTATCCCTTAATCTTTTATTCAAAACAACTAAATACTTTTTGTTCATAGTAAATTAGGAGAGAAGTATTATGCATAAGTAACCATTGAACTATGACCGAAATCTAGTGACACACTTTGACTTAACTAGAGTTGTATTACCCCTCTAAACTATTTAAAATTGAAATAAATATGCCCTAAAAGCTGACATTGCAAAGAGAGTGTGCACACTCTTTTGAAGGCAAGTGATGAGTAAAACAATTAGACACAACTTTTTTAATTGACTTTATAATTAGTTAGTACAAATAACTATTGAAATATTAAAACTTATATATATTTAATTATTTTCATTTCTTTCTATGTAAAATATTTATTTTAATTTCTTCCTCACTTTAAACTTTTTATTTTTTTCTTTCATTAATTTCTTATTTTTTCAATTTTAATTATTTTTAAAAAAATATGTGGATTTTTTAAAAATTAATTAAAAATTGTCCTTTAATTTTAATGTTTTATTTTTTAAAATTTTTTATTTGATTTTTCACTTATTTTGATATTCATTCAAAATTAACTTATTTTAAATACAATGCATTTGAAATTAAATTTAAGTCAAATCAAAAGGAAAGAAAAAGAAAACAAAAGGAGTAAATAAAATCAATAGAAAAATAAAAAGAGAAAAATTACAAGGTAAGTAAAGGTGAAAAAAAAATTAAAAATTTTAAATACAAGGAAATCTTTTGTTTAGAAAAATGACATGTATTAACTTAATTTAAATACAAAATAAATAAAAATAAAAAGATTTTAAAAAAAATTAAAAATATATATTTGCTGACGTGGCAGCGCGTATGTACAAACACATCCAACTTACTTGGTTGAAAGTGTCATGTCAGCACAAAAGGTGCGCGAAAATGTGAAAAAATAAGTTCGGAGAGGGGGGAGGGATAGGATCATAGTTAATATCACGACCTGATTTTTCAGATCATGATAGCATCTACCATAACCCCCCGGTAGGTAAGCCAAACTCGTAACCCAAAACTGTAAGTAATGGGTATAAGGGGAAAATGCTAAGCAGAATCAAGAGAGCTGAACATATACCGAAATAAGGAGAAACTAGCCTCGGATTAACCCCCATAAGCCCGCCGGATACAAAAAATAACTACAACACCAAAGGCTATGAATTAAGAATCTGCGATGCCAAGAACTAAAGAACCAAAACATCCCCGACCAAGACTCTTCAAGAATCAACTAACTAAGATTGCTCTAGGGGCTGAGGCTGGGACTGGCACCCGGATGCTTGCCTAAATTCTCAATATGGTCAAGGCTGGAACTAGGACCCAGATGATCGCCATAATGCTCCGGTACGATCGAGGCCGGGACTGGGACCTAGATGCTCACCATAGTAACAAGTCGATAGAGGCCCAAACTAGGACCTGGATGTTCTTCGATGGAACTTCAGAATGGAGGTCGAGACTGGGACCCGGATGCTCACATATGATTTAATTGATGGTACCGAATATTCTCTTTTTCAACTGAACATTACTAACTATTGAGGATCTCTTCCATAATGAATCAACCGATATATTGCAATGTCTTCAACCAGAACCGACAAGTCGAACAAGAAGTCTAGTATCACCGACACGTCCCAAAAATCATACTCATAGGAAATTATGGATAAGTTTGTTCATAAGAGTAAATTTACCGCCTAGCTAAGACCCAACTACTAGACACTACCTGCTACGTCATTTTATAAGGATCTAATCCCACCGGAGCAATGCCAAGGCATCTAAAGCAAGTTCCACAACCTATACTAAGGCCAACATGCTCCACAGTACCAAAATATGTAATCGCAACCTCTTACAATATTAACAATTAATGAAAAGGATCACATGCTTTCAATTACCCGAATTACCCATATAAAACGCCTAGAACATGATTTCTATCACCTATGACATATAAATAAGCTACTCAACCCAAATTCTATCTATCTCAACATGATTTCACACATTCCAGCACAATCTAAAGAAAGAAAATCTGTAGACTACCTGTAGGTTGAGCACGTGCGCTTTAAGTCGCTTTGTCAGAGCTTTTCCTTTTCTTACGGAGTTCCGAAATCACTTTGCGAGCTTACCAACGTGTTCCTCTGCAAAACCCCTTTAATTTGGACCATTGAATCACTGAAATAGAGCTCAAAATGGTGGAGAAATTGTTTGTCAAAGTTGGGACTTAAATATGAGAAATTCATAATGAATAGTAACTGCAATGAATAGTGACAACACAATCCAAAATTTGATTTTTTTGATGCTCTAGACTCATCCAAAGTCCCATGAATGTAAAACATATATGAATTTTGATTGTAAATGACATTCTGGACTCAATGGTGTAGTCAAAATTTCCAAATGAAGTTGTTTCTATGAAAAGAGGGTCCGACACACAAGCACCAATTTAAACAAAAAAAACAAAAAGGCTCAGAATGATATCGAAAGCCTCAGGACACGTATGAAAGATCGTTGTAGACTAAAATTAACATTTTGGATCTAGTCACATTGGCAAAATTTCAATCTAAGAACATTTACCAAGAATATTGACCAAAGTCAATCTTAGGCCAAGTTTCAAAGGCTAAAGCATCAAATGGCCCCAAACTCATACTGATTGCCTCGATACTCATGCCGACCATGCTACTAGTCTATTTGGTCATTCCAGAGATGATGGAACTGTTAGAATTCCGTTCTGAGGTCCTTTTTCCTGAAGTTACGATCGAAGTCAACTTTTCAAGTTATAAAAGCTCCAATAAAGATATAATTCTAAAATCCAAACGAACAATCAGGCGACCGAGCTACCGGCGCCAGCAAGTTATGAATGACCTGGGGTCATTACAGGAACGCTCTAAATGAAAAAATGAAAGCACTATAAGGAAAATGACCTGGAGGGTCATTACAATTAAGTTAAGCTATTAAGGTGTGTCATTGAGATTTTGGTCATAGTTCAGAGGGGAACGTATGCATTATCCCTTAATCTTATAGTTAAAACAACTAAATATTATTGGTTTATAGTTAATTAGGAGAGAAGTAAAATAATTTGTCTTTAACTATTGATAGAATCCACGATAGCATACCTCAATTAACATTGACGGTTTTCAACGGAAAATCAAGAAAAAAATTATTATGGAAGTGTTCAAATGCAAGCCCAAAGGAAGAAGATTGGGGCCACATAAAGCCCAAAATAGAGCCAGCCCAAAATGCAGAATGTTCAATGTCAAAGTTTCCTTACTTAAAATTCCCTAATTTAAAAGTTTTTGTAGTTTTCAAGTTTCCTTGTTTAAAGTTTCCTAGTTAATATTTTCATAAAAGTATGATTTAAATCCCATTCAATTTGGGAAGGGTTTTCCTATATAAAGGGTGAATTTTGTTATTTTTTAAAAGACATATTAATATTATTTGAGAGGTTTCTCTTCTTTACACCTTTGTGTGTGGTGACCATGAATTTATTTTTACAACCTATAACAATGATTCTTTAAGAAGTAAGATTAATTCTTAGCTTGATATCTTTGATTTTTATTAAAGTAAATTTAAACATTGATTAATCTTACACTGCTTGTTATCTCTCTCCTAAATATATAATCTTATCCATCAATATATAAACTTAATTTTTTGTTGGAGGACAAATGAATTTCTTTAAATGAATTTATTTCATTCCCAAGCATTATACTAAACAATCTCATAATTTCTTTATTGAGTTTTTTCAAGTCCAATGTTCTAAGTTCCTTTTTTTGGTGAAGTTGCCAACCAATCACAATACCTTAGCTTAGAGAAATTAAATTTTACATCTTAATTCACATTGCACAATTGCTCATTTGTTAGGTATTCCCTTTGTCCTAATTTATATGACACAATAAAAATATTAATTGTCAATCAACTCTTTCTTTAATTAGAATTTTTTATATGTCTAAATTATAAATTATTATGATTAATATTATAATTTTTACGCTTTTTTTAAATAGATAAATGTTATTTAAAAAAACACACTTAAAGCTTTTATACACGAATTCATTATCAATTTGAATTTCAATTCTTCAAACGTGCCACGAAAATTGAGATGAGACAAAGAAAATACCTATTTCATTTTATAATTTCAACTAATTAGCATTTCATTATGTGAAAAAAATTGAGATGAGACAAAGACTTGTTTAAATTTCAAAATTCAAAAAATGTCACACAAATTAGTACGGAGGGAGTATTTGTCAAAAATAATTCCCTTGGAGGCAGGAGAAGCCCACATTTACAAGTGGCCACATGTTGTTCATAGGTGGTGTCCAGTTTTGGTCGGAGAAAATTAGAATATATCATGGATTTTTTCATTGACCCATAATTTTCCCTAGTTAGGACCTTAGTTAAGTTAAAGTGTGTAGCTGAGATTTTGGTCATAGTTCAAAGGGTACTTATGCATTATCCCTTAAAACAATCTATTTAAGTTATTTAAAAAATAAATTTATAAATAAATACTGAGCATGTGAACATATGAATTTTTCATAATTTAGTGTGTATATATTGAAGAAAGTGACTCCGACTAAATGAAAATTATTGGCCTAGATAGTTAGGCCATTATAAGACTTATGAATGGCTAAAAAGTAATAAATAAAATAAAAACTGAAATTAATTTATTAGAATGTGAAAGGCCAAGTAAATATCCAAAATCCTCCTTTTAATTAAAAAAAATAGACCAAAGTCAGATAGAACCCCAAACTCCTTTCTCTTCTTCCTTTCTTCAAACCTAGTCAAATCGTGCTGAAATTGACCAAACCAGTTGCTCTCCATCAATTAAAGTTTCCAACAAATATGGAGTATTGTAGATTTGGAGTGAAAAATATGAAGTACTACATATACGGAGGAAAAATAATTTGGCGGTGAAATATTTGGGCTTCCCTCCTTTAGTTCCTTTTATGCTTCAAATCTTTTAGGGCTTCCGTCCTTTCAGTTTCTTTTGGATGCTCTAGAGGCAAGTCTATTCCTCTAATTTAGGTCTTACTAATTGAATATATAGAATCAATTTACTTACAATAAGTTAAAGATTGTTACAGAAATTTGTATGTTAGAACTAGATTTATTGTTCTTAAAATACTTGTTATATGGTGTTCATTTTAACTTTTGGGAGTCTAGTAGCTTGATATTGCTTATCCATTACAAGATATTTAAAAAAATCAGGCAGTAAGGAAAAATAGTTTACCGAAGTAGTACGAAAGTGTCACGATCCAAAATCGGGTGTGATGTCCCTTGCCTAATCCACCAAAGTCGAGTTAGCCTATGCGTCTAAACAAGTCAATACACATAAATAAAAGTGGAAGAGTAAAGTATAATACAAAATAAACAAGGATAAGCAGAAAAATAGATTCTAAACCACTTAAGACTTGGTGTCATATGTACAAGCCACTATCTCAACAGAAATAAAAATATACACATCCAAATGAATCTCCTCAAGTAGAACAAAACATAAGATAAATGGGCGACGAGAGTCTGCTGAAGAAGACAAGCTACTACCTCTAGAAGCTCGGTCCAATCAATAAGAATACTAAGAATAGGAGGCACGGGGCTCAAATCCTATATAGATATAGAAGCAAGGGGTGAGCACCAAACCACATGCTACTCAACAAATGGAACTAAACCCTTAGTAAGCAAATACGGAACACAAGTACTCCTGACATCCCAACTACATACCTCAACCACTACACACCTGCACTCAGACAATCCAGTCTAAACAATTTATACAACAATTATCTCTGAAATACCAGATAGTCCATAAGTAGAATATATATATATATTCTCATCATCATACTCAGACATACACATGAAATCTCAATCATATATAGCCACTGATGAAATAGATGCAAATGCAATATCAAATAATTGTGATGCATGCCTGTCCTACTATACTCATCTATTGATCACCTCAGACTGGAACCTATGAGGGCCTCACATGGACCATGTATTTATCATTATTTCCGAAAGAGACCTCGGCCATAATATTTGTCGAAAAAAACCTCAATACCGGAAGAAACCTTATCAAATCACCTCAACCGATAGATACCTCAGTCCCAATATACAATATCTCACTCATATCACTTTCTCAACCATCACATATTGATATATGCACAAGTAATGAGTGAATATAGAGTAAATAGTAATAATATAGCACCATATAGTCCTATATCACACAAACAGTCAATAAACAAAGAATTTACAACAGTTAGAAAATTACCCATACCCGAAATCCATAATCAACGCATTGTAAGAGATGAATCATACTCAATCTACTACCCCAAATACATCCTAACCCCCAGATATAGGAAAATACAAGGTTCAACATACTTAACAAAAGGTTAGAAGTCCACTTGCCTTAGTCAGGGTCATGGTAAACTCAAATCCAAAGCATTTCTTCTCCGAAGATACTCAAATCACCACAATCTAATAAAATATAGACTCACAATCTCATTTCCAAGCCAATGACACTAAAATCAATTAATTCAAAGGAAAATGGTAAAATGGCTCAAAAATTCAATACCAAAAAATGGGGTTTAAATCTGATTTTTTTGTAGAAAAATGTTTCTTGAAGTATTAGAAATCCATTAACAAAAATCGTTTCAAAATGGAGTTGAAATCAACTCAAGATCACCATTTTAGTAAAACTTGAGGTTCTTGAGAAAAATCTCAAATACCCGGTCTAAAATTCTGACTCAATTCTGAAATATTTCTTGAGAAATACCTTACTCATGATTTTAGAAGTTCGAATATGAAATTTCATAAAAAAGGAGCTAAAATCGATCTTGAAATCCTCAATTTATCAAATGTTAACTTTACCGGGAAAACCCCAATTCATACTCAGTTAAAATGATGAAAATAATTGATGAATCAACATATTTATTCCAAAATTAGTTTACTTATACTATAAGGATCCTAAATATACCTTTTTCATCAAAAACATAGTCCAGATGAATAAAACCTCAATTTTCTCCAATAAAATTTATGGATAGGGAAAGAAACCAAATGAAGAAATCGAGAGAGAATTTTGAAATTTTGAGCTCTAGAATTCCCAATAGGCTCAAAATACCAAATGAACACAGTCTAAAATTTTAAATATCAGCACCAGCTGAGTTTTCGCCCCAGATCAGTAGCTAATTCTTTACCAAAAAGGTCGTAACTCCCTCATATGATAGAGAAATTGTCACAACCCAACCCCGTGGGCCGCGACTGGGGTCCAACCTGGACCCCCTATGCGTATATATCAGCTACCCTTAAGTTGAACCGTGTTTGATGTGAAACCATACACAAACCCCAATGGGTCAAAAACTCTTTTTCATAAACCTATAGCCTCATTCACCTGTATCATGACAGGAAAGGGCATGCGAGCCGACGAGGCTGCCATACCACGAAAACATTTGCAATACATCGGATGAGCACAACTGAAACAAACTTACAAATAACCCACATACATATATGTCTACAGACCTCTAAAAATGGTAACAACAACATATGGCGGGATAGGGCCCCGCCGTACCCCTGCATAAACAAATATATACATCGCAGGACCAATACTCAAAAGTTAGGCTTTGGAATAGTGGAGTGCTCCCAACATCACTGAGTGGAAACCCTAAGCAAGCGGACTTCCAAAATGAACATCTGTACCTGCGAGCATGAAATGCAGCCCCCCAAAGAAAGGGGGTCAGTACGATATATGTACTGAGTATATAAAGCATGGACTGTAATAAATAAATCCATTACCAAAACAGAAGGTGCAGAAATGAGCAAACTATCCAGAATACAAAAAGGCTTTTCATAACCACAGATAGTGTATGCAGAGAACCATATGCCATATACGGTCCCATTATGGGACTCGGTGAACAAATACAAAATGTGGTCGCCGCCCCATCACTGGCGCCACAGCACATCATAACTCTAGAGTAGGGAATATCTCCGTAACAGATCATATCATATCAGATGGTCATATCAGATCATATCATATCATAGGTGTACATGGCACATCATAACTCCACAAATCAAACCCATGTACAGGTCGTACTTGCCCCCTCACGTCGGGGCACGGCGAATAATGTAAAAAGTATGCACGATAACAAAACCTGGCCCAAGCTCGGTGAAAGAAGTATTGAGGCATCCACGAGTGGAGTAGTGAGAAACCAAATGCAATTTAAATCATATCTGAGACTCGATGGAATACTCAAAATAAACTGTCACTCAAAATCCAGACAAGGGTCATATTAAGTACCTTTTGAAAGTTACTATGGGTTACATCAAAATCAAACTTTTGGGAATCATATACACATATCAAGGCATAACAAAATATCTTTTGGAAGTCGAGAAGTTGGCCATTCTAGCGGCTTTACGAATAGGAACTTCTTTAAAATTATATGAAAGTTAGCTTTATATACTTATGTCAGAGAAATGCTAAAAGAAAGTATAAGCCTTGCATACGTATGCCAAAATATGCCAAAAGAAAGAAACGTTAGCTTTACATACTTATACCAAAACATGCCAAAAGAAGGAATAACTTTACATACCTGTTACGGGTTACTTTTTATCCCGTTCGTCTCGTCGTCCTTTAAACCTAAGTAACATAAAAGAAATATGAGTATCAACCCTTCTTAACTTTCCAGCATCTTAGGTTACACCTTAGTATTAATGGAGTATATTTCCTTAGTCGTTTCCTCGACTAGTTCTGTTATTCGCTAAGGCGTCGACGAAAATTGGACAGCACCTCCCCTATAATGTGCCCTATCCGAATTCTCAACCATGAACTTAGCACCTGCATACAACCAACAATTCAACCAGCACCCATACATATACATATTACGACCAAAATTACACAATATAAACCCCCAACAATTCACTCGAAACTAAGATACCAAAACTAGAGTTTTTAATCTTTCTTTCGCGAATTCTTTAATTGCAAAGCGGAGGGTCATGTGGCTGCAACCATCAGCTCCAAAACCTCATTTAGATAACTTTTAGACCCTGCAACACGCCACAACACAACCAGCAGCAGCCCCCACGCGCACAACACCTTATTTCGACAACAACTTAACTATAGCGATTCTAAATTCGTTAATTTCGAACGCCAAACTTTTCAACCCTTTTACCCAACTTCCATCAGACCCTAAGGTGTGTAATACACCCTAATTTAACATCATAAACTTCAAATTAGAGGGGAAGAACTTACCTTTCCCGAAATTGGCTAGAACTCGCCAAAACTCGGAACTTTTTTCAGGGTGCTGTAACGTCGTGGCAGCTTGCTGTCCGTTTTTTGCTGCACCAAACTCTAATTTTATACTACTAATACTTCCATATCATTGTGGTATACGCTATATAATTAATTTACGGAACGAAATCGGGACTTACCTTATTTTTCTCCCAAGCCGTCGCAATTTTCTCCTTAGCTCTTAGGGTTTTCTTTTCTCACGTTGCTGCTGGAAATTTGTGAGTGAACTGAAGATTTTTGGATACATATCAACTAATATAGGTGGTCCCAAGGGGTGACACGTGTCATCCCCTAAGGATGACATGTGTCAAGCCATGATTGGCCACCGTGTCATGCCGCCAATTAGGGGATGCCACGTGGCAGCGGGGTCCACCTCCCCCAAGCAGCTGCATCAACTACTTGACCCTAAGTAGGTGCATCACCTGCTTGCTTGAGGTGCTGCCACGTGTCTCTCCTCCATTGTCTGCCACGCGTCGTCTTTTTCCCTTCCTCGCGGGTTCGTAATCTCGTCTTACTTTAAGAGCCCATGTAATCCGCACTACGTAAGCTTGATATATCCTTAAGCAACTTAAGTGTATAAGACTCTTAACTTAGTGGCTTACGTAGGTACATCGAGTCCTACGACTCATTTCTTAGCCTCCAACTCTTTCCGGATTCTTATGACTCTATCTCCGACCTCCCTTATCGCGAGGTATCACAATCTTCTTTCCTTAGAATTGTTTGATAGTGTCGTAGCTTATCCGGCTCACCTGATAGTGTCTAAGGAACTTAAGAAGACGTTCCGAGCTCAAGAGTGCGGGGTGTAACAGAAATGATCTGATTCTTTTTTTTCTAAATGTCTTAAATAATGATATGAACTTGTTTCTTCAATCGAAACTCAATTTTGAACTTGTTTGCTAAGTCAAATATCATTTCTTCTCGGTAAATAATTATTTCTTATTTTGTGATAAAAGTCCAATCTCGGCATAGCAAAAATGCACAAAACATTGCATATAAGTCTTATAATTCATGCTCAAATTTCAGAAGTTTTAGAATTAGTTTTAGATCCTTAAAACTGATTATAAACCCTTTAGTTGCCATAGTTTTCTTAAATAGTGTCAAAGCATCCAAGAAGCTTAAAAACTCACTCAAAACTCATTTAGCACTTCTCGAACATAAACCAAATATGCTACTAGCTTGGAAATGACATTGCGGACTCAATGGACTCGTCAAAAATTAAATTCGAGGTCTTCTTGACCTAAAATCTGATAAGTCGCAACTAAACTAACTTAGGCACTTGAAATACCCAAAATACTCTTGGGACCTCCAAAAATTACAATGAATCCCATTCTAACTATTGATTCATACCTTGAAATTATTGGAACCATCAGAAATCTAATCCGAGTGCCAGAACCCAAATATTGACCAAAGTCAAACTTAGATTAAACTTTAACCAATTTTCCAACTTTAGACCTAAAATCCACGTTTTAATTCCAAATCTGATTCCGATAATCTTCCTTGACCAGTTTCTCCATTCTAGAACTGATGGAATCGACGAAATTTATTTTCGAGACTCAAAACTCAAAATGAGTCTGAAACTCGAAATTGGGCAACTTAAGCCATTAAAACTCGTTTCTTTAGGAAAACCTCAACTTTTCACAATATTTCCAAAAACCAACCTTCAAATCCAATCTAATATGACTTGAAGCAACTGACGGAAGGGGTAAAATGATAATTTTGTCAAAAATACTAAAATAACTTTCAGGGTCATTACATCATCCACCACTAAAAATCATGTTTGTCCTCGAACATAAGGCAAAGAACATACCTGAAGTCCCAAAAAGATGAGGGTAATGGGACCGTATATTATACTTGGTCTCCTAAGTAGCCTCTCCCATGGGCTAATACCGCCACTGAACCTTTACTGAAGCTATCTCTTTGGTTCTCAACTTTCTGATCAGTCTGTTTAAAATGGGCACAGGCTCCTCCTCATAGGAAATCTGGGCTCAACTCCATGGAATCAAGGGAAATCACATGAGACTAATCCGGGATATAATGTCGTAGCTTAGAGACATAAAACATTGGATGTACAGAAGATAGATTAGGTGGTAAGGCAATTTTGTACGCCACCTCTCCCTCTCGATCTAGGACCTCAAAAGGGTCAATATACCTAGGCCTGAGCTTTCTCTTCTTCCCAAACCTCATGACACTTTTCATAGGTGAAATCCTCACCACACACGGTTATCTACCATAAATTCCAAGGATCGAACCTGTCTATCAGCATAACTCTTTTGGTGACTCTAGGCTGTCAACAACCTACTCTGAATCAATCAAACTTGCTCCATGGAATCTCTAAACATGTCTATATCAAGGCTATCCACCAAAACAGAATCATAAACCACTTGTAATATACAAACCATCGCAAGTCTCAGCCAAGCTCCAATCTCTTAACATAGTCCTCCTCCGAGTTTAAGCTACAAAGAAAATATGATCTTTAAACAATGAATATTCATAAGAGAGAACCAAAGTAATCTGACCCAAAGAAGGTGACGATCAAGTAACAAACCAGTGAATGATACTTTCAAGCATACAAAACCTCAAAATAATATTGCTGGGATGCTAGAAAAGTAGCTATAATTGTATACAACTCCTAAAAATGGTTTTAAAAACATTATGCCCACTGATCCTTAAAGTCAATCACATATAACAGAAACATGTTTTGATCGACAAGATAACTACCAAGACTATTGAAAAATGCAATTCTCCATGATAAACCTCATACAAGCACTCTCCATAGGATTCACACTTGTACTAGTATAACCTGATTGTCAAAAATTCTCTTTTGTCTTACTCAAAGTATTCCCTCTCTAGTATTTATAGTCAAAACTCCTCTAATTATCTGATTCCCACCTGTTTGACTTTTCTTTGCATAGGATTTCTTATTTGATTACCAACACAGCTTGAAACATACTCAACTTATTGAAACCCAACATATTCACCATAATCCAACGTCTGAAATTGACAAATCTAATTCCAACAAAATATCATGACCTTACTAATTCTTTACTCATGCTTCAAAGACTATGATTGTACCAAAATTTCTTGAAATTTACACTGTCACTATTTGTAACTCTAAATTATGACTTTACTTTTTCCACATAAAGTATTACTATCCATCTCAAGCCAATTCTAAGCACCCCATATTGAAAACTGGTCTTATCCAAGGCCAATAACACTAAATTCAAATCTGATTGTGCTTTTCCCATGAGCTATAACTATTGAATTAAAAACCAATCTCAACCACATGCAACCTGTCACATGACACGCCTCAGCCCCCATTCAAATACTCGTACTCTTATGTTAAAACTTAAAGAAATTCTTGATCACCCCAAGAATTTTGTATACCATAAGTGCATAACCTTTATTCACCACCAAGTGTCTACATAACTCATTATGATAGTCTACGTTAACTTCCATCAACAAAGTAGTATCCACCCGATTCAAAGTCTTCAATAAGCATGTAGAATTGTAAGCCATTTACGTAGTACATCTATGAGTTACCTGCCATGATTGAATAGTCTAACCTAACATAAAATGCAGAATCTCTCATTTATTACTATTTTCCATCCAAATCAAAACCAAATTTTTAGAAAAGTAGTTGATAATCTTTCATAACTTTATGCCGAGCCAGACCATCTTACATTATTATACATAAACTTAGAGAAAGAAATCCATACAATCCTCAACTTTGAACCAAGGATCTATACGTGTTGTCTTATTTTCTTCACATTTCATAACTTGTATCCACACATAATGCTGCTAGGATGTTCAATGACCCAATCCTAAATGCTCAAACTCTTTGATGCCCAAGGCTCTTGTACTTTTTCCTAACCCATTTATCATTATTATTCCTTAGGCAAAACTCCACAGCAGATTGCCTCTTACTTTATACCAAACTACTCAAAACTTCATTAATATCTTCTACAATAATAAGTAATAGAATCTACAACCAAAACTATGCACAAGTCCCTTCAAATGCTTAATAACCAATATAATCAATCACTTTATTACTTATCCAATACATACCTTGACAAAACCAAATACAACGAATGTAAACTTATACTGAAAAACCTGAATTCTGATTCACACCATGTAAACCAATTCCTTTTTCAATCAACTTTAACCCATACCTTGAAGATTTTTAGAGATTGTGTACATTAGTTTATCCTCAACCATTTTCTCATTAATCTTACCATATATTTTATTGGAAACCCAAGCTCTACTAGTTACCAAATTCAAAACTACAAATGAATCTATCTCACACTTGAGCCGAACATCTATAGACTTCTTTCTCAAATCTTACCCAATAGTTTTTAATCTATCTGGTGCACTAACAAGACAACTAAAGCCACATCACCTTATAAAACAGATCTTATAATTAATAAGATACTTCAAACTCAAGATATACCAATCAAATTCAATGACCTAATAAATTGTCTATATGCACTTTCTTACTAACATTCTTATTTGCCTTAACACAAGTAAACTTAATGAAAAACCTCCTTAGTCCAAAAGATCATTATCTCAATAGCAATCCACTCTTTTTGGCTTACAATGAAGTCACCAGTCCCCAAATAAATCTCTAAAATAAAATTCACACTTAAACACATTAATATCCATACCAATATCCACCACTATGATTTTTCTTATGATCAATTTCAAACTTAAGCATCCATAGTAACAACTAGTTGGTTTCCAAATTTGACTGTGATATCAAACTCCATTACCTGAGTAAGTGGACCAACTGATAACTCCTTAGTAGCTAGTATTCGTACTTGACAACCAATGTCTCCATTCTCGTATATTACTAGTACCACATCAAAAGGCCTACTAGATCCACCACTAGAATACATCATACCCACTGAGAAGTTTGTACTCAATTAGCCCACACTTTTCTTCCCATTAAATAGTTGCCATACATTATCAAATTAGTTTTATCTCCAACAAAGAAATATGTACCCTTTCGCAAACTCGATCGATAGTGGAAGTAACACAACCCATAAACCTAATCAAGTGAACACGAATACCTTCATGGTAGTCATATTTTAACACTTAAACCATTTAAATTCTTTTCCTTGTTGAATAACTAGCCATATAAGAAAAGATGTTCATGTATTTTCTCCAATCAATGTTCACCCTTACCATCTAAATATCCTCAAAGTGTATCATTCAACTATAACCTTACTCAATCTCTTAGGGTAACAAAATAGTCCAAATTCGACAACATCCCTTCCATAAGTCTATCACTCCAGTCTCACAACCAATCGAACACCAATATATGCAATGACATTCCAAATGAATGGACATAGAAACAATAATGAATCCTCACTATAAGTGAAAGAATGGAATAAAGAGATAAAAATTAGACCAGACTAAGAACGCATGACAGAGAATCAAGAAGTGAAGAATTTTTCCTAAAAGTCATCATAGCCTCTCTAAGATAAGTAATAGACGTCTTCACACTGATCCTCAGAACTCTATTAGACTTGGCTCATACACATGTGATACCTATGAACCTGGGGCTCTGATATGAATTTGTCATGACTCGAAATTAGGTGTGATGGCACTTGCGTAACCTACCAAAGGCAAGTCATCCTACAGGTCTAAACAAGTCAATAAACAAAAATAAAGGAGGAAGAGTAAAAGTCTAATACGAAATAAACAAGGATAAGAAGAAAAATATATTCTAAACTACCCATGACATGGTGTCATATGTACAAGTCACTATCTTAACAAAAATGAAAAGATACACGTCCAAATGTCTTAGTCCTCAAGTAGAACAAAATATAAGATAAATGGGCAGCGATAGTCTGCCGAAGAAGATAAGATGCTACCTCTCACATGTCCAGAAGCCCAGTCCAATCAATAGGAATACTAAGAACAGGAGTCACCTGGATCAGATGTTACACAGATGTAGAAACAAGGGGTGAGCACCAAACCATACAATACTCAACAAATGGAACTAAACCCTAAGTAAAGAAATGCAGAACACATGTCTCCTAATATCCCAATGATATACCGCCACAACTACACACCTTCACTTAGACAACCAGTCTAAACAGTTTTTACATCAATTATCTCAGAAGTACCAGACAGTCCATAAGTAAAAAGTACATATATATTCTCATTACCATACTCAGTCATACAAAGAAATTTGAATCATATCTGAATCATATACAACCACAGGATAAAATAGATGCAAATGCAATATCAAATAATCGTGATGCATGCTTGTTATACGATGCACCTCCATTGATCACCTCATACCAAAATCCATGTGGGCTTCACATGGACCATGTATCTATCATCAATGCCAAAAGAGACATCATCCATAATATCCGCTGGAAAAGACCTCGGCCATAGGAAGAAACCTTAGCATATCACCTCAACTGGTAGAAACCTTGGTCCCAATATACAATATCTCACTCATATCACTTTCTCTGTCATCACATATAGATATATGCATAAGTAATGAGTGAATACAGAGTAAATATTTAGAATATAGTACTATCTAGTCCATAATCACACAAATAGTCAATAGCTCGAGAATTTACAACACTTAGACAATTAGCCATACCAGAATTCCACAATCAACACATCGTAATATATGAATCATACTCCATATACTACCCCAAATACACCCTAACCCCCACACATAGGAAAATACAAAGTTCAACATACTTAATAAAAGGTTAGAAGTCTACTTGCCTTAGTCAAGGTCACGATCAACTCAAATCCAATGTATTTCCTCTCCAATGATACTCAAAATCACCACAATCTAATAAAAAATAGACTCAAAATCACATTTTGAAGCCAATGACACTAAAATCAATTAATTCGGGTGAAAATAGTAAAATGGCTCAAAATTTCAATACCGGAAAATGGGGTTTAAATATGAATTTTTTTGTAGGAAAATGTTTCTTAAAGTATTAGAAATCGATTACCGAAAATTGTTTCAAAATCGGAGTTGAAATCAACTCAAGATCACCATTTTAGTAAAACTTGAGGTTCTTGAGAAAAATCTCAAATACCCAGTCCAAAATCCTGACTCAATTCTGAAATATTTCTTGAGAAATACCTTACTCATGCTTTTAAAAGTCCGAATATAAAATTTCATTAAAAAGAGCTAAAATCAATCTGGAAATCCTCAATTTATCAAATTTTAACTTTACCGAGAAAATCCCAATTCATACCCGGTTAAAATGATGAAAATAATTGATGAATCAACATATTTATTCCAAAATTAGTTTACTTATAATATAATTGTCCTAAATATACCTTTTTCATCAAAAACATAGTCTAGATGAATAAAACCTCAATTTTCTCCAATAAAATTTATGGATAGGGAAAGATACCAAATGAAGAAATTAATAGAGAATGTTGAAAGGAGAGTTGGAAACTAACCACCATATCAAATCGAGAAGAATTCCATAAAAATCACTCCATTCCGAGCTCTCGAACTCTCAATTGGCTTCATGCCGGTCCAAAATCTCAACTAGGACCTCTTCATAGGTCAAGTTTTCATCAACATTTACTACCTCCAATGGGACAATAGAACTAGGATCACCTATACATTCTCTCAACATAGACGCTTGAAACACCGGATGAACTATAGTCATTACCAAAGGCAACTCCAACTCATAAGCAACCTTTCCAACACGTTTCAAGATTCTATAAGGAACTACATACTTAGGGCTCAATTTCCCTTTCTTACCAAACTGAATTACGCCATTCATGGGTGAAACCTTCAAATATACCCAATCATCCACGTTAAACTCAAGATCCCTTTTCGAGTATCAAAATAAGAATTTTGATGACTTTATGCCATCTTCAACGATTCTTTAATGACTTTTACCTTCTCCATAGCATCAAGTACAAAATCAGACCCAACAAGGTCATCTCACCTACTTTGAACCAACTAGTTGAGATCTACATCGTCTAACATACAAGGCCTCAAACGATGCCATCTCGATGCTCGAGTGGTAGCTATTATTGTAGGAGAACTCAATAAGCGATAGATGGTCATCCCAACTTTCTTTGAACTCCAACACATAAGCCCGTAACATATCCTCTAGCATTTGAATTATCTATTCATCTTGCCTATTTATTTGAGGATGGAATGCGGTGCTTAGCTTCATCTTGGTACCAAGACCCTTTTAAAATAATCTCTAAAAGTTGGAAGTAAATTGGGTACCATGATTCAAAATAATCGACAAGGGAACACCATACAACCTCACCAACTCCCGAATATACAACTTAACATATTCCTCAGCTCTATAAGATGTCTTGACTGGTAAGAAGTGAGCCAACTTAGTCATTTTATTAACAATCACCCAAATCAATTCATGAAGTTTCCGAGTATGAGGCAAACCCACTACAACATCCATATTCACATCTTCCCACTTCCAAGCGGGAATTTTGATATCTTGGGCTAGGCCACCTAGCCTTTGATGTTCAGCCTTAACTTCTTTGCAATTTGGACACTCAGCCATAAACCTTGCTATGTCATTCTTCATGTCATTTCACAAATACAGCTCCTTAGGCAATTCACATCTGAAACACATAACCGACCTTGGTAGTGAAGTACCCCATCTCCCCCTTGTGAAAAGACCACCACCTTCCTTTCTTTCACCAACTTCTTTAACTCTACAAAAGTCGGGTTAAGGTCTTGTTTTGACTTAACATCTACCATTGTCGGAACCACTCAACTTCACCCCTAATCTATCCAACCGATGAACATCTTTCACAAACTCTCTCTTTCCTTCCTCTACATGAGCCACACTTTCCATGGACACTCTACTAAGTGCATCGGTAGCAACATTGGCCTTACTTAGATGGTATTAGCATACACACGTCACAATCTTTAAGGAGTTCTATCATCTCTTTTGCCTTAAATTGAGGTCCTTTTGAGTGAACACATATTGGAGACTTTTGTGGTCGGTGAACACATCCATTGTACCCCATAGAGGTAATGCTGCCAAATTTTTAGAGCAAATACAATGGCGACCAACTCAAGATCATGGGCAGGGTAGTTACATTCATGAACCTTCAATTTCCTAGAAGCATAGGCTATAACTTTTCCGTTTTGCATTAAAAACAACCCACACCAATCTTTGAAGCATCACAATAAACCACAAACCCTTCTAACCCTTCCAGTAACGTCAAGATAGGAGCAGAGGTAAGTCGATCTTTCAAAGTTTGGAAGCTCTTTTCACACTCATTTATCCATATGAATTTTGCCTTTTTTGGGTCAATTTGGTCATAGGAGATAATATGGAAGAGAACCCTTCAAAAAATCTTCTATAGTATCTAGCTAAACCCAAAAATCTCCTAATGTCCAAAAAAGACAATGGTCTAGGCCAATTCTTGACCATCTCCATTTTATTAGAATCAACCTTTATCCCATCACCAGATACTATGTGACTAAGAAATACCACTTCATTCAATCAAAATTTACACGTACTAAAATTTTCAAACAATTGCCTATCCTTCAAGGTTTGGAGCACAACCCTCAAATGATTTTTATGCTCCTCTTCACCCTGAGAGTAAATCAAAATATCTTCAATGAAGACCCCCACAAAAGTATCAAGGTAGGGTTTGAACACCCAATTATTTAAGTCTATGACTACCACTGGTGCATTCGCCAACCCAAATGACATCACTACAAAATCAAAGAGACCATACCTTGATCAAAATGCTATCTTGGGAATGTCACACTCCCTTACCCTTAGTTAATGATAGCCGGACTGAAGATCGATCTTAAAGAAGTGACTTTCCCTTTGCAATTGATTAAACAAATCAATTATTCTAAGAATTGGGTACTTGTTCTTACCGATTAAATTTTTCATTTGACAGTAGTCTATGCACATTCGAAACGACCCATCCCGTTTTCTCGCAAACAACACGTGAGCACCCCATGGTTAAATACTTAGCCTTATAATCCCTTTCTCTGATAAGTCTTACAGTTTTTTCTTTATCTCTTATAATTCCATTGGGGCCATTGGATAGGGAGGAATATAGAAGGTTGGGAATAGGGGAGAAGGTCGATACCAAAACCAACTTTCCTTTTAAAAGGAACACCAGGGAGATCATCGGAAAAGACATCGAGAAACTTGATTAGGGGGACCGACTAAAGAGAAGGACTTTTGGAGTTGATATCCATAACCCTCACTATGTGATAGATTCAACCCCTAGCAATCAACTTTTGGGCCTTAAGACTAGAAATGAACCGACCCTTAACAAAAGAATCATTACCCTTCCATTCAAGAATAGACTTATTTGGGAATTGATACTTGACTCGATGAGTCCTAAAATCTATAAAGGCATAAGATGCATGCAACCAATCCATCCCAAGCATAACATCAAAATCTACCATATCAAGCTTTATGAGATCATAAGGAACAACGGTATGCAAGATAGACACGGGATAACCCTTATAGACCTTTCTAGCAACAAGTAACTCACTAATAGGGTGGATACCAAATAAGGCTCTACTAACATTTTGAGTAACACATCAAACCTATTAGCTGATACAATCAAGATTGTCTCAAGGCCATTCACTCAAATTGAAGTTAGAGATCTTCATAGGTTGCAAGGATTGATAATGAAACTAGAGATTGTTGAGCTAGTTTTGATAGAAAAGAAGAGATTTCATGCCTTGAAGATCACTTGAATGGGACTTGTTGAGCATCAAATGAAGGACTTCTACATGTGGATGATAGTTTAGAGAGATGAAAGATGGGTAATAGAGATCAAGTTGGCGAGCATGCACCAATCGGCGACATGCCAAATAGCTTTGGCGAGGGCCTCTGAACTCGCCGAAAGGCTCAGAGATTTAGGACTCCAAGTGCTAGGCTCAATCGGCGAGGAATGTGGAGATTTGGCGACTCACAGAATTAACTCGGCGAGGATGACTCATATCGCCAAAGGAATCAGAGAATCAGACCCAAAGTTTTTAGGCACAATCGGTAATGAAAGGGAGAATCGGCAACCCACTGAATTAACTCAATAAGGATGACTCAACTTGCCAACCTGTATTTTATGGGCCACTTTTGGAGCTTGTAGCTTAAAACTATAAATAGGTAGTCTTTTATTTCATTAGGTAGCTTTTGATGAATATTGATGAATGATGAATTTGATCTCCTTTGAGAGACTTGAGAGCTTGGTGAAACTTCTATTAAACCTTGTTTAGAAATGGGGGTTGCTTAAAGATTCAATTTTCTTGAGGTATTTGTAAGAGATTCGGTCCTTGATTTGAATTAATAGATTGAGGTCTTTAGATTTAATATACCTTTAGGTTTCTTTTGATTTTCTTTTCTTGTGTCAATCTATTTATCTTGATTACGTGCTTGTTTAGGGATTGTAATTGGAGGTTTTAGGATTTAATATATCCTTTAGTTGCCAATTGTTCCTTCTCTTGTATCTTTTCTTCTATTTTTCTTTTTGTTTCCTCATTTGTGTTCTTCTTGATGGTGAGAATTACATCATTTGGTATCAAATCCATGTTTGGATTCATTCCTACGAGTCTAGTCTTTGGTTTGTTACTACAAAAAAAAGAGTCAAAAACATTTTTAGAAAATCCCAAAAATATTGTTTTTTGATTCGAGTCTTGTTTGAAGTTTCTAGTGTTAGATTTGTGTTCTCTAACATTATTAGAGTCTAAATTTGAGAATTGGTGAAGTTTAGAACAATAATGAAGAATCCACCATTGTTGAGTGAAGAAGCTTTGAAGAAGAATAAGTGGGTTTTTAGATTTAGGTGAAATTGGAATTTCTTTGGTATTGGAATTTGGTCTATATCCTTAGGAGTTCAAATCTAAAGTTTGGTTGAAAATGGAGTAGAAATCCATTGGGTTTGAAATTGAGTATTTTTCATGTTCATGGTGTTCTTCATGACTTGAAGAAAGAAGAAATGGGTTTTGAAATTTGATGATATTGGTTGGGAATTGACAAGTAAAAAATATTGCGGTTTGTTTCCAACATCAACGGGAGTCATAATCTCAAATCTCGTGAAATTCCAAGCCATGATTGTTAATGGTTTTATTTTGGGTCTTCATCTTGTTCATAGTGATTTTGGGAATATTCAAAGCTTCAAGAAGAACATTCTTCCAAATATGGGTGTTTGATCCAAAAGAAAAAAGAGAAGAAAGGGTACTTGTGTTGGTACTAAAAGGAATTTAACAAAAGAGGCAAGTACTAGGTAAAGGAAGTATGAGGGGACCATAAGAAGATCAAAATTGGAGGCTTCAAGTGTGAGGAAGGGCCAATTGGTGAGCTAAGTCATGCTTGCAAAGCCTATTCGGCGAGCAGCCAAATGACTGTTGAGCTCGCTTAAGCAGTTTAAGTTTCTGGTCAATTTGTGAGCTGGGTCGAGCTTGCACAACCGTTCGGCGACTCGCCAAATTGATTACGTAAGCCAAACTTCAAGATCACGAGCTGAACTTTAATTTTGACTTTAAAAAGGTTGGATTCAGAGACCTGAGCTTCATTTTATGTCCAATCACATGTTCTAACTTCCTAGTTTCATTTCCTTGATTCCTACTCACTTTCTTTGATTCTTAAAACTAATTTCCAACTAGTAAATATTCTTACTTAGTTGTTGATTAGTCTTGTGTTCATTTTTCTTTCTTGTGCTTTGTTTGTGTGCTTTTTAGTTTTTATTTCATAGTTAACTTCTTGATTCAAGTCCGTTTGCTTTAATTGAGTCATCCATTCTTCTTTGAACAAGGATCCATTCCAATTAAGAGTTTAATTGACACTTGTGTACCATCGGATTTAAACAAGGTTCAATATTAGCCGAGTCAATTTGTGAGGCATTCAAAGGTGAGAAAAGGCGAGTGTTGGTGAGGAGGTTTTACTACTAACCTTGTTTGCTCATTTTTTAGGTACAAAGGAGTTATAAGAAAGCATGTCATCAATAGCACTGGATCCATGTGACTACTATATGGAAGACTATGATTGTAGTGATGGGGGCTATGGATGTGAGGATGATGGTGATTATGGAGGCTATGATGATAGCCATGATCAAGAGAAAAATATGAATAAGAGATACTATCTCAGAGGAGAATATGAGGAAAAATGTGACCTTAACTCTTATGGTGAAGATAGAGAAGACGAAGAGCCTTGTAATAGTTCCTATGATGATGATGATGGAGCATGTGAGAGATCTTACTCCCACTCCAAGATTAAATATGATTCCTATGATGTTGATGAAACATATTACACTTCCCAATCCAAGGATGAAGGTGAGGTGAGGCATAATGCTCTCTTATATAAGAATTATCAGGAGCTTCCCCCTAAGGCTTATGAAGATTCATGTTCTTTGTCTTGTAGTAATCCTTGTCCTAACCGAAGTGGTGTGTATGGTTACACAAGTTCAGGTCAAAGTCATCATATAAAAAGAAGAGAGTGTGCATCTCTAATGTCTAAGGATACTACATCCTACACTTCCCATTTCAATACACACTTGTCGGGATATAGTAACCAAGAAAGATATGGGGGATGTGCTAGGGGACTAAACTTCAATAGGGCTATTCTTCCTGCTTTTGAAGGAAGGCGTGATCCAGAGGCTTATCTTGATTAGGAATGGCAATGTAAACAGAATTTCCAAAGCCATGAGTTGGTTGACATTGAGAAAACCATGTATGCCATTGAACACTTTAAAGGGGTTGCATTTAGTTGGTGGGAATCTATGAGAAACATTTAAATGTGTCTTGGTTACACCTCCTTTTAAAAATGGAAAGAATTAAAAGGGCTTATAAGGTTCAAGTATGTGCTGGAAGGGTAACAAAGCTTTATAATATTGACCCGAGAAGACAAGTTCTTAGAATAGGGGTTGAAATTTGTGGAGCTTTGGGTTTTGATCTTGTCCTCGATGATTGGTTCAATCTAAACTACATCACCCCATCTATGGTAGCCTACTTGAGACTTCCTCGAATAACAAGGCTTTGTCCATACACCATGGATAGATTAAGGTTACCAAAGTTGCAAAGGTCTCTTTCACACGTGGTGAATACTACGAGGAGGATTTGTGTGATGTAATACCCATGGACTTTTGTCACTTATGTTTTGGAGACAATTGGTTTAACAAGCATAGGGTGCCAAAAGAGCAAAAATGGTCCAAGTATGTTGTAGATCAAAGGGGAACACATCTATTTCCTCCTCCTAAGGTGAAAAATGAGAGAAAAAGATAGAGAGAATTAAGGGAGAGCAAGGTGGCAACCTAAGAGTAGAAAAATGAGAGATTGAGTGAAGTGAAGTGAGGGGGTTTCCACAATCTCAATCTAAACTTCTTGTTTGTCCTTCATTTTGTAAGGATTATTATGTAATTACAAGAATGATGAATGGATGAACACAAGTTCCTAACAAAGAGCCTACCATCGAAGGTGTGATGAACGTAATTTTAAGGAGTCCCAACATTTTAAAGGGTGTGTCATTCCAAGGTAAAGAATATCTTTCTTGTGAGCGTCAAGGTACAATTGCTAAACTTAACACTTTTACAATTATAAATAAACAAAGTGTAAGTGATAGCTTGTCTTTATGTGAGCCTAATGTTTCTTTACCATATGTTGATAATGTACATGTTGAAAGTGTGGATACACTAGTTCATCCTATTGATGACTAAATTGATTCTTCTAGTAAGATCAATTTGGGTCCACCTAGTGTTAACACTCGTGCATTGAGTGATAGTTCATTATCATGTGACAATTGTGCTGATAAACTTGTATTTAAATGTAGTGCACTAATTGAGGAATCTTGTGATGTGATTAATGAACCTCAATTTTGTGACAATGACAATAATATTGATTATTTGAATATAAGTAATCTTTGAGCATATCTTTTGTTGAAGATCCTATTATTTGTTTGGCTCATAGAGATCATGTGCTTGAAAATACTTTGAAAAATGATATGTGTCTTTTTGATAGTGAACTTACATGTATTAGTTCTCCCACGGTGGTTGATCATTCTCTCTTTAAGTACAATATCTTTTTTTAAGAGATTATTCCTAGTGAAGTGCCTAGTGGTATCATGAGAGTAATTCAGTTCGTTAGAGCTATACTTTTTATAGTAACCCACTATGGCGTGAAGATTTTTTGGGAAGATGAAATTACTCTTAAGGGGAAGGACTATGATGAGAAGGAAGGTGGTATTTGTTTCTCCATTACCTCTTCTTCTTGGTCCAATTCTTGATGGTATGACCAATCATTTTAAGCCTAGTAGTCTTACCTATGAGAACACCTTGGATGATGTTGTTTTGTGGGACACCTTTCTCTACTACCTATTTGCATATGATGACACTTGTGCTTGTGTAAAGAGTATACTTTATGTTAATAGTAGTTTTAATTAGGCAAATGGAAGTCTATTTGTCTTAGTGATATCTTCTCTCTTCCCATTTCACCCTAGTGTTGGCCTAATTTGTGTTTAGTATAGTTGTAGCACTTTGTTTCTTTCACATGGTTCTTACTTGGTGTTATTACTTTATCCTATGTGCTTGAATGAGATACTTGTGCCAACTTGTATGGGGAATACATTTGTATTTGACCCCAGTGATGAATTGGGAGCAATCACATTCTTGAAGTTAGCTAGTGCATTGGGTGGTGTCTTAACTTGGGTTAACCTTGTTCATGACTTTTCACTTAGCTATGAAGGTGTCCATGTGCTCTTTGACTTAAAAGGGGAATTGTTCTTGTTGAAATATGGAACCAATTAGGGTTTATATGTGCGGTTGCCTAAGTGTGATGGTTCCTTCTCTTTACCTTATTGTCAAAGTCTCTTGAGTAGCCAAGTATCTCTTGTTTTGATGGGTTAGAAACCCTTGGTTATATGTTAAGTTTGTGCATCCTTGGTATGGTGATAGAATATTAATTGCTAATGGTAACCCTCTTGCCATAAGGATCTTGTTGTTACATGCTTTCCCGATGGCTTTGCAAGGTTTGGATTCGAGGAGGGATCCTTTTCAAAAAGGGAAGAATGATGCAATCCAGATTGCCTCAACGCCATTCACTAAAATCCAAGTTAGAGATTTTCATAGGTTGCAAGGATTGATAATGAAACTAGAGATTGTTGTGCTAGTTTTGATAGCAAAGTAGAGATTTCATGCCTTGAAGATCACTTGGATGGGCCTTGTTGAGCACCAAATAAAGGACTTCCACATATGTATGATAGCTTGGAGAGATGAAGGTTTGGTAATGGAGATCAACTTGGCGAGTGTGCACCATTCGACGACACGCCAAACAACTTTGGCGAGGGCCTCTGAACTCGCCGAAAGGCTCAGAGATTTAGGACTCCAAGTGCTAGGCTCAATCGGCGAGGAATGTGGAGATTTGGCGACTCACAGAATTAACTCGGCGAGGATGACTCATATCGCCAAAGGAATCAGAGAATCAGACCCGAAGTTTTTAGGCACAATCGGTAATGAAAGGGAGAATCGGCAACCCACTGAATTAACTCAATAAGGATGACTCAACTCGCCAACCTGTATTTTATGGGCCACTTTTGGAGCTTGTAGCTTAAAACTATAAATAGGTAGTCTTTTATTTCATTAGGTAGCATTTGATAAATATTGATGAATGATGAATTTGATCTCCTTTGAGAGACTTAAGAGATTGGTGAAGCTTCTATTGAACCTTATTTAGAAATGGGGTTGCTTGGAGATTCAATTTCCTTGAGGTCTTCGTAAGAGATTCGGTGCTTGATTCAGATTAACTGATTGAGGTATTTAGGTTTAATGTACCTTTAGTTTGGTTTTTATTTCCCTTTCTTGTGTCAATCTATTTATCTTGATTATTTACTTGTTTAGGGATTGTAATTGGAGGTTTTAGGATTTAATATATCCTTTAGTTTCCAATTGTTCCTTCTCTTGTATCTCTTCTTGTATCTTTCTTTCTGTTTCTGCATTTGTGTTCTTCTTGGTTGTGGGAATTACTTTGAATGGAGTAACAAATGACAAGTTTTCACTTGAATCTAACAATGCATACACATCAAAAGCAAAGATCATTAACATACTGATAACAACATTGGGTACTTCCTCAACCTCTTCTCTCCTATACCGAGCATAAAAATGGTTGGGGCGTTGGCCACCTCCTTGAGCTTGTTGACCATGAGCAATTTTTCCTTGATTCCTAACACCACCACATCTAAAATCCCTAGCATGGTGGCACAGCTTGCCACACTTGAAGAATGCATTGGCACAGGCTAAGCACTCCCCTTTATGAGTCCTGCCGCACTTCTTGCAAGCGGGGAAAACTGGAGCACCAACATTTTCTCTTGGAACTACCAGATTTGCACTCTTGTCCTTGTTGAACATTATAGGAGGAGTCTTGGTGGAACCTTGCCCCATGAATTGTTTCCTACCTTAGCCCTTGCCATTATTACCATAATTGGACCTTTGAGGATTGAACCTTCCACCATTAACTCTAGCCTTCTTGAACCCTTTTGACCTCTCCCTCAACATCTCATCCTCAATTTGTTTCGCATATGTCATGAGTCGGGAGATGTCCATATCTTTGACCAACATGGCCATTTTTCACTCTTTGGATATCAAGTTAGAAACACCGGAGATGAACTTGCTCAACCTTAACCTTGGGTCGGAGACCATGAAAGGAGAATACTTAGATAATTTGGTGAATTTAAGGGCATACTCATTCACACTCATACTCCCTTGGTGAATATTGATGAACTCTTGGATCTTTACCTCCCTTAGCTCCAAAGGAAAGAAGCAGTCAAGGAAGGCACCTTTGAATTTTTACCATTCGATAGGCTCCATATCTTCACCCTTCTCGAAAACTCATTGTTCATACCAAATCCTTGCCACTCCTTAGAGTTGATAGGCCACTAGCTTGGCTCTCTCATGTGGAGGCACACCATGATAGCCACTATATGATAGGCCTCATCAATGAACTCCACCAAGTTCTCATCTACTTTTGAAACATCAAACTCAAGCAGATTTATTCTCTTGAAGTCTCAAATCCTAGAAGCTGGATTAGTTACTTGAGGATCAAGAATAATGTCTTGGTTTTTTTGGTTGGGTACGGCATAAGCCAACAATGTGATAATGTTCCAAAATTTCACAGAAGTCACTCCCTCCTTATAGTGTGGATCTTGGGGAACCAGAGGAGCTTGGTCCTCATCCACAACCCTTGATCTAGGCGGAGGTACTCTTCTTGGAGGCATGATCTAGAAGGCATAAAATGAGGTTCTAGCTTGAGGAAGTCTTAGAACACTCTACAGCACGACACGAATTTGAAAGAAGTTAAACTTTCCTAAATGTCTCATAGTATCCTATTCATAGTTGTGGAGTGCTTCACAATAATGAATAAAACCCTATACGGCGTGGTATGTTGGACTCCGAGAACCATTAAAACTTGGCGCTCTGATACTAAGTTTGTTATGACCTAAGCCTAGGGCCTAGACGTGACACAACGAATGAGACACCTGAAGGTACCAAAACCAAGCCTCCTAGCATTCATTTATCTTTTCATAGGTAATGAAGTTCAATAATAAGCAGAAGAAAAAGGGGATAATAGGATTAAGGGAAATAACATAGCACAAGAGTCATAAGCAACGTCGAAAGAATCATCTATTTATCCAACAATACCTCTACTACTTTTGACTTGGTGAGGGACTAAGATATGTCCCTATCTCACTGCTATAATAAATGGAAATAAGAAATGTGATCAGTATACCAAAAGACTTTACATTAACAAGCTAGAAAGAGAAAGGATGTTGTTTCTGAAACATGAGAACTCACCAACAAAGTAGGCCTTTAACGTAATCAACTAGCCATGTGGAGGAGAGTGTGGATCAATGTCAATTCCTACATGGTCATATCATGTAGGCAAGAGAGTATGCGTTAGTACTTTGAATGTACTAACTATGTAGGCATGCATGAACATTAAGAAATATTAGAACATTTATGTAATATGAAACATAGTGAAAATTATGCATCATAAATCATGTGAATAACCTTTAAACATTTAATTTGTGGGAAGATGACCGTAACCGATATTTAATACCATGCGAGCTATTACATAGAATCCAACATAACACCCTACATTTGCACGAGGATACTACTTGCCGGGTAGAACTCCGTCAACTTTAATCATTTCCTTAACTTTAACTTTAAGGGCAATTTTTATGGATCCACTAGCCTAAGACTACAAGGGATCCTATGTTGGTGCATAGTTAATGCAACATGAGACTTTACTAAAGGATCTATCATGCCCCGGGAGGATACCCTAGGTGTTGCCGATATAAGAAGCCATTACTGGCTCTCAAGCGAACCACTTGGCCTGATCATACATTCATTCTTTCAATGGAAGACTTAGTTTAAGAGAAAAAAAATCTTAGTGGGCTAACTCAATCAACAATCTCAATCATTCTAATCATTAACATAGTTTGAAAGAAAAATAATCAAGAGTTAAAGACATCAAAACAAATCCATCACTATCTAGTCTATGAAGCTTCTATCACTATCACCTAAATGGTGCCAATGATAGGTTCATGGCTACCTCAAAATAACTACTCATAAGCAATGGGGAAAAATGAATACTATCCCTCCGAAAGCAAGGAGGTCTCACCACTATCAAGAAAGAAGTAGATCTTCAATGAAGTGCTTGTTGATGATCTCTAATACCTGGTCCTGCATCATAAAATGATGCAGGCCCAAATGGACATCAGTATGTGAAATGTACAAGTATGTAATATGGAAGAATGAAATAATAATATATCAAAGGTACTCAAGATAGAATGAAACTCACCCAAATCAATATGATATGGAAGTATAAAATATAACAATGCTTTAAGAAGCGCTCAGTGACATGCAATTTGTTCAAAACATGTCATATACTTTCATGCACAATCTGGGGATCTCTTTTAACCGACAATAATCCCACTATCTATAATTAGGTAATGTATAACTAAATGACATCGTTTCCACGTCCTTCCAATACTTGCCAAGGTAAAAAAAAAATCTACCAATCTGGATCCATCAATCAATCAAGTCCTATCTTTTCAGGACAATGAAATAGGGAAATATCCAACTTTAATGGTTCAATCATCTCCTACGGTAGCTACGTAGTTATTGAGTTTTACTCTCACTCAATTCGGTGTTCGATACTACTCCTAAAACTAAATATGCTCATGCAACTTGGGCCAATCAGTTCAATCAAAACTTTCGACTAGTCTAACTGGACTCTTATCAAGACTCAATTTTGTCTTATTCATTATGCTCTTTCAAATCATTTTAATCCAATCTAATCATTTAGATTCTTTCTAATCAACTCAATCAAATCAAGTCATTAAGACTCAGTAAACAATTCTTTTAAATCTTTTTAAAACATGAAATCTCGACTCAAAATAATGCATAGCGAAATCAGGACCAAAACGGTTAAATCTTAAAGACTCTTTCAATTCAACTCTGGCTCGGCTCAGGCTCAAATCATCAAGTCCTTTCAGAAAAATCTATTTTTGAAATCAATCACTATGTATTAAAACTCTGTGTCAAAACCATCATTTATGTTCAAAATATTCATGTTCAAAATAATGAAAACTTTCAAAGACTCTTGAGACTCTACTCATGTGAGACTCTACTTTGGTTCATTACCTTATCATCTCCCCCTTAGCTTAAAGGTCACCTCCTTAATTCTGCGAACCACTTGTCTACACTTAGTTATAAGCACACTGCTCCACATGATAAAGTATCACTATTCAAAAGAGCACTTAAACTCTCCGATTATACTATACCCAAAGATACCAAACTGCTATTGCAGCCCCATTCTAAGATACTTCCCTTAACTTCCTTCTATATTTTAGGCATCCTTCTATACTTGCTACTCTTACTGGCGTACACATCTACTTTCTCTAACTCTTATGATCTAACCTCTTCTCTTTAGCTTGCTAACACTCATCTTCTAGGTTTATATTTTCCTAACTCAGTTGAAGAAAACTTGAACTATAACAGGAGACTCATTATTATCTATATACAACTCCCTTTGACACAATTCTTATGGTTACTAAATAGAAAGACAAACTCACACCCGGCCTTCTCCGTATTAATAGATAAAGGATACTAACTAGTCACCTAAAGCAACTCAAAAAATTAGAGCCTCATACAACTTTATACTCTCTCATCTACGCATCTCAAGCCTCTTCTTACCAAATGACTTAGCCTCAATTCACTTTTTACATCTAAGGGTCACATAACCCCCATTTGTAACACACACTCCTCGCAAGTTAATATCTTAATCTCTCGCATACGCCATGTCAAGCCTACTAAATCAAATCTTAAAACTAGCACTATCACACTCATAATGCTATCCCCTATTTCTAAGCATTACTCATCTCAAATTCAAGCTTAGGGTCTAGTACTAACATGCATATCACCCACTACTCGCATGTTATACCAACTTATAACTATTAGGTGAAATTAAGAAACACTCTCCTACTAAGATCTCATGACAAGTAATCGATGATCGTCTCACTATCTGTCTACTTATAATTTATCACCTCGTCTACTCTCTTAACCTAAGTACTATTTGCCCATTAATTACACCTCATTGCTTAGTTATATTCATATCCCTCTGAATAACATATGACACTATCTTCAAAATCATAAGCCTATCTTAGATCTATCATCTCATGACTACTCCTTCCCTTTCGTTCAACACCTATACTAGGTCTTTTACTAATACAAAGACACTTCAACACAAAAATCCTCTCATCATTCCAGTTTACTCTAACTTATCCTAACTAATAACTCTTTCTCTACCTCCTGTCATGAAATCTAGACAATACTTACTATATCTTTAATCAAAGTCAAAAGGAACGACTTCTAACACTATTGATTACCATATAGGTACCTAACTCTAGCTAATGTATCAATCAACCACTATTCCCATTATTCAGTTTCTACTCCTCTAACTCCATCTTTCAGGCTCTAGGATTATTTTATGAATCATAGCTTACCATGACTCAAATCATATTCCATCGGATGATGACAATAATTATTTAGAGACATAACCTTCGTCTTGAGGATAACATCTGAAGTAAGGTTTTAGAAAAGAGATTATGGAAATATATCTTGCTCTGGCTCAAAGCACGATTCATATGAATGAGGGTGCTTTCTTTCAAACCTATGGACTTATGCACCCTAATTGGTTCCTCTAAAGCCTAGTGCAGTGTCTATAACCTCTGATTACTTTATCTGAAAGTAACTCATCAATAGGGATCTGAGCTTTACTGTTCCAACCACCTTGAGTATGAGCGGTAGTCAAATGGATTTGAGCAATGCACGAATCATAAGGGAACTTTTATATACTTACACTCTATTGCACGAACTCAGAATATGAAAGAGGTGGAACAATTTCTAATGTCCTATATCCTCTTGATTATAAGTGTGGTGCACAACACACCCATAAGAAAGACTCTACTAGACACGGCTTCGTAGACTCCCTAGGACTCTAGAACTCTATACTTTAATACCAAGTTTGTCAAGCGCTGGAAGGGTATCCTAGGCATGGCCGGCACTCAAAATCCATTGTTGGCTCCCAAGAGAACCACTTGTCCTTATCACACATTCATTCATTCAACAGAATATTTAGTTTAAGAGAAAAACAAACCTTAGTGGGCTATGAAGCCTCTATCACTATTATCTAATGGGTGCCAATGACAGGTTCATGGCTACCTCAAAAGAACTACTCATAAGCAATGGAAAAAATTGAATATAATCCCTCCGAAAGGAAGGAGGTCTCACCACTTTCAGGAAAAAAGTAGTCTTCAACGAAGCACTTGTTGATGATCTCTCGATTTAGTACTAGAGGTTCCTTATGACCATAATTCACCTCTAATATACTTTAAATACTTAGAAATTGATCCTAACTCATATATACAATTAGACTTCATTGAGTTTGAGTCTATACATATATGAAGAATGGTTCAAGTCTTAGAAAAAACTTTTGTGAAGTCGAGTCCCCATCTACATGCTACATTCGGTGTTAGGTCAAAACCCATGGAATAGCATTTAAATATCATAATAGCATAAGCATTCGTATAACTTAAGTCATCAAACCATTATTCGATAGATTAGCGCATTAAAACCTTTCATTTGACTCACACAAGTGAGAATTGGCCTTTCAAAAATGGAATCCATTCTTTGGCTAAATACCCTTTCATCATCATTCAGTCATTCTTTCATTTCATAAGACTCCCTTTAATCATAAACATTTTCTTTCTTAAACTTTTATTTTGGAGTAAGATCTTTCAATTCAACTTCATTTCAACATAATGAATCTAGGTGGGTTCATTTCATTCAACTTTCAAATTCATTTAAAACAATGCTACCATGCATGAGAGTAATGGAAATACATCAATTAAAACATCTTAAAATAAACCACCAATACATATTTAAATCTACTATCATGCCTTCACATAAGGACCTTGAGAAAACATCCATTTCATGAAATTGAGAGTCAATATAGACTAAGATAGATAAATAAACTTAAACTTTAGATAAACAACAATCCATGCATTTGAAATCATAATGTAGAAACCCATAAGATTTCACCATTTGAAATTGAACTATTAAGTAGAGAAAACATTTGGGCCCCATGGGTAGAAGAACCCATGGATGAGAGCCACATACCTTAGGGAATGAAACCCAAATACAAGCTTTAAAGAAATGGAGACTTGATCTTCTTGGAATGAGTCTTAGCTTTCTTGATGAAGAAGACGATTTGAGATAACTTGAGAGGTTAGGGTTTGGGTCTTAGAACATTGAGTGAGAGTGAATGAGTGTAGGAAGGCTTAGGTTCCTTTAGATAGGAAAACTTTTTCCCTCAAAACGAACTCACTTCAATATTAAAATATAGGAAAAGACCAAAATGCCTTTTTTTTAAAAATGGCCAGACTGGCTTCATGGGGACCTTCACGGTCCGTGGTGTTCACCACTACCTGTGGTGGTGTCCCTTTATGAATGACTTGGAGAAATGTTTATGAAAGTTTGCTAAACTTCCTCCACGGAGACCTTCACAGTTCGTGGAGGGCATCAAAGTTCATTAACCGTGGCCTTAGTGCAGGTCCTACAGAAGGCATGCAAAATGATAACCACGAAAAAACATCACGGTCTGTGAAGAGCTCCACAACCCGTGATGGGCGTCTGTGGTCCTTTTCTTTGAAAGTTTCCTAGGAGTTTTAGGGAGGGGGTCACCATGGAGGGATTCACGTCCCATAGTGCTCACCATGGTCCCTTATCATGGTCCCTTCTCTACAGGTCTGAGTCTCTGAATCCTTACTATGGTGGCTCACCATGAGGCGTGGTGCATAGCACGACCCTTGATGTCCTTTTATGATCGATACCTAGTGTAATTTTTCTGTATTTCTCAAGACTTTCATTATTTGTTTCTTATTTTAGGACTTTCCAAATTTTCAGGGTCTTGCAATTAGATATGTTATCTTTGTTGAACTTTGGAGTCGGAGTATTGGAAGAATTTTGGCTGGAGTACTTTTGGTGAAATTGAGGATGACTACCATTTTTGGACCTAGAGTGTGAAAAGTCACCACCATCAGTCCGAGACCTCTTGGAATCCCTTCTAGACCTCTTCTTCAACTTTTCCTCCTCAATTTGTTAAAGATATATCAATAGCCTTGAAATGTCCATCTCTTTGGTTAGAATGGCAGTTCTACACTACTTGACCAAAAGGTTCGACACACCTAAGACAAACTTGCTCATACGAGCTCTAGGATCAGCAACCATGAATAGAACATAATTTGACAATTGAATGCACTTAGGAGAATATTTCCTGATGCAATTTGGATTACACCAACACCATTTACTCAAAGTCAAGATCATGACCTTCAATGAATGCAAGGGCTATTCATGAATCTAGAGGTCTTGAGCTTGTGTTGATGGCAAAGAGAGGGTTCCATACTTTCAAAATAACATGGAGAGATGAAGGAAAGGCAATGGAATAATCAGTTAGGACCTTATCCCAGTTGGCGACCCACCGAACCACTTAGATGATGGTCACTAAGCTAGCCAAAGAGTTCAGAGAATCAGAGCCCCAACAGTCAGGCTCGATTAGTGAGGAAGGAGAAGACTTGGAGACACGCCGAATTGATTTGGGAAGCATGTCTCAACTTGCCAAAAGATTTAGAGAGTCAAAACCACTAGATCCTGACTAGATTGGCAAGGAAGAGGAGGATTTGGTGACTCACTGAACCCGAATGGTGAGGATGATCCATCTTGCCATTTATATTTTAGGCCACTTTTGGGTCTTTTTGCAATAAAATCCCAAGACTATGAATAGCTAGTTTAGGCTCTCATTTCCAGAGATGATTTGAATATTGACAATGTGAAACTCTTGCATAAGTGTTGAGAGCCTGGTAAAAGCTTTGGTTGATTATTTATTTAGAAACATTGGTTGCGAGGTAAATTTATTTCCGTCGAGGTCATTGTTAGAGATAGGTGTTCATTGTAGAATTAAATGATTGAGGTCTTAAGGTTTAATATACTTTTTGCTTGCTTTCTATTTCTTTTTTTTTGTGTCTATCAATCTATCTTTCTTTCTTGTATTTAATTTCCATATTTCCAATTATAGTTCATAAGGAGATTTACATCATTTGGTATACTATCACACCCAAAACCTTCCATCCAGTGTTCAACCCAACACCAACCAATCCAAATTCTAATGTACGAAATATCACTCGACCACTCCAACCCCAACTCAACCAAGAAGATCCACCAAACCAAAACCAACCTTACCAAGCACCACTAAACCAAAATACGCCCTACCAAATGCTACAAACCCAAAATCTACCCTACTAAGTTCCCTAAAATCAAGACCTACCAATCCAAGTAGTAGAGGTGACGGATGATGTGTACCAAGAAGGATATAAAGGTAAAGGTGAAGAAGCACCATGGAATAAATCATAAAGGAATAGACCAAGAGGCCAAATGGGTCATAGAGAGTGATGAGGTAGATTTGGTCTGGTACCACATGGGGAAAGACAGTATGGGAACCAACCTCAAGGTGGAGAACCAAGGAAAGCTTACGGCCATCAAGAGTATGGTCAAGGTTTAGGAGAAGAGCATGGTAACCAATATCAATGGAAGTCCAAAGAGGTTTCTATAATAACAACCAAGGAGGTGAGGGACAAGGGGACTATTATGAAGAAAAAGGTGGACATGGAGATTGAGACGTGGGAATCAACTCTATCAAGACTAACATACCAACTTTCAAAGGGGAATGCAATCCCTGATGCCTATCTAGAATAGGTGTCACTTTGTGAAAGGATCTTCCAATTCAATGATTTAACCAATGTTAAGAAGAGTTATTTTTCCATTGTTCAATTTGAAGGGTTTGCTATTACATGGTGGGAATACATGAAAAGGTATTATCTATTACTTCAAGATGGACATCTTATACCATGGACCAGATTGAAGCCCTTATGAGAGTCAAGTATCTACCGAAAATGTATCAACAAGATTTACTTGCTAAATTATACAACTTGAAGCAAGGAAACAAAAGTGTTGCAGCCTATTATGATGAGTTCCAAAATTTGATCTTGAAGCTAGACTATAACGAGAATGAAGAACATGTCATTATTCGCTTCAAGGTAGGGTTGAACAAAGATATCCCTTCCAAGATGACTATTCACAAGTTTGCTACATTGAATAGCATCTTCAAAGTGGCTAATAAGGTAGAGAGGGAACTCAAAAAGGATAAATTACCTAAATAAAAGGGTATTTCATCTTTAAATTCTTGGGAAAAAACAAGTAGGGATCTCACACACCTTCGAGTTGGAACAAAAATAAGGATTTTAAGGAGCCTTATGAGAAGAAACCTTTTGAAAGGAATGCCCCAAACTACCCACCAAGTGAAGTAGGTAATGAAGATCTAACCAAGTTCCCTAAGGGTATTCAATGTCACAAATACAGAGGATGGGGTCACATGATGCGTGAATGTCCTAACAGGTTGAATGCTCTAGTCCAAAGAGAAGATTTGTATCTTGGTGCAGGAGTAGATCAAGAAGAAGGTTATGAAGAGGAAGCCCAAGAAGATGATGAATTTGAGGGTGATAAAAATTAGGAACATAACCTATGTGAAGGAAGAGATATCGTTGTTCCTAATGGTTTGATAAAGAAAGTCCCAGTTGAAAAGACTTGTCCACAAGAAGGAGAGTTCACCATACCAATGTATGTGGTATGGTGAGTTATTATTAGCAAGGCCATGGGTAATCCAAGTCAAAGGGAGAATATTTTCCATTCAAAATTTCTCATCAAAGATAATGTATGTTCTTTGATCATTGATGGTGAAAGTTGTGCAAACATTGCTAGCACGACTTTAGTGGATTTCTTGAAACTACCTACCACTAAGCATGCTACACCTTACAAACTTCAATGGTTGAGTGAGTATGGAGAATTGAGGGTTCATAGACAAGTGTTGATAAAGTTTAAAATTTAGAAGTACCAAGATGAGATCCTATGTGATGTGGTCCCAATGCAATCTTGTCATGTATTACTCAAAAGACCTTGGAAATATGATTGCTCAACCAAGCATGAGGGGACAACCAACAAATATTCTCTTGTGTTGGATGAACATAAATATGTCCTATAACCTATGTAACCCTCTCAAAGCAATAAAGTGTATAAAAAATATGAGTGAGTTGAGGGAGAAAAAGAAGGATAAAGAGGAACGTGTGGAGGTTGAGTGTTACACCCCGTACTTTTATACCTTGAAACCCGTTCTTAAGTTTCTTGAAAGGATCTTAAGCTTTTTAAGTTTATTAAGGTTTCTTAAAGTTTCTTAAAGCTTCTAAAAGCTTTTTAAGACTTCTTCAGAACTTTTAAGCTTCTTAAGAGTTACCATGTGAGCCGGGTAATCTATAACACTATCAAACAACTCTAAGGAGTAGATCAAGAAGAAGGTTATGAAGAGGAAGCCCAAGAAGATGATGAATTTGAGGGTGATAAAAATTAGGAACATAACCTATGTGAAGGAAGAGATATCGTTGTTCCTAATGGTTTGATAAAGAAAGTCCCAATTGAAAAGACTTGGCCACAAGAAGGAGAGTTCACCATACCAATGTATGTGGTATGGTGAGTTATTATTAGCAAGGCCATGGGTAATCCAAGTCAAAGGGAGAATATTTTCCATTCAAAATTTCTCATCAAAGATAATGTATGTTCTTTGATCATTGATGGTGAAAGTTGTGCAAACATTGCTAGCACGACTTTAGTGGATTTCTTGAAACTACCTACCACTAAGCATGCTACACCTTACAAACTTCAATGGTTGAGTGAGTATGGAGAATTGAGGGTTCATAGACAAGTGTTGATAAAGTTTAAAATTTAGAAGTACCAAGATGAGATCCTATGTGATGTGGTCCCAATGCAATCTTGTCATGTATTACTCAAAAGACCTTGGAAATATGATTGCTCAACCAAGCATGAGGGGAGAACCAACAAATATTCTCTTGTGTTGGATGAACATAAATATGTCCTATAACCTATGTAACCCTCTCAAAGCAATAAAGTGTATAAAAAATATGAGTGAGTTGAGGGAGAAAAAGAAGGATAAAGAGGAACGTGTGGAGGTTGAGTGTTACACCCCGTACTTTTGTACTTTGAAACCCGTTCTTAAGTTTCTTTAAAGGATCTTAAGCTTTTTAAGTTTATTAAGGTTTCTTAAAGTTTATTAAAGCTTCTAAAAGCTTTTTAAGACTTCTTCAGAACTTTTAAGCTTCTTAAGAGTTACCATGTGAGCCGGGTAATCTATAACACTATCAAACAACTCTGAGGAAAGGAGAATGTGATAACCCATAGTAGAGAAGATTTAAAATAGAGTTATAAGAATCCAGAAGAACTTGGAAACCGAATAATGAGACGTAGGACTCGACTTATGTACGTAAGATACAAACATGGAAACCTTACATACTTAAGCTACTTGAGTACATACCAAGCTTATATAGCAAGAATTACATAGGTTCATAAAGTAAGACGAGATTACGAACCCATGAGGAAAAAAAAGAGTGCCACTTGGCAGCATGAGAATGCCACGTGGAAGCATGAGAGAGTGCCACATGTAAGCATCTAGAGAAAGGGTGGTGTACCCCCCCCCCCCCCACATGCCACATGGCAGACCGTGATTGGAGGAAGGGATATGTTTGCCCAATGAGGGCTTGACATGTGTCACCACTTAGGGTTTGACATGTGTCCCCTCCTAAAGTGGCCTATATATATATATATATATATATATATATATATATATATATATATATATATATATATATCATTTATGACTTTAATTTCATATTTATCCTATAAGTGATCTTATCTCTAAGAAAGTTCTAGACAAAAAGAAGAGAAGAGAAACTTAAGCTAGAGAAAAGAAAGAGCTACGGTTTTGAATGAGAAAAAGGTAAGTTCTCTAATTCCTTTCCATGAATTAATTATATGGGGTATACCATTAAGGTATTAAGGTGTTATTAATATAAATTTATGGTTTGGATCAGCCCCAAATAGACAACAAAAAGCCATGAAGTTTCAGTAGCGCTAGAAGAACTTCCGAGGTGAGTTTTGCGAGTTTCGGGAAAGGTAAGGCTTTCACTTTCAAATTGAAGTTTATGATGTTTTTATGGGGTATATTATATATCTTAATTGATTTTTTAAGTGGAAAAAGTTTATAAGTATGCTTGACGTTAGAAACAAACTAAATTAAAGTCGTAGTAGGTAAATCAAAGTCGAGTAGTGTGTTGTTGTTGTGGTGATGCAGGTTGGGGTGGTTTAATTGCGTTTTTTAGGGATAGAAATTACTCAAAAAGGGGTGTGTGCGCTTATGGTTTCATCCACACGATCCTCCATTTCTTATGGTATCGTAGTTCGGAGCTAGTTGTTTGGAGTTGTATTGGGTAATGTTGAAGTGATTTATTTATATATATGCTGCTGGTTGTTGTTGTTGGTATGGTTTTTGATATTTTGTCCAATTTGAAATCTCGGGGATGTTGAAGTTATAGGGGAGATGCTGCCCAATTTTCGGTAACTTAGGAACTAGTAATGAACTAGTCGAGGGAAATAAATAAGGAAATAACCTCTATGGAGAATTGGTTGTAGAGTTGGAATTGGAAAGTGAAAGGTCATTAACCCTATTTTTACTTTCATGTTAAACAGGTTCAAGAGATGACGAGGAAAACGTATTAGGAGTAATCCGTAAGAGGTATGTAAGGCTAACCGTTCCTTCTTTGGAATGTCTTTGGCATAAGTATGTAAAGCTAACCATTCCTTCTTTGGCATGTATTTGGCAAAAGTATGTAAAGCTAACCGTTCTTTCTCTTGGCATGTTTTGACATAAGTATATAAAGTTAATCTTCCTTTTTGGCATGGTTTTTATGAAACAAGTATATGACTTTTATATGATCTATTACGGAGATATTCCTTACTCTGGAGTTATAATATGCTATGGCGCCAGTGATGGGGCGGCGACCACGATTTGTTCACCGAGACCCATAATAGGGTCAGATATGGCATATGTTTTTCTGCATACATTATCTGTGGTTATGAAAAGTATTTTGATATTCTGGATATTTTGCTTATTTTTGCACCTTCTATTCTTGTAATGGCTTTACCTATTACAGTCCATGCTTTACATACTTGGTATATTGTCTATACTGACCCTCTTTCTTTGGGGGCTACATTACATGCCTGCAGGTACAGATGCTCGATTTGCTAATCCGCTCGCTTAGGACATCCATCCTATTGGTTGGTAGTGCTCCTTTCTTCGAAGCCCTATTTTGGTATTAATTTTTCTGTTATACATTTGTAGATGTTGGTTAAGGGTACGACGGGGCCCTGTCCCATCATATGACTAGGCTATCATTATGTAGAGGTCTGTAGACTTGTGATATGGGTTATGTATATATGTTTTGTGCTTTGTGTTCCATGATAGCCATAACGTCCCTCTTGTGCTATATCTATTCTCATGCACTCTATAGCAACCCCTTTTTGATTTCTACTTTTGTTTATTCTTCTAACACGCTATGTGGGGCTAAGGGTACATATGGGTGCCCAACTTGGGCACCAGTCATGGCCTATGGAGTTGGGTCATAAAAAAAGTGGTATCAGAGTGGTCCTTCCTCGGAATTTCTACAGACCATGTCTGGTAAAGTCTTATTTATTGATGTGTTGTGCGCTATATCTATAAATAGGAGGCTATAAGACATTTAGGATATTACCTTTCTTTAATATCTAAGATCGTGGGATAGATTCGAGTTATAGAAAAACTTTTTATATTAACCTTGGATGTTAACAGAAGGATGATAGCAACAGAAGGAAGTGACTGATGATATTGGAAGTCACAAGGCACGCAGGTAAGTAAAGGCACGGAAGATATCTGTTGGGTAAGGTATTGAAGTAGAACTCAAATGTAAAGTTGTAAATTGAAAGGAAGAGTAGACAGGAAAGTGTAACAGGGAAGTTCTAGTGGACGTACGAGGTAAGTCCATTTTCATACTATTGATTGTGGGGGCTGTGTGTGGATGCGATATGATGTGATATGATACATATATTTGTATCTTTATACATATTGGCCCTGTGAGGCATTGTTGGTATTTTCTGCGTGTAGGTTTGAGATAGTAAGAGATACAGAGGAAACTCTGCCCAAATTTTCCTAGAAATAAAAAGAGAATGAGATATAGGGATGTAGTATGTCTTGAAAGGTCGTGCCCACAATAATGATGAGATTTGGCCAAACCACAAGTATGGCTGACCTTGAGAAATAAGTTAATTGCTGAATTGATGGCAATAGAAACTAGGAGGTCGATATTGATATGGTAAACCGAAGTTGGAAAAGACTTGTGACCCTAGGGAGATGATTTAGAGAAGACTGGTAGTTCTAGATAGAATGATATATTAAGGCACCGAAGAAATTGATACATAGGGATAAACTATGACGAGCTATAATTAAAAGGGAGTAATAGTATGATTAAGACAAGAGTACAAGGGAAATAGAATTGTGACGGATATTGAAGTATTAGTAGGATAGCTTGGGAGATATTAAGGATAAGACTAACTAAGATGGGTAAGTAACCCATAGTAACAATCATGAAAAAGGTTTAGAAGTATTATACTATGGGGTGGAATACGAATAGGATATGATGTGAATATAATGAGGATCATTATGAAAATAAGTAAAGCCTAGAGAGAAAGTGGCTAGTGATAGGACGTGGTCCATGTAATAAGAATATCAGGGTAAGGGTGAAATGGAAAAGCGGGCTAGGGAACAAATAAGAAAGACCTATCAAGTTCCGCAGGGAAAGTTGCGAATAAAGGTTATGCGATAACGAAAATGATAGAGAGCACAAGGAAAGAAAGAGTAACTGAAAGGAGTAAGCAAGAAGAAAGCAAGATGACAGTGTAACAATAGGCCATGACATGTGTAGCCAAAGATATGAATGTTAAAAGTGATGAAACTACGAAAGACCAAGCTGTAGAAGGGTGAGCAATGAGATAGAATGGGTGTTAGGGAATGACTGGTATGATACGAATAAATATGGATGGACAGAATACATTTTGGAAATGAGAAAAAGGATTATGTGAAAGTAATGTGTTATGAATAATATAGAGGTAGTATAAGATCCCTCTTGTACGGAATAAAAGATAGACATAGATGGGATAAATGATAAGACAAATCTATGGAAGCACCCAAGATAAATATGATTAAATGAATGAAGATACAGAATGAAAGAGGAACGTGTAATATGAACTTAAAAGTGCAATACGTCTATATGGTTATAAGGCAAGGCCCTGATTGAGGCAAACTTGGTATATTGTTAAGAAAATTAGAAGTCGGTGTTGGGTACACAGTAAGGGCAAGGGGTATAAGGTATAAAGAGGGGAAGTGGGTGAGAAGAATGCAAGGGCAGGATGGAAACAATGGATACTACAATATAGCAGACATGGATGTTTAAACTTCAAAAAATCCTATGCTGAAGCAAATTAGAAGGGCTGAAAGCCAATAATAATGGGATAGAAATCAGAATGGTATTTAAGGCGGTGTCAAGAAGTTTTTGGCAAAATCCTACACGATATAATGTTAGAAGATGTGTGTGTATATAAAAGAAAGGGTACGACCAGGGAAGGGTATTGAATAACTCAAGAGATTGTGTGAAGGATAATGATACCATGCGGGGTCAAAAGCAAAGATGTTGGCTATAGAATTGGTCGCAAATGATATTGTGATAGATAAATAACCAAGGAAAAGGAAAAGAAAGCCTCCTATGATTGGAAGTGATAAGAGCAAGGAGTGAATAAAAGAAAAGAAAGAAGTATGATAATATGGGACAAGCGAGTTTCAATATGAATGAGATAGGTGAAGCAGAATGAACCCGGAGATGAAAAGACTACGTCTACCTCATACAACTTGTACCGGTAGGGTTATGCAACCTATGAATATGCATGTGTTACGTATAGAGCCAAGTGAGTAAGTACGTGGAAAAAGAAATAAGGGTTCAATAAGGACAATATAGTTATAATATTTTGGATACGTTACAGAGAGGTAGAGAAGAGATATTCGTACTTGTTCCCTATATCCAAAGGTAGTCTAAACTCCTAAAAGGATTGGAAGACTACAGTTATAGAGAACTCCCAAAAATCCTCATAAAACCCTAAAGACGGGTTAACATTCGAGGAAGAATATTCTAAAGGGGGAAGAATATTACATCCCGTACTTTTGTATCTTGGAACGCGTTCTTAAGTTTCTTGAAAGGATCTTAAGCTTCTTAAGTTTCTTAAGGTTTACTAAAGTTTCTTAAAGCTTCTAAAAGCTTCTTAAGACTTCTTCAGAACTCTTAAACTTCTTAAGAGTTACCATGTGATCCGGGTAATCTATAATGCTATCAAACAACTCTAAGGAAAGGAGAATATAATACCCCATAGTAGAGAAGATTTGAAATAGAGTTATAAGAATCTGGAAGAAGTTGGAGACCAAATAATGAGTCGTAGGACTTGACTTATTTATGCAAGCTACCAACTTGGAAATCTTACATACTTACGCTACTTGAGTACATACCAAGCTTATGTAGCAAGGATTACATAGGTTCGTAAAGTAAGACAAGATTACGAACCTACGAGGGGAAAAGAGAGTGCCACATGGCAGCATGAGAGAGTGCCACATGGTAGCAGCTGGAGCAAGGGTGGTGGACCCCCATATTCCATGTGGCAGCCCGTGATTGGAGGAAGGGATGTGTTGGCCCAATGAGGGCTTGACACATGTCACCACTTAGGGCTTGACATGTGTCACCACTTAAGGGATGACATGTGTCTCCTCCTAAAGTTCCCTCTCTCTATATATATATATATAATTTATGACTTTAAGTTGATATTTATCCTAGAAGTCATCTTATCTACAAGAAAGTTCTAGACAAAAAGAAGAGAAGAGAAACTTAAGCTAGAGAGAAGAAAGAGCTACGGTTTTGGGAGGAGAAAAGGGTAAGTTCTCCGATTCTGTTCTATGAATTAATTATATGGGGTATACCATGAAGGTATGAAGGTTTTATTAATATAAATTTATGGTTTTTAGCATCCCCAAATGGACAACAAACAACCATGAAGTTTCAGTCGCGCTAGAAGAATTTTCGAGGTGAGTTTCGCGGGTTTCGGGAAAGGTAAGGCTTTCTCTTTCAAATTGAAGTTTATGATGATTTTATGGGGTATATTACATGTCATAATTGTGTCTAGAAGTGGAAAAATTATATAAGGATGCTTGACATTAGAAATAAACTAAATTAAAGTCGTAGTAGGTAAATCAAAGTCGAGTAGTGTGTTGTTGTTGTGGTGCTGCAGGTTGGAGGTGGTTTAATTGCGTGTTATAGGGCTGGAAATTACTCAAAAAGTGGTGTGTGTGCTTCTGGTTTCATCCACACGACCCTCCATTTTGTATGGTAAAAGATCTTATGAAATAAAGGCTAAGAACTCCATTTTGGTATCGTAGTTCGGAGCTATTTGTTTGGAGTTGTATTGGGTAATGTCAAAGTGATTTATTTATATATATGTTGATGGTTTTGTTTATGGTATGGTTGTTGATATTTTAGCCGAGTTGAAATCTCGAGGATGTTGAAGTTATAAGGGAGATGCTGCCCAATTTTCGGTAACTTAGGAATTAGTAATGAACTAGTCGAGGGAAATGGATAAGAAAATAACCTCTATGGAGACTTGGTTGTATAGTTGGAATTGGAAAGTGAAAGGTCATTAACCATAGTATTACTTTCATGTTAAATAGGTTCAAGAGACGACGAGGCGAACGTATTAAGAATAATCCGTAAGAGGTATCTCAAGCTAACTGTTCCTTCTTTGGCATGTCTTTGGCATACGTATGTAAAGCTAACCATTCCTTCTTTGGCATGTCTTTGGCATAAGTATGTAAAGCTAACCGTTCTTTCTCTTGGCATGTTTTGACATAAGTATATAAAGCTAATCTTCCTTTTTGGTATGGTTTTTATGAAATAAGTATATGACTTTTGTATGATTCCAAGGAAGTTTCTATTCGTAGAGCCGCTAGGATGGACAACTTTTTCATTTTTCAAAGGATATTTTATCGTGCCTAGATATGTGTATATGATTCCAAAAGTTCTATTTGGATATAACTCATAGTGATATTCAAAAAGGTACTTGATACGACTCTTGTCTTAATTTTTGAATAATAGCTCATTTTGTTAACTCCATCGAGTCTCAAAAATGATTTAAAGTGCATTTAGTTTCTCACTACTCCACTCGTGGATGCCTCAATACTTCCTTCACCGAGCCTGGGTCAGGTTTTGTTATCATGCGTACTTCTCTGCATCATTTGTCGTGCCCCGACGTGAGGAGGCAGGTATTCCCTGTACATAGGTTTGATTTATGGAGTTATGATGTGCCATGTACACATATGATTTGATATGATCTGATATGACCATCTGATATAATATGATTTGTTATGGAGATATTCCTTACTCTAGAGTTATAATATGTTGTGGCGCCAGTAATGGGGCGGCGACCATGATTTGTTCATCGAGTCCCATAATAGGGTTGGATATGAAATATATTTTTCTGCAAACATTAGCTGTGGTTATGAAAAGCATTTTGATATTCTGGATATTTTGCTTATTTTTGCACCTTCTGTTCTGGTAATGGTTTTACCTATTATAGTCCATGCTTTACATACTCGGTACATTGGAAACATTACGCTCACTTAGGAAATCCACCCTATTGGTTGGCAATGCTCCTTTGTCCATAGCCGTATTTTGGTACTAACTTTTCTGTTATACATTTGTACATGTTGGTTACGGGTATGAAGGGGCCCTGTCCTATCATACGACTAGGCTATCATTATGTAGAGGTCTATAGACTTGTGATGTGGGTTATGTATATATGTTTTGGGCTTTGTGTTCTGTGATAGCCTTAACGGCCCTCTTGTGTTATATCTGTTCTCATGCGCTCTCTAGCGACCCCTTTTTGATTTCTACTTTTGTTTATTCTGCTAACACGCTAAGTGGGGCTAAGGATATGTATGGGTGCCCAACTTGGGCACCAGTCATGGCCTACGGAGTTGGGTCATGACATTGAGGGCAATGAAGAGGAAGAAAGGAGGGAGTTGGTGGGAAAAGCCCAAGTGTTGTTAGCTAAGTATAAGGAGATAAGGGAGGAAGTGGTGGCCAAAAGATCATTGATCCTTATCACATGTAGGGATCATGTTTTGCAAACTAACCAATCTTATTCCTCTCTTCCCTATTATATTTCCCTTCTTTTGCAGGATTATTATGATGTCTTCCCAAAGGAACTCCCAAGTGGATTACTCCCTCTTTGGGAAATTGAGCACCAAATTCACTTCGTGCCAGGCTCACAATTGCCAAAAAATAGCCTATCGAAGTAATTCAGAGGATACTAAAGAGCTCCAAAGTCAAGTTGAGGAACTCCTTAACAAGGTCTATGTGAGAGAAAGTATAAGCATGTACGCTATTTCAGTCCTTTTAGTTCCAAAGAAAGATAGAACGTGGCGCATGTGTATTGATTGTCAAGCCATCAACAAAATCACAGTAAAGTATTGACATCCTATCCCTAGACAAGATGATATGCTTGATGAGCTCAATGGTTCTTGTGTGCTTACAAAGATTGATCTTAGGACTGGTTTTCATTAAATTCGGATGAACCCCGGTGATAAATGGAAGGCCGCATTCAAGACCAAATTTGGTCTTTATGAATTGTTGGTGATTCCTTTTAGGAACTAATGCCCCTAGTACTTTCATGCGTCTCATGAATCATGTGATGAAATCCTTCATAGGGAAATTTGTGGTTGTCTTTTTTGATGATATCTTGATTTATAGAAAACCCATGAATGAACATGTAGATCATTTGAGATATGTGTGCTATATTCTTAGGAAAGAACAACTTTATGCTAATCTTGAAAAGTGTGCATTTTATGTTGATGAAGTTATTTTCTTGGGTTTTGTTGTGAGTTTATGGGGCGTTGAGGTTGATGATTCTAAGATAGATGCTATTAAGAATTGGCGAACTCCAAAAATCATAAGTGATGTTAGAAGCTTTTATGGATTGGCTAGTTTTTATAGGTGGTTTGTGAAAGGATTTAGTACCATAGACGCTCTCTTGATCGAGGTAATCCGAAAGGATAAACCTTTTAATTGGGGTGAAGAGCAAGCAAAGGCTTTTGAGAATTTGAAATCAATGCTTATCTCTACCCCTCAATTACCCGATTTTGATAAAATGTTTGAGGTTAAATGTGATGCTATAAAGTAGGCATTGGAGCCATCTTAATGCAAGACCAAAAGCCCATTGCTTATTTTAGTGAAAATCCTAAAGGTGCAACTTTGAATTATTCCACTTATGATCTTGAATTGTATGCTTTGATTACATCCATGGGTAATTGGCAACATTATTGTGGCCCAAAGAATTTTTCATTCGGATCGATCATGAGTCTCTAAAGCATATTCAGCCCTAAGGAAATTTTAAAAAATGGCACACCAAATGGATTGAATTGCTCAAAAATTTCCTTTATATTATCCAATCCAAAAAACACATGTATTGATATCTACCTTGTCTTCTAAATTGCTTGGTTTTGAATATTTGAAGGCAATGTATCTCGAGGAACCCATAGTTACTCAAATTTACCAAGATTATAAGGAATGAGAAAGGGAAAGGTGGCTTAGAGATAGATATTCTACTTCCTATTCTAAATTTGATGGCTTCCTATTCAAAGGCAAGAGATTATATGTGCCTATGAGCTCTTGGAGAGAAATATTTGTGAGGGAGGCACACAATAGGAGATTGATAGGTCACTTTGGAGTAGATAAAATAAGTGGAGTTCTAGAGAACATTTCTAGTGGCCTAAGATGTACACAAATGTTGCTCAAATTTGCGGCCAATGTATTGAATGTTGAATTGATAAGTCATGTCTCATTCCCCATGGATTTTACACTCCACTTCCCACCTCTCAAGGAACTTGGCTTGATATTTCAATGGATTTCATTTTAGGTTTGTGTAACACCCCAAAACCATTTATGCTAAGATCCGAACCATTCTTCATATGTCTATAAGATCGTATTAAGTAATTATTAATTGTGTATAGGTGTTAAGGTCAATTATTTAGTGTGGGAATAGATTCGGAGATATTTTAAGTCCACAAGATTCCTCTACCACAAAGTTGAGTTGAAAACTTCCTTACCGATTGAGTTTTGATAAAAGATTTTACTTGGATAACCTTCAAACGATCATATCTCCTAGAATATAAAGAATTAGGTAACCCATGAACTATAAAATTAAATCTCTATGAGTCTTCTTTCCAACACTTCTAAGTTTGGATCATTCAAAGTTTGGAGTAGAAAGTTATGGTTGTTTTTACTGAAGCATGTCTGCACCGGATAATTCGGTGAGCTAACCTGCCATATTGGCGACTCGCCAAATGGTTTAGTGGCTCAGCGATTTACATCCCTGAATTGACCTAAAAACCTTTAAAATCTGAATATTTTGGTTATCTAAAGCGCCCTTTTGGTGACTCACTGAATAGTTCAGTGAGGAGATCTCCAGATCACCGATTTAGCCGATGGGATTCTTTAAAAGGTTATTTTCTTTGATTTGTATGGTCTTTTTATGTTTTCAGAATGTATTCTTGACCTTTTACCCTCAATTAAGTTCCCTAATTCTATCTTATAACCTAATAACCTCCCTAGTAATTCCACACCCTCAGACAAATCAAATTCAGACGTTATAAGTTATTTCAAGAGGATAAAAAGCTAGGTTTTCAAGAGCATTCATTGAGTTCTTCAAAATACAAATTCTTTCAGGTGTGTAAGGCTAGTCATAGCATTGGATTGAGTTCTTCCATACACCCTACATCTAAATTCTATCGTTAAATAGCTCAGATTAAGTTTTAGCCCTAATTCCATTGAGTTTCGAATGAATTAATTCTTCCTTTGTTGAGTTTCATGTAAATCTTTTGAGATTAGAATTATTCCTGTATAATTAAATTATCAAATTTATTATTCATGCTTATATTCACATGAACCCTTATTGAATTGATGTTTATTGCATTCAATATGCATTATTTTGAGTTAAAAATGACAAATTCATGCATTGAGTTAAAGATGAGCTTTTAGGAAACATGAGTGTCCCAAATGCATATATTTATTTGAGTCATAAATATTGATATTTCTGATTTTAAGCATACTAAACTTGATGAGTTAGTATTTTTATGAATAATCATATTTGATAAAGGAATTTTGAGCATGTCATATCACTTGAGTTTTGAAGTCTTTTACAACTGATTTTGAGCATGAGCTTTGTTAAGTCTACATGAGTTTAAGTACCTATGCATTTATTTATTTTGATCCTGAGCTGAGAAATCAAGACATATATTTTTATGCATTTACTTAGTTTGAGAAGTATAACTATTTTGAAAAGAATGTAATGAGTTTGAGAAGAGTTGAGTTACACTGTGTAAAGTCTAATAAGACTAAATGAGTTATGTTTTCAGTATTTACACCCACTTGAGTATATGAGCATAGTAAAATATTTTTGGAAGTAGTATTGAGCACCAATTTGGGTAAGAGTTCAGATAACTCAAGTCCATAAATTATGTAGCTAGCATATGATAGGATCGTGACCATTAATTCGGGTGACTTCTCACTAGCCTCATTAAGGGGTTTTATATGGATCCATGAGTTGATTTGCATCCTTTACCCTAGAAAGATATTAAACGGCTGTGGCAACGACAATAGTTTGTTGTATCATCACTAGCTCATAAGTGATAGTTGTCGATTGTTGAAACTCCCCAAGAATAAAGTATTATATTTTTATACACTGAGTTGTATTTATTATAGCATGCATTTTAAAGCATTGTTTTACATATATTACATGATTTATTGAGTTGAGCTATTTTCAAAGTTGAGTTGAGTTGAGTTGAGTTGAGAAAGCTTTCTTTCAGCTATTTTACATACCGTACATTCCATGTAATGACATCATTCCACATGCATCATTTTATGATGCAGATCCATATACTCATGATCGTAGACACTTTAATAAGATTTCCATCCATCAGCAGTTGGTGAGATCTGGACTCTAGTTTAGTTAATTTAGTTCATTTATTTATGAGTCATGTTTTGATGAGTAGTCAGGTAGCCATGGATTTTATCTCCGCACCCATCATTGTGTAATAGAGGCTTTATAGATAGAATTATAAATTGAGATTGAGATGTTTTGAGTTATGCTTAAATTTTTTTCTTAAGGTTCACTTATTAAAACTTCCACATGTATGTTGGGTCTTCAGTTTAGTAGTACGCCAGGATAAGGGTTCTCTTGGGACCATCAATGGTTTCAGAGTGTCGGCCACATCCAGGATATAGGCTTGGGGCATCACAAACTTGCTATCAGAGTACAGAGTTCAAGTGTCCTAGGAAGACGATAAAGCTGCATCAGTAGAATCTTATTTATGGTTGTGAGTGCCCCACTTCTATAATTGATGGACTATGCACATTTAAGAAAAGTTTCCCTTCTTTCAAATTCTAGATCGTGCAATAGAGTTGTCCTATAAGATACTTATGCAAATTCATGCATTTCTCAGATCGTTTGACTACCCCTCATACTTAAGGTGGTTGAAATAGTAATTCTTAGATCCTTATTGATGAGTCACTCTCAAGTAAAGTCTTCAGAAAGTAAAAAGACTACACCAGGCTTAACATAAGCTGATTAGTGTGCTTAAGTCTATTAATTCGAAAGAATACACTCTTATTCATATGAATCATGCATTTGAGCAAAAGCAAGATGTGCTCCTAGACTCTTTTCTCTAAACCTTGCTCATATGTTATCCTTGAGGAGGGAAATATGTTTTGGGATGCTTGGTTAGCTTTGACACCCGAAGGTTAGTGTGATATGCAATGTTATGAGCCATTAGTAGATGTGACTAGAGTTAGAAGTATACATTTAGAAGTGTGGCTTCCTAAAGAGCGGGGGTGGTTACTGATTATAGTATGCATGTACCCAGTAAGTCACTTGTGTGGTAATATTCCCTTATATGTTGGATAAAGAGTAATGAGTTTTGTGTGGACTCCATGATAGAAGATAGAACAAGAATTTTCTATTAGGATGAGTTAAGAGTATAATTGAACCCAAAAGGATTTTTATGTGAGGGGTGTTATTTTGTTAGTAAATACCAAGTATAGGTGTTGAACAGAAGAGAGGAGTATTCATGAGTTGATAAATGTAAACTAGGCTTATGATTTTGAAGTGAGAGCCCCTTGATATTCATAAGGTTATCAGCTCAACTAGGCAAGGAGGCATAATAAGTGGGTAAGTAGTACGTAGGTTGTGAAAAGGAATATGATGACATATTGTAGTTAGACAGATTATGAGATAAAGATTAGTTACTTTTCATGATGTCATAGAGGGTGAGTGTTTCTTAATTTTATCTAGTAGCTATAAATTAGTATAGTATGTGAGGAGTGTGAGGATGTGCACATTTTGTACTAGCCACTAAGTCTTGAATATTAGGTAAGCATTGTGAACATGGGATAGAATTATGAGAGTGATGGTGTTAGTTTTGAAATTTGCTCTAGTAGGCTTGACATAGTGTATGTGAGAGATTAAGATATTAACTTGCGAGAAGTGTAATATTACAAATTTGGTTTGGGTGGACCTTAGATGAGAACGGTGAATGGTGGCTAGTCATTAGGTAAGAACAACATTAATATGTGTATCTAAAATAGTATATAGTTGTATAAGGTTCTAAGTTTATGATTTGCTATGTGTGCCTAGTTAGTATCCTTTAGTTGCCAATGTGGAGAAGGATGAAGTAATTATTTGTAGTATCCATAATTAAGTCGAAGGGGTTATATTTAGATGATGAGTCTCCCATTATAGTTCAAGTTTCATTCAATTAGGTATATGTGAACCTAACATATGTGTTGCGGGCTAAGAAGGAGAAGTCAGACTATTAAGAGCTAGATAAAGTGGCTTTATAAGGCAGTGTGTGATAAGATTTCAATTGGGAATGAATCCTATCGAAATCAAATGCGGAATTAAACAACACAAAAGTAAGATAAATAAGAAAAAGGAGATGAGAAAGGAATAAAAAAGGCTAATTGAATACACAATTAACCAAGGGAAGACTTGAATTCAATAAAAAAGGGAAACTTACTTGAAATCCACAAATAAGTGACTTAATATGAAATCAAGAACAAGGAGTTTTCAATCAACAATGAGAATCAACACATCAAACTAAGCTACACTAAGCTAGACTAATCAAAAGGGATTTCACCTTTGAACTGCACTCTTTAAAGAGTTTCTTCATTCAACATCCAAAATCTCTCCCTAAAATGAAAAGACTACTATTTATCTTAAGGAAATAAAGAACACACATTCTTTAACAATTTTACCCTTAATGATATGATGGTCTTGTTTGGTTGTCTTCTTTTGTGAATTCTTGAAATTAAGAGATGGTCACTTGCATAGATAGTCTCTTTTCTCCATCCTCTTTCTTTCATTGGCCTTCCACATATTGTATTTCTTACTTTGGCATCCTTCATTCTCCTTCATATATTCCTTTCTCATGAATATCACTTGTAGGTCTTGGAGCTATTTTGCTTCACTATCCATGCCATTATCATCCTCCCCTTCTTAAAAAGAATTCTTCCTCGAATTCAAACCTTGCAAAAGCATAAGATGGGAAAAACAACCAAGAATTCCTCATTGTATGAGGTATAATGGTTAGTATAAAAAGCATTACACCAAGGATACTCAATCCTAAGGAGAAACCAAGTATACTCTATTATCATGACTATTAAGTCCATAGATGGAGAACAAAGAAATTGGATATTCCTCACATCAAAAGGATAATACCACCCAAACAATTTCACTACTACAAGCTCATATAATCCCAAATGTTGACCAGTGTCAAAATGATAGAAGGTCCACATAAATGGGATAAACATAAGTGTAAACCTCAATTAAACCCGAACCATATACAAAGAACATCTAAGATAAGTATAAGACTCATCATATGCAAAGCATCACTACACGAGTGCTACAATTCAACTCATTACCGGGGTCAAATAGAAAGGAAATTCATGGACATGGATCAAGTACACCCTTTTTTCCCGATTGCCACTCTTATCTTCAAACAACATACTCCACTCAAAAGTGTGACAATTATCATATGCAAGCAAGTAGTAAATAAAGGTGTCACATAAATGAACTTCAAAGTGTTCCCAAGTTTAGACTCCTCTTTATATACAAAAGCAATAAGACTCACATAAAGGATTGGAACACATAAGAAAGAATTAGCAATTGACATATAATCATCACCTTCCTTTTTAACACTAATCTTGACAATAAATGTAATATCATCTTCAAAGAAGAGATTTTCATCTTTGGAAAGTGTGTCCTCACACCATAGTAGATTTTCAAACAATTGGTAGCCTTCAAGAGTGGCTACATTTCCTACAGGATAAGGCATTCCAATATGCACACTCTTAAGATTAATGTCATCATAAAACAAGATATCATACCTAAACATGCATCCCACCTAAAGATTCTTATGAGAAAAACAAGAAATAGTATTAAGATCTAGGGATTCATTCAAAGAATAAGTGCCAACACTAGGTGGATACAAATTGATCTTACAAGAAGAATCAACTTGGTCATCAAAAGGATCAATTAGTGTAGGATCACTTTTATCACATGAAAATATATCCTCATTCAAGTTACAAATGACATCTATACGATCAACAAGTGTTTGCTCAAGGATATTATCATCACACAACAAGGTGATATCAAGAATATCACAAGGTAAAAACTCACTATGCTCACATATAGACAAACTATCATTTACACTCAATTGGCTACTACCCACACAATGATGTTCCAATTTCAAGGAAGTGTAAAAGTTAGCATTGTTACCTTTTAACTCATAGGAAGAAGTATCTCCACCTTGGTAATCAATATTGGAGCACATTTTCTCCTTTTGGAAGCTTTCAAGGACTTCATGAGTCTTCACATATTGAGGTTCTTCATTAGGCTTGCTTTCAAAGATACCTACAAAATCATTAAATCAACTAGAGAAAGAAAAGAGACATAAGTTAGGATAAAATTATGACAACCCCTCACATCACTCCACACAACCTCTCATTTTTCCATACTAGAGTTGTCACTTTTCACACCCTTACTCCTCTCAATCTTTTATCTCTTAATTTTATGGGAGTTAGGAAAAGGACCAAGGATTTTTTGAGATGGGTTAAAAGGTCCCTTCAATTCTACCTTTCACTTTGATTCACAAGGAGTGGGTGTTTTGACTTCCATGCATAACTCCTTCGGTTCATCTTCAAAAAGAGTAGCTTGCTTTGTTTCCAATAGCACCTCCTTAGGCCCAACTTCATGATGAATAGCTTGTCTCTCTTTTACCATAGACTTGAACCTTTCAAATATCATCAAGCAATCATCAATATCTTCCCTTAATGTGGTAAAGGATTCTCTTAACTCTACTACTTCATGGCTTAGTGTTCCTCCCACTCTACCTCCAACCTCATCACTATATAGAGAACAAAAAACATTAGAACTAGGATGAGAAGAATAAGTTATCACATTATGAGAAGTAAGGAATGTACCTCTTTTATGGTCCACACGATGAATTTGAAATGGTCTCCCCTATACATCTATGACTTGTTTCTTAGGATAAGGAGTAGCGCAAGACAAGAAAAGGAATTCAACCTCACAACTTTTATTTCCATTTAGATTCCGCTCAAAGGATACATAAGATCTATGGGATAAAGTATTGTACCTCACATATCCATCATAACCATAGTGTGAAATAAGATAACCTTCATCTTCACAATGGTATACACCATAAGGTCCTTCTACCCTTCAACATCATCACAAGATTCATATGCTCCATTCATCTCATAATTGCCTACGGAGTAGTAGTTATCACCACCATGTTGTTTATTATCCCATGGACCATCACTATGCTCATAAGGACCATCATAGTCCTCAAAATACTCATTTTTACCATTCTCATAGCTCACGTTGCTACAAGTGTATTCAATAATGTCATCTCCACAATATTTGGAAGTTATGGATGACATTCATCCTTGTTATCAACTTGTACCAATCTACAAAACATAGCAAAAAAGGTTAGTGGAAAAAGTTCTCATGCCTATCGTATTTGAACTCACTACTCACCTTCTTAGAGTGTCTTCCCAAAGTTGATAGAGAACCTTTGCCCAATCAATTCACAAGATCATAAATTCTATATATTGGAGTGGATTTTTGTGACTCTTGAAAGAAAAATGACTCAAAGGAAGTTTAAGAACTTGAATTAAGAGGAAAAAAAGTAGAGGAAAAGAAGCATGAAAAAAATGGACTAAAAAAACTAAGTAACAAAAGTAGAAGAAATTGCTTGGTGTTACTTAATTTGAAGAATCAAAGAGATGATTTAATGTTTACAAACTAGTTAAAAAGTAATTAGAGATGTTAATTATTTGTTAAATAGTTGAGAAATGGAACAAAATGAGTGTAGAATAAGAAAAAAGTGAATTCGGACACTTCGAAAAATTTTGAAACCTCAAAGAAGTTCATCACTTGAAAGAGTTTGATTGGATGATTTGATGATTAAAACTAGTTAACAAGTGATTAAATATGTTAATTAATTGTTAAATAGTTGAAAAATTGAAGGAAAAAGAGTGTAGAAAATAATTTCGAAGTTTGGACACTTAGAAAAAAATTTATGTCCAAAAACTTTCCATACTTGAATATTTTTGGCCTCTTAAGACCAAAATCTACAAATGGAGTCTGAAATTGGGCTTCACGCACCACGTGGTACGTCTGGAAAGGCTGGTACTAATTGGGTGTCTGGCTGCTGATGTGGCACTGTGTTGGCGCTGATGTGGCTATTGTGTTGGTAGTTGACTGCTGACGTGGTAGTCCACGTGTAATTTTTTAATTTTTTTTATAATTTCTTCTAGTGGACTCACAAACACTTTGACCAACTTTGACTTGAGAGAATTGGATCAAATGTACCTTTGGTCTTCTTCTTCTTTAAGAACACCAATTGCCAACACCCTCAAATCAACTTGGAATTGGCTCAAAATTTAGGATTAGCTTCCTCTCAACTTAGGAAACAAACTTCAATAGTTATTAACCTCCAATTTCCTCCCAATCAAAAGACCCACTTTCAAAATTTGAAAAGTTTCAAAGCTCAAAACTCTTCAATGTAACTTTACTTCTACAACTCCAAATTGAACGAAATTTGAAATGTAGACTCACAATATATTAGGGAACTAGGATATAGAGTCAAATAAAACAAATTATACAAGAATTGGATTTCTGGATGATTTTTTTTGGATGTTTTTAAAGATAAAAATTCCAAGAGTTAGATTAGCGAAAATAAACCTAAACTTAGGCTCTGATACCAAATGATAAGATTCTGATTGAGAATGGATCCAATCAAAACCAAATGTTATATTGGAGTGGATTTTTGTGACTCTTGAAAGAAAAATGACTCAAAGGAAGTTTAAGAACTTGAATTAAGAGGGAAAAAAGTAGAGGAAAAGAAGCATGAAAAAAATGGACTAAAAAAACTAAGTAACAAAAGTAGAAGAAATTGCTTGGTGTTACTTAATTTGAAGAATCAAAGAGATGATTTAATGTTTACAAACTAGTTAAAAAGTAATTAGAGATGTTAATTATTTGTTAAATAGTTGAGAAATGGAACAAAATGAGTGTAGAATAAGAAAAAAGTGAATTCGGACACTTCGAAAAATTTTGAAACCTCAAAGAAGTTCATCACTTGAAAGAGTTTGATTGGATGATTTGATGATTAAAACTAGTTAACAAGTGATTAAATATGTTAATTAATTGTTAAATAGTTGAAAAATTGAAGGAAAAAGAGTGTAGAAAATAATCTCGAAGTTTGGACACTTAGAAAAAAATTTATGTCCAAAAACTTTCCATACTTGAATATTTTTGGCCTCTTAAGACCAAAATCTACAAATGGAGTCTGAAATTGGGCTTCACGCACCACGTGGTACGTCTGGAAAGGCTGGTACTAATTGGGTGTCTGGCTGCTGATGTGGCACTGTGTTGGCGCTGATGTGGCTATTGTGTTGGTAGTTGACTGCTGACGTCGTAGTCCACGTGTAATTTTTTAATTTTTTTTATAATTTCTTCTAGTGGACTCACAAACACTTTGACCAACTTTGACTTGAGAGAATTGGATCAAATGTACCTTTGGTCTTCTTCTTCTTCAAGAACACCAATTGCCAACACCCTCAAATCAACTTGGAATTGGCTCAAAATTTAGGATTAGCTTCCTCTCAACTTAGGAAACAAACTTCAATAGTTATTAACCTCCAATTTCCTCCCAATCAAAAGACCCACTTTCAAAATTTGAAAAGTTTCAAAGCTCAAAACTCTTCAATGTAACTTTACTTCTACAACTCCAAATTGAACGAAATTTGAAATGTAGACTCACAATATATTAGGGAACTAGGATATAGAGTCAAATAAAACAAATTATACAAGAATTGGATTTCTGGATGATTTTTTTTGGATGTTTTTAAAGATAAAAATTCCAAGAGTTAGATTAGCGAAAATAAACCTAAACTTAGGCTCTGATACCAAATGATAAGATTCTGATTGAGAATGGATCCAATCAAAACCAAATGTTATATTGGAGTGGATTTTTGTGACTCTTGAAAGAAAAATGACTCAAAGGAAGTTTAAGAACTTGAATTAAGAGGGAAAAAAGTAGAGGAAAAGAAGCATGAAAAAAATGGACTAAAAAAACTAAGTAACAAAAGTAGAAGAAATTGCTTGGTGTTACTTAATTTGAAGAATCAAAGAGATGATTTAATGTTTACAAACTAGTTAAAAAGTAATTAGAGATGTTAATTATTTGTTAAATAGTTGAGAAATGGAACAAAATGAGTGTAGAATAAGAAAAAAGTGAATTCGGACACTTCGAAAAATTTTGAAACCTCAAAGAAGTTCATCACTTGAAAGAGTTTGATTGGATGATTTGATGATTAAAACTAGTTAACAAGTGATTAAATATGTTAATTAATTGTTAAATAGTTGAAAAATTGAAGGAAAAAGAGTGTAGAAAATAATTTCGAAGTTTGGACACTTAGAAAAAAATTTATGTCCAAAAACTTTCCATACTTGAATATTTTTGGCCTCTTAAGACCAAAATCTACAAATGGAGTCTGAAATTGGGCTTCACGCACCACGTGGTACGTCTGGAAAGGCTGGTACTAATTGGGTGTCTGGCTGCTGATGTGGCACTGTGTTGGCGCTGATGTGGCTATTGTGTTGGTAGTTGACTGCTGACGTGGTAGTCCACGTGTAATTTTTTAATTTTTTTTATAATTTCTTCTAGTGGACTCACAAACACTTTGACCAACTTTGACTTGAGAGAATTGGATCAAATGTACCTTTGGTCTTCTTCTTCTTTAAGAACACCAATTGCCAACACCCTCAAATCAACTTGGAATTGGCTTAAAATTTAGGATTAGCTTCCTCTCAACTTAGGAAACAAACTTCAATAGTTATTAACCTCCAATTTCCTCCCAATCAAAAGACCCACTTTCAAAATTTGAAAAGTTTCAAAGCTCAAAACTCTTCAATGTAACTTTACTTCTACAACTCCAAATTGAACGAAATTTGAAATGTAGACTCACAATATATTAGGGAACTAGGATATAGAGTCAAATAAAACAAATTATACAAGAATTGGATTTCTGGATGATTTTTTTTGGATGTTTTTAAAGATAAAAATTCCAAGAGTTAGATTAGCGAAAATAAACCTAAACTTAGGCTCTGATACCAAATGATAAGATTCTGATTGAGAATGGATCCAATCAAAACCAAATGTTATATTGGAGTGGATTTTTGTGACTCTTGAAAGAAAAATGACTCAAAGGAAGTTTAAGAACTTGAATTAAGAGGGAAAAAAGTAGAGGAAAAGAAGCATGAAAAAAATGGACTAAAAAAACTAAGTAACAAAAGTAGAAGAAATTGCTTGGTGTTACTTAATTTGAAGAATCAAAGAGATGATTTAATGTTTACAAACTAGTTAAAAAGTAATTAGAGATGTTAATTATTTGTTAAATAGTTGAGAAATGGAACAAAATGAGTGTAGAATAAGAAAAAAGTGAATTCGGACACTTCGAAAAATTTTGAAACCTCAAAGAAGTTCATCACTTGAAAGAGTTTGATTGGATGATTTGATGATTAAAACTAGTTAACAAGTGATTAAATATGTTAATTAATTGTTAAATAGTTGAAAAATTGAAGGAAAAAGAGTGTAGAAAATAATTTCGAAGTTTGGACACTTAGAAAAAAATTTATGTCCAAAAACTTTCCATACTTGAATATTTTTGGCCTCTTAAGACCAAAATCTACAAATGGAGTCTGAAATTGGGCTTCACGCACCACGTGGTACGTCTGGAAAGGCTGGTACTAATTGGGTGTCTGGCTGCTGATGTGGCACTGTGTTGGCGCTGATGTGGCTATTGTGTTGGTAGTTGACTGCTGACGTGGTAGTCCACGTGTAATTTTTTAATTTTTTTTATAATTTCTTCTAGTGGACTCACAAACACTTTGACCAACTTTGACTTGAGAGAATTGGATCAAATGTACCTTTGGTCTTCTTCTTCTTTAAGAACACCAATTGCCAACACCCTCAAATCAACTTGGAATTGGCTTAAAATTTAGGATTAGCTTCCTCTCAACTTAGGAAACAAACTTCAATAGTTATTAACCTCCAATTTCCTCCCAATCAAAAGACCCACTTTCAAAATTTGAAAAGTTTCAAAGCTCAAAACTCTTCAATGTAACTTTACTTCTACAACTCCAAATTGAACGAAATTTGAAATGTAGACTCACAATATATTAGGGAACTAGGATATAGAGTCAAATAAAACAAATTATACAAGAATTGGATTTCTGGATGATTTTTTTTGGATGTTTTTAAAGATAAAAATTCCAAGAGTTAGATTAGCGAAAATAAACCTAAACTTAGGCTCTGATACCAAATGATAAGATTCTGATTGAGAATGGATCCAATCAAAACCAAATGTTATATTGGAGTGGATTTTTGTGACTCTTGAAAGAAAAATGACTCAAAGGAAGTTTAAGAACTTGAATTAAGAGGGAAAAAAGTAGAGGAAAAGAAGCATGAAAAAAATGGACTAAAAAAACTAAGTAACAAAAGTAGAAGAAATTGCTTGGTGTTACTTAATTTGAAGAATCAAAGAGATGATTTAATGTTTACAAACTAGTTAAAAAGTAATTAGAGATGTTAATTATTTGTTAAATAGTTGAGAAATGGAACAAAATGAGTGTAGAATAAGAAAAAAGTGAATTCGGACACTTCGAAAAATTTTGAAACCTCAAAGAAGTTCATCACTTGAAAGAGTTTGATTGGATGATTTGATGATTAAAACTAGTTAACAAGTGATTAAATATGTTAATTAATTGTTAAATAGTTGAAAAATTGAAGGAAAAAGAGTGTAGAAAATAATCTCGAAGTTTGGACACTTAGAAAAAAATTTATGTCCAAAAACTTTCCATACTTGAATATTTTTGGCCTCTTAAGACCAAAATCTACAAATGGAGTCTGAAATTGGGCTTCACGCACCACGTGGTACGTCTGGAAAGGCTGGTACTAATTGGGTGTCTGGCTGCTGATGTGGCACTGTGTTGGCGCTGATGTGGCTATTGTGTTGGTAGTTGACTGCTGACGTGGTAGTCCACGTGTAATTTTTTAATTTTTTTTATAATTTCTTCTAGTGGACTCACAAACACTTTGACCAACTTTGACTTGAGAGAATTGGATCAAATGTACCTTTGGTCTTCTTCTTCTTCAAGAACACCAATTGCCAACACCCTCAAATCAACTTGGAATTGGCTCAAAATTTAGGATTAGCTTCCTCTCAACTTAGGAAACAAACTTCAATAGTTATTAACCTCCAATTTCCTCCCAATCAAAAGACCCACTTTCAAAATTTGAAAAGTTTCAAAGCTCAAAACTCTTCAATGTAACTTTACTTCTACAACTCCAAATTGAACGAAATTTGAAATGTAGACTCACAATATATTAGGGAACTAGGATATAGAGTCAAATAAAACAAATTATACAAGAATTGGATTTCTGGATGATTTTTTTTGGATGTTTTTAAAGATAAAAATTCCAAGAGTTAGATTAGCGAAAATAAACCTAAACTTAGGCTCTGATACCAAATGATAAGATTCTGATTGAGAATGGATCCAATCAAAACCAAATGTTGAATTAAAAATACAAAAGTAAGAGAAATAAGAAGTAGGAGATGATAAAGAAAGAAAGAAAGGTTAACTAAATACACAATTAACCAAGGAAGAAAAGACTTTAATTCAATAGAAAAGAGAAAATTACTTGAAATCTACAAATAAGTGACTCAATATGAAATCAAGAACAAAATTGCAGTGGTTGTGTATCAAAGTAAAAATTCTGTCTCTAGCTAACGGTCATCTCATCTCTCTCTCCTCATACTGTTCATCAGCTCCGGTCAGTTCTGAATGGCTTCACCGCCGCCGGTGAAGCTCCCTTGGCCGCCGAATATAGATCATCAAACACCACCCCTTCATCCGGCTAATGACACTCTGAATCTGCAAAATGACACTGCAATTTCAAGTGAAGCTGATTTGAATCAACAACAATCGATCGGTCAACAAAATACTGATGCAATCACTGTCTTTGAAGAGGAGCTGAGAATTGCACACAAAATCATCAATTTTCAGAAACATGGTTTGATTCGAGTATCAAAAGCTATGGTAGATGAGTCCTTATCTTTTGGACTACATACAATCCAAAAATTAGAACAAACCACCGCACCTTTTGAGAGCACTGAACAGGAGACTCCTGAGAGAGACATCGCAGAGTTGCCGGAATTGCGCCTTCATATTCGAAGGGGTTCCGGCGACATTCGAGACAGTGGACCCCCTGGAGTTTGTTCCCCACCTCATGGCGCTCCTACCACCAAAATTTTAACCCAAATGGACGATGAAATCATCGGGGATGATGTTACCAGCGAGGTTGCCGGAGCTCAGGCGACATTCTCAGGTGGAAACCAATGCAAAAAGGGGCGATTCAATGATACAAATACACCCCACCAGGTGAACTCTCTCGAATATATGACCAGCACTCAGCAGAAGATTTCTTCAAGCATCGTTGCACACACACAGGAATTGCTCCCTCAAATTCGAGCAGATTCTAGCTTCGTTCGTGATGGCGCAGTAGCAGGGGTTTTCTCTCCATGCCAAGATGAATCTTTGGGTATAAGTTTTGACGGAGGAACCATTGCCGGCGAACAGAGTGATGGCGGCGCCAGAGCTCCAGTGACCCAAATCGAACAAGATGAATGCCAACATTTTCAACAAGATGCTGTGCATCTTCCCACCCATGAGCACCATCTCAGGTCCTCACCAAAAGCTTCGAATATCTATAAGAACACTGACAGTACATTTCTCGCTGGAGCTCCAATGAATTTTCCGGCACAAAATCAACCCCAAAAGAACCACAATGGGGGTGCGCATCATCCTATCCAGGTAGGGAACTTCGAATCTTCCCCAAATTGCTCAAATTCAAAAAGTCGTCAAGACGATTGTGGTGGTGCCGGAGCTCCGGCGATTCAATTGACCGGCGACCAATGCCAAAAGGTTCATCAACATGTTATACAGCTTCCAAGCTATCAAGGGTACCTCGAATCAGTGCCAAAAAGCTCAAATTCAAAATGTCGTCGAGACACTCTTCAAGCGGAAGAACACTGTAACATGAATGTTCAAGCTAAAACAGTGGATGGTGTGTTGGTTCATGACCAATACCAACAGAAAAGGGGTAAAGTGCATACATTGGAATGCATTGAGGATCATGATCATGTCCCAAAAGGAGGTGCTGATCAGCAATGCAACAGTAGTCCTACAGTAGCTCCTCCAATTCAATATGTTGGTCATGTGGATAAACACAATGCAAAAGGGAATACTGCTATTGGAAATGTGCAAATCAAGAACATGCAGGGTGGCAAACTCAAAAGAGGAAAGGCAAGAAAGATGGACACCACCACCAACAACAAACACAAAAGAATAAAACACAAAGCCTCATGCTACAAGGGGAAAGTTCTGTACCTCTCCAACACAAGACCAACAACAACCATCAAGTAAGAAATCAGCAGCAGGCAGGTATGATTATTAACTCTAACTCTAATACTTCTAATATCCAAACTTGTAATGTTGACTCTGGAGTCCAGAGCCAACCCCCCATCCCCATACAATAGTGAATCCCAGTCCCCATAATCCCATGCAGCAGGTACTACATGTGAAAAAAGCAAGCAAACCTGCAGATACTACCAGATCTGATCCTAATACTGATTTGCTTAATGTGGAATGCAACAATGCCATCACAGGTATTGACTCAATGCTCCCACACCACCATGGCCCCCCCAATACTTTTAATGTCTTAAATAATTTTGCTGTTGTGGCTGAAGAAGTCTGTGGAGGTGAGGTTGGGGGAATAAAGGAGAAACTCACTAATCTGTAGGAAGGGGAACCCAGGGGGAGGGAACATCTATTGGTAGACCATAGGAGAGACTATACAGCCCCTGCAACCACTTTTGTAGCAGCCATAAGGTCCAACAGGCAGGTTCAACAAGAGGATGTTCAACAGATCTCTGAGGACATGCTCCAGATTAATGTGACTGATAAGGAAGATGCTAAATCTCCAAAGAGCAGTGAACAAAACAAGGGTGCAGTAGCTCAGCTTCTGAACAATAAAAGTACTCTATCTTTGAGTAAAAAGAAGAGGGATGCTATTAAAAAGAAATTTGTTCAGGACATGAAATCTGGACAACCAAGTGTGAACTATGTTCTAGTGCCAGAACAAGCAGGCATACATGTAACCCCTCTACAAATTCAAGATACATCTAATGAGAAGTGTGCACTTAGAAAAGGAGACATCTCAGAAGATTTAACTGATGAGTACAGGGTCACTCATTCTGAAGATGAGGATGATCCTGACCAAAGGGAGGAAATAAACCCGGAAGATCAAATAAAAGCCTTTAGAACCACTATGGAAGTTTTGTTGCAGAAGGAAAAGCAGCAGGTCAATGAGGAAAATGATCCATCTTCAACAAGTAAACAAACAAAGAAGAAGAATAAGAAAAGTACCATCAACAGTTCTGATAATGTTGCTTTCAAAAGCAACATCAACACAAGGTCTAAATCCCACAAACTTTGATGATTAGTACAATTTGCTGGAATGCAAGGAGTATTAATACTCAAGGTGCCTTAGACAGACTTCAAAAACTCAAGGATTACCACAACCTATCCATGTTAACAATTCTGGAACCATTTGCAAATCAATCACAGCTCAACCACTACAAAAATCAATTGAGAATGGACAGTGCCATCCATAATCCCAATAACAAAATTTGGTTGTTTTGGAATCAGGATGTGGACTGCACTGTTATAGATCAAGATGAACAGCAGGTTACTTGTGAAATCAAACATGTGGCTAATCCTAATTCCCATATTATTACCTTTGTTTATGCCAAGTGTAAGGATTACATGAGAAGGAGCCTCTGGGATAAGATGTTGTAGTATGCTAACACAAATAAACCATGGTGCACCATTGGAGACTTTAATGTGATCACAGATGTTGAAGAAAAACTAGAAGGGCAACCATACAATATGAACAAAAGTTTTGAGTTCATAAGTGTAATTGAAGCATGTGGTCTCACTGATTTGGGCTTCCATGGGCAGAATTTTACATGGTGCAACAACAGGGACATGGAAGCTAGAATATGGAAGAGGTTGGGCAGGGCCATGGTGAATGATAGGTGGTTAGAGATAATGCCTATGACTACCATGACTCATCTTGCTTCTACAGGTTCAGACCACTGTCCTCTTTTACTTGAATGCAAGGAGAATCACAATAATCCTATAAAATACTTCAAGTTCCTTAATTGCTGGGTGGAGAATGAGTCCTTTTTAGACACAGTTAGAGCATGCTGGGAAGAATCTATTGAAGGTAATCCAATGAGAATATTCCATATGAAACTTAAGAGAGTGGCAAACACTCTTAGCACTTGGTCAAGACAACAGTATGGAGACATATATGAAGCTGTCAAGGATTTTGAACAGAAGGTACAACAAGCAGAAGAGGCTATCATCCAACACAATTTTGAAAGTAATAGGAGCCAGCTTAATCAGGTGAATGCTCAGTACATTAGATATTTGAAGACAGAGCATTCCATCCTTAAGCAAAAAACTCAGCTTCAGTGGTTTAAGGATGGAGATGCCAACTCCAAATATTTTTATGCTATCATCAGAGGAAGGAGAAGAAGATTATTTATTCATAAAATTACTGATGACCAAGAAAACACCATTCAAGGTGATCAAAACATAGCTATTGCTGCCTGTGAATACTTTGAGAAGATCTTTACTGGAAAAGAGGATTTGATCAATGAAGATATCCTAAAATGCATACCCAATACCATCACAGCTCAGCAAAACCAAATTCTTAATGCTATGCCTACCAAGGAGGAGTTGAAAGCTGCTGTATTTTCTCTCAGTGATGTGTCTGCTGCAGGTCCTGATGGATTTAATGGCAAATTCTTCCATACTTGTTGGGATATTATTAGTGAAGATTTGTTAAACTTAGTAAAGTACTTTTGTTGTGGACATTCTATTCCCAAGTTCATCACACATGCTTGTTTGGTTCTACTCCCAAAAGTAGACCATCCTAATAAACTTTCAGATTTCAGGCCTATATCACTCAGCAACTTCACCAATAAAGTTATTTCTAAAGTCCTTTACCTCAGACTAGCCCCAATTCTCCCTCAGGTAATCTCTGAAAATCAGTCTGGGTTTGTACAGGGAAGAAGCATTTCTAAAAATATTATGTTAGCACAAGAGATCATTCATGGCATCAAAAAAACAAAGATTGGAGACAATGTTATTATCAAACTAGACATGGCCAAAGCCTATGACAGGGTGTCTTGGTCATTTATATGTCTAGTCATGAGAAGAATGGGTTTTGGAGATGTATTTATTGATATGGTTTGGAGGTTAATGGCTAATAACTGGTACTCAGTTATTGTGAATGGAGGTAGGCATGGTTTCTTTCATTCTACAAGAGGCCTCAAACAGGGAGATCCTTTGTCTCCAGCCCTATTTATTTTAGGTGCTGAGGTGCTGTCAAGACTACTCAACAACCTTCATCAACACTATTTGTACACAGGCTTTCACATGGAGAAGAAGGGTCCTTCAATTAATCACCTAATCTTTGCTGATGATGTAATTACTTTCACTTCAACCTCCAACTTTTCCCTCAAGCTGATCATGAAGACTATGCAGCTATATGAACACACATCAGGACAGCTTATTAACAAAGAAAAGAGTCAATGTATGATCCCTCTGAATACTGATCCAACTATTATTGAAAGGGTAACTTCTATCACTGGTTTCAAATCAACTCATGGCCCTATTACCTATTTAGGATGTCCCTTATATATTGGAGGTCAAAGAATCATTTACTTTAATAATATGGTCTCCAAAGTGATCTCCAGGATTAGAGGATGGCAGACCAAAATATTGAGCTATGGGGGAAGAGCTACTCTTATTAAGTCAGTGTTGCAATCCCTTCCAATCCACCTTTTGTCAGCTCTCACCCCTACAGTCACTACCCTTAAACAAATTACAAGGCTTATGGCAGACTTTTTCTGGGGCTGGGACAAAGAAAAGAGAAAATACCATTGGGCATCCTGGAAGACACTCAGCTACCCTGTGGAGGAAGGGGGTATTGGTATGAAAAACATACAAGATGTGTGCTTGGCCTTGCAATACAAATAGTGGTGGACCTTCAGGTCCAAGAAAACACTATGGGGAGAATTCTTAAAGGCTAAGTACTGCCAAAGAGCACATCCAGTGATAAAAAAATGGAATACAGGTCAATCTCTTATGTGGAAGAATATGGTGGCAAATAAAATGAATATTGAGCCTCATATAAATTGGCACATCAATTCAGGTACATGCAGCTTTTGGTGGGATGATTGGATGGGTATAGGACCACTAGCTAATCACAATAGCTATCTACCAAGGCTCAATAATACTACGGTCTCTGAATATCTGGAGAATGGGGAATGGAATGTGCAGAAAATCAGAAAAAATGCCTCTCCTCAGCTGGTGCAGCAGATACTTAGCACTGATATTATCTACAAACACAACATACCTGATCAAGCTTGCTGGAAACTGAATTCTCATGGTGGCTTCATATGCAAATCTGCTTGGGAACAAATCAGGGAGAAGAAAGCTAGGACCTTAACTGATAGCAGCACTTGGCACACCAACATTCCTTTCAAAGCTTCCTTTCTACTTTGGAGAGCTCTCAGATATAAGTTGCCCACCAATAATAAACTTGGCCAGTTTGGAGTAGCACCAGCAGCATGCTCTTGTTGCTACAAACCTGGATTGGATGATATAGAGCACATATTTGCTTCTGGAGATTTTGCCAAGCATATTTGGCAACAATTCTCCAGTTCCTGGGGGGAGCATGACACCATGTCCCTGAGATGCATCCTGATGAAGTGGTGGACTTCCAAGCCCAATAATGATGTCCATAAGCTCATGTTGCAGGCCACTCCTATCTTTGTTCGTTGGCATATATGGAAGAATAGATGTGCAAGCAAGTATGGAGGAAAGAAATCTAGTGTGACTAGAGTTAAATTCTCCATAGGTAAGGATATATACATGCTGATAAACAATGCTTACCCATATATTAAGTGGCCAGAGAGCTGGAAGGAGCTAGTTACTATGGTAGAAAAATGCCAGCATGATATGAGAGTGATCAAAGTGGTGTGGATCAGGCCTCCACCTTCCATAGTGAAGTTGAATACTGATGGAAGTGCACTAGACAACCCTGGGAAAATTGGAGCAGGGGGAATATTAAGAGATCACAATGGGAACTTAATATATGCCTTTGCAACTCCATTGGGACAGGGTACTAACAACCAAGCAGAGGTGCAAGCAGCAACTATTGGCATCAAATGGTGCCTTCAACATGGCTATAATAGAGTGATATTGGAAGTTGATTCAGAATTATTGACCAAGTGGCTGAAAAAAGATATCAAACCACCTTGGAACATTTACAAATATGTTGCAAATTTGCAATCTTTGGTCTAGCTATTGGAATTCTTTCAGTGCATACACATATTCAGAGAAACAAATCACCCTGCAGATACCTTATCTAAATGCAGCCACATGTTCAATCAGACACAACAATTCTACAACTTACAGCAGCTTCCAAAAGAAACAAAGGGTTACTTCAAGATGGACAAGCTAGGACTGGCAAGTTTCAGAAGGAAAAGCCTAAAAAGGATCAAACAACCTCCTTGATTAATATATCTTAAGTCAGATTGTGTAATAGTTTCCTATATGTATTTGCAATGTACTTTTTCTTAGTCAACATAGCTATGTCATATTGTAAAGGGAGAGTCTCCCTAGTTTATTACTTTCATAGAATAATCAACATACCACTAGAGGTAAAGAATAGAGTAGAGGTCTTCTCCTTTCTTCTCAGTCTTGGATGTGCAGGTAGGTGCAGACTTACAATAGACCATCCAGCAATTGGAGGCCCATTCATGGTTGCAACATACATGCAGCATCCCACAACAAGATCACCAACACCCTACAACACCTTGATGAATCACATAACACCAACAACAACCAACAGGAATCTGCAGAACACCATCAACCAATAGAGTGCAAGCCTACTGTTTATTTTGTTGATTGGTTCTTGTTTGATTGTTTTTGTCCAGGTGGAAAAAATCCATCAACTTCCAACAGGCAGCACTCACTATGGCTGTTTCTCAACAATGAAACTACACCAGATGAGGAAACCAAACAACCACTGCTGGAGCAACTGTTGGAACCAACAAGAGCTCCACTACCTTTGTGTTTTCTTGTTTGTTTATGCAGGGTGCTGGAGCATCACTGCAAACTCTAACAAGATGCAATTGCACAAGGCATGTACTATAACAGCAGCAGCTTACTTGAAAGATCTTCAACCATTTCCATCACACAACAACAACCCTAAATCCCTTGCAGATACCAGAGCAACAACAATAGTACTTGTTTGTGGTCCAACTGATTCTGCAGGTCACACAGAAGCTCCATATGCATCAACCACTCAACAGCATCAGCAACAACACAAGCTAAAAGAGATAATTGGAGGCGTTAGGCGAACGACATTGAATTCAGCTGCCTTAAGCCTAAAGAGAGGGCCTTTAGTAATTTGGATCCTCCAACTTGGGAAACAAGCCTTCAAACTTTGCATGGCTAAAGGAAAGGATTAAAGGTTCAGCTCAGATGGACAAGTGGAGACGTTAGTCGAGCGACTTGGAAAATGATAACACTCTCCAAAGCTCTTACTGAGGTCCCTTCTTTAATGCTAGTCTGTGTACACTATGTTTTGCTTGGGCTTGCTTGCTGTATTATTGCAGGTGTCTGGAGTGATATATCAGCATTCTTCAACAACAAATACATAGAAAAGAGCACAACTACAACTTCTACACACCCTACAACCTCTAATCAGCAGGGCAGCAGGTGCATGGTGAGGAGTAACTTGTGGACCTGTCCAAAGGCCCCCAAACTTTGCAGGATTGCAGAATATATTATTTTTATAAGGCCCAAGAAATTTCAGCCCAAACGGATAATTGGAGATGTTAGGCGAGCGAGCTTGAAACAATCAGCTGTCTTAAGCTTAAAAAGGAAGAATTTTGCTAACTGGAAGCTCCAACTTGGGAAACAAGCCTTCAAACCTTGCATGTCTAAAGGAAAGGATATATATGCAAACTCCAGAAAGTTTCAGCTCAAACGGATAAGTGGAGACGTTAGTCGAGCGACATGGAAAATGCTAACAGGCTCCAAAATTCTCTTTGAGATCCATTCTTTTCTATTAACCTGTACAGGTCTTTGCTTGTCCTTGGTTATTTGTTGTGTATTTGCAGGTTGTTGGAGATATACACCAATATGCTTTAACAACAAATACATAGAGGACAACACTGCTACAGGACTATCCATGACTGAAACAAAAGGATTGTGCAGAAATGGAGACCCCTCTTGTTTTTGGTGCTTGTTTGACTGTATGTATTCCTTTGATTGTTTTTGTTTAGGTGCAATAACTACTGGGGAGCCACACACAAGCAACCTGAACCAGATCACAAGAGAGGATTTTCTTTTCTGTGAAGCATGCTCCAACAAGTTCCTTAATCACTACTCCACCTATACCTTCTCCAATAGCTCAACAACTACAGCAGCTCCATGTGCAAAATGGAACTGCTATGAGGGATGCAATAACCTAGGGCTTCTATAGAGCAGTATACTCACATTGCCATCCATACTCTCTATTATCAACACACCACAGCAACAACTACACCAACCTGCAGCAAACAAGGAACAAATACAAGCTAGTTACAACAGCATGCAGATCTCTTTGGTTGTGTGGTTTGTTGGTTTTGTTTGTCTGTGTAGGTACTCCAAGAAGCTGAACCTGATCACAACAATCTGCAGCAACCATATATTTGGACCCCCATGCAGGTGGTCGAATGCAGCAACACTTGTTCTGATATTCAGGCTCTCAATTTTCTCCACAACAACTCTAAGGCTGTTGGATACTATAGCTCCATATATTTCCTTTCCTTTCAGCCCCCATAGCTGATAATCATGATACTGATGCAATGGCACATTTCACCTGGATTTACTTGGTACGACAAGACTAAAAAGAGCAAAGATGAAAAGAATTTTCCCATCCAATGTGAGATAGAAGTTTCGTATACTTGTTCTTCTTCAATGTAGCTATGTCTGGTACGTAGCATAGTTGGAATAGGACTAGTGTAGGTTACTTTTGTTTTTTCTCATGGAAGGGGAGAGTCTCCCTCATTTATGCTTTCATAGTTGAATTGTACCGGGAGGAGTCCTCTCACAGGTTTACTGCTTTCTAGTTATAGTTAGTCTCTTCTTTGTATCGGGGATGAGTTAGCCGACCTTAATAGGTTAGCCGACTTATGAACCACCATAGGATCGGAGGTAAGGTTTATGTCCCCCTCCTTGTATTTTTATTTTTGATTATTTATGTTAAGGCTTGGGGGTGTTGCTTAACCCCTGACTGTGCACGAGAGGTGGGAGCCTCGTGTAGGGTCTGTTCCCAAAAAAAAAAAAAAAAAAAAAATGAAATCAAGAACAAGGAATCTTCAATCCACAATGACAATCAACCAATCAAACTAAAATACACTAAGTTAGACTAACCTAAAGGGATTCCACCCTTGAACTACACTCTTTAAAGAGTTTCTTCATTCAACATCCAAAATCTCCCTCCCTAAAATGAAAAGAATACTATTTATCTTAAGGAAATAAAGAAGATACATTTTTTTATAATTTTACCCTTAATGAGATAAGGACCTTGTTTGGTTGCCTTCTTTTATGAATTCTTGAAATTAAGAAATGGTCAGCTGCACACATAGTCTTTTTTCTCCATTTTCTTTCTTTCATTGGCCTTCCACACATTGTATGTATTCCTTTGGCATCCTTCAATCTCCTTCATAGATTCATTTCTCATAAATATCACTTATAGGTCTTGTATATCTTTTGCTTGACTATCCATATCATTATCAGTGTGGGTGACATTTATAGAAAGACTTCTATAGAAGCAGGATGAAGTTAAGAGAAGTATCTCAGAATGAAGCCTTAGAAGGAAACTTAGTACCTAAACTTGGAGAGTTCAGTGGGCATGTGATTAGCATTTTTTGAGTATTATAGATTAAATCAAATATAGACCAGCTTAGACAGGGTGGAATTGGTCCATAGTGTTAGAATATAGGCTTTAGACCTCAGGGGGAAATGATAAGTTGAGGGACCAAGTCAAGTGATGATAATGACATGCATAGCATAAATCAAATAAAATCTTTAGATGAGCTTGATGGACACCAAATAAAGCCATAAAATGTGTGGAAAGTCCATCAAAGTGAAGAGAAAGAAGAAAGAGGCCATGTGTGCAAATGGTCATCTCATAAATTCAAGAATTCACAAAAGAAGGCAACCAAACAAGGCCCTTATCTCATTAAGGGTAAAATTGTAAAAGAAAGTGTCTTCTTTATTTCTTAGTATAAATAGTACTCTTTTAAATTTAGAAAAGGAGATCTTTGATGTTGAATGAAGAAACTCTTTAAAAAGTGTAGTTTAAGCGTGGATTCCCTTTAGGTTAGTTTAGTTTAGTGTAGCTAAATCTAATTAGTCATGAGTGAATTTCCATTGATGATTGAAGACTTCTTTCCCTTGATATCATATTGAGTCACTTATTTGTGGATTTCAAGTAAGTTTCTCTTTTCTATTGAATCAAGTTTCTCTTACGCCTTGGTTAATTGTAGATTTAATTAGCCTTGTTTCTTCCTTTCTCATCCCTTATTTCTCATCTATCTTACTTTGTGTTGTTTAAATTCCGCATTTAATTTTGATTGGATTCATCCCTTATCACTTCTAATACCGCTTCTTTCCCTTAGAGCTAAGGGAGACAAAGATCCAAGAGTTCATCAATCTTCACCAAGGGGGCATGAGTGTGAGGGAATATGCTCTCAAGTTTACTAAATTGTCTAAGTATGCTCCATTTATGGTCTCTGACCCAAGGTCAAGGATGAGCAAGTTCATTTTTGGTGTTTCTAGTTTGGTATCCAAAGAGTGCAAGATGGTCATGTTGGTCAAAGAAATATACATCTCCCGACTCATGACATATGCGAAACAAATTGAGGATAAGAAGTTGAGGGAAAGGTCAAGAGGGTTTGAGAAAGCTAGAGTTGATGGTGGAGGGTTTAATCCTCAAAGGTCCGATTATGGTACTAGTGGCAAGGGCAGAGGTGGGCAACGATTCTTGGGGAAAGGTTCCACCAATGACCCTCTTCTAAGGTTCAACAATACAAGAATGCTAGACCCGTAGTTCCAAGAGAGAATATTGGTGCCCAAACTTTCCCCGCTTGCAAGAACTATGGAAGGAAACACAAAGGGGAATGCTTAGCTAGCTCTAATGCATGCTTCAAATATGGTAAACTAGGTCATCATGCTAGAGATTGTAGAGGTGGTGGTGGTGTTAGGTCTCAAGGCTAATTTTCTCATGGTCAACAATCTCAAGGAGATGGCTAATGCACCAACCGCTTTTATGTTTTGCATGGGAGACAAGAAATTGAAGAAGCACCCAATGTGGTTACCGGTATGTCAAAGGTCTTTAATTTTGATGTGTATGCATTAATAGATCTGGGTGAAAATTTGTTATTTGTTACTCCATTCATAGCTAATATATTTGATGTGTTACCCAAAATGTTAGTAGAGCTTTATTTGGTGTCTACCCCCATTGGTGAGTCAGTTGTTGCTAGAAAGATCTATAAAAGTTGTCTTGTGTCTATCTTACATAAAGTTGTTCCTAGTGATCTCATAGAGCTTGACATGGTAGACTTTGATGTTATCCATGGGATGGATTGGTTGTATGTAACTTATTTCTCTATAGATTGTAGGACTCATTGAGTCAAGTTTCAATTCCCAAAAGATTTTATTCTTGAATGGAAGATTCATGATTCGGTAGTGAAAGGTAGGTTCATTTCTTGTCTTAAGGCTCAAAAGTTGATTTCTAAGGGTTGCATATATCACAGTGTGAGGGTTAGTATGTTGACTCTGAAAGTCCTTCCATTGAGTCGGTCCTCATAGTTAATGAGTTTTTTGATGTATTTTCCGATGACCTTCTCAATGGCCCTCCCTAAAAGGAAGTTGATTTTGGTATCAATCTTTTCCCCGATACCCAACATATCTCCATTCCTCCTTAACTAATGGCCCAAGCAAAACTAAAGGAGCTAAAGGAACAATTGAAAGACTTGTTAGAGAAAGGATTCATTAGGCCAAGTATTTCACCATGGGGTGCTCCCGTGTTATTCGTGAGAAAGAAAGATGGGTCTTTTCGAATGTGCATAGATTACCATCAATTGAACAAGGTGACCATTAAGAACAAGTAACCAATCCCAAGGATAGATGGCTTTTTTGATCAATTTCAAGGGTCAAGTCATTTCTCAAGGTTGATCGCTGGTCCGTCTATCATCAACTAAGGGTGAGGGAGTGTGACATTCCCAAGATGGCTTTTCGAACAAGTTATGGGCACTTTAAGTTTGTAGTAATATCATTTGGATTGATGAATACGCTGGCAATTTTCAAGGACTTAATGAACAAGGTATTCAAATCCTACCTTAATATATTTGTGTTGGTCTTTATTGATAATATTTTAATTTATTCTCGGGGTGAAGAAGAGCATAATAATTTTTTAAGAGTTGTTCTTCAAATCTTGAGGGATAGTCAATTATTTGCAAAGTTTAGTAAATGCAAATTTTGGTTGAGAGAGGTGGCATTTCTTGATCACATAGTGTCTGGTAAGGGGATCAAGGTTGATCATAAGAAAAGGAAGGCCATCAAAATTGGCCTAGACCATTGTCTCCTTCAAACATCAGGAGTTTTTTGGGTCTAGTCAGGCATTATAGAAGGTTTGTTGAAGTATTCTCTTCCATCTCATATTCTATGACAAGGTTGACTCAAAAGAAGGTAAAGTTTCTATGGACAGATGATGTGAAAAGAGTTTTCAAACCTTGAAATATCGACTTACCTCCGCTCCTATTTTGACTCTACCAGAAGGCTTAGAAGGGTTTGTAGTTTATTGTGATGTTTTAAAGATTGGTTTGGGTTGTGTCATGATGTAAAACAATAAAGTTATAGCTTATGCTTGTAGACAATTAAATATGCATGAGCGTAACTACCCTACCCATGACCTGGAGTTAGCGTTCATTGTATTTGCTCTAAATATTTGGCGGTATTATCTTTATAGGGTACATGTGAATGTGTTCACTGATCACAAAAGTCTCCAATATGTGATCACTCAAAAGGACCTCAATTTAAGGCAAAGAAGGTGGCTTAAACTCCTCAACAATTATGACATGAGTGTGCATTATCATTCGGGAAAATCCAATGCAATTACTGATGTACTTAGTAGAGTGTCTATGGGGATTGTGGCTCATATTGATGAAGGAAAGAGAGAATTGGTCAAGGATGTTCACCAGTTGGCTAGATTAGGGGTGAAGTTGAGTAGTTTTGATGATAGTGGAATGGTTTTTCATAATGGGTCCTAGTCATCTTTGGTGGTGGATGTTAAGTCAAGACAAGACCTTGACCCGACATTAGTAGATCTAAAGAAGTTGGCGAAAAAAAAGAAAGTAGAAGTCTTTTCACAAGGGGAAGATGGAGTACTACATTACCAAGGCTGGTTATGCGTTCCGGATGTGGATGGCCTAAGGAATTTGATTTTGAAATAGGCTCATAATTCTTCATACTCTAGTCATCCCAGTTCAATAAAAATGTACCAAGACTTAAACGAGCTTTCTTGCTGGGGTGGCATGAAAAGGATATAGCAAGGTTTGTGGCAAAATGTCTGAATTGCCAATAAATTAGGGCCGAACACCAAAGGCTAGGAACCCAAGACCTTGAAATCCCCACTTGGATTGGAAAGATGTGAACATGTACTTTTTAGTGGGTTTGCCTCATACTCAGAAATGTCACGATTCAATTTGGGTGATTGTTAATAGAATGACTAAGTCAGATCACTTTCTATAGGTCAAGACTTCCTATAGTGCTGAGGATTATACTAAATTGTATATTCGGGAATTATTGAGGCTGCACGGTGTGCCTTTGTCAATTACCTCAAATTATAGTACCCAATTCACTTCCTATTTTTGGAGATCATTCAAAGAGGTCTTGGTACCAAGGTCATTCTAAGCACTGCATTCCATCCTCGAACCGATAGATAAGCCAAACGGACAATTCAAAAACTATAGGATATGTTAAGGGATTGCGTGTTTGATTTCAAAGGAAGTTGATATAATCACCTACCGCTGATCGAGCTCTCCTACAATAATAGCTACCACTAAAGCATTAAGATGGCACTGTTTGATGTCTTGTATGAGAGACAATGTAGATCTTCAGATGGTTGGTTTAAAGTAGGTGAGATGACCTTTTTGGGTCCTAATTTGGTGCTTGATGCTTTGTAGAAGGTGAGAGTAATTAGAGAAAGGTTGAAGCTCAAAGTCGTCAAAAGTCCTATTTCGATACTAGGATAAGGGATCTTGAGTTTAATGTGGATGATTGGATATATTTGAAGATTTCACCCATGAATTCTATAGTTCAGTTTGGTAAAAAAGGGGAATTGAGCCCTAGGTATGTATGTCCTTATAGTATTTTGAGATGTGTTGGAAAGGTTGCTTACAAGTTGGAGTTGCCTTTGAAAATGACTATGGTTCATCCGGTGTTTCATGTATCTATGTCTAGAAAATATGTGGGTGATCCTAGTTTCATTATTCCATTGAAAGTAGTGAATGTTAAAGAAAACTAGACCTATGAAGAGGTTTTGATTGAAATTTTGAATCGGCAAGTTGAGAGAATGAGGAATAAAGAAGTTGCATCCATTAAAGTCCTTTGGAGGAATCAACAAGTCAAAAATTCTACATGGGAAGCAGAAACGGATATGATGAAGTGATACCCTCATCTTTTTTACTCTACTCAAGCCTAAGGTACTAATTTATTCATGAATTGCTTCAAACTCCTATGTTTTAGATTTTTCTAAGTCTTGATATGTATGCATGTTCATGAAGTGAGTTTTAACGTCATGTTTTATGCTAAGTTTAAAGATCTCATGTTCTATGCATTTCAAGTGTCATTGTATTCATGTTGGGTTGCTAGTTCTTGTGCCATGTCCTTTTATATAGTAATGATTCCCATTCGAGGATGAATGTTCTCAAGGAGGAAATATTGTAAGACCCCAGGAATTTGAAAAATCCTAAAAATGACGAACAAAAAATGAAAGTGTTAAGAAATGAAAAATAACTGGCACCAGGTATCGACCATTGAAGGCTATCATGGGCTGTGGTACTCACCAAGCCTCGTGGTGAGCCACCGTGGTGGTGATTCAAAGACTTAGACCTGCAAGAAAGGGACCATGATGAGGGACCATGGACCTTGGTGAGCACCATGGACTATGAGTCCCTACATGGTGACCCCTCACCAAGGCCCCCAAGATACTCTCCAAGTCAAGGACCATAGAGGATCACCACGGGACGTGGAGCTCTTCAAAGACCGTGGTGTGATCTGTGGTGGTCATTTCTAAAGGCCCTCTTGTAGGACCTACACCACGGCCAAGGTTCACGGGCTGTGATGCCTTCCATGGACTGTGAAGGTCTCCGTAGAGGAAGTTTAGAGACTTTTCCTGCGGACTTCCAAATCTTTTCCTCAAGTTCTTTTCCGTGGGACACCACCACGGACTATGGTGAGCACCACAGACCTTGATAGGTCCTCAATGAGGCCCAGTCCGGCCATATTTAAAAGGGGCATTTAGGTCTTTTCGGAGTTTTAATAATAAAGTGAGGTCTTTTTGAAGGCAGGATTCACCTATCTAAAGTACCCTAAGCCTTTCTACACTCATTCACTCTCACTCAAAGTTCTAAGACCCAAACCCTCACCTCTCCAATTCTCTCAAGTCTTTCTCTTCATCAAGAAATCTAGAGTTCATTCCAAGAAGATCAAGACTTCAATTCTTTAAAGATTGCATTAGGGTTTCATTCCCCAAGGTATGTGGGTCTCACTAATGGGTTCCTCCACCCCTGGAGCCCAAATGTTTTTTTCAACTTAGTGTTTCAATTTTAATTAATGAAATCTTATGGGATTTTATATGCCAGAGAAAGAGATATAATGCATTGAAGGCCAATCAAAGAAAGAGGACGGAGAAAAGAGGCTATGTGTGCAAGTGGCCATCACTTAATTTCAAGAATTCATAAAAGAAGGCAACTAAACAAGACCCTTATCTCTTTAAGGGTAAAATTATAAAAGAATGTGTCTTCTTTATTTTCTTAAGATAAATAGTAAATTTTTTTCATTTTAGGGAGGAGATTTTGGATGTTGAATGAAGAAACTCTTCAAAGAGTGTAGTTCAAGGGTGGTTTCCTTTAGGTTAGTCTAGTTTAGTCTAGCTAAATCTCAATTAGTGATGGGTGAATTTCCATTGTTGATTGAAGACTTCTTGCCCTTGATTTCATATTGAGTCACTTATTTGTGGATTTCAAGTAAGAGTCTCTTTTCTATTGAATCAAATTTCTCATCTCTCTTACTTTGTGTTGATTAATTACGCATTTGATTTCAATTGGCTTTATCCCTAATTGGAACCTTATCATTTGGTATCAGAGCTTAGGTTTAGATTTGTTTTCACAAATCTAAGTCTTGGAATTTAATCTATCCAAAAATAGAAAAAAAAACTCCAAAATTTCGTCCAAAAAAATTTGGAGATTATTTTGTTTTGATTTATTGTTTTTGACACTAGATTCTTGTTCCCTTGTGTTTTTTGAGTCTAGGTTTTAAGGGGAAGCTAATCCTAAATTTTGAGTCAATTTCAAGTTGATTTGAAGGTGTTGGCAATTGGTGTGTGTTCTTGGTGTTCTAGGTGTTCTTAAAGATCTTCAATTGTTCTTGAAGAAGAAGAAGACCAAACGGTACATTTGATTCATTATTCTCAAGTCAAAGTTAGTCAAGTTGTTTGTTGGCCCCACTAGTGGAAGTTGAAAAAAAAATCAAAATTAAAAAAAAATAAATTTCAAAAAAAAATCCACGTGGACTGCCACATCAGCAAAAACTTGCCAATGCAACAGCCACGCGGGCACCAATTCAAAGCCAACACATCACATGTCAGCGCCAACTCCTCCAGAAGCGCCACACGGCTCGTGGAGCCCAACTTCAGAGACTACAATGTGCAGATTTTTCCTTAAGAGGCCAAAAATATTCTAAGTATGGAACGTTTTTTTGGACCTAAATGTTTTTTTCAAGTGTCCAAACTTCATGATTTTTTTTCTACGCTCTTTTTTCTTCAATTTCCCAACTATTTATCAATTAATTAACATCTTTAATTACTTTTTAACTAGTTTTAATCATCAAATCAAACTCTTTCAAGTGATGAACTTTTTTTGCTTCAAAATTTTTCGAAGTGTCTGAATTCAATTTTTCTTCTTCTACACTCATTTTTCATCCATTTGCCAACTATTTAACTACTTATTAACATCTTTAATTACTTCTTAACTAGTTTATAAATATTAAATCATCTCTTTGACTCTTCAAATTAAGTAACAACAAGCAACTTCTTCTACTTTTGTTACTTAGTTTTTTTTAGTCTGATTTTTTGTGCCTTTTCTTCTACTTTTCTTCTTTTAATTCATGTTCTTAAGGTTCCTTTGAGTCATATTTCTTTCAAGAGTAAAAAAAATTCACTCCACCACAAAGAATTAGTGATCTTGTGAATTGATTGGGTAAAGGTAACTCTATCAATTTTGGGAAGTCTCTTTAGGAAGGTGAGTGTGAGTTCAAATATGAGAGGTGTGAGGAATTTTTTCACTAAACTTGTTTTATAAGTTTTGTAGGTTGGTACAAGTTGATAAAAATAAAGAATTTCATTCGTAAGTTCAGAATATTATGGAGATAACATTAGTGAATATGCTTGTAGCAATGCGAGCTATGAGCATGGTGAGAATGAGTCTTGTGAGGGCTATAATGGTCCTTATGAGCATGTTAATAGGGCTAATGAGTATGATGGTGAGTCCTATGAGGGATATGATGGTCCATGGGATAATAAACAACATGGTGGTGAGAACTACTCTGGGGACAATTATGAGATAAATAGAGCTTATGGATCTTGTGATGATGTTAAAAGGGTAGAAGGAACTTATTGTGTATACCATTTTCAAGATAAAGGTTCTCAAACTTCACACCATAGTTATGATGGCAATGTGAGATACAATACTTTCTCCCATAGGTCTTATATGAATCCTTTGAGCAAAATCTAAATGGAAATAGAAGTTTTGAGGTTGAATTTCCTTCCTCATCTTGTGCTACTCCCTAACCTAAGAAAAAAGGGATAGATGTATGGGAGGGGCCATTTCAATATCTTCGTGTGGATCATAGAAGAGGTACAATCCCTACTTCTCAGAATTTAATAACTTATTCTTCTCATCCTAGTTCCAATGTTTCTTGTTCTCTGTATGGTGATGAGGTTGGAGGTAGAATTTGGAGGTATACTAAGCCATGAAGTAGTAGAATTAGGAGAAACCTTTACCACATTGAGACAAGATTTTGATGATTTCTTGCGGATGTTTGAAAGGTTCAAGTCTATGGTACAAGATAGATAAGCTATTCATCATGAAGTTGAGCCTAAGGAGTTGCTTTGGGAAATAAAGCAAGCCACTCATTATAAAGATGAACCGAAGGAGTTGTGCATGGAAGTCAAAACATCCACTCCTTATGAATCAAATTGGAAGCTAGACTTGAAGGCATTTTTCAACCCTTCACAAGAAATCCTTGGCACTTGTCCTAACTCCCACAAAATTGAGAGATAAAAGATTGAGAGGAGTAAGGGTGAGAAAAGTGACAACTCTAGAATGGAAAAAAGAGAGGTTGTGTGGAGTGATGTGAGAGGGTTGTCACAACCTTATGCTAACTCATGTAACTTTTCTTTCTCTAGTTGATTTAATGGTTTTGTAGGTGTCCTTGGAGCAAGCCTAGTGAAGACCATCAAAATGTGAAGAATCATGAAGTCCTTGAAAGCTTCCAAAAGGAGAAAATCTTCTCCAATGTTGACAAACAAGGTGAAGAAACTTCTTCTTATGAGCTAAAAGGTAACAATGCTAACTCTTACACTTCCTTAAACTTAAAAATCATTGTGTAGCTAGTAGCCAATTGAGTATAAATGATAGCATATTTATATGTGAGCATAGTGAGTCTTTACCTTGTGATGTTCTTGATATCACATTGTGATGTGATAATAATATCCTTGTTGTGAGTGAGAAAATACTAGGTGATCCTATCGATGACCGGATTGACTCTTCTAGTAAGGTCAATTTGTGTCCACCTAGTGTTGGCACTTGTAGCTTGAATAAGGATACATTTTCATGTGGTTAAAGTGATCCTACACTAGTTGATCCTTTTGATGACCAAGTTGATTCTTCTAGTAAGATCAATTTGTGTCCACCTAGTATTGACACTTATGCTTTGAATGAATCCTTAGACCTTAATACTATTTCTTGTTTTTCTCATGAGAATCTTGAGGTAGAATGTGTGTTTAAGGATAATCTCTTATTTGATAATGACATAAATCTTGAGAGTGTTCATAGTAGAATGCCTTATAATGTTGGTAGTGTATCCACTCTTGAAGGCTATCAATTATTTGAGAATCCACTATGGTGTGATGACACACTTTCCAAAGATGAAAATTTACTCTTTGAAGATGATGTTACATTTATTGGAGAGGGTGGTGTTAAAATAGAGGTGATGATTATGTGACAATTGCTACTTCTTTCTTATGTGTTCCAATCCTTCATGTGAGTCTTAATCGTTTTGTATATAAAGTAGAGTCTAAACTTGGAAATACTTTGATTGAAGTTCATTTAAGTGACATATTTCTTTACTACTTGTTTGTATATGATGATGCTTAAGCTTTTGAGTGGAGTATGTTGTTGGAAGATAAGAGTGAAAACCGGGCAAATAGGGGTGTACTTGACCTATGTTCATGGATTTCATTTCCATTTGACCCCGGTTATGAGTTGAATGGTGGCACTTGTGTGGTGATGCTTGGTCAAGATGACAATCACTATTTAGATGAATTTGTTCGCACCTTTTCCTATGATGAAAAGTCCTTCTTGAGGGTTTACAATCTACTTGAGGCCTATATTATGTATGGGTAAGGGTAGTTTTCTTACCCCTTTCTTTACTACATCTTTGCATATGATGCTATTCATGATCTTACTTATTGTGCATCTTATGGGGGTAGGAGTTATTTGTTAAGAGAAAGTGAGGTTTATCCTAAATTCATCATGTTGTCTTTGTGTGTTTCATCTTGTGATGTAATGAGTGCTAGGATCATTGAACCTAGTTGTGATCTTGCATATAGAAACACCTTAGATGACCCCAATATGTGTGGCACCTTTCTCTACTATTTGTTTGCATATAATGAGTCTCATACTTATCATAGATGTGCATTTTATGTGGGTTGGGACTTCATTGAGGTCTACACTTGTTTGTATGACACGATTATATGGACCTTCTATCATTTTGACCTCGGTAAACATTTAGGATTATTTGACCTTAAAGTAGTACCATCATTTGAGTGGTATTATCCTTTTGATGTGAGGAACAACCAATTTCCTTATGCTCCACCTATGAACTTAATAGTCATTATAATGGAGGATACTTGGTTGTTCTTTGGGATTGAGTCTCCTTGGTGTAATTCTTTTTGTGCTAACCATTATACTAATCTTCATACTATGAGGAATTCTTAGTTGTTTGTCTTTCTTATTCTTTTACAAGATTTGGATTCGAGGACAAATCCTTTTCAAGAAGGAGAGGATGATAACAACATGGATAGTCAAGCAAAAGAGCTCCAAGACCTACAAGTGATACTCATGAGAAAGGAAGATATGGAGGAGCTTTAACTATGCCGAAGGAAACATATAATGCATTGAAGGCCAATCAAAGAAAGAGGATGGAGAAAAAAGGCTATGGGTGCAAGTGGCCATCTCTTAATTTCAAGAATTCACAAAAGAAGGCAACCAAATAAGGCCCTTATCTCTTTAAGGGTAAAATTGTAAAAGAATGTGTCTTCTTTATTTCCTTAAGATAAATAGTAGTCTTTTTATTTTAGGGAGGAGATTTTGGATATTGAATGAAGAAACTCTTTAAAGAGTGTAGTTTAAGGGTGGTTCCCTTTAGGTTAGTCTAGTTTAGTCTAGCTAAATCTCAATTAGTGATGGGTGAATTTCCATTGTTGATTGAAGACTTCTTGTCCTTGATTTCATATTGAATCACTTATTTGTGGATTTCAAGTAAGTTTCTCTTTTCTATTGAATCAAGTGTTTTCCCCCTTGGTTAATTGTATATTCAATTAGCCTTTCTTACTTCGCTTCTCATTCCTTATTTCTCATCAATCTTACTTTGTGTTGATTAATTACGCATTTGATTTCAATTGGCTTTATCCCTAATTGGAACCTTATTAGTCCTTAAGTAAACTCTCATGCTACATTAACTATGCGCCAACATAGGAGCCCTTGTCGTCTTAGGCTAGTGAATCCACAAACATCCATTCAAGTTAATGTTAAATAAATGAATAAAGTTGATGGAGCTTTACCCGACAAGTAGTCTCACCATGCTAATGTATGGGGTTATGTTGGATTCCATGTAATAGCTCGTATGGTCTTAAATATCGGTTATAGTCCCCAAAATGAATGTTTCAAATGTTATTTACATGAATGATTATGCATGCATGGCATTATATTTCATACTACATTAATGTCCTAATGTTTCTTCAATGTTAAGCATACATATATACTTAGTACATTCAAAGTACTAAAGCATACTCTATTGCCTACATAATATTGCCTCTTTTCTTCTACTTTGCTTCTCTTAATTCATGTTCTTAAGCTTCCATTGAGTCATTTTTCTTTCAAGTCACAAAAATCCACTCCACCACAAATAATTTGTGATCTTGTGAATTGATTGGGCAAAGGTAGTTCTCTATCAACTTTGGGAAGAAACTTTAAGAAGGTGGGTGTGATTTCAAATACAAGAGGCATGAAGACTTTTGCCACTAATCTTTTTTTATAAGTTTTGTAGGTTGGTACAGGTTTATAAAAAGGAAGAATGTCATCCATAACTTTCAAATATTATGAGGATGACATTATTAAATACGCTTGTAGCAATGCGAGCTACGAGCATGGTGAAAATGAATCTTGTAAGGGCTATGATTCTCCTTATGACCATGGTAATGGGGTTCATGAGTATGATGGTGAGTCCTATGATGGATTTTATTTTCCATGGGATAATGAACAATATTGTGGTGAGAAATACTACTCTATAGATGATTATGAGATAAATGGAGCTTATAGCTATTGTGATGATGTTGAAAGGTTAGAAGGACCTTATTGTGTATATCATTGTGAAGATGAATGTTCTCAAACTTCACACCATGGTTATGATGGCTATGTGAAGTACATTACTTTCTCACATAGATCTTATGAATCCTTGGAACGGAATCTAAATGGAAATGGAAGTTGTGAGGTTGAATTTCCTTCTTCATCTTGTGCAACTTCCTATCCTAAGAAAGAAGGCATAGATGTATGGGCGAGACCATTTCAAAGTCATTGTGTGGGCCGTAGAAGAGGTACCTTCCCTACTTCTTGTAATTTAATAACTTATTCTCATCCTAGTTCTAATGTTTCATGTTTTCAGTATGGTGATGAGATTGGAGGAAGAGTGGGAGGAACACTAAACCATGAAGTAGTAGAGTTAAGAGAATCATTTACCACATTAAGGCAAGATTTTGATTATTTCTTGAGGATTTTTGAAAAGGTCTAGTCTATGGTACAAGAAAGACAAGTTACTCATCATGGAGTTGAGTCAAAGGAGTTGCTTTTGGAAACAAAGCAAGCTACTTTTTGTGAAGATAAAGCAAAAGAACTGCGTATGGAAATCAAAACGCCCACTCCTTGTGTATCAAAGTGGAAGCTAGACTTGAAGGGATCTTTTAATCCTTCACAAGGAATCCTTGGCACTTGTCCTAACTACCATAAAATTAAGAGACAAAAGATTGAAAGGAGTAAGGGTGTGAAAAGTGACAACTCTAGGGTGGAAAAAGAAAAGGTTGTGTGGAGTGATATGAGAGGGTTGTCATAACCTTATCCTAACTCATGTAACTTTTCTTTCTCTAGTTGTTTTAATGATTTTGTAGGTGTCCTTGGAAGAAAGCCTAGTGAAGAACCTCAAAATATGAAGAATCATGAAGTCCTTGAAAGCTTCCAAAAGGAGCAAATGTGCTCCAATGTTGATAACCAAGGTGAAGAAACTTCTTCCTTTGAGCTAAAAGGTAACAATGCTAACTCTTACACTTTCTTAAACTTGGAACATCATTGTGTGCCTAGTATCCAATTGAGTGTAAATGATAGGTTGTATATATGTGAGCATAGTGAGTCTTTACCTTGTGATGTTCTTAATAGAACCTTGTGGTGCGATGATAATATCCTTGTTGTGAGTGAGCAAACACTCGTTGATCCTATCGGTGATCCGATTGAGTCTTCTAGTAAGGTTAATTTATGTCCAGCTAATGTTGGCACATGTAGCTTGAATGAGGATACATTATCATGTGTTAAAAGTGATCCTACACTAGTTGATCATTTTAATGACCGGGTTGATTCTTCTAGCAAGATCAATTTGTGTCCACCTAGTGTTGGCACTTATGATTTGAATGAATCCTTAGACCTTAATATTATTTTTTGCTTTTCTCATGAGAATCTTGTAGAATGTGTGCTTAAGGATAATCTCTTGTTTGATGATGACATGACCCTTGAGATGCGCATAGTGGAATGCCTTATAATGTTGGTAGTGTATCCACTCTTGAAGGCTATCAATTATTTGAGAATCCACTATGGTGTGATGACACACTTTCCAAAGATGAAAATTTATTCTTTGAAGATGATGTTATATTTATTGGAGAGGGTGGTGTTAAAATAGAGGTGATGATTATGTGACAATTGCTACTTCTTTCTTATGTGTTCCAATCCTTCATGTGAGTCTTAATCGTTTTGTATATAAAGTAGAGTCTAAACTTGGAAATACTTTGATTGAAGTTCATTTAAGTGACATATTTCTTTACTATTTGTTTTCATATAATGATGTTCAAACTTTTGAGTGGTATATTCCTTTTAATGTGAGGAATATCCAATCTGAGTCTCCTTGCTTTAACGTTTTTTGTGCAAACTATTGTACCAAACCTCATGCTATGAGGATATATTTGTTGTTTGACCTTTTCATGGTTTTTCAAGGTTTGGATTCGAGTATGAATCCTTTTCAAGAAGGAGAGGATGATAGAGGCCTGGATAGCATAGATCAAATGAAATCTTTAGAGTAGATTTGTGGAAACCAAATAAAGACATGCAATGTATAGAAAGTCCATAAAAGTGAAGAGAAAGAAGAAAGAGGCCATATGTGAAAATGGTCAACACATAAATTCAAGAATTTAAAAAAGAAGGCAACCAAACAGGGCCCTTATCTCATTAAGGGTAAAACTATAAAAGAAAATGTCTTCTTTATTTTTTAGCATAAATAGTTGTCTTTTTCATTTGGAAAAGCATATTTTTGATGTTGAATGAAGAAACTCTTTAAAGAGTGTAGTTTAAGGGTGGATTCCATTTAGGTTAGGTTGTTTAGTATAGCTAAACTAAATTAGTGGCGGGTGAATTTCCATTATTGATTGAAGACTTCTTGCCCTTGATTTCATATTGAGTCACTTATTTGTGGAATTCAAGTAAGTTTCTCTTCCCCCATGGTAAATTGTAAATTCAATTAGCCTTCTTTCTTCCTTTATCATCCCTTATTTCTCATCTATCTTACTTTGTGTTGCTTAAATTCTGCATTTAATTTTGATTGGATTCACCCCAATTGAAACCTTGTCACTTTTAAGACCTCTTCTTTCCCTTGTAGCTAAGAGATGCAAAGATCCAAGAAATATCAATCTTCGTCGGAGGGGCATAAGTATGAGGGAAAATGCCCTCAAGTTCCTAAATTTTCAAAGCTTAGTGAGGACTTTTTTCACTAACCTTGTTTTCTAAGTTTTGTAGGTTGGTACAAGTTGATAAAAAGGAAGAATGTCATCCATAACTTTGGAATATTGTGAAGATGACTTTAGTGAATATGCTTGTAGCAATGCGAGCTCGAGCATAGTAAAAATGAATCTTGTGAGGGCTATGATGCTACTAATAACCATGGTAATGGGGCGCATGAGTATGATGGTGAGTCCTATGATGGATATGATTTTCCATAGGATAATGAACAATATGGTGGTGAGAAATACTACTCTGTAGATGATTATGAGATAAATGGAGCTTATAGCTATTGTGATGATATTGAAAGGTTAGAAGGACCTTATTGTGTATATCATTGTGAAGATGAATATTCTCAAACTTCACACCATGGTTACGATGGCTATGTGAAGTACATTACTTTCTCCCATAGATCTTCTGAATCCTTTGAACGGAATCTAAATGGAAATGGAAGTTGTGAGGTTGAATTTCCTTCTTCATCTTGTGCAACTCCCTATCCTAAGAAAGAAGGCATAGATGTATGGGCGAGACCATTTCAAAGTCGTCGTGTGGACCGTAGAAGAGGTACCTTCCCTACCTTTTGTAATTTAATAACTTATTCTCATCTTAGTTCCAATGTTTCATGTTTTTAGTATGGTGATGAGATTGGAGGCAGAGTGGGAGGAACACTAAGCCATGAAGAAGTAGAGTTAACAGAATCCTTTACCACATTAAGGCAAGATTTTGATGATTTCTTGAGGATTTTTGAAAAGGTCCAGTCTATGGTACAAGAGAGACAAGCTACTCATCATGAAGTTGAGTCAAAGGAGTTGCTTTTGGAAACAAAGCAAGCTACTTCTTGTGAAGATAAACCAAAAGAACTGTGTATGGAAGTTAAAACGCCCACTCCTTGTGTATCAAAGTGGAAGCTAGATTTGAAGGGATATTTTAATCCTTCACAAGGAATCCTTGGCACTTGTCCTAACTCCCATAAAATTGAATAAAAAAGATTGAGAGGACTAAGGGTGTGAAAAGTGAAAACTCTAGGGTAGAAAAAGGAAAGGTTGTGTGGAGTGATATGAGAGGGTTTTCATAAACTTATCCTAACTCATGTAACTTTTCTTTCTCTAGTTGTTTTAATGATTTTGTAGGTGTCCTTGGAAGAAAGCCTAGTGAAGAACCTCAAAATGTGAAGAATCATGAAGTCCTTGAAAGCTTCCAAAGGGAGCAAATGTGCTCCAATGTTGATAACCAAGGTGAAGAAACTTCTTCCTTTGAGCTAAAAGGTAACAATGCTAACTCTTACACTTCCTTAAACTTGGAACATCATTGTGTGCCTAGTATCCAATTGAGTGTAAATGATAGGTTGTCCATATGTGAGCATAGTGAGTCTTTACCTTGTGATATTCTTTATAGCACCTTGTGGTGCAATGATAACATCCTTGTTCTGAGAAAACACTCGTTGATCCTATCGGTGATCCAATTGAGTCTTATAGTAAGGTCGATTTGTGTCCAGCTACTTGTCATGACCCAACTCCGTAGGCCATGAATGGTGCCCGAATAGGACACCTATGTACACGTTTGTTATCTATAATCGATCAACACCCATATGACATGAAATTTATACTGACGGAGCGTCATCTCAAATCTATCACATATACGTGTATACCGAAACCACCTATCTCTTGGGGAATCACAATTGTCAAAAGATAAGATAGAATAGTGCGTAAGCCGAAAAGGATGTCATTACATATACAAATGTCTTACTATATACATAAACGCAAGCCGACAAGGCTTCCACTATGAATGGAAACATTCCAAAATATAAGCCATACCAGTACAACTGAACAACATCTATATAAAACCCACATATGTGTCTACAGACCTCTAAGAGTATTAACAATAGCATATGACAGTTCAGGGGCCCTCTGTACCCCTAAATAAAAAAATATATACATCAAGAGATCAGTACCAAAAGTCTGCTCTAGAACGATGGAGTACTCTAAAACAGCTGAGTGGAAATCCTAAGCTAGCCGATCCCCAAACTGATTATCTGTACCTGCGGGTATGAAATGCATCCCCTCGAAGAGAGGGGGTCAGTACAAAATATGTACCGAGTAAATAAAGAATAAAATACCATAAAGGAGATCACATCTGAAATCGAGGTTCAGGAGGCAAGTATAAAAACTAAGAAATCACTGTACCTATATTTTATAAATAAGGTCATACATATTGTGATCATATGCCATACCCAGCCCACTATAGGACTCAGTGAGTAAAGTTATGTATACGTATACCATACCCTGCCCTTCATGGGACTTAGTGCCATAATCATATGGTCATATCATCATAACATCATATTATCATATCATATACCCGACCCTCTAGTAAGGGACTCGGTGTATAATGTAGTGGAATCCATACATGATAACATACCTATCCTATCGTAGGACTCGGTGGATAATACAATAATAATATGTATGAATAGGGTATCATTAGCAACCATGTGTAATTTGATCATTATCGGAGACTTAATAGAATAAGCAAAACAACCCATCATTTGGAAACCAAGACAATAGTCATTCCAAGTACTCTTCTATTGTCATTATGAATTATACCAATTATGGATTATACCAAAATATGAATTATACGACAACATGAGTTATACCAACTAGGACGGCTTGAAGCATACACATGAGTTAAGACATAACAATATAAGTTATGGAAATCAAAAACATTAGCCATCCTAGTATATCCAAGAATAAGGATTTCTTTAAATCTACACATTCGTCGTTTGTTTGTTTCATATGGATCATGTCAAAGAAAGAAAGGTTATCTTTACATACCTTTATCATTCACTTATACACAATATGTATATGCTGCTCAATATTGTCTCAACATATATTAAAATGTTAAGCACTATGGTTAAGCTAGGCAAAGGCATAAAACATACTTTATCATTAGTAGGTTATTTCTAAACATTTAGACAGCACCTCCCCTATACTACTCACTTTTCCCCACTTCCAAACCAGCCATACAATCACCAAAAAACATCAATAGTCACACATTCAAATTCTATGTCAAGACAAGCCAAGATAATATTCAAAAATATCCCAAACAACTCACATAACATTTGACTTTCGTTAATTATCTGTATGACGACTACGATGCTACCGAATTACTCTTAATAGGGTGCAGCCATCACACCTTATCAAAATGATTTATAACAGCCCAATAATTAACCATACAATGCATAATCATAACTATACTTAATCTTTCAATTCAAGACAAGCAGCCACACATTACAACCAACCCTTAACTCAATTAAAACTTCAACTTGACATATCGAATTCTTCCATTCTCATAATATAATCAACTACAATAATAGCTACAATATTAATCGAAATTCATCCATTATTCTTGGCTTAGAACAGCCCCCACACGACCTCAACAGAAATCTAACATTAACATATATAATTCCTTCACTTTTAACACATAATCTCTAACAATAATATCAACAACAACAATCATCCTAATCTAATTCAAGCAACTCCATTTCTATCCATTCTAACACCAACGCTACTCTAATTCAAGCAACTCCATTCTAATCCGTTAAAACTCTAAATAAACTTGTTAACAATGAAAAAGGGACCTTAATATTACCTCAAGTGTAAAGCAACCACATTAACACTTCTCCTTCTTGGCTGATTTGTAGCTCAAATTGAAGGCAACGCGACGTACAATACTTTTCTCTTCAAGAGCTTTGAGATTCGGGGCTTCAATTGTAGTAAATTTTGGTCTTTCTCTCTAGGGTTCTCTTCTGTCACTCTCACTGGAAATTTTTGGACATGTTTTGGTCTAAAATCTGAAGGAAAAGCTGAAAAATTCAATTTAATGGTGTGGGTATTGGGCCTGACCTGAGTTGGAATCGGGTTGAGCCAAATCCACTATTTAGTTCTGCCTGTCAGACTTTAAAAATCTATATCTTCTTATCCTGATATCACATTCTGACCCACAACCTATGGTTGGAAAGCTATTTCAATTATCTACAACTTCCATTTTTATAGTTTTCCCAAATTCCAAAGGGGTTATGGCCTCCCGAAGTCAGATCACCCAAAAATGTGACTTAAAAATTAATCTTTTTGATTGCTTCCACTTTGAATTGGCTCAAGGGTCCTTCTTGGGTTGTGTTTAACTTCACATATATTATCCATATAACTTGTCATTTACAAACAATTCATGTGATTTTAAAATTCAAAATTAAAAGTACTTGAATTTTTGTCCATTAGCTCACGAATAATCCAAGATGAAAACATACGGAATATAATATTCTTCCCCCTTTAGAACACTCTTCCTCGAATGTTAAGCTCACCTCATAAAGTCTTATAAGGAATTTGGGGGAATCTCTTTTAATTCAACAACATATAGTTTCATCTATCAATTAATATAATTAATCTAGAGGTTTAGATTACCTGTAGGCATAGGGAACAAGTGAGGATACTTATCCTTCATCTCCTCCTCGGCTTCGCAGGTCATCTCTTCTCTATTTTTATTTTACCACAATACTTTGATGAAAGCCACATTCATAGTACGTAACCTTCTGACTTAGCGATAGCTATAGGGTTTTCCTCGTAAGAAAGCTCCTCCATCAATTAGATATCATCCACGAGGAATACTTTAGAAGGATCACCAATACATTTGCAAAGCATCGACACGTGAAAGACAGGTTGCACTGCTTCTAAATCAGATGGTAGGTCCAACTCATAGGCAACCTTGCCTATTCTACAAATAACCTGATAAGGGTCAATGTATCTCTAGATAAACTTCCCTTTCTTGCCGAATCTCATTACTCCCTTCATGGGTGAAACCTTCAAAAATACCCAATCACTAACCTAAATCTCTAAGGGTCGACATCAATTATCTGCATATGATTTCTATCTATCTGGGCTGCTAATAACCTTTCCCGAATAAGCTTCACCTTATCAAAAGCTTGTTGAATCATATCGGGTCTGATTAACTTAGCCTCACCGACATCAAACCAGCCAATAAGTGACATACACTTCCTGCCATACAAAGCCTCATACGGTGCCATCTGAATGCTGGAATGATAGCTATTATTATAGGAAAACTCAATAAGTGGAAAATGATCATCCCAACTACCTTTGAAGTCAATAATGCAGGCCCGTAACATATATTCTAGCGTCCGAATACTACATTCAACCAGTCCATTAGGCTGAGGGTGAAATGCTATACTAAGATTTATTTGTGTTCCCAATCCCTTCTGAAATGATCTTCAAAAGCTAGTTGTAAAGTGAGCCCCTCTGTCTTAGATAATAGATGTGAGAATTCCACAAAGTCTCACTATCTCTTTGATATATAACCTCGCATAGTCCTCCGCTGAATATATAATTCTAACTAGAAGAAAGTGGGTTGATTTTGTCAGCCTATCTAAAATCACCCATATAGAATCACACTTCTGTGGAGTTCAAGGTAAGACTGTAACAAAATCCATTTTAATTTCTTCCCACTTCCAAGTTGGGATTTCTATCTCTTGTAATAGTCTTTCTCAATCTTAACCTGTTGGCAATTTAGGCACTAGGCTACAAACTCTACTATGTCCTTCTTCATACCATTCCACCATTATAAACATCTAAGGTCATGATACATCTTTGTCGACCCTGGATGAACAGAATACTGGGCATAGTGTGCCTCTCCCAAAACCTATTGCCATAGACCTACAATCTCAAGTACACATAATCTGCCCTTATATCTTAGCACTCCGTCAGGTGTGATCTCGAATGGGGTCTTTTCCTTTAGAAGGGTTACATCCCGGTACTGTGCCAGACTAGAGTATTCATACTGGCGTTGCTTCACCTCTTTCATGATAGAGGATTTAGCAACTCCTCGAATAGAAGCTCCACCATCACCAAAATCAGCCAAACGGACTCTAAGGTTAGCTAACTGGCAAATCTCATGGACTATATTTTCCTATTCTGGTTGTACATCTGCCAGGCTACCCATGGATTTATGGCTAAGTGCATCTTCTACAATATTTTCTTTCCCTGGATGGTATAGAATATTAACATCATAATCTTTCAACAACTCTAGCCACCTTCTATGCCGCAAATTCAGGTCCTTCTGCTTAAAGATGTATTGGAGACTTTTGTGATCCTATAGATATCAACATGTACATCATATAAATAATGCCTCCATAGTTTCAAAGCATGAATTACTGCTGCTAATTCCAGATCATGAGTTGGATAATTTCTTTCGTATTTCCTTAGTTGCCAGGAGGCATAAGCTATGAGTCTACCATGTTACATCAATACACAACCTAGCCCAACACCAGAAGCATCACAATAAATAACATAGCCATCTAGTTCTTTTGGAAGAGTTAGAACTGGGGCCATAGTCAACTTGTCTTTTAGCAAATGAAAGCTTCATTCACAAGCATCAGTCCACTGGAACTTAGAGGCCTACTGAGTTAGCCTTGTTAAAGGCGCTGAAATTGAAGCAAACTTCTCAATGAATCTCTGTAATATCCTGCTAGCCCAAAAAACTACGTACCTTAGTAGGTGCCGTAGGTCTAGTCCAAGTCTTTACTGCCTTAATTTTCTGTGCATCTACTCGAATATCATCAGCTCCAATAATATTCCCCAAGAATGTTACTGAAGTCAACTAGAATTCACATTTAGAGAACTTAGCATACAACTTCTGGTGCTGGAGCACTCTAAATACCATCGTCAAATAATCTGCGTGCTCCTCCTCCGATGGTGAGTAGACCAGAATATCATCAATAAATACAATGACGAATAAGTCTAAAAATGGCTTGAACACTCTATTCATAAGATCCATAAACACTACTGGGGCATTAGTCAGCCCAAAAGACATCACCCAAAACTCATAATGCTAGTATCGGGTCCTAAATGCAGTCATTGGAATATCTACCTCCTTTACCCGTACCTGGTGATAGCCTGACTGCAAGTCTATTTTTAAAAAACACTTAGCACCTTGCAGCTGGTCAAATAAATCATCAATCCTGGAGAGGGGATATCTATTATTTATTGTCACCTTGTTCAGCTGCCTGTAATAATACACATCCATAGTGACCCATCTTTCTTCCTCACAAACAATACTGGTGCTCCCCAAGGTGATATGCTGGGCCCAATGAAGCCTTTTTCTAATAAATCTCGCAGTTTCTCCTTCAACTGCTTCAGTTCTGTGGGTGCCATTCTGTAGGGAGTAATAGATATAAGTTGGGTATCTGCTAATACATCTATAGTGAACTATATCTCCCACTCAGAAGGAAGGCCTGAAAGTTCATCTAGAAACTAATTAACTATCAGAACTGACTGAAGAGTCGGTACCTCTGGTTCCAAGTTATGGACACGAACGAGATGATAAATATAACCCTTTCTAACCATCTTCCATGCCTTGAGGTATGAAATAAACTTATCCCTCGGCGATGCTGTATTGACCATCTATTCTATGATTGGTTCTCCTGAGAATTGAAATCGAACTACTTTTTCTCTACAATCAACATTAGCATAACAAGAAGCTAACCAATCCATGCCCATAATAACATCAAATTCTGTCATAGCTAACTCTACCAAATCTGCCTTGGTGTGTCAACTATATATAATCACTAAACAATCTCTATATACTTGATTGGCTATAACAGAATCCTCTACTGATGTAGCTACCTCAAATAGTTCTATTAATTCATATCTTATTCTGATTCTACTAGTAACAAGGGAGATATATATGATAAGGTGGATCCTGGATCTATCAATGCATATACATCCCACGAGAAAATTGATAATATACTTGTAACTACGTTTGGCGACGCCTCCTGGTCTTATCTACTAGACAAGGCATATATGCAGCTTGAAGGACCACTAGAACTGGAAGATCCACCACGGACTCTACCACGGCCTACTGATGTCTAAATATCCTGCCCTACAGGGCGCATAGCTATAGAGAAGAAGATGATCCAACAACTGACCCAGTAGGCTGAGCTTCACCACTTAGATTACCCCTAAATGGACACTCCCTCATAATATGGCCTTGACGGCTGCAAGTAAAGAAGGCACCTATAGCAAAATGGCATTCCCCAAAATATAGCCTACCACAATGAGGACATCGAGGAAAAGGTGGCCTCAACTGGCGCGAACTCCTATTCATCTGTGAACCTAAAACCCTGGAGCTCTGACCAGCTTCTGAATACCCTATGTTATCGAATCTCCTACCTGTGAAATATGGGGGTGCACTCTGGGCTGGCTGAGAAGGATATCTACTATACTGATGAGGCTACCCGCCTTAAAATTCTCCATATTAACCAGTCGATCACGCTCTTTTACGCTTGACTCTGTCATGATTTCTATCGGGTTAACGCCCTCTATATCGATCCTCTACCCCCTGTGCATATGCATGTACCCGAGCAATATCCATACCTGGATGAGAAGCTATTTCTATATAGCTATCAATCAAATAACGATCCATCTCCATCACATATCGATGTACTCTATAATCTATATCAGCTACAATAGCGGGTGCATGTCTTATCAATGAGTCAAACTCAAGGCTATAATCTCTGATGCTCCTGCCATTCTGCCTCAAATGTAAAAATCTATCTACTCTGGCTTGTCTCATCTCTGGAGGTAGAAAGTGGCCGAGGAAGGAATCCACAAACTCACCCCACACCTCTGGATGAGAACCCTCACCCCTAGACAACTCCTAGAACTCATACCAATTAACAGCTACATCACGCAATCGATAGGAAACTAACTTAATAGACTGTGTCTTAGAACCCGTAATTATCCTCAACATACGCTGCACCTGTCAGATAAACTTCTCAAGTTATCCCCAGTGTCACGATCCAACCTCGTAGGCCATGACTGAGGTATGACCTAGACACCTGTATCCATACCTTTTGGATGTAGTCAATCTGAACTATGAACAGTATGCTAACTTACATAAGAACCTCAATGGGTCATACGTCTTCATTTACATATAGCATTATCATTTATCCCCTGAGGAGTCACTATTATTCATATCAGAAAAGGGCACGTAAGCCGGTAAGGCTGCCATTACATATTAACATTCACAACACATTATGTAGATGCAGCTAAACAAAACTTACATACAACCCACATACACATATGTTGATAGATCTCTAAGAGTGTCAACGGTATCATTGGCGGGATAGGGCCTCCGTTGTACCCCTAAATAAATGAATATATACATCAAAAGATCAGTACCAAAAATCTGGGCTCTAGCATAGTGGAGCACTTCCAAAATCGTTGAGTGGAAATCTTAAGCTGGTGGATCCTCAAAATGCGAGTTATACCTACGTGCATAAATAAGAGTCATTAATCACACTCGGAGCTTATGAATAGAATTACCCCCAAAGCTCATATCATACATCATTTATAGCTAAGATATGCCAAAAGAAAAGAAGGATAGGCTTTACATACCTTTTATGGATTAACTGTAACCAAGCTTGCTTCGTTACCCGTTGGACCTATTTAACACAAAAGTAATACTATTATTAATAAACTACAACTTTCTAACTTATAAATATACAACCAACTACCCATAGGAATCATTTTCTTGTTCACACTTCTCGATTAGTATTTTGGTTAGTTAAGAACTTTAACGGAAATCGGGCAGCATATCCCCTATATAACTCGCCTAATCCAGACTTCCAATTAATCTCTAATTAACACAGCCATACCAACAACAACAACCACTATCCACATACAATAAAACTACTTCAACATTATTCAATACAAGGTCCAAACAGCCCAATCAAAACTACGACATCAAAATACGGTTTTCAATCTTTATTTCATAAAATCACAATCACATGGAAAGGAGCATAATGTGGCTTCGAATAGCAGAACTTATATGCATTTATAACCACTTTTTAATCCCTTCAATATATACAAATTACCTTCAAACACAATACCATAGTAACGACAACACTAACCAAACTTTAATCCAACTTAAAACAGCCTCAATTTTGTCCATTTACAACGTCAACAATAACTATGTAATTTTCTTACCTCTAACATCACTTAACACAATTAATCTTTTCATTACAATATCATTAATGCCAATTTGAAAGGAACAAACCCTACCTTAGCAACTTGGCTCCGCAACTAGACTAAAAATTGATGGACTTCTCGTTGAACTGTCTTGCGGCCCAAATAATTAATTTACGTTGTTAAAAACCTTTATTTGATCGAAGAATACCTTAGATAATTAATTTACTGATCGAAATTGGAGGACTTACCTTGCGGCAGCCCTTGTCGTGGCTCTCTCTTCTTCTTTCTCTCTATTTTTCTCTAAGCTTTTCTAAGTGTAGAAGATGAGAAATGAGGGCTTAGTCATATTTATACATATATATATATCCCTCCCTTGAGAGTGACACATTTTATACCCTAAGGGTTACATGTGTCCAGCCCCTAGGCATCCATCTCAGCCCCTACACCCACCCAAGTACTGCCATGTGGTGGGATGGTGGACTTAGTAGGTGCATCACCTACTTACTCCAAGTAGGTGCATCACCTACTTACTCCTTTTCTATGGGTTCGTAATCTCATCTCCCTTTAAGAACCTACATAATCCTTATTATTTAAGCTCGATATGTACTCAAGTAGCTTAACTATATAAGACATCCAAGTCGGTAGCTTACACAAGTAGGTTAATTACCACGACTCATTATTTGGCCTCCAACTCTTTTCAAATCCCTCTAAACCTATTTCCAACCATCACTACTTACATAGAACTTTAGGGATAACATAGACCACATGGCAACCTTTCAGGTAAAAATATATTCCGATGTACAAAAGTGCGGGGTATAACATCATTCCCTTCTTTAGAACATTCGTCCTCAAATGTTAACTAGTCTCATAAGGTCTTACAAGGATCTTAGGAAATCTCTGTAATAGTTGCCATATATAAGTCTCTTATTAATCAATACAATCAATTTAGGAGTTTAGATTACCTGTAGACATAGGGAACAAGTACGAATATTTATTTTTCATCTCTTCTTTGGCTTCCCAGGTTATCTCTTCCCGATTATTATTTCTCCACAATATTTTGATAAAAGCCACGTCCTTAGTTCGCAACCTTCTAATCTATCAATCCAGAATGGCAATAGGTTTCTCCTCATAGGATAACTCCTCTGTTATCTAGACCTCATCTATGGGAAATATTCTAGAAGGGTCGCCTATACATTTGTGGAGCATTGATATGTGAAAAACTTAGTGTACTACTTCCAAATCAGATGGTAGGTCCAATTCATAGGCAACTTTGCCTATTCTACGTATGATCTGATACGGACTAATGTATCTTGGGCTAAGCTTCCCTTTCTTGCCGAATCTCATTATCCCCTTCATGGGTGACACTTTCAAAAATATCTAATCATCCACCTGAAACTCCAAAGGTCGACATCAATTACCTGCATATGATTTTTGTCGACTCTGGGCCATTAATAACCTCTCTTGAATGAGCTTCACTTTATCCAGAACTTGTTGAACCATGTATGGGCCTATTAGTCATGTTTCACCAATATCAAACCAACCAATAGGTGACTTAAACTTCTTGACATACAAGGCCTCATACAGTGCCATCTGGATGCTAGAATAATTGTTATTATTATAGGCAAACTCGATAAGTGGTAAATGATAGTCCCAGCTGCCTCTGAAGTCAATAATACAAGCCCGCAATATATCCTCTAGTGTTTGAATAGTATGTTCAGCCTACCCATCAGTTTGAGGGTGAAATACTGTGCTAAGATTTATCTGTGTCCCCAATCCTTCTTGGAATGATTTCCAGATATATGGGCCTATTAGTCGTGTTTCACCAATATCAAACCAACCAATAGGTGACCTACACTTCTTGACATACAAGGCATCATACGGTGCCATCTGGATGCTAGAATGATTGCTATTATTATAAGCAAACTCGATAAGTGGTAAATGATAGTCCCAGCTGCCTCTGAAGTTAATAATACAGGCCCACAATATATCTTCTAGTGTTTGAATAGTATGTTCGGCCTGCCCATCAGTTTGAGGGTAAAATACTGTGCTAAGATTTACCTATGTCCCCAATCCTTCTTGGAATGATTTCCAGGAGTTAGCAGTAAATTGGGCTCCTCTATCTGATATAATAGATATGGGGACCCCGTGAAGTCTTACTATTTCCTTAATATATAACCTCACATAGTCCTTGGCTAAATAGGTAGTCCTAACTGGAAGGAAATGGGTTGATTTTTCAGCCTATCTACAATAACCCATATGGAATCATACTTCCATAGAGTGCAAGGTCAGCCTGTAATAAAATCCATATCAATTGATTTCCATTTCTAAATCAAGATTTCCATCTCTTGTAATAGTCCATCGGGCTTTCGATGCTCGGTCTTAACCTATTAGCAATTCGAGCACTAGGCTACGAACTCTACAATGTCCTTCTTCAGGTCATCCCAATAATATAAACAACTAAGGTCATGATACATCTTGGTTGACCCTGGATGAACAGAATAGCGGATATAGTGCACCTTTTCCATCACTTATTGCCATAGCCCTGCAATCTCAGGTACACATATTATGCCCCCATATCTTAGCACTTCATCAGGTGTGATCTTGAATGGGCCCTTTGTCTTTTGAAGGACTGCATCTTTGTATTATGCCAGAACAGGGTCCTTATATTGGCGTTGCTTTATTTCTTCCATAATAGAGGACTCAGTAACTCCGCAAACCAAAACTCCACCATCATCAGAGTCAACCACACGGATTCCAAGGTTAGCTAACTGGTAAATTTCATGGACTATCTTTTTCCGTTCTAGTTGTATATCTACCAAGCTACCCACCCTTTAGTAACCAGCTAGTTCTGACCATCTTGCTTCAACCATCTTATAATTCCCTTAACCCAACTTGTAACGATCTTTAGACACATTATCTCGTGTCGTTTCTTTATCTTTAACTAAGACTCTTCTATTTCCCTTTTACTCAGATTTTTCTCTTAATTGTCTATCACACATTATATTGTAATCTTTACAAGAATATATGAAGGTGCTTAACTTAGCCCAAGAAATACTTTAGCGTCATCTTTCTTAGTCTTCATGCTTTACCTTGCTTCCTTCTCTCTTATCTTGCAATCGGTACCGGGATAGATCTTTGATCCAACCATGGCCATGTCTTGTTTTCCCTTAGTACTAATTCTATTCCGGTAATTTAGCTTAACCCATATTTGCATCCCCCTGTAACGTACGCCAATATCCTAACTACATTGTCACTATTGACTCCTTACTCCTCTTATCATGTACTCACTCATTTGATCTTATTATTAACGTACAAGAATTTGTAGGTTGCATAACCTGTCTGACTTCTATATATTTATTGTCGGCTTTCAGATCTCACCAACTTTTATAAGCATGGGATCTCACTTGAAGTTTGAGTATCCATATTGGATATATTATAGTGTCAATTGTTTCCATTTGTATTTACTTTGCTTTCACTTGCTTCCCCCCTTTGGGGTCGTACTTATACCATACCCATGTCTTTTCTTTATCATCCATAACTTTGAGTCCCACATATGAAACCTTAACCAAATTACGAAGCGATGAGAACTCTCGATATATAGTATAAAATCTTATCTAATGGTTGGTACTCGAGTAATATAATTAATGTAGCAATTCTATCCAAAGCCACACTACATATATTTTGATCAGTAATTAGCTAGTGCTTATAGTCGTTTCCAATTCTCAGTTAGGTAGCACTTATATTCTGATGATAAATATCCAAAGCTATCTTATAACACTACCTTTAGCCCAACGGATATCATCTATTTCTTCCAATAAATTCATAATACAGTTGTCTCACAAATCTACAATCCTTGTCCTTTAAGGATTTGACTATTTTCGAGGTGAAGTCACACACACATAGTACTCTTGTATGCCTCCTACTCTTTCATCCTTGTTGTATACCTAACGCTACCTTCTAACTTACTCAAAATCATATTCTGTTCATCCCTATTTGTTCTTATCATACCAGTCATTTCTGGCACTCATTCTGTCTCGTTGCTCATCTTCCTTAAATTTGGTTTTTTCACAATTCTATCATTTATATTACTCGCTTTCTTAGCTATACAAGGCATAATACATCGATGTACTATAATTCCACTCGCTTTCTTCTTATCTTTTTCTTTCTAGTAACTCATTTTCTTCCTGTGCTCGCTTTCACTTTTGTTATCACGTACTCTTTATTCTGAATTTTTCCTTATAGAAGAACTCTGTAAGTCTTTCTTATTCACTTTATAGCTCGCCTTAATACTTTAATCACATAAATCATGTCATATCTTTTAGTCACTCCCTTGCTAGGCTTTCCTCATTTCTATAACTATCCTTATGGTATTTGCATTATGTCCTATTCGTAATCCATCCTATAACGTAACACTTCTTAACCTTATTCACGATTTTTACTATGATTTAATTACCCTCTATGGAGTAGGTGTACTCAACCTGTTACCCCTTCTGACCAATTTATCCTGACTGTCTCACAAGTTGTCTTATCAATACCCTTATATTTATCACCTTTTTATAAATCATTCCTTAGTGTCACGAGCCCTTCCAAGTTATCCTAGTATTTCATCAACAACACGTGAAACACATGGCCCATGACAGCTCACAAGTTTAAGTCTTCCTTCCACAAATTCTATCTCCAATTAGTTAATTAAAACTAATAAACTCAAGGACATGATGAAATGTTACCTCAAGTACACAACAACACTCCCTCTCCAAGGTTACGTCACCATGAAGCATCCTCCAAAACCAAATAAGAAGAACTGGATTCCGACAAGCACCACGAGACTTCTAGTGCTTAGTTCACATAGTTTACCATCGGAATTTTTTTGGATCATAAATGAACTATTTAGTTCTCAAGCTACTTGCTATATATTTAATATTCTTCAACAAAAGTAAAACTTCATCACTGGATGTTTTTGCCCTTCAACATGAGCTTTCCTAAGGTAAAAAGAAATGTGGTTGGGAAGTATTATGGTCCATTCAAATGAAGTCCAAACTTTACTGTTCATAGATGGTTTTTCAAAATAAAATTTTCCAAATAAGAATGGTGCCTCCTATGGATGATATGGAGGGTATCTCTTGAAGCTTTAATCTAACATAGTAAATTTACGTTGTAGGTATCGACTTTCAAGACATATGATGAACTTGTATCTCATTCTTTTCTTTTTTTATTTCTAAGCAAATTTGGGCAGAGTTTGCTCTGTACTTCTTACTATCCCAAAACTTGCACGCAGAAAATACCAATAATACCTCACAGGGCCAACATATATACGTATATATCATATCGTATCATAGTCGCACATGACTCTCAATTTTGAGTAAAAAGTACAAAGGTGTTGGAACTTACCTCACATATCGCACCTTGAGACGTACCTGATCTCTTAACGATCTGTCCTGTTATACCCTTTTACCTACTTCTCCTTTCATTCTTCAACTTTACATATCAATCATAACTCAATATTCTTACCTCATCTGATGTGTCTCTTTCGCACCGTTGCTTACCTGTGTACTTGTAACTTCCAATATTATTAATCGCTTTCTTCTATCAATGTCGTTCTTCAGCTGAAATTAAAAGTTAGTATAAGAAATTTTATTTCCTATGGCTGGGCTCTATCGTACGATCTTAGATATGAAAGGAAAGTAATATCCTAAATGTCCTGTAGCTTCCTATTTATAGATGTGGTATACAACACACCGATAAACAAGACTCTACTAGACACGGTCTGTAGACACGCCAAGGATGAACTACTCTGATTCCACCTTTGTCATAACCCAACCCCATAGGCTGCGACTGGGGTCTGACTTAAATACTTGTATCCATACCTATCGAACGAATGTAGTCAATCTGATCTATGAACAGTATGTTAACTTACATAAGAACTCCAATGGGTCATACATCTTTATTTACATATAGCCCTATCATTTATCCCCTGAGGAGTCATCATTATTCAAATCAAGAAAGGGCACGCAAGCCGACAAGGCTTTCATTACATATTAACATTCACAATACATTGTGTAGATGCAGATGAACAAAACTTACATACAACCCACATACACAGATGTCTGCAGACCTCTAAGAGTGTCAATGGTATCATATGGAGGGACAGGGCCTCCGTCGTACCCCTAAATAAATGAATATATACATCAAAATATCATTACCAAAAATCTGGGCTCTGGCATAGTAGAGCACTTCCAAAATCATTGAGTGGAAATCCTAAAATGGCGGATCCCCGAAACGTGAGTCTATACCTGCGGGCATAAAATGCATCCCCCCAAAAAGCGGGGGTTCAGCACGAAATACGTACTGAGTATATAAAGCATATAATACCATAAGGAGATTACAGCTGAAATAGGGATGCAAGAGACAAGTATAACAATTAACAAATCACTGTACCTGCATCTTATGAAATGAAGTCATGCATATCATCATCATATACCGTACCCGATCCGTTTTGGGACTCGGTGTTATAATTATATCATGATATCATCATATGTATATATATACCATACCCGGCTCTCTATCAAGGGACTCAGTGAATAGAGTAGTGTACATTTATACCATACCCGACCCATTATGGGACTCGGTGCCATAACCATATCAGTGCATTATTGTATCATCATATACATATATCATACCCAGCCTGGGACTCGGTGAAAGATGTATTGACAGTATGCACGATCAGAGTAGTGAGTAACCATAGGCAAATTAAATCATCATCTGAGACTCGATAGGATAGTCAAGTGAACCATCACTTGAAGATCAGGGTAGTAATTATCTCAAGTACCCTTTCAATATCATTAGGGATCATATCAAATGGAGCCTCAGGAATCATAGACATGTATCAAGACAATGCTAAACAGCTTATGAAATCAGAGACATTTTTCATCATAGAGTCCTTAGGAATAGGAGATTATACATCCAATTACTATTCAACATATAGAAGGCTCGAGGGCAATAGCTCAACTACTTTAAGAGTTTTAACGTCCAGAAGTGAATAAGAGTCATGAATCACACTCGGAGTTTATGAAAGGAATTACCCCCAAAGCTCATATCATATATCACTTATAGTTAAGACATGCCAAAACAAAAGAGGGACAATCTTTATATACCTTTTATGGATTAACCGTAACCAAGCTTGCTTTGTTACCCATTGAACCTATTTAACACAAAAGTAATACTATTATTAATAAACTACAACTTTCTAACTTATAAATCTACAACCAACTACCCATAGGAATTATTTCCTCATTCATAATTCTCGATTAGTATTTTGGTTAGTTAAGAACTTTAACGGAAATCGGGCAGCATGTCACCTATATAACTCGCCTAATCTGGACTTCCAATTAACACAGACATACCAACAACAACAACAACCATCCATATACAATAAAACTACTTCAACATTATTCAATACAAGGTCCAAACAGCCCACCCAAAACCACGACATCAAAATATAGTTGTTGATCTTTATTTTGTAAAATCATAACCACACGAAAAGGAATATAACATGGCTGCGAATAGCATCACTTATATGCATTTATAACCACTTTTTAATCCCTTCAATATATACAAATTACCTTCAAACACAATACCATAGTAACGACAACACTAACCAAACTTTAATCCAACTTAGAATGGACTCAATTCTGTCCATTTACAACGTCAACAATAACTATGTAATTTTCTTACCTCCAACATCACTTAACACAATTAATCTTTTCATTACAACATCATTAACTCTAATTTGAAAGGATGAAACCTACCTTAGCAACTTGGCTCCACATCTCGTTGAACTTTCTTGCTGCCCCAATAATTAATTTATGTTGTTAAACACCTTTATTTGATTGAAGAATACCTTAGATAATTAATTTACGAATCGAAATTGGAGGACATACCTTGCTGCAGCCCTTGCCTGGCTCTCTTTTCTTGTTTCTCTCTATTTTTCTCTAAGCTTTTATAAGTGTAGAAGATAAGAAATGAGGGCTTAGTCATAGTTAGACATATATATATCCCTCCCTTGATGGTGAGACATGTCAGCCCCTAAGAGTAACACGTGTCCATCCCCTAGGCATCTACCTCAACCCTTGCCACGTGGTAGGGTGGGGTCCACCTTAGTAGGTGCATCACCTCCTTATTCCAAGTAGGTGCATCACCTACTTACTCCAAATAGGTGCATCACCTACTTACTCCTTTTTCGTGGGTTCATAATCTCATTTCCCTTTAAGAACCTATGTAATCCTTGATAATTAAGCTCGACATGTACTCAAATAGTTTAAATATGTAAGACATCCAAGTCGGTAGCTTACGCAAGTAGGTTGATTACCATGACTCATTATTTGGCCTCCAACTCCTTTTAAATCCCTCTAAACCTATTTCCAACCATCACTACTCACACAGAACTTTAGGGATAACATGGATCACATGGAAACCTTTTAGAAAAAAATGTTTCGATGTACAAAAGTGCGGGGTATAACACCCGGGCCTTGACCCGTAGAACTCTGGGGGATTATAAGTCAAGAAGTCACGAGCCCTTAAACTATCATGTCTATGCACATAGTCAACCCCTAATCCATACCTGCAAGCCTGCCCTTCCACTATTCTGGTTAGCAACTGAACTGCTTCTCTCATAGCCCTATCCTCTGCCCCTAGCTGAGGAGCTGGAGGCTTAGGCACTAGAGCCTCTAGAGCTGGCGCTGAAGCAGCCCCCTGATCCGTAGTTGCAGCTGCTGTTGCTCTAAGCTCCTATGGTTGTGGCGTAGTAGAGCTCGTCAATTGGAGCACAAACTCAGGCATAGACTGGGCACGGGCCCTAGTAACTCCCAGTGCATGGCTAGTCTCTCCTGCTACTGACTTTCCCTTTTGGGCAGCTGTTGATTTCCTTGATGTGGTGCGCAACACACCTATAAACAAGACTCTATGAGACACGGTCTGTAGACACTCCGAGGATGAACTACTCTTATACCACTTTTGTCACGACCCAACCGCATAGGCCGTGACCGGTGACCAAATTGGACACTCATATACACATATGTTATCTATAATCGATCAACCTCATATGATATGAAATTTATACGGATGGAGCGTTGTCTCAAAACTGTCACATATACATGTATACCGAAACCACTTGTCTCTTGGGGAGTCACAATTATCAAAAGATAAGATAGAATAGTGCATAAGCCAACAAGGTTGTCATTACATATACGAATGTCCCACTAAATACATAAACGCGAGCCGACAAGGCTGCCACTACGAATGGAAATTTTCCAAAACATAAGTCATTCCAGTACAACTAAACAACATCTATATAAAACCCACACATGTGTCTACAGACCTCTAAGAGTATTAACAATAGCATATGATGGTACAGGGCCCCGTCGTACCCCTAAATAAATAAATATATACATCAAGAGATCAGTACCAAAAGTCTATGTTGTAGAACGAAGGAGAACTCCAAAATAGCTGGGTGGAAATCCTAAGGTAGCGGATCCCCAAAATGATTATCTATACCTGCAGGCATGAAATGCACCCTCCGAAGAGAGGGGGTCAATACGAAATATGTACCAAGTAAATAAAGCATAAAATTCCATAACGGAGATCACATATGAAATAGAGGTTTAGGAGGCAACTATAATAACTAAGAAATCACTATACCTATATTTTATAAATAATGTCATACATATCATGATCATATGCCATACCTGGCTCACTATAGGACTCGGTGAATAAAGTCATGTACACGTATATTGTATTCGGCCCGTCATGGGACTCAGTTTCATAATCATATCGTCATATCATCATAACATCATATTATCATATCACGTACCCGGCCCTCTAGTAAAGGACTCGGTGTATAATATAGTGGAATCCATACATAATAACATACCCTTCCTATCGTAGGACTCGGTGGATAATACAATAATAATATGCACGAATAGGGTATCATTAGCAACCATGTGTAATTTGATCATTATCGGAGACTTAATGGAATAAGCAAAACAACCCATCATTTGGAAACCAAGACAATAGTCATTCCAAGTACTCTTCTATTGTCATTATGAATTATACCAATTATGGATTATACCAAAATATGAATTATACGACAACATGAGTTATACCAACTAGGACGGCTTGAAGCATACACATGAGTTAAGACACAACAATATAATTTATGGTAATCAAGAACATTAGTTGTCCTAGTATATCCAAGAATAAGGGTTTCTTTGAATTTACACATTCATCATCCGTTTGTTTCATTGGATCATGCCAAAGAAATAAAGGTTAGCTTTACATACCTTTATCGTTCACTTGCACACAATATGTATATGATGCCCAATATTGTCTCAACATATATTAAAACATTAAGCACTACGGTTAAGCAAGGGAAAGGCATAAAACATACTTTATCGTTAGTAGGTTATTTCTAAAAATTTGAACAACACCTCCCATATATCGCTCACTTTTTCCCACTTCTAAACCAGCCATACAATCACCAAGCAACATCAACAGTCACACATTTAAATTTCATGTCAAGACAAGCCAAGATAATATTCAAAAATACCACGAACAACTCACATAATATTTAACTTTCATTAATTATCTACATGATGACTACGGTGCTACCGAATTACTCTTAATAGGGTGCAGCCATCACACCTTATCAAAATAATTTATAATAGCCCAACAATTAACCATATAATGCATAATCATAACTACACTTAATCTTTTAATTCAACACAAGCAGCCACACGTTACAAGCAACCCTTAACTCAATTACAACTTCAACTTGACATATCGAATTCATCCATTCTTATAATATAATCAACCACAATAATAGCTACAACATTAATTAAAATTCATCCACTATTCTTGGCTTAGAACAGACCCCACACGATCTCAATGGAAATCTAATATTAACATATAAAATTCCTTTACTTTTAAACCCTAATAATAATATCAACAACAATAATTATCCCAGTCTAACTCAAGCAATTCCAATTCTATCCATTCCAACACCAACGCTAATCATGGAATTTTCTTACATCCAATTCCATTTAATACAAGTTAATCTCTTCATCATAACATTATTCTAGATTAAAGCAGCCCACATTCATAACATCCAACAACTATCCAAATCCACATACAACTATTACATCTAAAGGCGTCTTTAATGACCCATAGTCTTAACGTTTTTATTGAAATATTGCTACAATAATCCAACCAACATATAACACAACATATAACCTTAACTATCATAATTCTTTCAATCTCAACAAGAACAACAACAACATACCAAAACAGACCCTAATTAACCACATAAAGATGCTAAAAAAAACCTTATGAACACCTACAACACACCAAGCAAACCACCTCCAATTTTTATACGTTATTTCATACAATATTTTCATCTAATTTGATTACATATCATAGTAGCCCTATGACAGTAACATCACCCATTTAAATGCAAGAAAATCATGTTAATATTACACCAAGTTCTACCACAACCCATAAATATCATACCAAAGAGCTCCAAAATATATATACAATATCTTCATACACTTTAGTCTTCCAAAATCAAGAATAACAACTCATAAACAACATCAAAACAATATCAACAATTATTATACATAATCACACAGTTAATTCCATCCATTTAATCCACTTAAAATAGTCTTTTAATCCATAAATCTCAACAAATCAATAAATGAGTTAATAACGCTATTTTCTCCGTTCTAATCCGTTAAAACTCTAAATAAACTTGTTAAAAATAAAAAAAGGGACCTTAATATTAACTCAAATGTGTAGCAACCACATTAGCACTTCTCCTTCTAGGCTGATTTTTAGCTCAAATTAAAGGGAACGTGACATACAATACTTTTCTATTTAAGAGCTTCGTTATTTGGAGCTTCAATTGTGGTAAATTTTGGTGTTTCTCTCTAGGTTCTCTTCTCTCACTCTCTATGGAAATTTCTAGACATATTCTAAAATATAAAGGAAAAGCTGAAAAAATTGATTTAATGGTATGGGTATTGGGCCTGACCCGAGTTGGAATCAGGTTGGGCCGAATCCACTATTCAATTCTGCCGATCAGACTTAAAAAGTCCATATCTTCTTATCCTGCTATCACATTCCGACCCACGACCTATGGTTGGAAATCTATTTCAATTATCTACAACTTTCATTTTTATAGTTTTCTCAAATTCCAAAGGGGTTATGGCCTCCCGAAATCAGATCACCCGAAAATGTGACTTAAAAATAATCTTTTTGATGGCTTCTACTTTGAATTGGCTCAAGGGTCCTTCTTGAGTTGTGTTTAACTTCACACATATTATCCATATAACTAGTCATTTACAAACAATTCATGTTATTTTAAAATTCAAAATTAAAAGTACTCGAATTTATGTGTTATACCCCACACTTTTATACATGGGAACATTTGTTTGGTTTCCTAAAAAGTTGTCATGTGATCCATGTTATCCATGACGTTACCAAATAATCTAAAGGAGGGGAGGATGTTGTAATGCCCCATATTTTGCGTAGACTAGTTCTATGTGAGTAGTGATGGTTGGAAATAGGGTTGGAAGGAGTTGAGGGGAGTTGGAGGTCAAATAATGAGTCGTGATAATCGACCTACTTGCTTAAGCTACCGGTTTGAATATTTTACATAATTAAGATACTTGAGTACATGTCGAGCTTAACTAGCAAGGATCACATAGGTTCTTAAAGTGAGACGAGATTATGAACCTATGAAAAAGAGCAAGTAGGTGATGCACCTACTTCAAGTAGGTGATGCACCTACTGAAGTGGACCCCACTAAGATATGTGGCAGCAGCTGGTTGGAGCAAGGAGGGGCTGGACGTGTAGGAGCTGGACACATATCACCCTTGGGGCTGGACATGTGTAGGAGTTGAAAATGTGTCACCCTTAGGGGTTGACATATTTCACTCTTAAGGGTGGTGTATATAGGTCTATTAATGACTAAGATCTTGTCTTTAGTTCATTTTTTTCTTAACTTAGAGAAAAATAGAGAAAGAGAGGGTGAGAGCTTCTACCATAGCTGTAGCAAATAAGTTTCTAAATTGTGATCCCTAAACTAATTCTCTAAGGTAATTTCGACACATTGGAAGGTGATCAACAATGTGGGGTGATCCTAGGAGAAGCAACATTGAGTTAATCGAAGCCGTCAATTTTCATCCACGTTGAGAAGACAAATTGCTAAGGTAGGGTTTTTTCTTTTCAAATTGGAGTTAATGATGTTGTAATGGAGAAATTACTTTGTATTAAGTGGGTTTGGAGGTAAGAACATTACGTGGGTATTGTTGACTTTGTAAATGGGCAGAGTTGAAGTTGTTCTAGTTGGATTAAAGTTTTATTAGTGTTGTCATTATTATGGTATTGTATTTGAAGGTAATTTGTGTATGTTGAAGGGCTGGAAATATGAAATTATACACGTTACTATTGAAGAGTGGTGAAAACCATATAGGGGTTGTTTTGAAGTAAAAAGAATGAATCAATTCTAATTAACGTCGTGATTGTTGTTGTTATATGAGGATGAAGAAATTAAATAAAATTGAAATGAGAAAACCCCATGATTAAGTATTGGTGTTGAAATGGGCAGAATCGGAATCTGCAAAAATTAAATTGGGTTGATAGTTGTTTTGCTATTATGGTTATAAATTATGTGTTAAAAGTAAAAGAAATTGTATATGTCAATGCTGACTTTCCATTTGGGCAGTATTGGGGGACTATTTTGCTGCGTTGTTATTCTTGTTGAGCTCGGAGGATTAATAGTACCTAAAGTTACACATTGTGTTGCATGTTGGCCGAGCTATTGTGTTAAAGGGTTATGATCAAATGTTATGTATGGGCTAATTCGGAATAGCATGCGGGCTTTCCGGTGTGTTTTTGAGTCTTGGATCGAATAGCCTCGATATGATATAGTACATGAATGTGTGGGTATTGATGTTGGCTTAGTTGGTACGAAGTTGATTTGAATATAAGGGAAACGTCGCCTAATTTTCTAGAAAGGAGTTACTAATGTTAGAATACGTTTTGGACCTTCACGTAACTTAAGCATAGTTCATGACATCTTAATATAGGTTGAGATGCTTTGGGCAGTGTATACGTGTCATTTGGCGAATAAGCGCTAAAGGTATGTAAAGCTATCTCTTCTTTCTTTTGGCATGTCTTAGATATAAGTGATATATGATATGAGCTTTGGGGTAATTCCATTCATAAGCTCCGAGTATGATTCATGACTCTTATTCACTTCTTGATATTAAGTTTCTCAAGTGATTGAGCCTCTCCCTCCAGTTTTCTATACGCTAGATAATAGTCGATATATACCCATTTCTATTCTTAGGGACTCTATGATAATTAATGTTTGGACTTCTATAAGATGTTTCATACTATAGTGACATATGATTATGATTCTTGAGGCTCTTTGACATATTTTATGATGATATTCGAGGGATGTCTGATATGTTACCTAGTTTTACATACACGTATATGTATTATATTATATATGGATTAGGTCATACGTTCCTTGGCACTATTATATTATATATGGATCGGGCTGTACTTCCTCGACACTGTTATATTATATATAGATCGAGTCGTACGTTCCTCGGCACTAACATGTTATATTTATGGATTAGGCCGAACGTTCCTTGGCACTATTATATTATATATGGATCGAGTTGTACATTCCACAGCACTAACAGTTATACTATAATATATGCCTGCCATACACCGTATAGTCAAATTCAGTAATATAGAGTGATGCAGATATTATCACATGTTGACCACAGATGCATTCAATTATTGAGACTGTTTTCATGATTCATCTATGCTTAATGTTCTTACTCTTTATATACTCAGTACATATGTCGTACTGACCCCCTCTCTTCAGGGGGATGCGTTTCATGCCCGCAGGTATAGATAGTCGGTTCGATGACCCTTTAGCATAGGGCTTCTACTCAGCTGCCTTAGAGAGCTCTGTTGTTCCGGAGTCTAAACTTGTGATTCAGATCGTATGATGTATATATATTTGTTTATCCAGGGGTACAATGGGTCCTTGTCCCATCAAATGTTATTGTCGATATTCTTAGAGGTTTGTAAACATATGTGTGGATTGTATATGGAGGTTATTCAGTTGTACTAGAATGAATTATATTGGGATGTTCCTATTCTTAATGGTAGCCTTGTTGGCTTGCGTATATACATGTATACTTTGGAATGTTCCCACACGTTATGACTGTCTTGTTGGCTTACGCATTATGTTATCTTTTGGTGGCGACTCCTCTAGAGACAAATGATAAGGATATATTTATATGAAGACGTTATGACCCATTGGAGTTCTTATGTAAGTTATTGTATTATTCATAGTTCATCTTGACTACATCTGATAGGTATGTATACGGGGGTCCAGGTCGGACCCCATTCACAGCCTATGGGGTTGGATCGTGACAAAAGTGGTATCAGAGCAGTTCATCCTCGGAGTGTCTACAGACCGTATCTAATAGAGTCTTGTTTATCGGTGTGATGTGCACCACATCTATAAACATGAGGCTACAGGACATTTAGGATATTATCCTTCCTTTTTCTTTAGATCGTGCAATAGAGCCTGAACCTAGGAAAGATTGTTTCTGACCTCTTTTCCTATTGGTAGGTGCAGATTTGCAGCCAGCTACAGATAGTGGGGGTACGGAGAAGGCCCCCGGGTTAAATTTGGGATCTCAAGCTCCAGGACCGAGTAGGAGGAGCCTCAGTTATTCTATCGAGACTAACCCCTCAGAGGACCCAGCGACAATTCCCCCAGAGGTTTTGATATCCAGGGAGGTGGTCCCTGAAGCAATACCAGTTGCTTTTGTGATAGGACATCACGTCAGGCCGGCTACCCAAAAGTGTTACCGAATATTCTATCCATCTGTCTTGGTTATCGATAAACTAGGAGTTACTTGGTTATATATGTTCCCCGGATTCAAATGAAGAAGACGATGAAAGGTAGACAAGTAGATGGCAGACAGACAATAATGAGGAGCACACTTTATTTCCTAGATCACCGGATTGGACTAGGTACTAATCGACTACAGGTATAGGAGATCTTATCACAATTTCCTATGTATGTACATTTGCCATAGATTGTGACCTAATAGCGGCAAGAGGAAATTAATGGAGTCAATAACCAAGTATTTACTAGTAACAGTGACCAAGCCGTTCCCACCCATGGGAATTTTGCAAACTAAGATGGAAAATAGTTGCACCTACAGGTGAAAATAGGATAGCAAAGGAGCATAATGAGAACTTGTATATACGGAATGGAAAATTGGCCATCATTATGGCGAGTGATGGTAAAGTATAGTAAGGAAACAGGTTGAATGTTTATGTCGCAAATAAGTCTAGTTAGAAAGTGTGGGCAGAGAAAGTTAAAAAACCAGTAACTGTAAATGGAATATATGTTAAACATAGTATGAATGCTATAGGTATGTTTGAAACCTGCAGTTAAAGATGGAAAGAGAAAGTAAATAGGAAAGAGTGATAAGTATAGTTGGTGTTGGATATACGGGGTAATTTTACCATTTTCGTCTTGGGATTGATATAGGAAGCCCTGAGTAGCTATGATATATATGTATATATATTGGCCCTGTGAGGCATTATTGGTATTTCCTGTGTGCAGGTTCTGGGATAGTAAGAAGTACAGAGGAAACTATGCCCAAAATTTTCCAGAAATAGGAAAAAGGAAGGGAATAAACATAAATTCATAATATGATTCGAAGGTTGATACTGTCAAGATAGATTTATTACATTAGACTAGAGAATTAAGAAATACCCCCACAGAATTCATAAGGGGCATCATTCTTAAATGGGAGACCCTGTTTTGAAAAGCATATATGAGCAGCAAAGCTTGGAATTCATTTGAACGGACCAGAATACTTCCCAACCACATTTACCTTAGAAGAGGCTTATGTTGAAAAGCAAAAATGTTCACAATTAAGTTTCACGTTTATTCAAAGAGTGCAAAGTATATATCAAGTAGTTTATGAACTAAATAGTTCGTTCATGACCTAAGAACAAATCGAAAGGTAAATTATGTGAATCCAGCATTACAAGACCCGTGGTGCTTGTCGGATTCTAGTCCTTCTTCTTGTGATCGTTTGGAGGATTGTTATGAGAATGAGTAAAGCCCATTAAGGAAGTGACTAAAAGATATGATGTGATCTATGTGACTAAATATAAAGGCGAGCTATAGAAGAATAAGAAAGACTTATAGAGTTTTATATAGAAAATTGAGGCTATAAAGACTTGGCCGAGACCTACAACACCTACTGGGATATATAGTTTTTTGGGCTAGCAGGATATATAGTTTTTTATCCATAGCCCCCCCTGCGTTCATGCCCGTAGTTATAAATGCACACTTTGGGGATCCGTCAGCATAGGAGTTCCACTCAACAGTTCAGAAGTGCTCTATAGTGCCGGAGCCTAGTTTTGGTATTAATCCTCGATGTATATATTTATTTATTCACGGGTACGGCAGGGGACCTATCCCACCTTATGTTACTGTTCTTACTCTTAGAGGTTTGTGGACATGTATGTGGGTTTGTATATGTATGTATGTACAGTTGTGCCAATAATGTACGATAGCCTTGTCGGCTTATATATTATCTTGTCTCTTGGCACACTATGACTCAAATAGGAGACAAGTTTACTTATGGTTAGCAAGGGTATACGCGAGTGTCCAGTTCGGGCACCTATTGCGGCCTATGAAGTTGGTTCGTGACAAGAATAACTCACTCAATTGCTCAAACTCGAGAAGATACTATCTCAGAGATAGGAGTATGAATATTACCTTCAACATCAACACCAGGAAGAAAGAATAGATGCGGGTACTTGGCTTTTATATCCTCTTCCTCAGCTTGCTATGTAGCCTCCTCAACAAATTGGTTTCTCCATAAAACTTTGATTGAAGCGACCTCTTTAGTTCTCAACTTATGAACCCGATAATCAAGAATTTGGACAGGAACCTCCTCATAGGACAAGCTATCTTTAACTCCAAAGTTCTTTGTAGGCATAACTAGCGAAGGATCTCCAAAGAATTTCTTAAGAATGGAGATATGGAACACTAGATGAACGGCATCCAACTCTGATGGAAGTTCAAACTCATAAGTGACATTGCCAACTCTCTTTATGATTTGGTAAGGACCAATATATCATGGAATCGACTTTCTTTTCTTCCCAAACATCATAACTCCCTGCAAGGGTGAAACTTTCAAATACACCCAACAACTTACCTCAAACTCCAAGTCTCTTCTCCTAACATCAGTGAAGGATTTATGATGGCTTTGAGCATTTTTTCAACCTCTCTTGAATGATCCCCATCTTATCCATAGCTTGATGGACTAATTCTGACCCTATTAACTCAGTTTCACCACCTTCGAACCAATCAATTGATGATCTACATCTTCTCTCAAAAAGAGCCTGATATGGAGCAATTTGAATACTCGAATGAAAGTTATTCCTATAAGCAAACTCAATAAGAGGTAAGTGGTACTCCCAATTACCTTTGAAGTTGATGACACAAGCCCTCAACATATCCTCAAGAATCTAAATTGTATGCTCTGCCTGACCATCTATCTGCAGGTGGAAAATGGTCCTAAGATTCACCTTCGAACTCAAACCTTTTTGAAATGACATCCAAAACTATGCAGTGAATTGAGTACCTCTATTTGAGATGATATAAAAAGGAACTCCATGCCATCTAACTGCCTCTTGAATATACAACCTTACCTAATCCTTGGTCAAATATGTAGTCTTAACGTGCATGAAATGGGCTAATTTGGTCATTCTATCCACAATCACTCAAATCAATTCATGCTGTCTGCGGGATCGCAATAAACTTGTAATGAAATCCATATTAATCATCTCCCACTTCTAGTCTGGCAACTCTATATTCTGAGCTATGCCACAAGGTCTTTGATGCTCAACATTGACTTGTTGGCAATTCGGGCACTTGGATACAAACTTTGCTATATTTCTCTTCATTTCATTCCACCAATAGAATTCTCTCAATACATGGTATATCTTTTTATAACCTGGATGGATTGAATATCTGGAGCTATAGGCCTCGGCCATAATTCTATCTTGAATACAACTAACACTTGGAACGCACAATCTTCTATCTCAACACTTCATCTCCCCTTTTAGAAAAAGTCATCACTTTTGTTTATGAATATCTTCTTTCAATTGAAGGAGAATAGGATCTTGATCTTATTTTTCTTTCACCTTAACAACTAATGAGGACTCTGCCCTATTCTGAACAATAATACCTCCCTCATCAGAGTCCATAAGATGAACTCCCAAACGTGAAAATGTATGCACCTGCTTCATCTAATCTTTCTTTTCTTCTTCAACATGACCAGTACTCCCCATGGATAACATGCTAAGAGCATCAGCAACAATATTAGCTTTGCCTGGATGGTAGAGAATGCACAGGTGTAGTCCTTAAGAACCTCAGGCCATCTCATCTGCCTCAGGTTCAGCTCCTTCTGACTAAATACATATTGTAGGCTTTTTTGATCTGTAAACATACCTACATGCACTTTATAAAGATAATGATGCTAAATCTTGAGAGAAAATACTACTGCTGCCAACTCTAGATCGTGAGTCTGATAATTCTTCTCATGAATCTTAACTTGTCTGAAAGCATAAGCCATGACTTTGCCTTTTGCATCGATGCACAACCTAATACAACTCTGGATGCATCACAATAGATTATGAAACCATTTGTTCCCTCAGGTAGAGACAAAACTAGAGTAGTAGTCAACCCCTCTTTCAACTCTTGAAAACTATTTTCACAAGCATCGGACCATTGAAACTTAGTCTTCTTCTTAGTCAACTTAGTCAAAGGCGATAATATGAATGAGAATCCTTCAACAAACTACTTATAATAACCAACCAAACCCAAGAAACTGCTTACATCAGTCGGGGATGGGGGTCTAGATTAATTTTTAATAACTTCAATTTTCTGTGAATCCACTCGAATATTGTTGCCAGAAATAGCATGGCCTAAGAATGCCACAGATGCAATCCACCACTTACACTTCAAAAACTTATCATATAACTCCTTTTACTTGAGAGTTTGGACAACAATTCTGAGATGGTTGGCATGCTCTTCCTTATTCCTTGAATAGATCAGAATGTCGTCGATAAACACGATAACAAACATATCTAAGTACTGCTTGAATAGTCTATTCATGAGTCTATTCATGAGACAGGGGAGTTAGTCAAACCAAAAGACATAACTAGGAACTCATAGTGACCATATCTTGTTCTGAAGGTTGTATTCAGGATGTCACTTTCTCTCACTTTCAACTAATGGTAGCTTGATCTGAGGTCTATCTTGGAGAAACAAGTGACATCCTGAAGTTGATCGAATAAGTCATCAATTCTCTAAAGAGGGTACTTATTCTTTATAGTAACCTTGTTCAACTGACGGTACTAGATACAAATTTGTAAGGAACCATCTTTTTTTAGCACAAATAGGAAAGGGACGCCCCAAGGTGAGGCACTCGGCCTAATGAACCCCTTATCTAGAAGGTCTTTCTAATGCTTTTTTAGCTCTTTTAACTCTGCAAGGAGAAATTATATATGCCGGAATAGAAATAGGTTGAGTATCGAGAAGAACATCTATTCCGAAGTATATATCCCTATCTGGAGGGACTCTTGGCAAATCTTTAGGAAAGATTTCAGGAAACTAATTCACGATTGGAACTGACTGAAGGGATGGTGTCTCCACACTATCATCTCTAACTCGGATAATGTGGTAGATACAATCCTTGAAGACTAACTTTCTATCCTTAAGGTATGAAATGAATCGAACATTAGGCAAAGCCATACTACCTAGAGACTCAATAACTGGCTCATTCAGAAACTAAAACTTCACAACTCGAGTTCTACAATCGGTTGAGGTATAACAAGCATAAATTCAGTCTATGCCAAGAATGACATCGAACTCAAGCATGTCTAATTCAACTAAGTCTACAAAAGTGTCTTTATGATAGACGGAGACTATATGATCGCGATACACTTCTTAGCTAGAATAGACTCACCAACAGGAGTAGAAACACTAAATGGTTCTAAGAGTCATTTAAGAAGAATTCCAAACTTAACGGCTACATAAATATTCATAAAATACGAAGTAGCACCTAGATCTAATAATGTGTAAATGTCATGAGAAAATACTCAAAACATACCAGTAATGACATCTGGCGAGTTCTCTTGGTCATGTCCCCCTTATTCTGTATTGCCCTATTCTTAAAAAGACCGCTATATACCTTGATTTTTGGCTTTTTGCTCTTTCTACTGCACCTCCAGCCTATACTTGTGTTTTTATTAACCAAGAACAACCCCGTCAATGAAATAATAAAATAAAGAGAAGGGTTTTTCCTAACCTATGAGCCATGAGAGCTCATGAGTCATCAGTTACTCAGAGGATTTTATCAAATGAAATGCAGCGACAAGCATAACACGGTTTGAACTTCTGCCTGCCCCCAAATATGCATCTCTCTATTTACCTCTTTTTGGTGGTGTTGTCGAAAAAGATTGGGATTTATTGCCTCTATCACTCTATCTTTCCATCGGACATTCTCTATGGAAGTGACCCATCTAGCCACACTTATAGAAACCATTGGTTCCCATATGACACTCTCCAGGTGGAGCTTTCTACACTTACCATAAGGTAGTGCCCGCATAGGACCTTGGGTCACACTTTCTTAGGACTGAGAACCTTGTGTTCTAAAATTTTGATTATTCTGCGACCTCTGATCATTTATTATGTTGGGCGTAGGTGCACTTGTTGAAGATGGTGTATAAACAAAAGACCTTTTATGAAAGAAAGAGTGGTTACCATTTCCACCCTTCTTTGGTTTGACTCATTGCCTGTCGATTTGGCCTTCTTACTTTGATGTTCTTCTCTATCCTTCTTATTGTCCTCAACTTGTTGGGCATACACCATGAGTCTGGAGGTGTCCATATCTGAGATTAACAAAGCGGCAACACTCCTTCTTCAAATGTCCTCCCAAACCTGAAACAAACTTCCTTATTTTAACCTTCACATCGGGAACTATCTTCGGAGCACACCTGGACAGCTGAATGAATTTGAGGCTATACTCCTTGATAGTTATCCCTTCCTGCTTCAAGTTCACAAACTCCTCTACCTTTGCCTCCCTCAACTCTCACAAAAAGAAGTGGTCTAGGAATGCACTCTCGAACTCATCCCAAACTACAGGCTCAGCATCCTCATCTCTACTTTTCTCCCACTGGTTGTACCAGACGTTAGCAACATCTTTCAGCTGATAGGATACAAGTTCAACTCCCTCTATCTTTATGGCATGCATTTCCTTTAAGATCTTCCACATGTCATCAATAAAGTTTTGAGGATCTTCCTCAACTTTGAATCCAACGAAGATTGGTGGGTTCATCCTCAGAAAATCACAAATCTTATTTGCAGTAGACGACTCTTGAGAACTCGAGATAGGCACTGGAGTATTCTGGCGACCAAACTGTGTAGCCATCAGCTGGGTAAGCATAGAAATAGCTCTCATAAATTCAGCCTCAGAAGTCATTATAGACTGAGTAGTCTGTGGGACTTCTTGAGTCCCATTCTCAACCACATTCTCATTCTCAGCAGCTCAAGCTCAATTTTGGGTCTGCATACAGATAATTATGGAAACTCATCCTCAGCGACATTCCTCCGGCTTAGAGTTCTTTTGAAAGGCATGATCTGAAATCGTGAAACACAAGAATTAGAAGGAAATTCTTCATAGAGTTAAACTTTATAGCAGAAATGGAGTATGAAAGAAGTGAAACAATTTCCTGAAGTCTTGTAGCCTCCCAATTATATATATGGCGCGCTTCACACTAATGAAAAGGACTTTACTAGACTCGGTTTTATAGATACCCTAGGACTCTTGAACTATGTGCTATGATACCAAGTTTGTCACGCACTGAGGCTACACCCTGGATATGTCCAACTCTCAAAAATCATTGATGGTCCCAAACGAACCCTTGGTCTGACTAACTCACTTAGCGGAAGACTTAACTCAATAAAAGACTAACTCAAGTGGGAATTTGTAAAACATTCTCATCAATAATTAAATAATAATTTAAAGTATTCAATCAAAAGTATAACTCAATATCATAACTCAATAATGAAAGTCATAATTAAAAAAAAGACTCATAATGACTCCACTCTGCTCAGTCTAAGAAGCCTCTACTAACTACTAAAAAGGTGCTGAGACAAGTCCATGGCTACCTAACAAGAACTAGCATAATAAAAGAAAACTGAAAATAAAGGAGTTCCTCTGAATGCAAAGAGGTCTCACCGAAAGCTATAGAAGATACACACTCAACGGTGCGCTTATTGATGATCTCTAACACCTATATCTACATCATAAAATAATGCAGATCGAATGACGTTAGTACATGAAATGTATAGTATGTAAAATGGCTGAAAGGAAACTTACTCAAGATTCTCAACTTGAGAACTCTGAAAATAGCTTAACTCTGAAAATAGCTTAACTCAATAAAGCATGCAATATAATAAAATACAATGTTTTAAAAGACATGAAACAGTGAATGTAACTCAATATATAAAGATATGATACTTTACTTCTTAGGGAGTTTCTCTAACAGACAACCATCACTTATGAGCTAGTGACGATACAACGAAGTATTTTCGTTTCCACAATAGTCTAATATCTTGCCATGGTAAGGGACGTCACATCACTAGATCCATATAAAAGTCCTCTTTGGGGACTATGAGGAGTCTCCCGAATGAACGTCACGATCCTCTACACTGGCTACGTAGTTTATGGAAATTGAGCTATCTAAACTCTTGTCCAAGTCGGTGCTCAATACTACTCCCAAAATACTTATTATGCTCATATACATCAAATGAGTGAAATATTCATATATCTCATCTAGTCTCATTGGACTTTTACATTAAATTTTCTTATATCATCTCTTCTCTTAAATATAGGTAACATCTCATCTCAATAATGCATTCTAAAACATACATCAACTTCTCAACTTAATTTCAAAATAGACAGTTAAAATGTATTAATAAACATGCTTGAAAGTAGACATCAAGGAACTTTTTCAACTCAACTCCTTCTCAATTAACAATGACACTAATCATTTTATTAAAATCAATAATGCATAAAATATTTAATGCAAAACTCAACTAGGGTTCATGTGAATGCAAACATGAATCCATAACCTCAAAAATCAATTCATCAAGTATAATATAATATACACACTAGAATTCGATAAGTAATTAAATAGATACATCATGAGTTCACTTTATCAGAATTGAAACTCAAACTCATGACTTAACTTGATTGTAGAAACATGTAGGGAACGAGGACGAACATAGTCCAATGTTCGATAGTCTTACATACCTGGAATGACGATTATCTAGTCAAAATTCAAAGACCTTGCTCAAAAACCTTGAACCCTAGCTCTTCTTCTTCTCTCCAATTCTTGCTCTCAAAAATTCAAAGTGTTAATGAGAGGGAAACCCCTTTGGGTACTAATAAGAGACTAATTTTAGTCCCAAAATGGGTTAGGTTAAGCTTGGGAAAGGTGGAAAAAGACCAAACTAACCCTTATTAAAATGGGCTCTAGTTTATCTACGGTCACTTCTACGGACCGTAGAATCTCCTACGATCGAAGAAGCCTAGGTCCAAAATCGGGTCTTACTAGAAATTACATACATGGGTCTACAACCACCTTCCTACGGGTCATCCTGCTAACTCATAGGAAAAGTCTTGAGGGCCTTTCAGAGGTTCGAGTCTATGGACCATTTCCTACATCTCGTCTAAGGTACGGGTCTTCATCTTGGATCGTAGTAGTGGTCCTAGACCACTGAATTTTGACTAAGTGTCAAGAGGTTCTACGATCATCCTCTACGGGTCGTAGAACACTCGATGGCTTGTCCTACTCGCTCGTCCTGCACATAAGGGAATCTGAGTGTCTGATCTTCACCTACGGTCTGTAGGAACTCCTACGGATGTAGAAGCCACTCCTAGGGTGGGTTGGAAGAAACTCAGATTTCTCTAAGTTTGGGAAGGACCTACGGGTGCCTCTTACGACCCCTAGGACTTTCTACGGGTAGTAGGACCCCATTCGTGGTCACTAGGCAGTGATTTCCTTCAAACTTTCTCTTGGTTCTCGAACTTGATCTAGGCTAGAATAGCACGGGGTGTTACACTGCCTTGCCTTGGGACAATGGGAAATCCCTCATCTATGTCCTATCTTTCCACATCCAAAACAACCACCAGTACCAGTCATGCACTCTCTCGCGTGATTCTTATAACACTTCTGACAAGTCGAGAAAGAGTGACCACTAGAAACACTACCATGAGACTTAGAATTTGCTGCTATATCCTTGTTGAACTTGGGTACCGAAGCATTAGAAGAAGATGGGATTGGGCCTGAAAACTTCTGTCGAAATTGAGAATGACTACCACCCCCTGATCTCTTATGAGAGTAGTCCACATTATCTATCCGAGCACTTTTATTATCCCTAACACTCTCTTTGAGCTTTTCCTCCTCAATCTGTTGAGCATGGGTCATCAAACAAGAGATATCCATCTCTTTGATCAATATCATAGTTTTACACTCTTTCACAATCATCTCGAAAACATTGAAGACAAACTTACTCATGCAAGCCCTAGGTTGTCCACCATAGTCGAAGCATACTTCAAAAGTTGAGTGAACTTCAAGGGGAAAGAAATTGTCCAAAGTACACCCTCAAACTTGTCCCAACAATAGGACCGGCGTCATCCACTCTATCATCATTCCATAGTTTGTACTAAATTTGAGTCACTCCCTTCAACTGATAAGCAGCTAACTCAGCACTCTCGACTTGAGTGATACCCATAATCTCGGTGATCTTATTAACATCTTCGTCGACCTTAGAATTATGATACTCCAAAGGGTTCATTCGAGTGAAATTTCAAACTCTAGTAGCCAACCATATTAGCATTAGGATTGACCGGGGACACAACCTCTTGATTGATCTGAGTAGTCATAGTTTGGGCTAGTACTCGAAAAGCAGCCCTAAACTCAGCATAAGAAACCTCTTCAGCCAAATGGTCCTTAGAGGCTAGAGGTGTTTGTTGCTCCACATTCTAATTCCTTCTAATATAAGCTCTTCTTGCAAGCATGATGTTGTAAATGTGTAGAGCAAGAGTTAGAGGGAGATTACATAGAGTTGCACTCTATAGAGAACGACTGAGAGTATGAAACAAGTAAAGTATTTTTTAAAACATTTTATAGCCACCTATTCATAGATATGGCGCGTTTCACACCCATTAACAGGACTCTACTCGAGTGGCTTTTAGACACCCTAAGGCTTGAACCTGGTTCTAATACCAAGTTTGTCATGATCTGAGATTACCCCTAGTAACGACACGATGCTTAGAGCCACAAGTAAACCCAAGCTAATCCCATGACATGGCATGACACTAAGATTTACACATCAACACCTGAAAAGCAGAATATAACATGAATAGTTTAATAAGAGTCTTATATTGCAAAAGACAATATCTGAGAACATATATGCAGAAACTAACTTTTTGTCTGACAAGCCTCTACTAATATATGAGTTGCGAGGACAAACCCCTAGATAACTCCAACATCTGAAAAATTAAAAGAAAAATACTGAAATAACAAGATAAGTAAGTCCTCAAAACATGAGGACTCACTAAAAGTACTAACTCGCTGATCAAAAGCTGGTACTAACAGCTTGAGTGATCAGCGCTAGAACTTATATTATAACACAATATAGGCAGAAAATATGTGGTCAGTACTTTGAATATACTGAGTATGAAAAATATGCATGAATAACATGATAAGTGTGTAAAACATGTTGATACAATGATCAAGTAACATAACAAGATATCTAATAAAACTAAACTGAAATAATTGAAATACTTGATCATGCAATAACTGAAAAGACTGACAGTGGGAAATATTAAAACCAACATATAACCATGTGAGCTACAACATGGAGTCTGATGTATATCCCCATCAAAAGGCCCAATATAATTGTTAATGTATATTACATGAGTCTGAGCTAATGTGGATCCACTAAGCTAATGTTCGTCTAAGAAAAATCCAACGTTGACATGTAGTTCTGGGACTTCGAAATTGCTACTAGAAGGTCCACGGACACTGATCAAAAACCTTCATCCCTAATCTGCTCGGTGCTAAGTATTACTCCACTGAAAAACATGCATAAAACTAATACACCAATAATCTAATAATAATGTAATTCTGATAATCTGATAAATACTGAGTAACCCCTAAATCATGATTTAAAACTGATAATATTTGTAGATACTTTATCTTAAAACATCATAAATCATGATAATTGATAAGTTTTGAAAGACACTTTATCTAAAATCATAAAAAAAAAAAAAACTTATATATATATGGGTTCATGAAAATACCATTGAAAACATACAAGTACTGAATTCATGTAAATTAAGATTATATTTCAATGAGAACTGAAATTCAATAAGAATCCATGAAAATCATAAAAATCTTAAGTTTGAAGAATCATAGAACTTGAAGAATTGGGGTTTCTTTGGGACTCAATGGATGAACGAATACCCATTGATGAAATCCCACATACCTACAATGGAATCCCTAAGTTGAATCTTAGAATAGAGACTTGATGCTTGGAACCCTAACTCTTGCTTGAGAGTTGACTTGGGAGAGAAGAAACTTGATTTTGGGTGAGTTATGAGAGAATAAGAGATTTAGTATGATAAGAATCCCCTAACCCCACTTAAAATATCCCAAAACGACATAGTATAGAAATTAAAAAAATGGACAAAGACCAAAACCCCTGATTAAAGGCTATCGGAGGGCATCTACAAACCGTAATTCCTTCTACTGTAAAAGTCTGTCCGTAGAATTTAGGCTTGAATTCTAACTTTCTAAAGTTTGGAACTACGAACTCAATCTACGATCTATAGTTTAGACTATGATCGTTCATGTACGCTCATAGAAGGATAATACTGAAATACATGATTTCTCAAGATTGATCCACCAGACCCTTTCTACGGACCGTAGTTCAATCTACGACCCGTGAAATGTGCTCGTAAGGATCATGAAATTTTTGAGATTTCTGTAGTTTCAGGACTTGGTCTATGAGGCCCATCCACGACCTGTAGATCCCTCTCAATTTGCTAACCTCTTTCTAGAAATAAATAAGAAAAATGCACATACATGATAAGACGGTGTATATATACAAAAGTCAAAACAAGCAAGGATTTCTAGGAAGTCTGATGTCTGCCTTTAAAAGGCAACAAAATTGGTCAGGATTAGCAGTAGAAATAAATATCTTACCCATCGGTCTCACTATGATGAGCCATAGCAAGTATTTCTAATGACTTGAGTTGCATTCAAAATATCTCCCAGGTGTTAACCTATTCCTCCTACATATGAACATTCTTGCTAACTGGCCATAACAACCCAAATGCAGATAAAAAAGTCATGCCTACTGTATTAGAGATTAAACAGATATCTAAGATCTTCTACAGTTAGTCGACTAGCTGTGCCTCCACTTTGATCTTCACCAAAAGCAGATGCAACCATATTCCTCTTGTCCTCCTGAAATTACAAATCCAAAGATTAAACTACGATGAACACCACACAAAATACGTGTGTGCATTTAAACTGCATAAGAGGGGCTTAGAGCCTAAGTCTTCAAAATAATCTAAATCATCAAAGTCACCATTCTGTGTTTCAACAAAGTCTCTGCAAGTGTTGGTGTCTAAGATGAGAAGAAAAATCAAATTACAGAAGAAAACTGAGAGAAGATGGTAGATGCGTAAATACAAGGACAATATTCACAATATTAACAAGGGAAAAAAAAGGATGGGATCTGAGAAGGTAGGAGGACAGAATCAGACGAACTTATGCAATTTCACTTGGACCTCCTCGAGAACCCTGAATCTAGCCTAAAATTGCATCATGCCATAAAAATATGCAGGTCAATTAACTAACAAATAGAAAAAAATGTGGGGTTCAACAGATACAGTGACAGGGTATGAAGTGAGATAAACCTGGAGAGCTATTATTCGATCTTCAACTGTGTCTTTGACAGTTAAACGAGACACGGTGACTGCACGAGTTTGTCCTATTCTGTGAGCTCGATCAATAGCCTGATCTTCAGTGGTTGGATTCCACCAAAGGTCCAGAAGAATTACATGAGAAGCTGCCACCATATTTAGGCCAAGATTTCCAGCTTTTAGCGACATCAACATGACAGTCACCTGCAAAAGAGGATATTCTTCAATTCGGATACACAATAAGGTCCAAGAGAAAGAAGTGGTTAGATGGGAAAATCCAGAGTACCCAATTCGAAACTTCGAAACAAAACACTACCTTGCAGCACTGGTACCAATGTAGTGCTAAAGGAATAACAAGATAAAAGTCTTTAGTCCACCTCTTTGTTAAGTGTTTCATGAAGCCATACAGTAATTACTAACTAAATTTAGTGAGCATGGTGCTAGAAAAAGGTACTCCTTGTCAGTATAAAGAGCGATTATAAGAAACAGTTCATTTGAACTCTTAGAATGAATTGATTGCATGCATGACAAGGGTATTGCAGAAAAAAGATATAAACATAATTTCCTGACGAAAGAACATATGTACGAACAATAGGGGTGGGCATATAACCGAAAAAATGATTGGACAAAAATTTTCAATTTTTCATTTTTGGTTTTTCCGTTTACTCAGTCCATTCACTACCAACTTTCTTTCTAACTTTGGTTTTTCAGTTCGATTGTCGGTTTCAATGATTCATTATTTGAGTATTTCGGTAAACTGAAAAACCAAAATTATAAAATTCAGTTCCGAGCCCCTTTAGGTAGTTATGTTGTTACCCAATTGCTAATTGCCCCAATATTTGAAGCCCAAACCTTTCCACTGAAAAAGGTCCAACGCCCAAGGTGGTAGGGCTTCTTCAGTTCTTCAATTCCAACTTTACGCCACTGCTGACTTGCTCACTGCTGTTATTTTGCCTTGCAGCACTGCTCACTGATGCTGAGCTGCTACATGCCACCGTCCATCGCTCTCGTTGTCACCGACTACCTACGTCCTCTGCTCGTTCAAAAGCCTCCAGTTTTTGTGCTGCTTCCCTCCACTCTTTGAGCCTACTCCTTCACCTCTGTGAAGATGTATGCTGGTCAATCTTACGCTTTGTGTATTTGCAAAATTTGATACCTACATATTCTTCCATTTAAATTTTAGAGGCTTCATTTTTTATTTCATTTACAGTGGTTTGATCTTTTCTCCACACTTATGTCTGTCAATGTTGTTGAACTGCATTTTCAGATCTACAACATGAGCTTCACTAATGCGACTACGGGCCTCGCGAACGCAACAAAGAAATTGTAGCCTATAAGAGTTGAGTTAAGAATTTCAGCAACGTTTTAACTCTTATAAACACTCCTTTGCAATCGCAGTAAGGTAACAACATGAGCTTCACGAATGTGACTAGGGGCCTCGCAAATGCAACAAAGGCATTAAAGCCTATAGGAATAGGAACAAGAATAGTCCTACTTGGAAAAGGATTAGTATATAGAATCCAACTTGGAAAAGAAATAGTATATAGAATCCTGGAAAAGGATTGAGTTATAGTGTCTATAAATAGGGTCCCAGTGTAATTATGTAGATACACAATTCAATAATATTCTTCTCCAATATTTCTCACATGGTATCAGAGTTTCATCTCTACAAAGAGCTTCTGTTGCCGGTGATCTGGAGGAAGAAGTCTATATGGAGCAACCACCTGGTTTTGTTGTTTAAGGAGAGTTTAGTAGCCTTGTATGTCGATTGTGCAGGTCACTCTATGGTCTGAAACAATCTCTTCTCAAGCTTGGCTTGGGAAGTTCAACACAATAATCAGCAATTTGGCATGACTCGTAGTGCAGCTGATCATTCTCTGTTTTATCGTCATTCTGCATCAAATTTAGTATTTCATGAAATGACTAAGCACATTGAGATAGACTGTCACTTTGTCAGAGAAAAGATATTCTTAGGAGATATTGTTACAAAATTTGTGAAGTTGAGTGATCAACTTGCAGATATCTTCACCAAGCCCCTCACAGGTCCTCTTATTAATTATATCTGCAACAAGCTCGGTACATATGACTTGTATACACCATCTAGAGGATGAGTGTTAGAGAAGGAATAAGAACAAGAATAGTCCTACTTGGAAAAGGATTAGTACATAAAATCCTACATGAAAAAGGATTGTATTATAGTGTCTATAAATAGGGTCTCATCGTAATTATGTAGATACACAATTCAATATTATTCTTCTCCCGTATTTCTCACAGCCTATAAAAGCTTAGGTAAAAATTTCAGCAACGGTTTAACTCTTAAACTTGGAATGTGGGGGAGACAAGCTCTTGAAATTGGATCAAGAAAAGGAGTTTCAACCCCCCAAATTTTGGGTAATGAATCCTTATACCAGCCTAGTGTTTTTGTTAATTTTATTGAATTTGAACAATGGAATCATGCTAATCAAGAGGCCCAAAATGGGAATTTTGGACCTAACCTAGAAATAGAAAATCATTGATCTAACCTAGCAAACGGGTTCAAGAGAGGACTTGATTATTGAATGGGATACAATAGCTTATGGATTGTCCATGAATCAATTTCGGACTGTTGACCTGGGGCGGATTAGAGTTGACCAAAAGTTTGATTTGACCCTACGACATCCTAAATTTGTGAGATTGATTCCTCTAGACAAACTTGGACACGTTATTAACGATTTTGAATATATTGAGGCTGTCAGAGTTTGCTCGAGAGGATTTTGGCATTTCAAGTATCCCTGTGCATGTTTTCACATGATTTGATACTTTTTTTTAGTAAGTTCACATGATTTGATACTTCCGGCAGATTTAGCGAGTTGCTGTGATATTGCTTAGTTGTTTAGCATGTGTTATTACTCAGATAGAGATTGTTGTACTTGAGCCTCTTCAGATGCCTGTTATCTATTTAATAGCTTGTTACTGGGATAGTGGGTTTGAGCTTGAGTGAGAGTACTCATTGCACCATTGGGGATTGAAAACTAGTTCTCCCTACCAAACACTCCAAAGAGGTAAAACAGACCATGCTTTAACGAGTTAATGGCTTTGAACGCAAGTAATAGAAATCTCAATACCTTGTAGTTCACTAAAACAACAGCATACCCAATGTAATCCCATAAGTGGGGTCTGGTGGCAAACCTTACCCCTACCTTTGTGAGGTAGAGAGGTTATTTGCAATAGTTCACTAGAAATAAAAGACATTTTGCATTGATGGCTGATTATTTAGGAAGGGCTAAACGGGGGATCACAAGGGATATTAGTTTTAGGAGAGCTTATTACTTTCAGGAGAACCATAAATCAATATGAATGGGAAGAGGTCGAGGATCTTTATTTTTTGGATAAACGGTAGAGATTTCTCTTAGAAGAATATATCAACATGTAGTAGGGAGAGATGAAGCTAAGATGATATGAAGGAATCAAGGGTGAAATCTTTCGAGGTGAACTCACTTTTAATGGCGTTACTAGTAGGGGAGTTGAGGGAAGCACATTTGAAATACCAAGGCATCAAAGGAAGTAGCTTTAAAAAAATATAAAAATAAGAAAAGGAAAAACTAGTGTAAAGTGCGGATGTAATCTGATCGGCAAATGATCTCAAAAAGCGAAAGTCTTTTGCAAGTTAATGGTGGCGTTGCTTATGCAAGGAGTTTGGAACTAGATCACCTTCTATTGCTTTGCAGCTTCAAAGCTATGTATGGACCATGAACACTGAACAAAGTTTGTAGAGTTTAAGGGTTCAAATGATTGGCAAGTAAAGTAAGGCAACTTGGAGGATGAGATTACTTAGTCTTTTGGCTTATTTGGATAGATATAAAGAGTAGAGAGTTCAATAATAGCTACACGATGTTAGGAGTATTACACATTCTTCCTTAATCTATTTCTATGATGCAAACAAGATGACTCCCTTTTGTATAGAGAACTGGGTTAACTTGATGGAAAATAGGTTGAAAATTAAATCCATCATGTATAGTTTTCCATACACCTTGGACTGATATTAATGAAATTATTGATAGATATATATCAAAAGAGAAAACAGTGGGAATTTTGAAATATTTAAGAGATTACTGCACAGCAAGCAAGCATACAAGAATTTGCCAACCTCAGGATTTGTGTTGAACTCTTTGACAGCTCTGTCTCTAGCAGCAAGAGACATTGTACCATCAAGCCTCTCATACCGAAAACCAGACTGGTTCAAAGCACGCTCAACCAAGTTTAACATGCCTGTCCACTGAGAGAAGACAATGGCCTTTATCGGCCCCTTGGATTGCAATTCTGAATCTCTTTCTCCCAAATTTGATGAATCACCATTGCATTGCACCAAGATATCTGATTCTAAATAGGGATCCTTTGACTTACAACATGACTCAAGAATTTCAATAGCAGTTCTTATTTTAGAAGAACTGTACTCATTTTCCATGATGGATTTCTCATCAAATTCAGAAAAGCTAGAAGGATCGCCATTTACATCACCTGTTACACATTTTTTAAGGGTAGCTTTGGAATATACAGCCTCAGGACCAAGTTGTTCTCTGCAGCCAGGTGTAGGACATGTATTATCTTCCCCAGTTAAATAATCTGATACACATTGATTGCAGAATACGTGTCCGCACATGGTAACAACTGCATCTTCAGGCACATCCTGTGGAATTAATAACAGTAAGACATCAAACTAGCATGTACACTATCACAGTTGTACCGACAAAGACTGTCATAACTATAAAACAAAATAACAAAAATAAACTGACCGACAATAAATATGCTACTACAGAGTACACTTTAAAGTGACTTTCAACTGAGCCAAATCAATCAAGATGCACAAACACTATTCCACTTAGCCTTTAGATTTATTCAGATTTTCCTTTTACAAGGGAGAACAGCACTTTTGACTTCAATGTTACGATGGATATCAATTTGAAGCTTGTTCAGAGATATGACAGCTCACTGCATTTTACTTGCCTAAACTTTTATTTACACCATAGCTTTGCAATCACTAATTTAATCTTTGAAGTTTTAGGGTACTTAGTTGGGGAGGCCCCAGTTAGTAGGGAGATTTGGAGGAGATAAATGAGAGGTTTTAGCTAACAACATTGAATTTAGGCTCTCTTGAGGAGCCATTTGCAGTGACTTTCCATAATATAGAGTCTTAGTCAAGCTTCCCTTATTCTTTCTAGTTAGTTAAGGATATAATATGAACACATGCAATGTAAACACAATTTAAATGTTTTCCTAGTCAAACTTTCCTTGTTTCTTTTAGGATTTATTACTTGTTCCTTTTCCTAAGGTAGTTTAGGACTTTATTTCCATGCCTATTTAGGACTAGTTTGGGGGCTCCATCTCTCTATAAATAGGGGTGTTCTCTTCATTTTTTTTGGACAGATGTTTATGCTGAATAATATTGGAGAGTTCTCTCTTTTGCTCTTTTGAATATGGTTACTTTGGATTTATTCTTTTAAAAAAATGGTAATTGTATGTGTGTACATACATACATACATACATACATACATACATACATACATACATACATACATACATAATACATACATACATACATACATACATACATACATACATGCATGCATGCATGCATGTGTATATATATGCAAAAGTTGGCCCCGACACCACAGTCATCAAAAAAAAAATATATATATATATATACATATATATATATATATAAGAACCAAAACAGTAACTAGGTAGTACTGAAACCATATTTCATATTTACATGTGAGCTCTAAAATTCTACTGTCCTCTATCTATAATGAGTCTAAAACATCAATAATAGAAACAGTATCATTAGAGTAAATCTAAATACACCAAAAACACAGAAGCAGGATGAAGTTCAACTTGATCTTTTGCACATCATTCTCAATATTCTCAAAACATCTGGAGTTTCTCTCCTTCAAAATTGTCCACCAAATACAAGTAGGGACAATTCTCCATATACTCCTACCCTTCTCCTGTAAATCTGTTTCCTCCCAGCTTTTTAAAGCCTCTGTAACCCTTCCATGGATAGTCCAGGATATGCCTTTAAGGTTTAAGATTACTCTTTTTAGCTTCCACATGTTTTGGGTATAATTTCTTGAATTGTTTTTACTAAGTTCTTGGATCCCTAACATGATTCTTACCATTAACATGGCCTTGGAGTAGCTGAGTTCAGCTTAAGAGCAACAGAAGTACACTACCTGCATCAGTGTTGTGAAAAAGCGCCGAAGCGCTCGCTTTAAGCGTGAAGCGAAGCGAGGCGAGGTACTAGCGCTTCAACACCGTGAAGCGAAGCGATTTCAAAAAAGCGTGCGCTTCATGGGAGAAGCGAGAAAAAAGCTCGCTTTTTTTGAAAAAGCGGCACTAGGGTTTTTATTTTTAAAAAAAAACTGTAAAACTTATAATTAATTGTTCCAAGCTGCTGTGACTTCTTCTTCAACTTCGACAGTTCAACCAGGTTAGTTTTTCTTCTTCTGTTCTTCTCTTCTTCTGTTCTTCTCTTTCTATTTCTATTTTTATTTTCATTCAGCAGTTCTGCCGTCTGCGCAACTGCTGCGATGTTCTTCTCTTCATCTCTTCTTCTCTTCTTCTTTTTCTATTTCTGCGCAACTGCCGCCTGCAAAGAATTATTTTTTTCAAGTTTTATTCAGCAGTTTGGCCATTTTTTTTGAAGATTAAGCATATGCTCTGTTTTTTTTCCACAGTGTGGCTGCTTTATTATTTTTTTTTTAATTTTGCTGCAGTTGCTCTTTTAATTTTGCTGCAGCTGCTCTATTATTGTTTTGACAATTTGACTTGTGTGACTGAATTATTATTCTATTTTTTCTTTGTAGTAAGTTGTATTTTCTTAATGGCACAAAAAAGGAATCCAGCTTGGGCATATGGAATTGCCATGGGAAGTAATACAAAAATCAAATTTGTTTTTTGTGATATGACATATAATGGCGGAATATTTCGTCACAAGAAACATCTTATTGGTGGTTATAAGATGTTAAAGTGTGTCCAAAGGTCCCGAATAGTGTGAAGGAAGAAATAAAAGAGTATTTTACGGAAAAAAAATGAATTTAAAACTCAAATGAATCCTGAAGCATCCATGGTTAATCTTGTTGATGATGATGAAATGGATGATGAAGTTGAAGTGAATATGCCAATGGGGCAGATTTTATTATCTATGCATATTTTATATTTTATATTTTTATACTAAATAGCGTTTTTTCTGAAAAAAGCATGCACTTCGCTCCACGCTTCTCGCTTATGTGAAGCGAGCCCCTGTCGCTTTTTTCCGCTTCTCGCTTCTCAAAACACTGACCTGCATCGCTCTCTTAGAGGGGAAGGGGAAATGGAGAATGCATGTAACATAGATAAGGGCTATTTTCTAATTTGAGGTGAATCATAATGGTTTTGACTGCCTAAGACTTCTACCTCAACTTGCACTTGTATCCTTGTCAAATAGATCAAGAATTCAAGAAATGAGAAGCCCACAAACTCTAACCATAAAAAGCAGACAAGGATAATAACCAAGGAGAACTTACATCGCATACGGAACACGTTACTAAAGAAGTTTCCAATTGTTTCAAGAGATTCTCCACTATTTCCTTTGGGAGCTTCTTTGCCATCTCTGATGAAGCTCTTCCAACAGAATTGTAACTCTCCCTTTTGACAAGTTTTGGGTGGTCACAAGCCTGCCGAAGTCGCAGAAGCATCAATAAGATGTTCGCATAGTTTTGCTTCACAGTTCCAGCTGCAGCATATGCCTGCAAGATAAGTACATCTTAATTAAAGAGACAAAACTAGAGCTAGTGAAATCAGCTAAACAACAAAACATAAGAAGACTACTAGAAATCTCAACCTGCTCTGGAGGTCAAAAATTTTACCAAATTGCTTCATAACTCAGGAAGGACTAAAAGTTTCGTCTTGAAAATGGAGTCAATCAACGTAATAGGATTCCAAAATACAAAGTGATGGTAGTGTACTAAACTTATCATGAGAGTGAGAAAAAGAATTCTTTCTTGTCAAATTCCCATAACCAGAAGACATCACTTCGTATTCCCATCTTCTATTTGATGTCTTCTTTCTTTCTTTTACTGAGCCCCCAGGTATGTAGAGCATAGCATTTTGACCCGAAATTCCCCAATATGTGTTGGACACAAACATAATGAATATTACAGTTATACTAATGTACATCTTTTGCCATTTAATCATCAAAGTATATTATATACTCAATAAAGAGCATATTCACACGTCTAATATCCAAATGCAATAAAATATGGTAGTCTATTATCATTCCATGCTTTTTCTGTTTGCTCCTGAGAATGATTTGAGTGAGAGGAAATGGTGATGACCCCATATACAATAGGTATAACGAAAAATGGGCCAATAAACATATGGAACAGCTCACAAATACCCTTCATCCACCTTTTGGTCTAAAAATACCCACAACCTATTTTTTGGTCAAGAATACCCCTCAAACTAACACCCTAAACCTGATGGCTTTGTAAAATATAAAATAGCCATGTGGCTTATTATGATTGGCCACATATATTACTTAATTTAAAAACTAAACCCACCCCACTTTTTAAACCAACAAATCCACTCCATATTATCCAGCTACTCCGACTTTAATTCTCAAGCTTATTTCTTTCAGCTTCAAGATGGGGGAATTCCACGGAGCAGCACGAACTTGGTGAAATTTTCATGCCCCCAAAATTTGTCAGAAGACTGACTTTTCAAATAGATTTGATCATGAAACTTCTCCAGATGATGCCCAAGTATTTTAAAAAATCAAGTAGGATTTGAAAGAAAAAGACATAAATTGCTAAAGATATTGTCGGCTTGTCCCTGAAAGTGGATGCACTCTCTTCCTAGAGGTTGAGACCTTGAATTAGGTGTCATCAGCAAGGTCAAAGTGAAAATGAGAAGAACAGGTTGAAGTTTTAAGAATGGATCAGTGGGTATGGATTAAAAAAGTGGGTGGGTTTAATTTTAAAATAATAATATATGTGACCAATCATATACTAAGTCACGTGTCAATTTTAAATTGCAAAAAGCCTTCAGGGTTAGGGTGTTAGTTTGAGATTATTCTTGAACCAAAATAAATAGGTTTGGGGTATTTATAGACCAAAAGGTGGATGGAGGGTAATTATTTATTTTTTTGATGAAATGGATGGAGGGTATTTTTGAGCTATTTTCCATATGTGGGGGGTATTTTTGACCCTTTTCCGTAGGTATAATGAAGAGCTATCTACTCTATCCATTTCAGATTGCACGCCATGAGTTTCACATCTAAGATGTAAAAATGCTAGGGTTTCTGATTGACAGGATATTAATTGCTATAAGCTGCTATCAATGAACTAATCAGTCAACCATGCCTTAATCACAAACTAATTCGGGGGTCGACTACACAAATCTTCTATATACATTCTTTCTTTTTGGGCCCAATCCAGTCCATTACTAAGTAATATTTGTTAGAAAAATTAGGGGTTAGCTAACACTACAGTTTCTCTAAATGAACACTAGACATACAAATCTAACCAAACTACAAACACTAAGTTCTTGGCAAACAACATCGGCTACTATTGAATGGGAAAGTCTAATAGGCTATTACTAATACTTGCAGGCTTCAAAAAATTGAACTTTCCTTAGAAATAGGAGAAAACAGTGTCATCCTCAATCACCAATTGTTACATGTGAAGCTCAAGAAGGTATGAATCAGAAATAGCAACCACAATTGTGATTAAGACTACCCATTGTATACATTCAGCAGTTTAACTGCCCCCGCTCTTTTACAGCCCAAAATCTGAACAAAGCCATTAAATTATGTCACACATGCCCAGTGCATATAGTATTGAAAGTAGCAGCTTTCTCAAAAAGCGTGTGATGGTCAGACAAAATATGCAACACTATCAACCTATCATGAGATGTAGCTAGTTTCATGTTACAAATCAGCATATTGTACCAAACCACTTCATTCTCTAGAAGCTCCCCTGGTTTTTATCAATTTGAGTATGTTTTTAATTTTCATAGTAGAGCATTCTTATATGTAGTTGGTTTTTATATCTCAAGGAAAAAAACATACTATGAGAAGTGTAAGACATGCTAAAGACACACAAATGGAATCAGTTTCAAATGTTTAAAATCACCTTATAGGAGCCTTTTGATCAATCCAAAACTCAAATTGACAAACCACAACTTGAGAACTCAGCTCACATAGCACAACATGTACTACCAAAGATTTCCTGGAAGTTCTGTTGAACAGAAAACTCAAAGACAACGAATAGAACATAAATAGAAAAGACTTCCCAGTTATTCAGACTTCTGACTTCTGTTGAACAGAAACTTAGAGAATATGACCAGAACATCGAATTGTAAGAAACTTGTCTATGTTAAGTAAACACTACCCTTAAGTTAGTTAAGAGAAATGTCATAAAAAAGGATGACATGATGCAGTGAATGTTATTTTCATTAACAATGTTAGGTTTTGACACATATATAGGGTTAAAGGAGGCAGACAGTGAGGCACCTTAAATTGTGATCGCGATTCAGCTTCTAATTTGTTATAGAAAGCTCGTTCCTCGGTAGAGAAAGCCACCTTCTTCAACTGTATAGTTTTTGGTGGTAAGTTTATAATTGCCTCACCATCAATCACGGTACCTAAATCAGTAACATTCAGATAATGAGCTACACATAAAAATATCTGTTGAAGATCTAACTAGGAAGTAATTTACCAGACTTATAATGAACACATGAGAGTGAATTAGGTTATAGCAAATTTGAAAGATCTATATATTGAACAAAAGAATATAAACCCCATTCAGACACACATGCCGGCACCACACAGATGCATGGATAATAAAAAAAATGTGATTTGAGTAAAAATGAATATAGAAAGCTGCTACTACATCAAGCTCACTCTGTGAGCTATATAGGAAAACTTCAGTATGGAGACTATTTCGTAAAAAACAAGTTGCTGTTGCAACCAGTGTCAAAAGGAAAATGAAAGTGGGGGGGGGGGGGGGGGGGGGGCAATTACTTTTGAAAATCCAGGCAGTAGCAAGACCAAAAGCCTTAAACCCCACAATATTCTCATAAACAATTCCTTTTACAAAAATGCATTACACAAAGATAACAACAAGGAAAAATCAATGGTTACCTTTTGTTCGCCGCAACATTATGGCCCTCAAAATTGCTTGAAGCTTCTTATACCCATTAATTGAGTTTATAGCAATTGGAAACTTAATTTGGCTGCAAAATGACTTATATTCAGCATAGGGATCATATCTCAGAAATCTGAAGTAGCTGAAAAGTTCATCAATGGCATTCTGTATCGGTGTTCCAGATAAGCACCACCTTCGTTTTGCTCTAAGGCTGCAGCATGCTCTAGCTACTTGTGTTCTATGATTCTTGATTGTCTGGGCTTCATCTAAAATCACCCTAAACCAACTGACTTTGGCAAGAGTACCACAATTAGGATCAAAGTCATCTGCATCAAATCCTTTTCTGCCCTTTTTTCCCCTCTTACTAAGAGATGATTTTTTCCGCTTCTTACTTGAAGAGAAGTCAGAAGATATTCCAAATCTCTCTCCATTTTTTTGGTCATCATCATCCTCTTCAACTAAAGCTTGTTTAGGAACTTCATTTGTCACAATGGCATACGTAGTAAGGACCACATCATATTTTGCCAGTTCCGACGGTTTCTTAGTCCTACTACCACCATGATAGATTAAAATAGATAGATGTGCATTATCTGTTACTTTCTCATCCAATTCTCGAGCCCATTGTCGAAGAACACTTGCTGGACACACTACCAATGTACCAGCTGCTGGCCTCCTACGTCTAAACCCCTTTATAGAAGTTCTTAGATCTGGAATCACCTCAACACCATCTATTTCTCCACACTGGTTTGTTTCCTGAGAAGCAGGAACAACATTTTCATCATCATCATCCAAATTCAAGGCTTCAGCTTTAATAGCATCCAGATCTTTTGCTTTAGACTTATCCTGAGCTGACCTCTGCATCTGTATGAGGGCAATCATTGAAATAGTCTTACCAAGACCCTGCAACATAACAGAAAATAATAAACATGATGAATACCAGCAGAAGTCCAAGAATAAACTAAGCAGAATAAGGCCCACGGCATTATATTTGACCTGATCATCAGCCAGAATACCACCCGAACAATGTACACTACCAGTTTCTTTTTGAAGCATCCACGCCAAAGCAATTCTCTTAAGGAGGAAAAAAGTAGTTAGAACACATACTATGACAAGAAAATAAAATGATGTTTAAAGTAGCACAAGTAGAACCTGGTGTCTTAGGAGCGAAACTGACAAAAGACCTTCTGGCAGACGAGCTTCTACCTTGGGCTGGTTCAAATCCTGCCAGAAAAGAGCACAAGTATGCTAAACTATAAGCTGAATGTAAATACAAGAGACGCAGCCTCTGGAAGCTCATAGTGCAATAACAACGACTATGCCTTAGTCCCAAACAGTCATTGTAGGCGCCAGTCGCGAATTTACACATCAAAAAAAGGGTTACATGAATCCGTGGTCATCCAACTAAACTTTCTATATTATCTATATAATTCTTAAAATATAACTATTATTATCTGAAGGCACACATGGTCAAAAGAGATTGAGTAGTGCATTGGTTGAAAGCTGGTTTTAACTATTTCAGGTCAAGGGATTGAATCCTACTTACTGCCATTTGTTTCTTTCTAAGTTTTTTTCCTAAAGAAGTCTTCCTTATAAAGCTGCACCCTTCGTCTAAAAAAAAAATCCAACACAGAAAAGCAGCCAAAACACAAATGATACCATTTTTCTTTTCATTTCTTTATACTAAAGCAAAAGCTCTTGTTCTTATAGCTAATAGCTTAGAAGTTGGAACACTTTGAGTTTTCTCCATCCCCATATCTATTCTCTAATCCCAATATATCCTAATATATCCTAAAACATAAAACTCCAAGCTAATAGGTGTTGCCTCTTTATTGCTCTAAAACCTAAATTGCTAAATCACCATCACAAAGGTCAAATCGACATCGCATTCTTATCTTACAAAGAACCGGTGCACCCGGAGTCTTGAAATCCTAGAGTATTAGTACATCACTGAATATACAATTCAAAAAAAGTGAGGCAACTCATATTCGCTAACTAACATATAAGTTTCCAACTTCCAATCAACAACGGACTCAAAAGAAGGGAGAGGGGCGTTTTCGAAGAAAGAATAAAAAAAATGGATTCAACATTTGGGCTGAGGAATGTCTTCTTCTGCTTCTGGTAAATCAAAAGGTAATCTTTCACACTCGCATTTGAGAATACAAACTCTTGTTGCACCCCAAAAATGGATTTTTATTCGACTCTGGTAGGCGCTATATAAGCTCAACTCATATCATCATCGTACCAAATAAAAAATAGAAGTGAAAAATAAGATACATACATACTATTATACATATATATATATATATATAATAACAACAATAATAAAAGTTCTCTACATTTTTAATGGAGGCTCAGAATGCATTTGAAACAACTTTTTTTTATAGGGTACATACTCCATGTCACACCAAATCATACTTCCAGCAGATCCATAAATACCATAGCAATCAAATTCCTGCTATATCCTCCCTAGAGGATAAAACATACATTTTCCAGAGGAGAGATGATAATATTCTGAGAATGCATTCACAGCAATTCTCAAATAAATCTATATCATTCACCGAACAAAAGAAATCTTTGCACCTTTTCCCCAAAAAGGAAACAATCTGAGATGATAGACACTAGAAACTAACTTAAATTTTTCCTGGTCATGTCAATAAAGTCATGAACCTTTGAAATTAAAAAAATGGGAACTAAAGAAAGGAAACCAAATCCCACCAGAAAGATAACTATTTCAATTTCTTCAAACAGACAAAATAACAGGGCATTGACAAGAAACAACCATTGTGTTCTAGACTAGCTTAGTCCTATTCAACCGTATAGTTTCAAGCATACAGAATAATTAATTCAAAAATAGAAAAGGGATATCAACTGACAGCAGTGAATTCAATTTTGCAATCTATTATGGGGAGGAGAGAATAGTGACCTTCTGGTTTGGTCGAGACAAAAAAGAAGGTCCAATGCATAAAGTTCCTAGATTGTGCAATCCAATACAGCATTTACAGATCACAAGAAAGGGCATAAACAGGTACCTGCAGAGCAGCTTGAAAGATCAGTCTCTCATCAGCTGCTGCAGCTCTCTCCTCAGCTGTCCCAGGGTAATGTAAGGGATCATTTACACTGGCATATTGAACACCTGAAGTGGCCTTTCTGTGCATCAAAGACGAAGGTAATAGTCTGCTTCCTTTGTTTTCGTAGAGAACTAACTCATTATGGTTGCCCCTGCTTGAACTTGCCCATTGAGATTGACGATTCTGACTGCCAGGTATATCCAAAGGCTGAAGGGATGTTGGAAGTGTCCGCTTTAGAGTTTGTTGCAGAAAATGCTTCCTACTATCTGCATCAGAAACAAAGATTTTCTTTTCAATAAACAGTACTGTGCAAACTATTCCTGCCTTTAATACTTGTGACAGACCATTATTACCATTTCCAGAAGAGTACTCGAAATTCACGTCTCTAATTGCTCGCGAACTTGATGGTCCACTGTCATCAGTAATAGTTGGAGGATTCATAGATCTATTACTATGATAGTTAGAAGAGCCTCCATTAAGATAACTTGGTCTTGTGGGCGACGAAACCTTTTGGGATGGACGGCTATCTGACATTGTTCCATGGTCTAAGTTATAGACAAACTCACCATAACTTTGTGCCAGGAAGAGAAAAAAAGTCAATTCTTTACCTGTTGCCCATGATGGAAGGATTCGAGAAGTAGCAGAATCCCTGAGAGGAGACTCATCTGTGTAGTTGTCTATTTCACGCAAGTCCGAATCATCTGAAGAGATATCAATTGCATCCATTGGAGAGAATATAGAACCAACCTGTATTCAAGCAACACTATGGCAACGTCATAAAAAGATCATAAAACAGGCACTCCAATAATTCAGAACTAGATTCCCTGATAAACTATTCATTTACCAGATGGGAGAAATGTCTTAAAACCAAGTTACTAACCAGTTTGCGGAAGAAGCTACATGTACACTCTAGAAAATAACCAACAGGATCCACATGGTCACGCATCTAATGAGTTGAAACCATCCTACTGTCAAAAAAGGAGTTGAATAACATAAACTTCACAATAACTGAAACACAAGGAGAGAAAAGAAAAAAAAGGGTTTGATTATGTAACTTAGAAAATACCAACAAAAAAAATGCAGTTTACAGAAGCCATGCATGGAGAGAGTAGACATAAAGGCAGCTTCTTTTTTATAACGAATATGATCATAAACTGAAGAAAGTAGTGCTAGCCTTCTGACATTCAACAAGTTCAAGAATGGAGAAAAAGTTTCGTTTCAAAGAAATTGATTAACATAATTAATTGTTCAAAGAAAATTTCATACTAAAACTTAGATAGAAAGAAGGAAACAACTCAATTTCAGGGCAATAACATAGAACATTCAACTCAAAGAGGAGAAAAGCAATCGGTACTAATCAGAAGCACAAAAAAAAACTTCATTAATTGAACTTACATGGGTGTCCCTAAAGACAACATTTTGAAATACCCATTAGGGAAAGCCCACACACAATCAAAAACAAACTAACCCATGAAACAGAAAAGGAGATACCTGATGTTTGGCCTAGCTCTGACATCAATTAGGGATCGACTGAAAAGCCAAGTAATTTCCCTTCTTGTCTTCTAATGGGAAACCTGAAAAGCCCTAATCAAGTCAGAGGCGGAGGAGAGAGAGAGAGAGAGAGAGAGAGAGCGTGTGTGTGTACATTCCCTCGTATTTTGGGTGTTCCCTTCTTAACCATGTACGCCCGACTCTCTAATCTAATGCTTCTCTTTCTCTCTCTCTCTATATATATATATATAGATATAAGGGTGTTCATTAATCAATTTGGATCGGATATTAGTTATAGTTATAATTAAAATTAAATTATTTAATTAGTTTTAAAATTATTAAAATCAAATTAAACCAAATAAAATATACATTCATTAGTTTAGTTATTATCAGTTTTGGTTTGGTTTGATTCGGGTATTTAGTTATTAACCATACACAAAAATAAAATAAAGAATTGATTCAAAAGAGAAAAAAGACAATAATTCATTAAAAATAAATAAATTATCTTCGTGCTATTTTGGATCTTATAATTCTTATATCAGAACTTTAATTATGTTTAACTTGCTTCTTATATTGTTAGTTAATTCAATGTACTAAACAACATAAACTTACTGAATAATACATAATCTAATGATATAGTGGTACAAATAAAAGACTTATCACACCTTGATTATTTTAAATTAGTGTGCTGTATTTTTTTGCATAAAAAAATGTTCACAAAAAATAATATATATATATATATATACTAAACAAGCATGATGAAACTAAAATGAGAGAGGCTCTTTTCCTTTCTTTTGAAAAATCTGAAAAATCATCTTTTATTTAAAAGTATTTAATATTGGTATCAGATCGAGAAGTTTCTGAAACAAAATATGTCCAAACCCTTCAAAAATAATCAAGCAGACAAGAGACAAAGAAGCAAGCTACAACAATTGTATACAGAATATAAGTGGTTTAATTATACCAAAGAGGATAACTATAGACTACAATATTTGATAGACATCATATCACGTTTAGAATACAAACTAGTAATACAGCTTAAAGCACGATCTAAAAATTTATGAAAAGACATCCTGCATACCGAGACATACGATCTAGATATTTGCTATTATATTGCGAATATAAGATAAAACAGACTATCGTACAATTAAAAGAAAAATTAGAAGAATATTTACACATAGCAGAAACAGTAGATTATTTAGATAAGAAGTATAACTGGTTTAGGAGAGAACGTGTAGTTAAAGAAGATCTTATAAGTGCCTTAAAGTGAAAAATACAGAGTTGTCAGAGTGATATATATAGTAGTAATAATCGACTTGAATGGTGTAAGATGCGTATTAGAGAAAAAGCTTATCAGCTTGGATAGATCTATGCATAATCAACCTTTATTTCAATGTTTTCGACAAGTTCATTAGTGGCTTTAAGAAGAATTATGTCATAACTCAGAAGTAACGAAGGCAGAAAAAGAAATAAGAACAATTTTAAGCTGGTCTTCTGAATCAGATCCAGATCCATATACAACATATTTATACAGACAATTAGAAGGTCTAGAAAGACAAGTTAATTATTCTAATATTTGAATAAAACATTACAGAAAAAATACTTATTTCTATTTTGTTAGGATAATATTCATGCCCTTAGAATATATAAAGAGAATCAGATTAAGACAAAATTAGATACATAAAAAATAAAAATATAGATCTGAACTTAAAAAGAACTTTGCATAGGTCTTCACCTGTTAACACTATATCATGAAGATCTTCTTCAAGTTTTAAAGACTTAAGCTTTTGAAGCTTGCAATTTGGAGCAATGTGTCCATATTGACCACACTCATAGCACTTAATTTTGCTAAGGTCTCTTTAAAATAGATTTTGGTAAATCTATTAGATTTTCAGTGAGCTTTTCTAGCTTCACACTTTTCTTTATTCCAACGAGAGCGACGATGTTTTGTATAAGGTCTATTTAGGTTATCTTTCCTAGAATGTCAAAAAAAATTAGACCTTTTATCCATTCTATTAGAAGGGCCATCAACAGCGAATTGAGTGCAAAAATCTATTTCTCCCTTTTGCTATTAACTTTAAGTTGTTAAGCTAGTTTAAACTCATTACACAAATTTAATCCTTCTTAAGTATAAGTGTCAATTAATTGACCATAGGTAAATTGATCATAAGAAATAGCAGAGAGGTTTCCTCTAAGAGTCTTCCTAACTCTTTCTGCGAATAGGGGAAAGGCCATCAATGAATTTGGTCTTTCAGTAAGTAAGATTACTTTCAGGTAAATCCATTATCCGACTTAAAAAGATATTTTTATACCACCTAAATTATTCTAAATGTCGACAATGGAGTTCATTTAAAAGGGTAGGAGAGTTTCATTTTGGTTGATAAATCTACTATTAAAATGTTCTAAACTAGTAAGAACTAGTCACATCTTGTCGAATATTTTCGACAGGTTGTTGTGAAATTCCTTCTTCAAACACAACTGCTTCAGTGGCTGCCTCTCTTTTTACAGAGATAGTTATAGAAGTGTGAGCTTTATTTGATAAAAAATTACCCCACCAATCTCGAAGTTGGCCGGTAAAACATGCAACAATCATCTTGCAAGTGGTATGATCAGAATTGTTATTAGTGGATTGACAAATAGTAGCATACATTAACATTCGATGCAGAAGAATGGAGCCTTGTCTATCAGTTAAGTCATCTAGATTTCATTCATAAATTTGATCACCACTGTAAGATATATTGGATTGAATCCAATCTCTTTCATATATTAAAACATCTTAAGGGGTAGGATGCGGGTAGTAATAAGTTAGCATAGAAGATTTAGTAGCATATCTGCTATTTTGGGTAAGCCTAGCCTTTTCACTTCGATAACTTCAAGGAGATCTCATAGTCTTGATTTCAGAAATATCTTCTTCAATTGGGAAATTGTCAATCATACCAATAGGTTTTGCATTTAAATTTGAAAGTTTCTTATCAAGAAGTTTTTCTAAATCATTTAAAGATTTTAATTTAAAACCCTTTATCTCGATGGGTCGTTGAATATGAGTAGGAATAGCAGTAACTGGTTTACTTCCAGAGGTGGAGGCACTCTCAGTTATTTTACTCAATAATTTTTTATGAGGAACTACTGAACTCAATCACTTGCTGCCCTTCTAATCGGTTGTTCTGTAGAAATGAAGAAAGAAAATTAGTTGAACTTAATAAAAATCAAAAATAAAATAACGAATCCCAAAAATATTCGAGATCTGATTTAAACGACCAGGTACAACATATGAGTTCGATCCATTAGGTTCTTTTTTTTTCCAGAAAAGAAACGAGTTTTAACTAAAGTAATTAACTCATCGAGTTTGGTATCGAGAGAACTAATATGTATAAAATTAAATTTAGATCTATAAGAATCAATATCTCGTTTATTTAATAAACAAATAGTTTGTTCATCTGAATTAAGAGCTAAAGATTGTTCAGTTGTTTTTATTAGCTGTTTGGTTGAAAATTTATCAAATCATCCATAATCATATATGGTTTTAGTATTAATTTTTGGAATAATCCATTTATTTAATAAATCAAGGTTTTGAGGTATATCTTCCTCTTCTAATCTAGTACCTTTAATACTAATTTCTCCAAGATCCATAGTGAAAGAAATCATATCTATGCTGACTACTTCAGATCTGTTATATATACACCATGAAAGTTTCTAGACTTTGATACCATCGCAATCAAGATCTAAAAGACTGACGGTAGTTCGCGCGGCCATCCAGATTTTGCTTGAAACTATATTCTTAAGCTTGCAATTAGCAAGGATAAAATCAAAATATGAAAGATTTTTATTTAGCTTAATGACTGTATGAAACCTTTTTACCCGAGCAAGGGGTCTGTCAGATATTCTGATACATACCGTTATTAATTTAGTAACTAGCAGTTCTAACAGTGAAAAATACTGCCCCTTTTTTCTCCTCCAAAGACCTTCTCAGTTTATATTTCTGTCGGTGGTTCAGTTTTAGCTAAGCGGGTCTATAGATTTTGCTCGATCTTAGTTTTAAATAAAGTCACCTCAGTTGATCTTGTGGAGTTAGATACGACTGCCTTTGATATTATTCTTAATATAAATTGGCTCCATGCTTGTTATGCTTCTATTGATTATAGAACCTGAGTGGTTAAGTTTCAGTTTTTCAATGAACCAGCCCTAGAGTGGAAGGGTAATAGTTTTATGTTTAAGGGTGAGTTTATCTCATGCCTTAAAACTCAAAAAATAATTTTAAAAGGGTGTATCTATCATCTAGTACGAGTTAGGGATACAAATTCTGAAGACCCTCTTCTTGAGTCAGTTCCTATGGTCGATGATCTTCTTGATGTACTGTAAGACCCCAAAAATTTGGAAAGTCCTAAAATGAGGATCAAAGAATGAAAGTGTAGAGAAATGCAGAAAAACTAGTACCAGGTGATGACCACGGATGACCATCATGGACGTGGTCCTCACCAAGCCTCGTGGTAAGCCATCATGGTGGAGGTTCTGAAATCCAACCTTGCAGGGAAGGGACCACAGACCGTGGTGAGCACCATGGGCCGTGAAGCCCTCCGTGGTAACCCCTCCCCTAAAGCCCCAGAAATCTTTCCAAGGCAAGGACCACGAGGGACCACCACAGGCCGTGTATCTCTTCACGGACCGTGGTGAGATCTGTGGTGGTCATTTCTACAGGTCCTGCACCACGGGCACTGTTCTCAGGCCGTGATTCCCGCCACGGACCGTGAAGGTCTTCATGGAGGAAGCTTAGAGACTTTCCTGCAAACTCCAAAAATCTTTCCTCCAAGTCAAGTACCACGAGACGTTATCACGGGTCGTGGTGAGCACCGGACTGTGAAAAATCCCCATGTAGCCCAACCCGACTAGATTTAAAAAGGGGCATTTTAGTCTTTTCCTATTGTCACACTCTTTTTTCTTTGGATTTTTCCAATTTAAGTGACAGTATTGATTAGAGACTAAAAAGGGCAGCCTGGTGCATTAAAGGAAATGATTCTTTATTTTTTTGATCTACGAAAACAGAAGATCGGGTAAGGAATTTTGTTGACCGAGGAAAAGGTATGAGGCATACCTCGAGTTTCATGGTTCTAGCACGATCGCTTTTATTAACTTATACTTGGACTTAAATTGCTTTGGATATATTTTTTTTATAAGTTATGGACTTGCTCATATTATATCGCTAGATTTTGTTGGTCTCAACCCAGATGCATAGTTGCACTCTTGGTTTTGACATACAATAACTTAGAAGCATAACTGCTTTCCCCACCTAATATTCTCTGTCTATAGATTTAAATTAAAATTAAATAAACGTTAATTATTAAAATATTTAGTAAAGATGCGTCACCGCATCCTTGAATCTTTTTAGGCGTCTCAAAAAGATGTGTAACCACATTCTTTATTGACATTAATTTTTAATTTATTCATTATTATTGTTTTTTAAAAAATAAAAACTGCGCGCATCTAATGTTAGGGGACATTTATTCAAGAAAAATTAAACTTATCAATTTTTCACTCTTTACTTTTTATTAAAAATTTTGTAACGAGATTTGTAATAAACGTGTATCACATTCCCATATATTGTTTTTTAATTAACTGACAGAAATAATATCCAACATTCACTTCATATAATTAAATTAACTATGTTATATTGGTTAAATAGTGACAAGCTGCCCATTTAACTATTCCAAATAAACTTAACAAAACTAAAGAAAAAAAATCTATTAACCCAAACCATATAAATAGTCAATGTACCAGAATAATCAACTAATGAAATATTTCGGATGTTAGCTTTATTAACACATCAAGAGCAACATAGACGTGAACATGGAATCTACTTTAAAAAATTAAATATAAATTACCAAGTAAAATAAATATTAATTCAAATAAAATGCATAGATTAAATAGGAAAAAAAAGAATAATTAGAACTTCTAATTCATTCAGATCACTGGCATACACTCCTAATTGCTGGAGTTATTTTTTTGACATGTTGGAGTATTATTTTCTTATATTACTGTGCCAATGTGGTTTTGAGAGTGAATAGGTTACTCTCTTTTTTCTTCCCCCTTTTTAATAAAATAAAGGGAGCTAAATATAGTGAACATAAAGTTTAAGCCATGGATTTAATATTAGCATGGTGAAACAACACACAAAAAAAGGATTGTCAAGAACAACAATACACTATGAGAAAATTAAAACAAAGAGACTTTATATAAACACATGCTTTAATTCTTATGAAATTGTGGCAATAGAATGGCTAAATTTTTGATCTTTTGAACTCGAGAAATTACATGATTAAAGCACGTTACTATACAATACTATTTCTCAAACATTATTGTTAGCATTTTTCATCCAAATGAGAATAAATGTAAAATTGTCCAAGAAAACAAACAATATCAAATTGGGACTATAACTTTGACCAAAACAAAATAAGCACTCGAACTACGGGTCATGACACAAAGCAAAAAACTTCACATAAACAACCAAATTCACATACTAATTACTAAATGAGACAATTTTAAATAACATCATTCATTCTTTGAATCACAATAAAAAAAATTAAACAACTAAAATGAACCGAATAAGAACCTGTGCGATGAACTAAGCGACAATAATAACAAGGACGCCGTTACCAAAAACTCGAACTTGAACCCGACTTGAATTGCAGTGTGTTTGACGTGTGATTTTTCTCTCGATTTGTTTTCTGTTTTTTGTGCTCTCTCTAGTTTTTTTTCCTCATTGCTTTCTTCTATTCTTTTCTTTTTTTACCTGTTCTTTTTTTTATCTCTATGTGTGTGTTATATAGTAGCATGTAGTAGGTGTATTTTTAGATAATAATGAAACATGCAGGAATGGGGAAAATGAGATTTGGTTGAGGTTGTTAGGGAAAAGAGGGGGAGAGATGTGAGGGGAGTGGTTTTTTTTAGGGGAGGCAAATTTGCAGGTTAGGAGATTGAGTTTTAGCAGATTTGGGGGGATTTAGTGGAATGAGGATAGTTTTAGGTTAGTGGGTTAGGGTTTTAGGGGAAAACAATAAGGGAAGGGGCGTACAAGTTTTTTTTTCTTTTCCTTTTTTAGTTAAAATTAGTATTATTAATGAAATAAATATATATAATAACTAATTAGTTTATACTAATAAAATATTGAAAAATTTAATGTCTAGTCTAAAAATAAAAATATAATTAACAAAAATATAGAAATGATTAGGTTATTTATTAAACCTAAATTAAAAGAAAACATATACATATATATATATATATATTGTAAATTTTTCTTTTTCTTTTGAAATAATTAATTAAAAAAATAAAACTTACACTTAAATGTGACTCTATTATTTTGTAGTTTTTAAAATCTTTTTCTTATAGAATAAACTTAATAAAATAAAAATATTTAAATTGGATATATAAATGAAAATTTAAGCACTAAATGCTATAAAATCTCGGATTCGATAAAAAATTATGTGTCTACAGTTTGCCCCTCTTTCACTGAAAATACGAAGAGTTTGCAGACAAAGAAGTAGATAACGTGACAAGTTTTGACCAAACTCTTATTAGAAAGGAAAAAAAGATGCGATCGAGTCCTGATTTCGGACAGCCTACATATCCCAGTTTATAGGGAATCAGGTCATGTGTAGTTCAAGGAGATGATATAGTGAGTTGGAAGTTAAGTAAGGTCCCATCGAAACTCCAGTTCGCGGCTCATATTTTTTTTTACATGAAATGAAAGACAAAACATTAAAAGAAAATGCAAGCAAAAGATCCTATATATATAGCTTTCTTGAATCTTGACTTGAGTCTTCAAGCCTTCTCAAGTGGTGAGTTATTCATTTTCCTTTCAATGAATTTGAAATTAACTTGTCCTCCATGTGCTTCTGCCACTTGAGATTGGAATTGACCTTGTTCTTTAGGCGAGCTTCTGCTACTTGAATTAAACATGAACTTGAAAGTTGACAATGATTTCCAGTAAAGATCCTGAGCTTGAACTTTGAATAGACCTTTTCTACAAGCGAATTCTTGAAATCACAATGAACAAAAGAAACAACACAAAATTTTGCCCCAGTTTATAATAAAGGAAATTTTATGAGTATGAATAAAAGTCGTCCTGCTATACTAAATCCCATTATCCAGGAGGGTCCCGCTACGCTAAATTCCATTATCCAGAAGGGTCCTACTATACTAAATTCCATTATCCAGAAGGGTCCTGCTACGCTAAATTCCATTATCCAGGAGGGTAGAGGGTCCTACTATATTAAATTCCATTATCCAAAAGGGTCCTACTACGCTAAATTCCATTATCCAATGGTGTCCTACTACGCTCAATCTCATTATTCAAGAGGGTCTTGCTATACTAAATTCTAAAAAAATATAGTATAAATAAAATTTATCCCAGTTTGCACCAGAAATATTTTATTTTTTATTAGCATTAATGAGAAATACTTGTACCAAAAAAACTGCAAGACATATATACAATTAGGGTGTTTGTTCCCTAAAAATGAAAGGTGATTGGGTATTTGCTCCTAAAATTCCAGTTGAATGTTTGTTCCCTAGAAATAAAAGATGATAAGGTGTTTGTTCCCTAAAATACCAATAGGGTGTTTGTTCCCTAAAGTCAAAATGCAGTAGGGTGTTTGTTCCCTAAAAATGAGAGATAAGAGGGTGTTTGTTCTTTGAAATACCACTAGAGTGTTTGTTCCCTAAGGTCAAAAATGCAACTAGGGAGTTTGCTCCATAGAAATGAGTGATAATAGGGTGTTTTTTCCCAAAGGTTAAAATACAACTAGGATGTTTTTTCCCCCTAAAATACCATTAGGATGTTTGTTCCCTAAGGTCAAAATACAACTAGGGTGTTTTTCCCCTATAAATCAAAGATGACAAGGTGTTTGTTGCTTGAAATGCCACTAGGGTGTTTGTTCCCTAAGGTCAAAAATGCAACTAGAGTGTTTATTCCCTAGAAATAAAAGATAAAAGGGTGTTTGTTCCCTAAAATACCACTAGGGTGTTTGTTCCCTAAGGTCAAAAAATGAAACTAAGGTGTTTTTCCCCTAAAAATGACAGATCAAAGGGTGTTTGTTCCCTGAAATACCACTAGGGTGTTTGTTCCCTAAGGTCAAAAAATGAAACTAGGGTGTTTGTTCCCTACAAACGACAGATAAAGGATGTTTTTACCTGAATTACCACTAGGGTGTTTATTCCCTAAGGTCAAAAAATAAAACTAGTGTGTTTGTTCCTTGAGGTCAGAATGAAACTACAGTGTTTGTTCCCTATGCTGGAGAAAAAAATACAAAGATTAAAAACATAATTTTATGCCAAAATGAGATGGAAAAAGTGAAGAATTGAGAAACTTCCCTTTCATGGTGCTCTTCTTTTGCGAACAACTTCGTGTATTGATTTGTTCCTGTTCAACAAAGAAAAAATTGTTAGTTTCAACAGTGGTGGTTGGTTCGTGGCCTTGACCTTCCAGTGGCTTGTTTTTTCTTCTTCCTCATTCAATGAAAAACTAACTTTGTTGGTGATTGATCAAGATACTTAGAGATCCTTGTCTTTGACTTGAGGCAACCCTCGCCTCTCATAATCAACTTTAATTATTTTGTACTCATTCTATTTTGTTTCGAGCTGCAACTAACCACAATTTCATGACCTGTTGATATTCAATCAACTGCGATAATTCTTCGTGCATGTTATTGCTTGATTTACTCTATTTTTGATGCACTGTCCAGAATTTACTTTGTATAATTGAAAAGATAGTAGCATATTTTGAAAGCATTTCTTATTTGATTTAATAAAAATGACTCAACTAAATAAAGCAAAAGGATAGCAAGCAGCCACGAAATTTCAGCATGTTTAGAGAAGTTCCGAGGCACAATTTTGAGGAGTTTTGGCCAATTTCGAGTAAGGTAAGGTCTTTTCTTCCAATTTGAAGTTTATGGTGTTTTTATAGGGTGTATTACACACCTTGTATGCTGCTTTAAGTGTAAAAATGTCGTAGAAATATTTAACGTTCGAAGAAAACTAAATTGGAGTCGCTATAGTTAAATTGTAGTCGAAGCAAGGTGTTGTGCTTATGGTGTGCTACTTCAGGTGTGTGATGGTGTATTGCAGGGCCTAAAAGTATTCTAAAAGAGGTGTGGGGGATTCTGGTTGCAGCCACATGACCCCTCGTTTCGTACAATTAAAGGTTTGGCAAAATAAAGACTAGAAACCCTATTTTGGTATCGTAATTTTCAGCAAGTTGTTTGGAGCTTATATTGTGTAATGTTGCCTTGTTTTAGTTGTATATGAGCTGCAGATTGTTGTTTTCGGTTGACTGTAGTTATTAGGGATCTAATTGGAAACTCGGATAGGGCATGTTATAGGGGAGGTGCTGACCGATTTCCGTTAACTCCTTAACTAACTAAGGAACTAGTCGAGAAGGCGAGCGAGGAGATGAGTTCTATGAATACTCGTATGTAAATTAAGGCACTGGAAAGTCGAGGGTTGTTGATTCTCGTATTGCTTTCATGTTAAATAGGTACAAGAGATAACGATGCAAATGTGTTAAGAGTAATCCGTAAGAGGTATGTAAAGCTAACGTTTCCTCCTTTTGGCATATTTTTGGCATAAGTATGTAAAGCTTATTCTTTCTCTTGGCATGTTTCGACATAAGTATGAAGAGCTAATCTTTCTTTTGGCATGGTTTTATGAAATAAATATATGACTTTTTTTTGGTTCCAAGGATGTTCCTATTCCTAGAGCCACTAGGATGGCCAATTTCTTGGTTTCTAAAGGATATTTTATTATGCTTTGATACGAGTACATAATTTTAGAAGTTCCATTTTGATGTAATCCATAATGACTTTTAAAAGGTACTTAATATGATTCTTGTCTTGATTTTGAACGATAGCTTATTTTAATTATTCCATTGATCCCCATAATATATCTTGAAATATGAAAATGATTTCAGAAAGACTATTTTGACATAGACCATCGTGACATCTAAAAGCCATGCACTGTGATTATCGCTCAATTTCTCTTATATGACTTGGCATCGGAGTTACGCTATCGAGTCTTTGGAAATATTTTGTATTTTATATTGCATATAGTTTCTCACTACTCTACTCGTGGATGCCTCAATGCTTCCTTCATCGAGCCCGGGTCAGGTTTTGTTATCGTGCGTACTTCTCTGCATTATTCGCCGTGCCTCGACATGAGGGGGCAGGTATAACCTGTATATGGGTTTTGTGGAGTTATGATATGCCATGTACACATATGATATAATATGATCTGATATGACCATCTGATATTATATGATCTGTTACAGAGATATTCCCTACTCTAGAGTTATGATGTACTGTGGCGCTAGTGAAGGGGCGGCGACCACTTTTTGTATTTGTTCACCGAGTCCCATAATGGGGCCGGATATGACATATGTTTTTCAGCATACATTATCTGTGGTTATGAAAAGCATTTTGATATTCTGGATATTTTGCTCATTTTTGCACCTTCTGTTCTGGTAATGGCTTTACTTGTTACAGTTTGTGCTTTATATACTCAGTACATATATCGTACTGACCCCCCTTTTTTCGGAGGGGGCTGCATTTCATGCCCGCAGGTATAGATGTTCATTTTGGAGATCCGCCAGCTTAGGATTTCCACTTAACTATGTTGCAAGTGCTCCACTATTCTGGAGCCTAACTTTTGGATGCTGGTCATTCGATGTATATATTCGTTTATTCAGGGGTACAATGGGGGCCCTGTCCCGCCATATGATACAGTTAATACTCCTAGAGGTCTGTAGACATGTGTATGTGGGTTGTTGTGAGTTTGTTCAATTGTAAATATTTTTATGATATGGCAGCCTTATCGGCTTGCGTGCCCTTTCATGATATGATATGAATGAAAGAGGCTACATATACATAAAAATGTTATTACCCACTGGGGTTCTTGTTTATAGTTCTTATATTTGATAATTCTGTATATGGGGGTCCAGGTCAGACCCCAGTCGCGGCGTACGGGGTTGGATCGTGACAGCCTACGTATCTTGTCAAAACAAGAATCAGGTCGAACATAGTTCGAGCGAGATTATTCTCTTGTAGTTGTTGATTTTTTTCACTCTTAATTTCTCTTTTTTTGTTCTCTTTTTTTTGACTTCTCTTCTGTTTCTTTGGACTCTATTTTGATTCCAAAAGAGGGGTATGAAAGAAAAGAAAAATAATAATAATAATAATACTAAAGGCTCAAAAGGGTTAGCAAAGGATATTGAGTATTTGGATAGCAGAATAAAATGCCCTGTCATATCAATCCTCAAGAATGTCAAGTACAAAGCAAGCACTTGAGAATAAGAAGTGAAAATCATACAATATCTTTTTGCAACATTTGAATTAATGAATATGTCTGTCACTTGACTAAGATGCCTGTCATATATAAAGCTCCTTTTGTGAAATGCTTTCTATATAAACGATGCGCTCTTCTTGTTATATGTTCATGACATTCTCACAATTCCCAGAGGGACTACTTTAGTTTCATTCAAGCTAGACTTCAATCGATCCCTCAGCTACTTTCTCTAATATTTTTCTTTCATATTTATTTTGATATATTGGTGCATTTGATCCTCGACCTTGGTAAATTTTTAAGATCCGACCAAATATTCCACATACATATCATGTTACTAAAGCTAGCATGGAAAGAATTATAACAAGAAGAACTAAACTCAACAAATAAAAATTGAAGTAAAAATGAAAAATTGCATTTCATTAATTAAAAGGATAAAAGGATTTGACGACAAGTCAACCTAACTAAAGGTTATAATCCCGTAATAATTCCAATAACAAAAAAAAATTAAGAAAAAAACAAACTAACCAGAATAGTACAAAATTAAAGGAAAAAAAGAATTTAACTTATCAAAACAAACATAATAAAATCTGACTTATAATCCTTAAATAACCAAAATAACAGAAATGATGACAAACTATACTACCAAGACTTCTTCCTCGTAAGGATAGAGATATCTTTTCAATGTCTAAGCTTGACATGCTAGCCACTGAGTTTTATATCCATAGAATCATGAGTTGGCAAGGAACCGTTAACAACGTTCGGATCAGCACTCTCCTGCACCACATTTTTTTTTGATCATATCTTCTATTGCCTTCTTTAGTGTCCAACAATATTCTGTGATGTGTCCATGGATATTAGAGTGATATTCACATCAGGCAGTAGGAACAAAAGCCCGTGAATTTGAATTAATATGTTTTGGATCAATTGGTGTGATCATGTCACATTGCATCAATTTATGAAATAAACTTGTGTACGACTCTCTAAGTGGAGTTAATACATTATTTCGTCTCCTATTTCCATCAAATTCTTGCCTTGGATGAGGATTAAGGGGCGGTCGAAAATTTCAAGGAGAAAGACATGAGTTTTGATGTACTGGCGAGCGCCATTGGAGATTGTTTGGTGGATGTGCATATGGTTGTGCACTAGAAACTGCATATTGAAGTGGGACAATAGAGTGTTGTGCGTCTTGCATGGGGTGATAGTGATGAAATTGAGATGGTGCATATTGATAAAGTGAACCCGGTTGACTCTTTTGTGTGCCTGACATAACAACTGCTGCATCTTCCTTCATTTTCTTTTCCCAATACCTTGCGATCCATTTTTAATCACTTGTGTCGTGGATTTCAAAGTATCTTGACTTAAAAATTTTCCAGACTTAATGGCATTTTCCACCATTTTCCCAATCTTAATAACTTCGGTGAATATTTTTCCAACAATGAAAAGCAAATAATGAAAGTAGTCAGGTTCTTGCGCTTGAAGAAAAACATCATTCATTTCTGACTTCTTTATTGGTGGCTTAACCCTAGCAGCATGCTCCATCCACATAATAGCATATTCACGAAAATTTTCAATGGTCTTTTTTCTCATGTTGGCAAGTGGCACAGTGTCAATATTATATTGGAACTGTTGAACTAAACATCGAGCCAAATCATCCCATGTATGCCAGTTAGAAACATCTTGATCTATGAATCTTTCTGAGGTAATTCCAACCAGGCTTTCGCCGAAATAAGCCATGACCAATTCCTCTTTGACCTCAACCCTTCTCAATTAATTGAAATATCTCTTCAAATGAGCTATAGAATCCCCATGGCCATCATATTTCTCAAATTTTAGAGTCTTAAAATTGATTGGTAAATGAACGTGAGGAAACATGCACAAATCATTGAATGAGACACTTTTGTGACCTCCCAATCTTTGCATATCTCTCACACTATGCTCCAAATTTTTTATTTTTCTTGTCATCTCCCTATGTTCCTCTCTTGGTTGAGAAACTACATTACTCTACTCATAGGGCATGAAAAGTGGATTACTTATTAAGGGTGCATTTTGAGGGCGCAGTGTGGAGGTTCCCATATTATGGGATACACTAACTACTGGGCTAAAATTAGGTGGATAAAATGGGTCACTTGTCGAGACTTGAAGGGGAGCCGACATAGTTACATTAGGAAATTTAGCAATTGAAGAAAGTGGAGTTAGTCAATCCATCCAGGCTTGATACATTTCAGTCATTTGTTGTCTCACCATCCTTACTTCCTCCTCTAATGCTAATTCACGTTGAACAAACTCGTTTAGAACTTCTTCATTGTCTGACTCTGATCTTTATTTGCGAGGCATTTTTCCTTTTTCCTTTGACCTTTTATTATATGTGTGAGACGCCAGTTTAACCACAAACCAACAAACCACCTTTTAAGTTAACTATGTGCATGGACAACGAAACTTGTTAGGATTAGACATTCTTCAGTTATAACCACATGTTGCACTTCATGCATACGAATATCTTTTTATTTATAGAATGAGCTTAGACAACCGGATGTTTAATCTCGACTTGCTCAAGTGCATCCATTATTTATTTATTTAATTAAAGAAAAATTAATTTGAAAATGCATTAATTAAACTTGCTTGGAATTATCTACGTATTCATGCTTAAGAACATGAATAAGATTTTTGCGTAGTTCGCTAGTTTCAAAATAAAGTAACCAACACAACTCTTTTTTTCTTTCTGAACTTTGAAAAAAGAAGTAATTATGAAAAATTATAAAAATAATTTTTTTCTTTTCTTTCTTAAGGATAAGTAAGATTTTTTTAATTAATTTTTTTGAGTTTGAACTTAAGAAAAAAAACTACAAATAGCAGTTCAAAATTTTTGTTTCAAGTGTGCTTCAAAAGAGTGTTGGCTACAAAAGATTTTTTTTTTGAAATTTTGAAAAATGAAAGGCAAAACTCTGTGTTTTATTTTTGAATTTTTGAAATAATGAATAACTTTTTTTTATAAATTTTTGAATAAGTACCAACACTAAAATTTTAAATTGGGATCACCGAATTCGAGGAGGATTGCCTACGTATCTCATCGAGGTGAGAATCACTTGTGCTTAGTTTGTTAAGATCATAAACAAATTTCGTATTTTTTTGTTATAAGAAGTAAATATTTTCTTTTGTTTTTGTTATCAATGAATAAAACTTTTGTTCCTTTTTTTTAAAATATTTTTAATAAGGAATAATTTTTTTTTTTTGGAATTTCTTGAATAACGATCACCGAACCCAAGGAGGGTTGCCTAGGTATCTCATCAAGGTGAGAATCAGGTGTGCGTAGTTCGTTCAATTTGAAACATGAAGTAAGAAAATATCCTTCTTTTTTATTTTTGAAGAAGGATAATAACTTTTTCTTTTTGAACAAGAGTGAAAAAACTTTTCATTTTTTTTTAATTTTGAATGAAGATTAAAAACTTTTTTAACTTATATCACCGAACCCGTGGAGGGATGCCTACGTATCTCATCAAGGTGAGAATCAGGCGTGCGTAGTTCGTTCAGATTGGACAGTTAAGAGAACTCAGAAATGTTAGAACCTTGTTGAAAAAAAGTAACTAAAATTTTCGATTATGATTTTTATAAATATGGTATAAAAGAAAAATCTTTTGGATTTTCTTTTTGCGAACTATATAAAAGAACTAAAAATATAAACTTTTTGTGAATTTTGTTTAAAAAGTTTTTTTTAAAAAAATATTTTTAAGAAATGCATAATAAACTAACATAAGATTATTTTTTTTTGAGTTTTCTTACTATGATTTTGAGTAAATTTGATAACTCTTTTTCTCATTCCGTTGACCACCCTAAAATTGGTCAACATGCAAACGGATTCCAAATAAATATATTTTTAAATAGTACATAAAATGATCTATATGGTCAAATTAGAGAGGGATACAAGTTTTAGATAGACCCGACCTCTATGTTGAATCCCACTAAGTCAAATGCAAATGTTGCAAACAAGCAAAGCCTACTTGGGCTAACCATGTCTTTATTTCAGTTTTACTAGGTTCAAACTTGAAGGAGATAGATGTCTAGACTGGTTTATCCGAGCGGACACTCGAGCCAGGAAGATGGAACTTGTCGGTAGCAGTGCTATTCCAACTTCATTGCTTGTCCAACCCCGCCTAACATGTGTGAATAATAATTCTTCACCAGGTGCCAAAACACTCTAGCTTTATCTCAATTGAAAGTAGGATGCATAATTTCATCCCTGTGAACGTGTGGGAAGTGTTTTTAGAGGCTCAAACGGGTGTGCAAGAGAAATCAGTTTATAGTCAATTCAACAATATAAAGCAATAAAAAGTGAGCAAGTACCACATTAAGCCAAAAAACACTATATATCCAAAAACAAATAATAAAAGCAAGTAAAAGTCAATATAACAAAGCTCGAATTCTGGTTATTCCCCAGCGGAGTCGCTAGAGATGTCACACCTCTTTTTTTGTTGGGTTTTTCAATTTAAGTGACGGTATTGATTAGGGACTATTTTTATTTGTTTCAGAGCCGCCACTTAGAATTGAGTTATGGTGTTCCAAGTCACCTTTTTGAATCCCTAATCAATAGGAAATAACTCTTTATTTTTTGGACTGCATAAACAGAAGATCGGGTAAGGAATTCTGTTGACCGAGGGAAAGGTATGAGGCATCCCTCGAGTCTTGTGGTTCTTGCACGGTCGCTTTTATTAACTTATACTTGGACTTAAATTTTTTAGGATATTTTTTTTATAAGTTATGGACTTGCTCATATTATATCGCTGGATTTTGTTGGTCTCAACCCAGATGCATAGCTGCATTCTTGGTTTTGACATACAATAACTTAGAAGCATAACTGCTTTCTTCTCTCAAATGCCCCACCTAATATTCTCTGTCTATAAATTTAACTTTAAATGAAATAAACATTAATTATTAAAATATTTAGTAAAGGTGCGTCACCTCATCCTTAAATCTTTTTTAGGTGTTTCAAAAACATGTGTAACCACATTCTTTATTGACATTAATTTTTAATTTATTCATTATTATTATATTTTTAAAAATAAAAACTGCGCGCATCTAATGTTAGGGGACATTTATTCAAGAAAAAATAAACTTATCGATTTTTCACTCTTTTCTTTTTATTAGAATTAAACTTATCTACACCTATGTTTTAACTCAAAGCGAGGTCGTTTTGGGGGCTAAATTCACTTATCTAAAGGCCATAAACCTTCCAAAGCCCTCATTCCTCACATTTACTCCCTCAAACAAAAATCCTAACCTCTCAAGTTCTCTCAAGTCTTCCTCTTCATCAAGAAAGCTAGAGTTCATTCCAAGAAGATCAAGCCTCCATTTCTTTAAAGCTTGCATTATGGTTTCATTCCCCAAGGTATGTGGGTCCCATTCATGGTTTCTTCCACCCATGGAGCCCAAATATTTTTTTCAACTTAGTGTTTCAATTTTAAATGATGAAATCTTATGAGTTTTTATATGATGATTCCGAACGCATAGATTCTTGAATACTTGAAGTTTATTTACCCATATTGTCTTATATTGACTCTTATTTACATGAATGGATGATTTATCAAGGGCCTTATATGAAGGCATGAAAGTAGTTTTTAAAGTATAGTGGTGGGTTGTTTTAAAAACATCTTAAGTGATGCATTCCATTACTCTCATTCATGCTAGCATTGTTTCAAATAATTTGAAGGTTGAACGAGATGATCCCACCTAGTTTCACTATATGCTCAATGAAGTTTGAATTGAAATCTTGACTCCAAAATAAAAGTTTATGAAAGCAAATATTCATGATGAAAAGGGAGTCTTATGAAATGAAAGAATGATGATGAACGAGCTTCTTAGCCAAAGAATGGATTCTCTATGTGATAAGGGCAATTCTCACATATTTGAATCAAATAAAAGGTTTTAATGTGCTATTCTACCGAATGATGTTTTGATTGAAAGTTATGTAAGTGATTATGTTCTTATTATATGAACTATTCTGTGGGATTTGACTTCACATTGAATGTAGCATGTAGATGGGGACTCGACCTAAGGGGCCCTTAAGTAAAGTCTCATGTTGCATTAACTATGCACCAACATAGGAGTCCTTGTAGGCTTAGGCTAGTGGATCCACAAAAGCTCTTAAAGTTAAAGTTAAAGAAATAAATGAAGTTGACAGAGCTCTACCCGGCAAGTAGTCTCCCTATACCAACGTAGGGGGTTATGGTGGATTCCATGTAAAGCTTGCATAGTCTTAAATGTCGGTTACGATCATCTTTCCACAAAATGAATATTTCAAATGCTAGGTACATGATTGATTATGCATGCATTACATTATGTTTCATACTATTTAAATGTTTAAATGTCTCTTAAATGTTCATGCATGCCTACATACTTAGTACATTCAAAGTACTAACACATACTCTATTACCTACATGATATCACCATGTAGGAACCAGTGTTTATCCACATTCTCCTCCACATGGCTAATTGATTACGCTGAAGGCTACTTTGTTGGTGAGTTCCCATGTTTCAGGAACAACATCCTTTCCTTTCTAGATTTGTTATGTACAGTTTTGGGATACTTATCATGACACTTATTTCCATTTATTTGAGGGTGAGCTAGGGACATGTCTTAGGTCCCACCAAGTCTAAAGAATTAGAGGTATTGTTAGACAAATAGATGATGTTGATGTTATTAATTACTCTTATGCTATGCTGTTTCCCTTAGTCCCATTATTCCCTGTTCACTTTCGCTCATTCTTGAATGTCATTGCCTATGAATAGTTATGTGAATGCTAAGAGACTTGGGTGAGGTGCCTTCGAGTGTCTCATTCATCATGTCGTGTCTAGGCCTTAGGCTTATATTATAAAAAACTTGGTATCAGAGCTTGAGGTTTTGAATTGGTTCTTGGTGTCCAACATACCATGTCAAATAGGGTCTTATTCATGATTGTGAAGAGCGCCATAACTTTTAGTAAGAGACTATGATATATTTAAGAAAGTTTTCACTTTTTTCAAATTCTTGTCGTGTCCTAGACTGTCCTAAGACTTCCTCTAACTAACGTATCATTTTATGTCCTCTAGATCATGCCTCCAAGAAGAGTGGCTCTACCTAGATCAAGGGTTAAGGATGAGGACCAAGCTCCTCCAGTTCCCAAGGCTCCACATCATAAGGAAGGAGTGACACATGCAAAATTCCATAATATCATCACATTGTTGGCTCAAGTCGTAGCCAACCACAACAACCAAGGTGTTGTTCCTTCTCCTTAAGTGCCTACTCCGACTTCTAGGATTCGAGACTTCAAGAGAATGAATCCGCTCGAATTTGATGGTTCCAAAGTAGATGAGGGCCCTATGGAGTTTATTGATGAGGTATATCATATAGTGGCTATCATGGGTGTACCTCCATATGAGAAGGCCAAGATAATGGCCTATCAACTCAAGGGAGTGTCAAGGGTTTGGTATGATCAGTGAGTGGTTGAGAGGGATAAAGATATGGAACCCATAGAGTGGAAATAATTCAAGGGGCTTTCATAGACCGCTTCTTCCCTTTGGAACTAAGGGAGGCAAAGATGCAATAATTCATCATTCTTAGCTAAGGAGGCATGAGTGTGAGGGAATATGCCCTTAGGTTCACTAAATTGTCTAAGTATGCTCCTGTCATGGTCTTTGACCCAAGGGCAAGGATGAGCAAGTTTATTTCTGGTATTTCTAGTTTGGTATCCAAAGAGTGCAAGACAACCATGTTGGTTAAAGTGATGGACATATTCCAACTTATGACATATGCAGAATAAGTTGAGGGAGAGGTCAAGAGGGTTCAACAAAGCTAGAGTTGATGGTGGAGGGTTTAATCAAAGGTCCAGCTATAGTAGTAATGGAAAGGGCCAAGGTGGGCAACGATTCATAGGGCAAGGTTCCACCAATACTCCTCATCCAAGGTTTAACAAGGACAAGGGTTCTAATCGAATGGTTCCAAGAGAGAATATTGTTGTTCAAGCTTTTTTCGCATGCAAGAAGTGTGGATGGACACACAAAGAGGAATGCTTAGCCGGCTTCAATGCACGCTTCAAGTGTGGCAAGCTGGTCTATCATGCTAGAGATTGTAGAGGTGTTGTTGTTGTTAGGCCTCAAGTCCAAATTACTCATAGTCAACTAGCTCAAGGAGGTGTCCAACACACCAACCGTTTATATGCTTTGCCTAGGAGACAAGAGGTTGAGAAAGCACCCAATGTTGTTACTGGTATGTTTAAAGTCTTTGCTTTTGATGTGTATGCGGGTGCAAATTTGTCGTTTTTTAATCCATTCCTAGCTAATAGGTTTGATGTGTTACTCGAGATGCTAGTGGAGCCTTATTTGGTATCTACCCCCGTTGGTGAGTCGGTTGTTGCTAGAAAGGTCTATAAGGGTTGTCCTATGTTTATCCTGCATAAAGTTGTTTCTTGTGATCTCATAGAGCTTGACATGGTGGAAATTGATGTTATACTTGGGATGGATTGGTTGCATGCATCTTATGCCTCTATAGTTTGTAGGACTCATCAAGTCAAGTTTCAATTCCTAAATGAGCCTATTCTAGAATGGAAGGGTCATGGTTCGGTAGTTAAGAGTAGGTTCATTTCTTGTCTTAAGGCTTGAAAGTTGATTCCTAAGGGTTGCATCTACCATATTGTGAGGGTTAAGATGTTGACTCTGAAAGTCCTTCTCTTGAGTCGGTTCTCATAGTCAATGAGTTTCCATATGTCTTTTCAGATGACCTCCCTAGTGTTCCTCCAAAAAGGGAAGTTGATTTCGATATCGATCTTCTCCCCAATACCCAACCTATGTTTATTCCTCCCTACTGAATAGCTTCGACGGAATTAAAAAAGCCAAAGGAATAATTTAAAGACTTATTGGAGAAAGGGTTCATAGGGCCGAGTATTCCACCATGGGGTGCTCCTGTGTTGTTTGTGAGAAAGAAAGATGGGTCACTTCGAATGTTCATAGATTACCATCAATTAGAGAAGGTGACCGTTAAGAACAAATGTCTGATTCAAGAATAGATGACTTATTTGATCAATTGCAAGAGTCAAGTCACTTCTCTAAGATTGATTTTCTGTACGGTTATCATCAACTAATAGTGAGGGATCATGACATTCCCAAGATGGCTTTTCGAACTAAGTATGGTCACTTTGAGTTTGTAGTACTGTCATTTGGGTTGACGAATGCACCAACGATGTTTATGGACCTAATAAATAGGGTGTTCAAACCCTACCTGAATACATTTGTGGTGGTCTTCATTGACAACATATTGATTTACTCTCGGAGTGAGGAAGAACATAAAAACATTTGAGGGTTGTGCTTCAAACCTTGAGGGATAGACAATTATTTGCAAAATTTAGTAAGTGTGAATTTTGGTTGAAAGAGGTGGCATTGCTTGGTCACATAGTATCCAATAATGGGATCAAGGTGGATTCTAAGAAAATGGAGGCGGTCAAGAACTGGCCTAGACCATTGTCTCATTCGTACATTAGGAGATTTTTGAGTCTAGTCGGGTAATATAGAAGGTTCGTCGAAGGGTTTTCTACTATTTTATCTCCTATGAAGAAGTTCACTCAAAAGAAGGCAAAGTTCCCATGGATGGATGAGTGTGAAAAGAGCTTCCAAACTTTGAAAGATCTACTTACCTCCGCTCCTATTTTGACTCTACCAGAAGGCTTAGAAGGGTTTGTGGTTTATTGTGATGCTTCAAAGATTGGCTTGGGTTGTGTCTTGATGCAAAATGACAATGTTATAGTTTATGCTTCTAGACAATTAAAAGTACATAAGCGTAACTACCCTACCCATGATCTTGAGTTAGCGGCCGTAGTATTTGCTCTAAAAATTTGGCGGCATTATCTCTATGAAGTACATGTGGATGTGTTCACCGATCACAAAAGTCTCTAATGTATGTTTACCCAAAAGGACCTCAATCTAAGGCAAAAGAGGTGGCTAAAACTTCTCATGGACTACGAAATGAGTGTGCATTATCATTCGGATAAAGCCAATATGGTTTTCAATGCACTTAGTAGGGTGTCTATGGAGAATGTAGTGTCACGACCCAACCCCGTGGGCCACGACTAGGGTCCAACCTGGACCCCCATATACATAATTTTCAAATATAACCAAATTGAGCTATGGGTAATGTGATACGACCCCCCAAAACCCCAATGAGTTAAAAATTTTTCATGTTCATGTAGCCTCCTTCATTCATATCGAATCATAGGAGAGAATGCAAGCCGCCAAGGCTGCCATAAACTAAAAATATTTACAATGTGCCATATAAGCACAACCGAAATAAACTCATGAACAACCCACACATACATATCTACAGACCTCTAAGAATAGTACGGTAACATATGGCAGGACATGGCCTCCGCCGTACCCCTGAATAAATAAATATATATATAAATCAGAGGACCAGTACAAAAAAACTAGGCTCCAGAATAGTGGAACACCTCCAATCATAGGTGAGCGGAAATTCTGAGCTGGCGGATCTCTGAAATGAATATCTATGCCTGCGGGCATGAAACGCAGCCCCCAAGGAAAGGGGGTTCAGTACGATATATGTACTGAGTATATAAAACATAACAATACATAAGTGAGCTGACAACTGAAGTAGGGATGCAGGAAACAAATATAACAGTTAACGAATTTCTCTACCTGCATCTTATGACATAAGGGTATGTATACCTTCCTTATATACCATACCTGGCCCGCTATGGAACTTGGTGCTACAAGTGTATCACTATATTTCCACATGCATGCCTACAGACTGTATCCGGCCCTTCAGTAAGAGACTCAATGAAGATGCCATTTTATCATTTATCATGCTCGGCCCTTCATGGGACGCGATGAATGATCATTGCATCATATATAATGCCTTGTCCTTCATGGGACGCGGTGAATAATTATTTCATCATTTATCATGCCCGACCCTTCATGGGACGCGGTGAATTTATCATGCCCAGCCCTTCATGGGACGCGGTGAATTTATCATGCCCGGCCCTTCATGGGATGCGGTAAATTTATCATGCCCGGCCTTTCATGGGACGTGGTAACTTTATCATGCCCGACCTTTCATGGGACGTGGTAAATTTATCATACCCGACCCTTCATGGGACACAGTGAGTGATGTATTAACAGCCTGCACGAGTAAAATAATGAGGAACCATATGCAATTAGTTCATCATCTGAGATTCGGTATAACATTCGTCATGGACTATCATTTGAGGATCAAAACTATCATCGTCTCACGTATCCTCTAACTTCCATTAGGGGCCACATCGATGGAGTCTCAAGAGTCCTAGGCTTTTTTTAAGGTAATACCAAATGGCTTATGCAATCAGAGACACTTGTCATTATAGAGTTCTTAGGCATGGGAGCTCATACATTCAACTAGTATTCATTATATAGGGACTCGAGGGTAGCAGTTCAACTACTTCAAGAACTTCGATATTAAGAAATGAATAGGAGTTATAGTTCATGCTTCCCATGCATCCGGTTACTATTTCCTGTATAGAAGGCTTATCAAACCATTCCTTCTCTTCTCTCACATTTTCTCTCTATTTTTGGCTTATGTTTTGGATGAATACTGAAATTAGGGGTCACATAACACATATATATACTTCTTTAGAAGGTGCCATGTGGCAGCCTCCTAAGGTGACACGTGGCATCCTCCTAGGGTGCCACCTCAACCCATGCGGCCAATCACATGCTGCCATGTGGCAGTGGGATCCACCCCAAGCTACTGCGTCGCCTACTTGACCCTAAGTAGGTGCATCATCTGCTTTTCCATGTAGGTGCATCACCTACTTTCTTCGAGTAGGCGCATCATTTCTTTATTTCTCTTTCGTGAGCTTGTAATCTCGTCTTACTTTAAGAGCCTATGCACTCCATGCTACTTAAGCTCGACGTATACTCAAGTAGCTTAAGTGTGTAGGACTTCTAAGTTAGTAGCTTAAGCAAGCAAGTCGAGTTCCATGATTTGTTAGTTGGCCTTCAACTCCTTTCAAATACTTTTAACTCTATTTCCAACCTTCACTATCACGGGGCATCACATCCTCCCTTTCTCAGAGTTATTTGGTAACATGATAGATAATAGGGATCACATGGAGAATTTCAAGAAGCTTATGAACATGTCTCAAGGTATAGAAGGACGGGATATAACATCTTCCCCCCGTGAGAACATTCGTCCTCGAATGTTGACTTGCCTTATAGGTTTCAGGGAGATTTTGGGCGTTCTCTATAACAGTCGCCATCTGCTCAATTTAGGAGTTTAAGTTACCCTTGGATATAGGGAACAAATACGAGTATCTTTCCTCGATCTCCTTTTCGACTTCTCAGGTCATCTTCTCCCTTTTGTTTTTATTTTGCCACACTTTTTTTGACGGAAGTCACGTCCTCAGTTCGCAACCTTCTAATTTGCTAATCCAAGATGGCGATAAGTTTCTCCTTGTAGGAAAATTCTTCCATTTCATGGACTTCATTTATGGGACATACTCTGGGTGGATAACCAGTACATTTGCGAAGCATCCATATCTGATAGACTGGGCGTATGGTTTCCAAATCAGGTGGTAAGTTCAATTTACAAGTAACTTTATCTATCTTACGAGCAAATTTATAAGTTCTAATGTAGTTTGGGCTAAGTTTTCTTTTCTTGCCTAATCTTATTATTTCCTTTTCCTGTTCTAGGAGAATTTCGACAGAGTTCCCTCTATATTTCGTAACTATCCCCAAAACCTGCACGTAGGAAATACCAACAATGCCTCATAGGGCCAACATATATATTCATCTCACATCACAGCCACACAGGGCTTTCAATATCACCTCATATCGCAGCTACACAGGGCTTTCAATAGCAATAATAGTATAAAAATAATGAACTTACCTCGTATGTCTAACTTCGAACTGCATCTGTTACACTTCCCTATCTACTTTCCTTTTAATTTTCAACTTTATATTTCAATAATACTTCAATACCTTACCTGGCATATATCTTTCATGCCTTGGCTTACCTTTCTTACATACCATACCTGGCCCGCTATGAGACTTGGTGCTATAAGTGTGTCACTATATTTCCATATGCATGCCTACAGACTGTATCCGGCCCTTCAGTGAGGGACTCAATGAAGATTTCATTTCATCATTTATCATGCCCGACCCTTCATGGGACACGGTGAATGATCATTGCATCATATATCATGCCCGATCCTTCATGGGACGCGGTAAATGATCATTGCATCATATATCATGCCCAGCCCTTAATGGGACGCGGTGAATAATAATTTCACATATATCATGCCCGACCCTTCATGGGACGCATTGAATTTATCATGCCCGGCCCTTCATGGAACGCGGTGAATTTATCATGCCCGGCCCTTTATGGGACGCGGTAAATTTATCATGTCCGGCCCTTTATGGGACGTGGTAACTTTATCATGCCGGCCCTTCATGGGACGCGGTAAATTTATCCTGCCCGACCCTTCATGAGACGCGCTGAGTGAAGTATTAACAGCCTGCACGAGTAAAGTAACGAGCAACCATATGCAATTAGTTCATCATCTGAGATTCGGTATAAAATTCGTCATGGACTATCATTTGAGGATCAAAACTATCATCCTCTCACGTATCCTCTAACTTCCATTAGGGGCCACATCGACAGAGTCTCAAGAGTCCTAGGCTTTTATTAAGGTAACACCAAATGGTTTATGCAATTAGAGACACCTGTCATTATAGAGTTCTTAGGCATGGGAGCTCATACATTCAATTAGTATTCATCATATAGGGACTCGAGGGTAGAAGTTCAACTACTTCAAGAACTTCGATATTAAGAAATGAATAGGAGTTATAGTTCATGCTTCCCATGCATCCGGTTACTATTTCCTATATAGAAGGCTTGAGGGTAATAACTCAGCTACCTTAAAAGCCTTAGAATTTAGAAGTGAACATGAGTCAATAGGCTCTACATATATTACCTTTTATCCTATAGAAGCCTTAAAAAGGCAATAGCTCAACTATTACAGGAGTTCTACCATTACGAAGTGGATAAGAATTATGGACTGTACTCGGAGGTTTACAAATGGAACTATCCCCAAGTTCCATATACAAACCATTCATAACTTATATCTAAGACATGCCAAAATAAAGAAGAATAGCTTTACTTACTTACGCCAAAAACATGCCAAGAGAAGGGATAAGCTTTACATACTTATTCCAAAAACATGCCAAAAGAAAGCTTCACATACCTCGTATGGACTTCTCTCAATCACGTCCACGTCGTCTTCCTCTGAACCTATTTAAAATGGGAGAAATACGAGTATCAACAACCTTATCTTTTCAGTGCCCTCAGTTTCACCTTAGCATTCATGGAACCTATTTCCTTATTCGTTTTCTCGATTAGTTCTTTAATTTGTTAAGGCGTTAACGAAAATTGGACAGCACCTCCCCTATAAAGTGCCTTACCCGAATTTCCAGTTACATCCCTAATCACTACATCCAACCAACAATACTCTGCATCATATAAATATAAAACATGGCGCTATCACGCAACACAAGCTCCAAACAACTTGCTGAAAATTACAACACCAAAATAGGATTTCTAGTCTTTATTTCGCAAAGCCTTTATTTATACAAAATGAGGGGTCATGTGGATGCTACCAGAAGCACCCACACCCATTTTATAACACATTTAGGCCCTGCAAAAAACCCCCCCACACCTACAGTAGTACACCACAAGCACAACACTTTACTTCGACGACAATTCAACTATAGCGATTCCAATTTAGTTTGTTTCGATCGTTAAGCATTTCCATGATGTTTTCACGTTTCCAGCCACTTAAAAACATATAATACAATTCATAACAACACCATAAACCCCAATTTGAAGGAAAAGGTCTCACCTTATCCGAAATTGGCCAAAGCTTGTCAAAACTGCATCTCGGAAACTTCTTGCTCTGCTGAATTGGGGCAGACCGTTTGTGCCCCTTTTTCGCTGCCCCAAATTGGAATTTTATGTTATAAAACACCATTACATAACTGTGGTATACCTTAAATAATTAATTTATGGAACGAAACTCTGAGTCTTACCTTGGCAGCCCCAAACCCGTAGCTCCTCTTCTTGCCCTCCAACGTTTTCCTCTTCTTCTTTCACACTTTCTCTTATTTGTTCCAAGTGTAAATCTGAAGGTATGGTTCCGTAGGTATTATAAAACACATATATACATCTCCACGTGCTTGAGGAACACCGTAGATAATTAATTCACAGAGGAAAATGTTGGAAAACTTACCTTGAACTCTTTTAAGCCATGGCAGCCTCCTTCTCTTCTCTCACATTTTCTCTCTATTTTTGGCTTCTGTTTTGGGTGAATACTAAACTTAGGGGTCACATAACACATATATATATACCTCTTTAGAAGGTGCCACGTGGCACCCTCCTAGGGTGATATATGACAGCCTCATAGGGTGCCACCTAAACCCATGCGGCCAATCACATACTGCCATATGGAAGTGGGGTCCACCCCAAGCTGCTGCATCACCTACTTGACCCTAAGTAGGTGCATCACCTGCTTTTCCAAGTAGGTGCATCACCTACTTTCTTCGAGTAGGCGCGTCGTTTCCTTATTTCTCTTTCGTGAGCTTATAATCTCGTCTTACTTCAAGAGCCTATGCACTCCATACTACTTAAGCTCGATGTATACTCAAGTAGATTAAGTGTGTAGGACTTCTAAGTTAGTAGCTTACGCAAGCAAGTCGAGTTCCACGATTTGTTAGTTGGCCTCCAACTCCTTTCAAATACTTATAACTCTATTTCCAACCTTCACTATCACGGGGCATCACATCCTCCATTTCTTAGAGTTATTTGGTAACGTGATAGATAATAGGGATCACATGGAGATTTTCAAGAAGCTTATGTACACGTCTCAAGGTACAGAAGTACGGGATATAACATCTTTCCCCCCTTAAGAACATTTATCCTCAAATGTTGACTTGCCTTATAGGGTTTCAGGGAGATTTTGGGCGTTCTCTATAACAGTCGCCATCCGCTCCATTTATGACATGAGGGCATGTATACCTTCCTTACATACCATACCTGGCCCGCTATGGGACTTGGTGCTACAAGTGTGTTAATATATTTCCACATGCATGCCTACAGACTGTATCTGTCCCTTTAGTGAGGGACTCAATGAAGATATCATTTCATCATTTATCATGCCCGGCCCTTCATGGGACGCGGTGAATGATCATTGCATCATATATCATGCCCGGCCCATCATGGGACGTGGTGAATAATCATTTCATCATATATCATGCCCGGCCCTTCATGGGACGCGGTGAATTTATTATACCCGACCCTTCATGGGACACGGTGAATTTATCATGCCCGGCCCTTTATGGGATGCGGTAAATTTATCATGCCCGACCCTTCATGGGACGCAGTAACTTTATCATGCCCGGCCCTTCATGGGATATGGTAAATTTATCCTACCCGGCCCTTCATGGGACGCGGTGAGTGACGTATTAAAAGCCTTAGCATTTAGAAGTGAACATGAGTCAATAGGCTCTACATATATTACCTTTTATCCTATAGAAGCCTTAAAAAGGCAATAGCTCAACTATTACAGGAGTTCTACCATTACGAAGTGGATAAGAATTATGGACTGTACTCAGAGCTTTACGAATGGAACTATCCCCAAGTTCCATATACAAACCATTCATAACTTATATCTAAGACATGCCAAAATAAAGAAGAATAGCTCTACCTACTTATGCCAAAAACATGCCAAGAGAAGGGATAAGCTTTACATACTTATTCCAAAAACATGTCAAAAGAAAGCTTCGCATACCTCGTATGGACTTCTCTCAATCACGTCCACGTCGTCTTCCTCCGAACCTAATTAACATAGGAGAAATGCGAGTATCAACAACCTTAACTTTTTATTGCCCTCAGTTGTACCTTAGCATTCATGGAACCTATTTCCTTATTCATTTCCTCGACTAGTTCTTTAATTGGTTAAGGCGTTAACGAAAATTGGGCAGCACCTCCCCTATAAAGTGCCCTACCCGAATTTCCAGTTACATACATAATCACTATAGCCAACCAAAAACAACACCCTGCAGCATATAAATATAAAACATGGCGCTATCACGCAACACAAGCTCCAAACAACTTGCTGAAAATTACAACACCAAAATAGGGTTTCTAGTCTTTATTTCGCAAAGCCTTTATTTATACAAAATGAGGGGTCATGTGGCTGCTACCAGAAGCACCCACACCCCTTTTATAACACATTTAGGCCCTGCAACAAACCCCCCCACACCTACAGTAGTACACCACAAGCACAACACTTTACTTCGACGACAATTCAACTATAGCGATTCCAATTTAGTTTGTTTCGATCGTTAAGCATTTCCATGATGTTTTCACGTTTCCAGCCACTTAAAAACATATAATACAATTCATAACAACACCATAAACCCCAATTTGAAGGAAAAGGTCTCACCTTATCCGAAATTGGCCAAAGCTTGTCAAAACTGCATCTCGGAAACTTCTTGGTCTGCTGAATTGGGGCAGACCGTTTGTGCCCCTTTTTCGCTGCCCCAAATTGGAATTTTATGTTATAAAACACCATTACATAACTGTGATATACCTTAAATAATTAATTTATGGAACAAAACTCTGAGTCTTACCTTGGCAGCCCCAAACCCGTAGCTCCTCTTCTTGCCCTCCAACGTTTTCCTCTTCTTCTTTCACATTTCTCTTATTTGTTCCAAGTGTAAATCTAAAGGTATGGTTACGTTGGTATTATAAAACACATATATACATTCCACGTGCTTGAGGAACATCGTAGATAATTAATTTACGGAGGAAAACGTTGGAAAACTTACCTTGAACTCTTTCAAGCCATAACTGCCTCCTTCTCTTCTCTCACGTTTTCTCTCTATTTTTGGCTTATGTTTTGGATGAATACTGAACTTAGGGGTCACGAAGGTGCCACGTTTCATCCTTCTAGGGTGACATGTGGCATTCCCTAGGGTGATACGTGGCAGCCTCCTAGGGTGCCACCTCAACCCATGCAGCCAATCACATGCTTCCATATGGCAGTAGGGTCCACCCTAAGCTGTTGCATCACCTACTTGACCCTAAGTAGGTGCATCACCTGCTTTTCCAAGTAGGTGCATCACCTACTTTCTACAAGTAGGCGCGTCGTTTTCTTATTTCTCTTTCGTGAGCTTGTAATCTCGTCTTACTTCAAGAGCCTATGCACTTCATGCTACTTAAGCTCGACGTATACTCAAGTAGCTTAAGTGTCTAGGACTTCTAAGTTAGTAGCTTACGCAAGCAAGTCGAGTTCCACGATTTGTTAGTTGACCTCCAACTCCTTTCAAATACTTATAACTCTATTTCCAACCTTCACTATCACGGGGCATCACATCCTCCCTTCCTTAGAGTTATTTGGTAACGTGATAGATAATAGGGATCACATGGAGATTTTCAAGAAGCTTATGTACACGTCTCAAGGTACAGAAGTACGGGATATAACATCTTTCCCCCCTTAAGAACATTTATCCTCAAATGTTGACTTACCTTATAGGGTTTCAGGGAGATTTTGGCCGTTCTCTATAACAGTCGCCATCCGCTCCATTTAGGAGTTCAAATTACCCTTGGATATAGGGAACAAATATGAGTATCTTTCCTCGATTTCTTTTTCGACTTCTCAAGTCATCTCCTCCCTTTGTTTTTATTTTGCTACACTTTTTTGATGGAAGTCACGTCCTCAGTTCGCAACCTTCTAATTTGCCAATTCAAGATGGCGATAAGTTTCTCCTTGTTGGATAATTCTTCCATTTCATGGACTTAATTTATGGGACATACTCTAGGTGGATCACCAGTACATTTGCGAAGCATTCATATCTGATAGACTGGCCGTATGGTTTCTAAATTAGGTGGTAAGTTCAATTTACAAGTAACTTTGTCTATCTTACAAGCAACTTGATAAGTTCTAATGTAGTTTGGGCTAAGTTTTCTTTTCTTGCCTAATCTTATTATTTCCTTTTCTTGTTCTAGGAGAATTTCGACAGAGTTCCCTCTATATTTCGTAACTATCCCCAAAACTTGCATGTAGGAAATACCAACAATGCCTCACAGGGCCAACATATATATTTATCTCACATCATAGCCACACAGGGCTTTCAATATCACCTCATATCGCAGCCACACAGGGCTTTCAATATCAACAATAGTATAAAAATAATGGACTTACCTCATTTGTCCAACTTCGAACTGCATCTGTTACACTTCCCTGTCTACTTTCCTTTCAATTTTCAACTTTATATTTCAATAATACTTCAATACCTTACCTGGCATATATCTTTCGTGCCTTGTCTTACCTGCGTGCTTGGAAACTTTCAATATCATCAGTCACTTTCTTCTAACAATGCTGTCCTTCTACTGAAATCAGAGGTTAGTATAAGGAATTTCACTTCCTATGACTCGGCTTTATTGCACGATCTTTAGATATGAAAGAAGAGTAACATCCTAAATGTCCTATAGCCTCCTGTTTATAGATGTGGCGCGTAACACACCGATAAATAAGACTCTACTAGACATGGTCTGTAGACAACCCAAGGACAAACTGCTCTGATACCACTTCTGTCATGACCCAACCCCATGGGCCACGACTCGGGTCCAACCTAGACCCCCGTATACGTAACTTTCAAATATAACCAAATTGAACTATGAGTAATGTGATACAACCCCCCAAAACCCAATGGGTTAAAAATTTTTCATGTTCATATAGCCTCCTTTATTCATATCGTATCATAGGAGAGAATGCAAACTGACAAGGTTGCCATAACGTAAAAACATTTACAACGTACCATATAGGCATAATCGAAATAAACTCATGAACAACCCATACATACATGTCTACAGACCTCTAAGAATTGTACGGTAACATATGATGGGACAGGGCCCCTGCCGTACCCCTGAATAAACAAATACATATATAAATCGAAGGACCAGTACAAAAAAACTAGGCTCTAGAATAATGGAGCACCTCCAATCATAGGTGAGCAAAAATTCTGAGCTGGCGAATCTCTGAAATGAACGTCTGTGCCTGCGGGCATGAAACGCAACCACCAAAGAAAGGAAGGGTCAGTACGATATATGTACTGAGTATGTAAAACATAACAATACATAACTGAGCTGACAACTGAAGTAGGGATGCAGGAAACAAATATAACAGTTAACGAATTTCTCTACCTGCATCTTATGACATAAGGGCATGTATACCTTCCTTACATACCATACCTGGCCCACTATGAGACTTGGTGCTACAAGTGTGTCACTATATTTCTACATGCATGCCTACAGACTGTATCCGTCCCTTCAGTGAGGGACTCAATGACGATGTCATTTCATCATTTATCATGCCCGGCCCTTCATGGGACGCGGTGAATGATCATTGCATCATATATCATGCTCGACCCTTCATGGGACATAGTGAATAATCATTTCATCATATATCATGCCCGGCCCTTCATGGGACGCGGTGAATTTATTATACCCGACCCTTTATAGGACGCGGTGAATTTATCATGCCCGGCCCTTTATTGGATGCGGTAAATTTATCATGCCCGGCCCTTCATGGGACGCAGTAACTTTATCATGCCTGGCCTTTCATGGGATGTGGTAAATTTATCCTACCCGGCCTTTCATGGGACGCGGTGAGTGATGTATTAATAGCCTGCATGAGTAAAGTAACGAGGAACCATATGCAATTAGTTCATCATCTGAGATTCGGTATAACATTCATCATGGACTATCATTTGAAGATCAAAACTATCATCGTCTCACGTATCCTCTAACTTCCATTAGGGGCCACATCGACGGAGTCTTAAGAGTCCTAGGCTTTTATTAAGGTAACACCAAACAGATTATGAAATCAGAGACACTTGTCATTATAGAGTTCTTAGGCATGGGAGCTCATACATTCAATTAGTATTCATCATATAGGGACTCGAGGGTAGCAGTTTAACTACTTCAAGAACTTCGATATTAAGAAATGAATAGGAGTTATAGTTCATGCTTCCTATGCATCCGGTTACTATTTCTTGTATAGAAGGCTTGAGGGTAATAGCTCAGCTACCTTAAGAGCCTTAGCATTTAGAAGTGAACACGAGTCAATAGGCTATACATATATTACCTTTTATTCTATAGAAGCCTTAAAAAGGCAATAACTCAACTATTATAGGAATTTTACCATTATGAAGTGGATAAAAATTATGGACTATACTCGGAGCTTTACGAATTGAACTATCCCCAAGTTCCATATACAAACCATTCATAACTTATATCTAAGACATGCCAAAATAAAGAAGAATAACTTTACCTACTTATGTCAAAAACATGCCAAGAGAATGCATAAGCTTTACATACTTATTCCTAAAACATGCCAAAAGAAAGCTTCACATACCTCGTATGGACTTCTCTCAATCACGTCCACGTCGTCTTCCTCCGAACCTATTTAAAATGGGAGAAATGCGAGTATCAAAAACCTTAACTTTTTAGTGCCTTTAGTTGCACCTTAGCATTCATGGAACCTATTTCCTTATTCATCTCCTCGACTAGTTCTTTAATTCGTTAAGGCGTTAACGAAAATTGGGCAGCACCTCCCCTATAAAGTGCCCTACCCGAATTTCCAGTTACATCCCTAATCACTACAGCCAACCAAAAATAACACCCTGCAGCATATAAATATAAAACATGGCGATATCACTCAACACAAGCTCCAAACAACTTGCTGAAAATTACGACACCAAAATAGGGTTTCTAGTCTTTATTTCGCAAACCCTTTATTTATACAAAGTGAGGGTTCATGTGGCTGTTACCAGAAGTAACCACACCCCTTTTAGAACACATTTAGGCCCAGCAACAAACCCCCCCACACCTGCAGCAGTACACCACAAGCACAACACTTTACTTCGACGACAATTCAACTATAATAATTCCAATTTAGTTTGTTTCGATCGTCAAGCATTTCCATGATGTTTTCACGTTTACAGCCACGTAAAAACATATAATACACTTCATAACAACACCATAAACCCCAATTTGAAGGGAAAGGTCTCACCTTACCCGAAATTAGCCAAAGCTTGCCAAAACTGCATCTCGAAAACTTCTTGGTATGCTGAATTGGGGCGGACCATTTGTGCCCCTTTTACGCTACCCCAAATTAGAATTTTATGTTATAAAACACCATTACATAACTGTGGTATACCTTAAATAATTAATTTATGGAACGAAACTCTGAGTCTTACCTTGGCAGCCCCAAACCCGTAGCTCCTCTTCTTGCCCTCCAACGTTTTCCTCTTCTTCTTTCACACTTTCTCTTATTTGTTCCAAGTGTAAATCTGAATATATGGTTCCTTAGGTATTATAAAACACATATATACATTTCCACGTGCTTGAGGAACACCGTAGATAATTAATTCATGGAGGAAAATATTGGAAAACTTACCTTGAACTCTTTCAAGCCATGGCTGCCTCCTTCTCTTCTCTCACATTTTCTCTCTATTTTTGGCTTATGTTTTGGATGAATACTGAAATTAGGGGTCAGATAACGCATATATATACCTCTTTAGAAGGTGCCATGTGGCAGCCTCCTAAGGTGACACGTGGCAGCCTCCTAGGGTGCCACCTCAACCCATGCGGCCAATCACATGCTGCCATGTGGTAGTGGGATCCACCCCAAGCTGCTGCGTCACCTACTTGACCCTAAGTAGGTGCATCACCTGCTTTTCCATGTAGGTGCATCACCTACTTTCTTCGAGTAGGTGGGTCGTTTCCTTATTTCTCTTTCGTGGGCTTGTAAGCTCGTCTTACTTCAAGAGCCTATGCACTCCATGCTACTTAAGCTCGACGTATACTCAAGTAGCTTAAGTATGTAGGACTTCTAAGTTAGTAGCTTATGCAAGCAAGTCGAGTTCCACGATTTGTTAGTTGGCCTCTAACTCCTTTCAAATACTTATAACTCTATTTCCAACCTTCACTATCACGGGGCATCATATCCTCCCTTCCTTAGAGTTATTTGGTAACGTGATAGATAATAGGGATCACATGGAGAATTTCAAGAAGCTTATGAACACATCTCAAGGTACAAAAGTACAGGATATAACATGTAGCCCATGTTGATAAAGGGAAAAGAGAGTTGGTAAAGGACGTTCACTGGTTGGCTAGATTAGGTGTGAAGTTGAGTGGTTCCGATGATGGTAGTATGGTTGTTCATAAAAGGTCTGAATCATCTTGGTAGTGGATGTTAAGTCAAAATAAGACCTTGAGCCAACATTAGTAGAGTTAAAAAGGTTGGTAAAGGAAAATAAGGTAGATGTCTTTTCACAAGGAGGAGATGAGGTACTTCACTACCAAGGGCGGTTATGTGTTCCGGAAGTGGATGGCCTAAGGGGTTTGATCTTGAAAAAGGCTCATAATTCTCCATATTCTATTCATTCCGGTTCGATAAAAATATATAATGATTTAAAGGAATTTTATCGGTGGAATGACATGAAGAAGGACATAATAAGGTTTGTGGACGAATGTCCAAATTTCCAACAAGTTAAGGACGAATATCAAAGGCCAGGTGGCCTAGTACAAGACATTGAAATCTCCACTTGGAAGTGGGAAGATGTGAATATGGACTTTGTAGTGGGTTTGCCATACTAAAAAACGTCACGATTCGATTTGGGTGATTGTTGATAGAATGGCTAAGTCAGCTCACTTCCTACCTGTCAAGACATCTTATAGTGTAGAGGACTATACTAAGTTATATGTACGTGTGATGCACGCATACCAAGCCATGATAAAGAGTGAAAGTGCTATACATCAAGTCAATACATTAGAAGCCTAGAAAGAATTTGGAATGAAGGCTTGAAACTTGAGAACATGCTAAAGCGGAAGTACAAGAAAGAAAGAAGAAAAGAAGGAGAAAGCACAAGTTAGCCATACTCCTTCATTAATTTTTATGAATTCATCCCAAAGGAAGACAACCAAACAAGACACTTACTTCATTAAGGGTAAGATTGTAATAACTAGTGCCTTTCTTATCTATCCTAGTATAGGTAGTAGTTTCTTATTATTTTGGAAGGTAGATTTTGATGAACATGAAAACTAAATACTCTTTGAGAGTTTTGAGTGCTTGTTGAAGGGTCCAAAAAATAGAAAAACTTCCTATACTTCATTTTTTTGGGGTCCAAATCTCTACGTACCTTTATTCTCTGAAGTTGACAGACATGTGCTACATGGTGCGACTAGGCAAAGCTGGTGATGTGGCTGCTAACGTGGTACTGGTGTGGCAGCAATCTATTGACGTAGCACTGCGTGGAAATTATTTTTTAATTCTTTTTGAAATTCAATTTTTTTTTTGAATTTTGATTTTTTTGAATTTCCCCGAGTGGGCCAACAAACGACTTGACCAACTTTGACTTGAAAAAGTTGGATCAAATGAACTTTATTCCTTCTTCTTCTTCAAGAACAACTTGAAGATCACCAAGAACATCAAGAATACCCACCAATTCTCAACATCTTCAATTCAACTCGGAATTGGCTCAAAATTTAGGATTAACTTCCCCTTGACGTAGGGAACAAACCCCAATTATTGTTAACCTCTAATTCCTTGTCAATAAAAAGGCCACTTTCAAAATTTGAAAAGTTTCAAAAGCTCAAAAACCTTCAATGGTAACTTTACTTCTACAACTCCAAATTGAATGAAATTTGAAACCTAGACTCAAAAAACATTAGGGAACAAGGATCTAGCGTCAAAAACAACAAATCAAATATAAAATATTTTTGTTTTGTTTTGGTTATTTTTTTTCAAACCAAGACTAGATTCGTAGAAACAAATCTAAACCTAGGCTTTTGATACCAATTGATGCAATAATGAATGCGGAAGAACAAAGAAACAAGATAAACAAAATATAAAAGGATAAAAGCAAGACATAAGTAAGGAAATCAAAAGCAACCAAAGGGTATATTAAACCCTAATACCTCAATTAATTGATCCAACTCATGCACGTATACTATTAGAAGGACCTCAAGGGAATTAGATTCCTAAGCAACCCTTCTTTCTACGCTTAAACATAATTAAAGCTAAAATAATTTCTAAGTGTCCAAAATCACTTCTTCTTTTTCTAAACTCATTTTTTTTCCATTTTTCAACTAATTAACATATTTAATTACTTGTTAACTAGTTTTAATCATCAAATCATTCCATCAAACTCTTTCAAGTGATGAACTTCTTTGAGGCTTCAAAATTTTCTAAGTGTTGAAACTTTGTAATTCTTCTTCTACACTCATTCCCTTTTGATTTCTCAACTACTTAACATCTAATTATTGATTTAATTAGTTGTTAAATAGTTCTTCATCTTATTTATTTGATTCCTTCAACTAATTAAAGAGAAGTTATTCCTTCTACTTCTTGTTGCTTAGTTCTTGAGCCGATGTTTTTGTCCCATTTTCTTCTTAAATTTTCTTGCTTATTTTGTATTAAAAGTTCTTGGATCTCGTCCCTTAGCTTTTAAGTGTTCTTTATTGAGTCAACAAGAATCCATTCTTTACCTTAAGTAGAGATTGGACCCTTGCAGCTCATTGGACTAAATAAGATATAATCATTGGTCGAAGTAATTTGTGAGGCAAACAAAGGTACACATCCTTGAGTGATTGTGAGTTTTACTAACCTAATGTATTTATTGTTGTGATTGAGTATCTTAAATAGGTACCAATGGTGTATCATATGATGTTGAAAGATGGCACCAATAAGGTACAAGGCATTATAAGAAAACTCAATGTTTTATGGTATGATTGACCAGATGAGGCGACTTCTTGAAGCGAGTGTGAATGTTTGTGGGTATACTAGTTTCTCTCTTATATTTAATGACTATTGTTATACTAACTTCATCACCTCTCATATAGTTGAATGGTTAGGAATATTTTATGTGATGAAACATTGTCACGATCCAAGCCTAGGGCCTAGACATGACACGACGAATAAGGCACCTGGGGTACCTCACCCAAGTCTCTTAATATTCATTAAGTATTTCATTAGTAATGATAAACAAATCAAACAGAAACAAAAGGGATATAGGGACTAAGGAAGAACATCATAAAATAAGAGTCATCATCAATCTTATATCATCGTATATTTATGTCCAAACATACTTCTACTAATAGACTTGGCGGGGGCTAAGACATGTTCCTAGCTCACCCTCAAATAAACTAACAATGAAGTACCAAAATAGGCTTCTTAATGCCTCAACATAACATATACTATAAAGAAGAGGAGTACTGTCCCCAAAACAATAGGAACTCACCAAAGTGGCCTTCAAATGATCCAAACTAACCACGTGGAGAATGAGGAACACCGGTTCCTATATGGTGATATTATGTAGGCAAAAGAGTATGTGTTAGTACTTTGAATATACTAAGTATGTAGGCATTCAACATGATAAAAACATTAAGACATTCATAAGGTTAAATACCCGAGTGAATGCATGTATGAGTAATCAAGTCGATAGAATTTAAATCATACATATGTGGAAAGATAACTACAACCAACATTTAAGATCATGCAAGCTATTACATAGAATCTAATATAACCCCTATGTTGGCACGGAGAGACTACTTGCCAGGTAAAACTTCATTTAGTTTATATTCATTTATTTAACATTTGGTGGCTACAAAGGCCTAGCCGACAAGAGTTTCTATGGTGGCAAATAGTTAATGAAACATGAGACCTTACTTAAGGACCTCTTCGGTTGAGTCCCCATCTACATGCTACATTCAGTGCTAAGTCAAATCCCACGGAATAGTATAATACTTCAAAAATAGTCGTATCATATAGCTTGAGAATTCAAACATCACATTCGGTTGAATAGCTCATTAAAACCTTTGATTTATAATATTATCATATCTTTCATGCCCTATTTACCATCTTACTAGTGAACCTTGATTTATAAGAAAATTAGGTCTACAATCAGTGATGGTATTCCGGGTACCATGCTAATCGGACCTGACTTTTTTTTGAAAAATGTTCAAAAGCATTGACGCCATATAGGGATATCATACATATCATATCATAACCTTAAACATTTCATTTGATTCAATATGAGGATTGTCCTTGCACATTGAAACCTTACTTTGGATAAGAAGCCATTTTTAATCAATCAATCATTTCATAAAGACTCCCCTTCATAAGCATTTACTTCATAACATTAATTGGAGTCAAACTTCATTTTGAGTTTACTTCATCATAAGAAACTAGGTGGGTTTATTTTGTAAAAACCTTCCAATTCCTATAAAGAATTCTTGCATACATGAGAGTAATGGAAAATGTATAAAACACACATTCTTAAAGCAACCCACCATATATATCTTAAAACTCATTTCAAGCCTTCATATAGGCACTTTAATAACATCATAACTTCATGAAATCAAGAGTCAATATCCATCAATATATGTAAAGAAATTTCAAATATATCCTAATCTATGCATTTAAAGTCATCATGTAAAAGCCCATAAGATTTCATCATTTTGAATGAAATTACTAGATTGAGAAAATATTTGGGCTCCATGGGTGGAAGGACCCATGGATGAAACTCCACATACCTTGCTTGAATTCACTAGAAATTGAAGAAGAACCTTGAATAAGTTGGAAACCCTAGCTTGAATTTGGAGAGAAATCTTGAGGGAACTTGTGAGTTCTTGCCTTGTAGTTTTTCAGAGAATGAAGTGAATAGGAGCAGGTCTTTAAGAGAAGAGTGTTTTTAGACTTTGAACTTAGCCATAAAAGTCTCTAGGTTCATTGAACCATACTTTGGAAAAGACACAATTGCCCTTCATTAAATCTGGAAAATTGGCCCTATGGGACCCCTATATGTGTCGTTGTCGAAACGATGAATCGTGCAAATGACCTGTCTTGTAGGCCTGAGAAAAGAGCCTAAAAACATAGTCTCTAAAGTTTACGAACGACCATTGTATATGACCCATTCTCAAGGAAACAACCTGTTCTTGGGCTCGTCCTGCAGGTCCCCAAAACTTGTAATATCCAAGTCTCTAAAGTTTATGAACGACTCGTGTATACAACCCGTCCTCCATAAAATGACCCTTTTTCAAGTCTTGTAGACTTGGCCCTGAGGTGTCCTTGAAATTTGGACTCTAAACTTAGCCTACGAGGGGTTTCTATGACCCATCTTCTCGAGGATGACTCATCCTGGAAGGTTGTAGAACCACTCTTGAGGGGAACACTAATTTTCTTCTCAAAGGGTCACTCTAGGACCCAACCTTACAAGCCATCTAAGGACCTACGAGCTGTATATGGGCTCGTTCACATGGATGAGTTTGAAATTTTGAGACTTTCCTCTTTGGTTCCAACTTTCTGACTTACGGGGTCTTACAAACATGATCCTTATTATGATAAAAGAGGGTATTGGGTTGATAAAAGTCTCAAGATATTCATTGCACATGGTGAATATCAAAAGGAGATTTGGTGTGATGTGTTACCCATGGATACTTGTAACCTTTGTTTAGGCAATCCTTAGTTTCAAAATCATGTAATTCCATATGGGAAAGAATGGTACAAGTATGTAGTGGACAAAAAGGGTAAACTTCTATTTCTACCCATAATTTCTAATGGTAAGCCAAATGCAAATGTGCATTCCTCAAGAAAGAGTCTTGGAGTTTCTTCCAATGACATTGAGAGATAAAAGATTGAGAGGAGTGAGGTAGTGAATGATGAAAACTCTATAGTGGAAAAAGGAAAGGATGTGAGGAGCGAAGTGAGTGAGTTGCCACAAACACTATCTAACTCAATTGCTTTTCCTTATCTTTGTAAGAATTCTTATATAGGTATGAGCATGGAGAATGGGGGAATACAAACTCCCAACAAAGATCCTACAATTAAGGAGTTGATGGATTTGGTGGCCCATTGGACCAAGCGGTTTGAGTTGCATGAAAACACGAGAGTGGAAGTTTTGCTTCTAGGAAAAGAACATCTTTCTTATGATCCTGAAGGTACAATAGCTAAATTTGACACTTTTATAATTTCTAATGAACAAAGTGTGAGGATAGCTTGTCTTTATTTGACCTTAATAATTCTTTGCTACATAGAGATGATGTATTTGTTGAGAGTGTTCATACACTAGTTGATCCTTTTGATAACCAAATTGATTCTTCTTGCAAGATCAATTTATGTCTGCCTAGTGTTAACGCTTGTGCTTTAAATAAAAGTACATTATCATGTGATTTCTTTCCATATAGTGATAATGTCTTCGTTGAGAGTGTTCATACACTAGATGATCCTATTGATGACCAAATTAATTCTTTTTGCAAGATTGATTTGTGTCCATCTAGTGTTGACACTTGTGATTTGAATGATAGTACATTATCATGTGATACTTATGTTGATCAATTTATTTGTAGTTCTATACCACTAATTAAGAGATTTTGTGATGTGATTATTGAGCCTAAAATTAGTGATGATGTCGATCATGTGAAAAGATGTGACTCTTTAAGCCTTGTTGAAGATTCTATTACTTGTTTTTCTCATGGAGGTCATGTTATTGAAACCACTTTGATAAATTACATTTGTCTTTTTGAGAATGAGTTTAAATACTTTAATTCTACATCTTTTATTGATTATTCTCTCTTTAAGTACAATGTCTTATTTGATGATGATGAGATCACTCGTAATCTAGTGTCTAGTGGTGTGAATTATGATGGTGATGTAGCTCTTCTTGAGGAACTTATATGATAACCCACTAGGGGGTGTTGAAAAAGAAGGTATTTCTTGATTTCAATTTGATACTTTTTCTTTGGATTGTCCAAATCTTAAAAGTGTGCTTAATTGTGTTCTTGAATCGAGTATTGCTTTTACAAGTGAGGACACCATGTATGAAGTTATCTTGTGTGGCACCATTATTTACTATTTATTTGCTTATGAAGATACTCTTACTTATGTTGAGTGTGCATCTTATGTTGATATGAGTTCTAAGGGGGTAGTTGATTATTTTCTTAGTCATGATGTATGGATGCCCTTTCATTTTAATCCCATTAGTATTTTGAAATTGTGTGAATGACACATGCACACCAAGCCAAGATAAAGAGTGCAAGTTCTATACATCAAGTCAATACTTTAGAAGCTTAGAAAGAATTATGAATAAAGGCATGAAGCTTGAGAACATGCTAAAGTGGAAGTACAAGGAAGAAAGAAGAAAAGAAGGAGAAAGCACAAGTTAGCCATACTTCTTGATGAATTTTTGTGAATTCATCCCAAAGGAAGAAAACCAAACAAGGCCCTTACTTCATTAAGGGTAAAATTGTAATAACTAGTGTATGAGTAGTGGTTTCTTATTATTTTGGAAGGTAGATTTTGATGAACATGAAAACTAAATACTCTTTGAGAGTTTTGAGTGCTTGTTGAAGCCTTTAGTTGTGTTTAAGCTTAGAAAGAAGGGTTTCTTGAAAATCTAATTCCCTTGAGGTCTTTTTAATAGTATAGGTGCTAGATTTGGATCAATCAATTGCGATATTAGGGTTTAGTATACCCTTTGGTTGCTTTTGATTTCCTTACTTGTTCCTTGGTTTTATCCTTTTATCTTTTGTTTATCTTGTTTCTTTGTTCTTCCACATTCAATATTGCATCAATATGGGAGTAGGTGAGGTTTCATGGTATGCCCTTTTCAATTTTTGGATCATGGTATCTAATTCACTTTTTATTTTTGGAGATTGTTTCAAAGGGGTATTGGTACCAAGGTGAAGCTGAGCATCATATTCCATCCTCAAACCGATAGGCAAGCCGAACGAATAATTAAAATGCTAGAAGATATGTTATGGGCTTGTGTGTTTGATTTCAAAGGAAGTTGGGATGATCATCTACCGCTTATTGAGTTCACCTACAACAATAGCTACTACTCAAGCATTGGGATGACATAGTTTGAGGCCTTATATGAGAGATGATATAGATCTCTGGTTGGTTGGTTTGAAGTAGGTGAGATGACCTTGTTGGGTCCTGATTTGGTACTTGATGCTTTAGAGAAGGTGAGAGTCATTAGAGAAAGGTTAAAGATGGCTCAAAGTCATCAAAAGTCCTACTCCGATCTAGGAGAAGATATGTTGAGTTCAAAGTGGATGATTGGGTTTATTTGAAGGTTTCACCCATGAAGGGTGTAGTTCAGTTTGGTAAGAAAGGAAAATTGAGCCCTAGGTATGTAGGGCATTATAGAATCTTGAAATATGTTGGTAAGGATTCTTATGCATTGGAATTGCCTTAGGAAATGGTCATGATTCATCAGGTATTCCATATGTCTATGTTGAGAAAATGTGTGGGTGATCCTAGTTCTGTTTCCCCATTGGAAGTAGTGTATGTTGAAGAAATCTTGACCTATGAAGAAATCCAGTTGAAATTTTGGACCGGCATGTTAAGAGATTAAGGAATAAAGAAGTTGCATCCGTCAAAGTCCTTTGAACAAATCAACAAGTTAAAAGCGCTACATGGGAAGCGGAAGCGGATATGATGAAACATTACCCTCATCTATTTCACTCTACACAGGACTAAGGTACTAAGTTATTCATGCTCAAATGTTTAAGAATCCTATGTTTCAGATTTTTCTAAGTCTTTATATGTATGCATGTTAATGAAGTGAGTTTTAAAGTCATGTTTTATGCAAAGTTTAAGGATCTCATGTTCTATGCATTTTAAAGTGTCATTGTATTTATGTTGGGTTGCTAGTCCTCGTGCTGAGTCCTCTTCTATGCTAATGATTCTCATTCGAGGATGGGTGGTTCCCAAGGGGGAGATTGTAAGAACCTAAAAATTTGGAAGTCCTAAAACTAGGAACAAAGAATGAAAGTGTAGAGAAATGTAGAAACACTAGCACCAGGTGATGACAATGGAAGGCCATCACGGGCCGTGGTCCTCACCACGCCTCATGGTGAGCCATCGTGGTGGAGGTTCTAAGACTCAATCCTGCAGGGAAGAGACTACGAGTAGATACCATAGACTGTGTTCAGTACCACGGACTATGAAGCCCTTCGTGGTGACCCCTCCCCTAAAGCCCCAAAAAATATTCCAAGGCAAGGACTACGAGGGACCACCACAGGCCATGTAGCTCTTCACGAACCGTGGTGTGATCCATGATGGTCACTTCTATAGGACTTCTTGTCGATCTTGCACCACGATAATTGTTCACAGGCCGTGATTCTCTCCACCGACTGTGAAGAGTCCCGGGGAGCCCATCCCGTCCAAATTTAAAAAGAGGCATTTTAGTGTTTTCCTGTGTTTTAACACAAAGTGATATCATTTTGGGGGCTAAATTCACCTATCTAAAGTCCATTAACCTTCCAAAGTCCCTATTCCTCACATTTAATCCCTCAAACAAAACCCTAACCTCTCAAGTTCTCTCAAGTCTTCCTCTTCATCAAGAAAGCTAGAGTTCATTCTAAGAAGATCAAGTCTCCATTTCTTTAAAGCTTGCATTAGGGTTTCATTCCCCAAGGTATGTGGGTCTCATTCATGGGTCTTCCACCCATAGAGACCAAATTATTTCTAAACTCAATATTTCAAGTTCAAGAGAAGAATTTTATTGGTTTTTATGATATGATTCCAAATGCATAGATTCTTGAATACTTGAAGTTTATTTACCCATATTGTCTTATATTGACTCATATTTACTCGAATAGATGATTTATCAAGGGCCTTATATAAAGGAATGAAAGTAGTTTTTAAAGTATAGAGGTGGGTTGTTTTAAATATGTCTTAAGTGATGCATTCCATTACTCTCATACATGCTAGCATTGTTTTAAATGATTTGAAGGTTGAACAAGATGAACCCACCTAGTTTCACTATATACTCAATGAAGTTTGAATTGAAAGCTTGACTCCAAAATGAAAGTTTATGAATGTTATACCCCATATTTTTGGTACATGGGAACATTTATTTAGCTTCTCTAAAGTTACCATGTGATTCATGTTATTAATGACGTTATCAAATAACTCTAAGTAAGGGAGGATGTAATGCCCCATATTTTGCATAGGCTAGTTCTATGTGAGTAGTGATGGTTGAAAATAGGTTTGGAAGGATTTGAAAGGAGTTGGAGGCCAAGTAGTGAGTCGTGGTAATCGACCTACTTGCGTAAGCTACCGATTTGGATGTCTTACATAATTAAGCTACTTGAGTACATGTCGAGCTTAAGTAGCAAGGATTATATATTTTCTTAAAGTAAGACGAGATTACGAACCTACGAAAAAGAGTAAGTAGGTGATAAACCTACTAAAAAAAAGTAGACCCCACCAAGACACATAGAAGCAGCTGGTTGGTGCATGGATGAGGTGGACCTATAGTAGCTGGACACGTATTGCCTTTGAGGTTGGACACGTGTAGGGGATGGACACATTTCACCCTTAGGGATGACATGTGTCACTTTTAAATGTGGTGTATATAGGCTGAATTAGTGACTAAGAACCTCATTTTCTCATCTTTAACTTCAAGAACCTAGAGAAAAAGAAAGAGAGTTCAAGCCATGACAAGTTTTGGCCATGGATGAAGCAAGGAGAGACTTTAAGTCTTTCTCCGTAAATTAATTCTCTAAGCTAATCTCGACCCATTGAAAGGTGATTAGCTATGTGGGATTCATCGTTGGGGCAGCAAGGAGGTTCAACGAGAAGTCCATCAACTTTCAGCCGAGCTGCGGAGACAAGTTGCTAAGGTAAGGTTTCTTTCTTTCAAATTGGAGATAATAATATTGTAATAGAGAGATTAATTTGTATTAAGTGAAGTTGGAGGTAAGAAAATTACATAGTTATTATTGACGTTGTAAATGGACAAAATTTAGGCCATTCTAGTTGGATTAAAGTTTTATTAGTGTTGTCATTATCATGGTATTAAATTTAAGGTAATTGATGTATGTTGAAGGGCTGAAAATATAGTCATGAATGAGTATAAGTGCTGCTATTCGCAGCTACGTTATACTTCTTTCTGTGTGGTTGTGATTTTACGAAATAAAGATCTAAAACCGTATTTTGATGTCGTGGTTTTGGGTGGGCTGTTTGGAACTTGGATTGAATAGTGTTGAAGTGGTTTTATTATATATGGATGGTGGTTGTTGTTGTTGGTGTGGCTGTGCTAATCAGAGGTGAATTGGAAGTTCGGATAGGGCAAGTTGTATAGGAGAAATGCTGCCCGATTTCCGTCAACTTCTTAATGAATCAATATACTAGTCAAGAAGTATGAACGTGGAAGTGATTCCTATAGGTAATTGGTTATAGATTTAGAAGCTGGAAAGTCGAAGTTTATTAATAATAGTGTTACTTTCGTGTTAAATAGGTTAAAGGGGTAACGAAGCAAGCTTGGTTGCGGTTGATCTATAACAGATATGTAAAGTTATTCCTCTTTTCTCTTGGCATGTCTTAGACATAAGTGATATATGATGTGAGCTTTGGGGGGTAATTCCATTTATAAGCTCCGAGTGTGATTCATGACTCTTATTCACTTCTGGAGGTTAGAACTCCTACAATAATTGAGTTATTGCCTCTCATGTCTTCTATATGATGGGAAGTAGTAAGTATGTAAAGTTATCCCTCCTTTATTTTGGCATGTCTTAGATATAAGTAAGGAATGATATGTATATGAAGTTTGGGGTAATTCCATTCATAAGCTTTAAGTGTGCTTCATGATCCTTATTCACTTCTTGATATTACAATTCTCAAGTGATTAAGCCTCCCTCTCTAGTTTTTGGTACGTTGGATAATAGTTGATATATACCCATTTCTATTCTTAGGGACTCTATGATAATTAGTATTCAGATTTCTATAAGATGTTTCATACTATAGTGACATATGACTATGATTCTTGAGGCTCTTTGACATACTTTATGATGATATTCGAGGGATGTCTGATATGTTTCCGTGTTTTACATGCAGTATATGTATTATATTATATATGGATCAGGCCGTACGTTCCTCGATACTAATATGTTATATTATATATATGGATCGGGTCATACGTTTCTCGGCACTAACCTGTTATATTATATATATGGATTGGGTCGTACGTTCCTCATCACTAACATATTATATATGGATTGGGATATACGTTCCTCAGCACTAACATGTTATATATATGGATCGGGCCAGACATTCTTCGGCAGTATTATATTATGTATGGATTGGGCTGTACGTTCCACAACACTAACAATTATACTATAGTCTATGCCTGCCATAACCGTAAAGATAAATTCAGTTATATAGAGTTACGCAGATATTATCACATATTGGCCACAAATGCATTCAATTATTAAGACTGTTTTCATGATTCATTTATACTTAATGTTCTTACACTTTATATATTCAGTACGTATTTCATGCTGACCCCCTCTCTTCGGGGGGGGGGGGCTGCATTTCATATCCGCAGGTACAGACATGAGTTTGGGGGATCCACCAGCTTAGGATTCCCACTCAGCCATTTTAGAGTGCTCCATTGTACCGGAGCCTAGATTGTTGGTATTAATCTTTTTGGTGTATATATTCATTCATTTAGGGGTACGACGGAGGCCATGTCTTACAATATGACACTTTTGATACTCTTAGAGGTCTGTAGACATAGGTATGAGGGTTGTATGTAAGTTTTATTCAGCTATGTCTATATGATATGTTGTAAATATTAATATGAAATGGCAGCCTTGTCGGCTTGCATGTCCCTTCATGAGATGATTAGTGATAACTCCTTAGGGGACAAATGATAGAGATGTATTTATATGAAGACATCATGACCCATTAGAGTTCTTATGTATGTTGTCATATTATTCGTAGTTCAGTTTGACTACATCTAGTAGGTATGTATACGGGCGTCTAGGTCGGACCCCAGTCGCGGCCTACGAGGTTGAGTCTTGACAACGAAAGTAAATATTTATGATGAAAAGGGAGACTTATGAAATGAAAGACTGATTGAATGATGATGAAAGGGATTCTTAGCCAAATAATGGATTCTCTATATGATAAGGACAATTCTCACACATTTGAATCAAATGAAAGGTTTTAATGAGCTATTCTACTGAATGATATTTTGATCAAAAGTTATGTAAATGATTATGTTCTTATTATATGAACTATTCTGTGGTATTTGACTTAATACTGAATGTAGCATGTAGATGGGGACTTGACCTAAGGGATCCTTAAGTAAAGTCTCATGTTGCATTAACTATGCACCAACATAGGAGCCCTTGTAGGCTTAGTCTAGTGTATCCACAAAAGCCCTTAAAGTTAAAGTTAAAGAAAAGAATGAAGTTGATTGAGCTCTACCCAAAAAGTAGTCTCTCCTTGCCAACGTAGGTGGTTATGTTGGATTACATGTAATAGCTCGCATTCTCAAATGTCAGTTATGGTTATCTTCCCACAAAATGAATGTTTCAAATAATAGATACATGATTGATTATGCATGCATTGCACTATATTTCATACTATTCAAATGTTAAAATTTCTCCTAAATTTTCATGCATGCCTACATACTTAGTACATTCAAAGTACTAATACATACTCTATTGCCTACATGATATCACCATGTAAGAACTGGTTTCTCTACATTCTCCTCCACGTGGCTAGTTGATTACGTTAAAAGCTACTTTGTTAGTGAGTTCCCATGTTTCGAGAACAACATCCTTTCCTTTCTAGATTTGTTATGTATTATTTTGGGATACCTATCACGACACTTATTTCCATTTATTTGAGAGTGAGTTAGGGACATGTCTTAGCCCCCACCAAGTCTAAAAAAGTAGAGTTATTATTGGAAAAATAGACGATGTTGATGTTATTAATTACTCTTATGCTAAGTTGTTTCCCTTAATCCCATTATTCCATGTTCACTTCTGCTCATTCTTGATTGTCATTGCCTATGAATAGCTATGTGAATGCTAAGAGGCTTGGGTGAGAGCCTCCGGGTGTCTCATTCGCCATGTCGCTTCTAGGCCTAGGCTTGGATCATGACATATACCTCTTTAAAGGAAAATAGACTTTGGTATATACCTTCTTTCCGATACCCAACCTATCTATATTCCTCTTTATAGAATGGCTCCATTAAAACTGAAGGAGTTAAAGAATCAGTTAAAGGGTCTATTTGATAAGAGCTTCATTAGACCGAGTATCTCTCCATCAGATGTTGCAGTTTTCTTTTTTCAAAAGAAGGATGGTTCCCTTCATTTGTGCATTGATTATCAACAATTAAACAAGGTCACCATCAAAAATAAGTATCCCATCCCTAGAATTAATAACTTATTTGATCAATTTGAAGGTGCTAGTTATTTCTCAAAGATTAATCTTTGATCATGTTATCATCAGTTTAGAGAGAGAATTTGATATTCCAAAGACGGCTTTTAGAACTCGGTATGGCCACTTTAAATTTTTGGTTATGTCTTTTGGACTGACAAATTCTTTTGCAACTTTTATGGAATAAACTAGGTATTCAAGAAATATTTATATATGTTTGTCATTGTGTTTATTGGTAATATCTTGATCTATTCTCAGAGTGAGGATGAGCATGTCAATCACTTGAGGATTGTCTTGCAAGTTCTCAAGGATCGTCAATTATTTTCTAAATTTAGCAAGTGTGAGTTGTGGTTGAGATTGGTAGCGTTCCGTCATCATATTGTGTCGGGTGATAGTTTTCAAGTTGATCCTAAGAAGATCAAGGTAGTTAAGAATTGTCCTAGACCTTTTCTTCTTTAGATATTCAGAGTTTCTTGGGTTTAGCCTGCTATTATAGATGGTTTGTGGAAGGATTTTCCTCTATTGCTTTATCTTGGACTATGCTGACTAAAAAAAGTGAAATTCCAATGGTTCGAAGCTTGTGAGAAGAGCTTTCAAGAGTTGAAGGATCAACTTACTTCTGCCCAGTCTTGACATTACCGGAAGGACATGATGGTTTTGTTGTGTATTGTGATGCCGCAAGGATTTTTCTTGGTTATGTGTTGATGCAAAATGGTAAGGTGATATCCTATGCTTTTAGGCAACTTAAGGTGCATGAAAAGAACTACACGACTCATGACTTGGAGTTGGCGGCTGTTGTGTTTTCCTTTAAGGTATGGAGACACTATCTCTATGGTGTTTATGTGGATGTGTTCACTGATCATAAATGTTTTCAATATGTATTTTAGCAAAAATATTTAAACCTTCGTTAAAGGAGATGGCGTGAGTTGTTGAAAGATGAGTGTTCTTTACCATCTGGATAAGGCAAATGTGGTTGTCGATGCTCTTAGTAGATTATCTGTGAATAGTGTTGCCCATATTGAGATGAGAAAAAGAAGCTAGTTTGAGATGTTCATAGATTAGGCCATTTGGGTGTCTGTTGGGTTAATTTTGCGGATGATGGTGTAGTTGTTCAAAATGATTCAGAATTGTCCCTTATGTCGGATGTGAAGGTAAAGCAAGATAATGATTCGATTTTGGTTGAGTTGAAGAAAACAATTTCTATAAAAGCCATTGAGGTTTTTCCCAAGGGGGAGATAGTGTGCTTCATTACCAAGGTCGACTATGTGTTCCCAACATTGATAGTTTGAGGTAACAAATTCTATCATAAGCTTATAGTTCCTAATATTCTATTCACCCGGGGTCCATAAAGATGTATCGTGATTTGAGGGAATTTTATTGGTAGAATGGAATGAATAAGGATATAACAAAGTTTGTGGATAAGTGTTCAAATTGTCAATAAGTGAAGGTTAAGCATAAAAAATCGAGAGGTTTAGCCCAAGATATAGAGATTGGAAGATCTGAATATGGACTTCATTACGCGTTACCTCGTACTCATAGGCAACATGATTTGATTTGGATTGTTGTGGTATCAATGACTATGTTGGCACATTTTCTTCCCATTAAGACTTCTTATTCAGCCGATGATTATGTTGGGCTTTACATTCGAGAGTTGGTTAAGTTGTATGGTGTTCCATTGTCCATTATTTTAGACTGAGGTACTCCATTTACATCTTAGTTTTGGAGGTCATTTCAGAAGGGTCTTGGTACTCAAGTCAAGATTTGTACCACTTTTCACCCTTAGACTGATGGTCAAGCTAAGCAGACTATTCAAACATTAGAAGATATGTTGAAGGCTTTTTTGATCAACTTCTGATGCGAACCGGATCGCCACAAAACCATTCACAAAAAGTCAAGCACATGAATTACAAGCCCTTCAAGGTTTATTCTCAAAGATGTAGATAGTTGAGTACATCTCGGGACCACCCAAAGGGTTCTACATCATGTTGATATAATTGGAGGACTGCCTCGGAGTGACAGCCTAACTAACGGACTGTCAAAGGTCTGACAAACCTTCACTTGAGTCATCCCTGGTGGCTTGGAAATTGAACATCATCCTAGGTTGATAGAGGAACTGATGAATCATAAAATTACTGACAACTCGTGATATAGGTTATCAGAAGGTGGCTATATAAGTCATTGACTATTTAAGAGCGATGACGATACTGACAAGGTATCGGGGGTGTGATGGACCATCAAATCGATCATCATGTCACGACAGTCAGAACATGCCATTTCTGTAACGCTTTGAGGGCCACTTTTGGGCTATTTTTGTAATAAGTAGCTAAATACTATAAATAGATTGCTTTGTCTTCATTCTTAGGGTCGATTATCTTTGCTATTCATGAACAAAACTCATATTAGAGTTTGAGAGTTTGCTTAAGCTTTGGTTGTCTTTTGCTTAGAAATATTGGTTGCGAGGTGAATCCAATTCCCTCGAGGTCATCGTAAGAGTTAGATGCTTATAGGAATTCAATCGATTGAGGTTTTAGGGTTAAAGATACCCTTTAGTTGCTATCGATTTTTCTATTTTGTGCCTATTTGATAATGGCATGGATAGCATAGATCAAATAAAAGCTTTAGTGGAGATTGATGGACAACAAATAAAGATATACAATGTGTGGAAAGTCTATCAAATTAAAGAGAAAGAAGAAATAAACCATGTGTGCAAATGACCATCTCATAAATTCATGATTCGCAAAAGAAGGTAACCAAACAAGGCCCTTATCTCATTAAGGTAAAATTGTAAAAGAAAGTGTTTTCTTTATTTCCTTAATATAAATAGTAGTCTTTTAATTTGAAAATGGGATTTTTGATGTTGAATGAAGAAACTCTTAAAGAGTGTAGTTTAATGGTGGATTCCCTTTAGGTTAGTTTAATTTAGTGTAGCTAAATCTAAATTAGTGATGGATGAATTTCCATTGTTGATTGAAGACCTTTTTCCCTTGATTTCATATTGATTCACTCATTTGTGGATTTTAAGTGAGTTTCTCTTTTTCATTGAATTCAAGTCTCTTCTTCCTTGGTTAATTGTTCAATTAGCCCTTCTTTCTTACCTTTTCATCCCCTCTTTCTCATCTATCTTAATTTTGTATTGTTTGAATTCCGCATTTGATTTCAAATTGGTTTTATTCTCAATCGGAATCTTATCATTTGGTATCAAGAGCCTAGGTTTAGTTTTTTTTTTTCACAAATCTAAGTCTTGAAATTTTATCTATTCAAAAATAAAATAAAAACTTCAAAAATTCATCAAAAAAAATCCAAAAATTAATTTGTTTTGATTTGTTGTTCTTGACATTAGATTCTTGTTCCCTAGTGTTTTTTGAGTCTAGGTTTCAAATTTTGTTCAATTTGAAGTTGTAGAAGTTGAGTTTCCATTGAAGGGTTTTGAGCTTTTGAAACTTTTCAAACTTTGAAAGTGGGTCTTTTGTTTGAGGAGGAATTGGAGGTTAATAATTATTGGGATTTGTTCCCTAAGTCAAGAGAAAGCTAATCCTAAATTTTTAGCCAATTCCGATTTGATTTGAGGGTGTTGAAATTTGGTGTATGTTCTAGGTATTTTTGAAGATCTTCAAGTTTTCTTGAAGAAGAAGAAGGCCAAAAGGTACATTTAATCCAATTTCTTTTAAGTCAAAGTTGGTCAAGTCATTTGTTGGCCCACTAGTGGAAATTTTAAAGAAATATAAGAAATTCAAAATTCAAAAAAAATAAATTAAAAATTAATTTCCACGTGGGCTGCACATCAACAAAAGCTTGCCAACGCAACAACTATGTGGGCGCCAATTAAGCGCCACATCAGCAGCCCACGCCTAGTCAGCTCTATCCCTTTAGACGCGCGCCATATGGCGCGTGCTCAGCAGTTTCAGAGAGTCAAAAAGTGTGCAGGTTTTTGGGGCTTAAAAAAAACTAAGTATGGAAAGGTTTTTTGGACCTAAATTTTTTTCTAAGTGTCCAAACTTCATGATTTTTTTCCTATACTTTCTCCTTTAATTTCTCAACTATTTAACAATTAATTAACATTTTTATTTACTTGTTAACTAGTTTTAATTATTAAATCATTAAATCAAACTCTTTCAAGTGATGAACTTCTTTGAGGCTTTAAATTTTTCTAAGTGTCCGAATTCACTTTTTTCTTCTTCTACACTCATTTTTCTTCCATCTCTCAACTATTTAACAATTAATTAACATATTTAATTACATTTTGACTAGTTTCTAAACATCAAATCATCTCTTTGATTCTTTAAATTAAGTAACATCAAGCGATTTCTTCTATTTTTGTTACTTAGTTTTTTTAGTCCGATTTTTTATGCCTTTTTTCTTCCACCTTTCTTCTCTTAATTCAAGTTCTTAAGCTTCTTTTGAGTCATTTTCTTTCAATAGTCACAAAAATCCACTCCACCACAAAGAATTTGTGATCTTGTGAATTAATTGGGCAAATGTAATTCTTTATCAATTTTGAAAAGACACTCTAGGAAGGTGAGTTGTGAGTTCAAATACGAGAGGCATGGGGAATTTTTCCACTAACCTTGTTTTCTAAGTTTTGTAGGTTGGTACAAGTTGATAACAATGAATAATTTCATTCGTAACTTCTGAATATTGTAGAGATAACATTAGTGAATACGCTTGTAGCAATGTGAGCTACGAGCATGGTGAAAATGAGTATTTTCAGGGCTATGATGGTCCTTATGAGCATAGTGATGGTCCATGGGATAATGAACAACATGATGGGGAGAACTACTACTCCGTAGATGATTATGAGATGAATGGAGCGTATGACTCTTGTGATGATGTTGAAGGGGTAGAAGGACTTTATTATGTATATCATTGTGAAGATGAAGGTTCTCAAACTTCACACCATGGTTATGATATCTATGTGAGGTATAATACTTTCTCCCATAGATCTTATGAATCCTTTAAGTGGAATCTAAATGGAAATGAAAGTTGTGAGGTTGAATTTCCTTCCTCGTCTGCTACTCCCTATCCTAAGAAAGAAGGCATAGTTGTATGGGCCAGACCATTTCGAAATTGTCGTGTGGACCATAGAAGAAGTACATTCCCTACTTCTTGGAATATGATAACTTAATTTTTCTTATCCTAGTTCCAATGTTTCTTATTCTTCATATGGTGATGAGGTTGGAGGTAGAGTAGGAGGAACGCTAAGCCATAAAGTAGTAGAGTTAAGAGAATCCTTTACAATATTAAGGGATGATTTTAATGATTGCTTGCGGATGTTTGAAAGGTTCAAGTCCATGGTACATGAAAGACAAGCTACTTATTATGAAGTTAAGCCTAAGGAGTTGCTTTTGGAAATAAAGCAAACCACTCCTTATGAAGATGAACCGAAGGGTTGTGTATGGAAGTCAAAATATCCATTCCTTGTGAATCAAAGTGGAAACTAGACTTGAAGGAATTTTTTAACCCTTCACAAGAAATCCTTGGCACTTGTCCTAACTCCCATAAAATTGAGAGACAAAAGATTGAGAGGAGTAAGGGTGTGAAAAGTGACAACTCTAGAGTGGAAAAAAGAGAGGTTGTGTGGAGTGATGTGAGAGAGTTGTCACAACCTTATCCTAACTCGTGTAACTTTTCTTTCTCTAGTTGCTTTTATGGTTTTGTAGGTGTCCTTGGACATAAGCCTAGTGAAGACCATCAAAATGTGAAGAATCATGAAGTCCTTGAAAGCTTCCAAAAGGAGAAAATGTGCTCCAATGTTGATAACCAAGATGAATACACTTATTTCTATGAGCTAAAAGGTAACAAAGTGAAGTATTACACTTCTTTGAACATGGAACATCATTATATGGCTAGTAACCAATTGAATGTAAATTATAGCTTCTCTATATGTGATCATAGTGAGTCTTTACCTTGTGATGTTCTTGATAGCACCTTGTCGTGTGATGATAATATCTTTGTTATGAGTGAGCAAACACTAGTTTATCCTATCGATGATCGGATTGACTTTTCTAGTAAGGTCAATTTTTGTCCACCTAGTGTTGACACTTGTAGCTTGAATGAGGATACATTAACATATGGTGAAAGTGATCCTAAACTAGTTAATCCTTTTGATGACCAAGTTGATTCTTCTAGTAAGATCAATTTGTGTCCACCTAGTGTTGACATTTATGCTTTGAATGAATCCTTAGACCTTAATACCATTTCTTATTTTTCTTATAAGAATCTTGAGGTGGGATGTGTGTTTAGGGATAATATCTTGTTTGATGATGTCATGACTCTTGAGAGTGTGCATAGTGAAATGCCTTATCATATAGGAAGTGTATCCTCTCTTGAAGCCTACCAATTGTTTAAAAATCCACTACGGTGTGATGACACACTTCCCAAAGATAAAAATAGCTTCTTTGATGTGGAGTCTAAACTTGGGTAAACTTTGATTGAAGTTCATTTATGTGATACCTTTCTTTACTAATTATTTTCATATGATGATGCTTAAGCTTTTGAGTGGAGTATGTTGTTGGGAGATAGGAGTGACAACCAGGAAAATAGGGGTGTACTTGACTTATGTTCATGGATTTCATTTCCATTTGACCCCGGTAATAAGTTGAATGGTGGCACTTATATGGTGATGCTTGGCCAAGATGACAAGAACTATTTGGATGACTTTAGTATCACCTTTCTCCATGATGAAAAGTAATTGTTGAGGGTTTACAATCTACTTGAGGGGCCTACATTGTGTATGGGGAAGGGTAGTTTTCTTACCCCCTTTCTTTACTACCTTTTTGAGTATGATCTTGTTGATTGTGCATCTTATGGGGATAAGAGCTGTTTGTTAAGAGAAGGTGAGGTTTATCCTAAATTCATCATGTTGTCTTTGTGTGTTCTATCTTATGATGTAATGAGTGCTAGGATCCTTGAACCTAGTTGTGAACTTGCATATAGGAACACCTTAGATGAACCCAATGTGTATGGCACCTTTATCTACTATCTCTTTGCATATGATGAGTCTCATACTTGTCTTGGATGTGCATTTTATATGGGTTGGGCTTCATTGAGGTCTACACTTGTTTGTATGACCCGATTATGTGGACCTTCTATCATTTTGACCCTAGTGAACGTTTTGGATTATGTGATCTTGAATTAGTACCATCTTTTGGGTGGCATTATCATTTTGATGCAAGGAATATCCAATTTGAGTCTCCTTAGTTTAATGGTTTTTGTGATAACCATTGTACTTACCCTCATGCTATGAGGATATATTTGTTGTTTGTCCTTTTCATGGTTTTGCAAGGCTTGGATTCGAGGACAAATCCTTTTCAAGAAGAGGAGGATGATAACGGCTTGGATAGCATATATCAAATGAAAGCTTTAGTGGAGCTTGATGGAAACAAAATAAAGATATACAATATGTGGAAAGTCCATCAAAGTGAAGAGAAAGAAGAAATAAGCCATATGTGCAAATGACCATCTCATAAATTCAAGAATTCACAAAAAAAGGCAACCAAACAAGACCCTTATATCATTAAGGGTAAAATTATAAAAGAAAGTGTCTTCTTTATTTCCTTAGTATAAATAATAGTCTTTTAATTTGGAAAGGGGATTTTGGATGTTGAATGAAGAAAGTCTTAAAGAGTGTAGCTTAAGGGTGGATTCTCTTTAGGTGATGTTAGTTTAGTGTAGCTAAATCTAAGTTAGTGATGGGTGAATTTCCATTGTTGATTGAAAACTTTTTGCCCTTGATTTCATATTGAGTCACTCATTTGTGGATTTTAAGTGAGTTTCTCTTTATCATTGAATTCAAGTCTCTTCTTCATTAGTTAATTGTTCAATTATCCCTTCTTTCTTCCTTTCTCATCCCCTCTTTCTCATCTATCTTAATTTTGTGTTGTTTAAATTCCGCATTTGATTTCAAATTGGTTTCATTCCCAATCAGAATCTTATCATAACTATTTATCCTTTCCTTTCTTGTATTTCAATTATGCATTATTCTTGTTATTTATAGGTTAAATTGTATCATTTGGTATTAGAGACATTTTTAGATTCATTCCTACAAATTTGTCTTGAGTTTCTTACTATAAAAAAAGGTGTCAATCCCCTTTTTTGAAGAAACCCCCAAAAATATTTTGTGTTTTTAATGTGATGTTTCTAATGCTAGAATTTCATTCTCTTGTGTTGATATAGTCTAGGTTAGAGATTTCACCAAGTCTGAGAGAAGGTTTTTGAGTTTCCACCATTGTTGCATGAAGAAAACTTGAAGATTTCTAAATGGGTCTTTGATTCCGTATTAATTGGATTTCAATTTCTAGTGGGATTTGTTCTATATGATGAAAGGAAGATACAATTGAAATTTGGGTCTCATACAAGTTGATTTGAAGAAGTTACAAATTTGAATTTTTTTTAAAGGTGTTCTTGAGGTTCTTCATAAAGTTCAGGTGAAGAAGAAGCAAGAAAAGGTACATTTATCTAAAACCCTTGAAATAAATTTGAAGAAATGTGTTTTTAACCCCAAAAGGGTAAGATCAAAGAGAAGTGGGACCAAGGATATCAAATTTTCAGCAAATTTTGCGGAGTCCAAAAAGGTGAGAAGTGACGACGAAGTGACAGACCATCACTTGTGTGACATTTTGTTAGGGGCACCATCAACCTTAAGTAGTAGCTCACCTTTCAGACTCCTTTTTCATGGTATATATGATGGCCCTCACACATCTGACAAACTACTAGACCGTCCGTCACTGACGACCTACTTTCAACAAGTGAGCTATCATTTGGTGATCTCTTATCTGATTCCTAGTTTCAATTCACAACTAGTAACAATTCTTACTTAGTTTTCTATTAGCTTTTGAGTCCATTTCTTTCTAAGAGCTAATTCTTTGTGAGCTTTTCTCATTTTATTTCATAGTTATTTCTTTGGTTCAAGTCCTTTAATTTTCAATAGAGTCGTCCATTCTTGTTGAAACGAAGATCCACCCCAGCCAAGAGTAGCAATTGGCACTTTATGAACTAACCAATTACAAGCAAGCTTCAACCTTAGCTAAGCCAATATGGGAGGCAATAAGAGGCAATTAAAGTTCTGTAAACATGAGTGATTGTGAGTTTATTTTTACTAAATGATGCAAACCGGATCGCCTCAAAACCATTCACAAGAAGTTAAGCACGTGAATTGCAAGCCCTTCAAGATTTATTCTCAAAGATGGAGATAGTTGAGTACATCTTAGGACCACCTAAGGGGTTTTGATCATGTTGATAGAATTGGAGGACTGCCTCAGAGTGACGACCTACTATATTATTAATGGATGGGTCTTTAGAAGGTGGATAGTAAAGTCATCCATTGCTTTAGGGCGACGGTGAGACTAACATGACATCGAGGGTGTGACGGACTCTCAGATCAACCATCACACATTACGACAGCTAGAAATGCCATTAATGCATTGCTTTGAGGGCCACATTTGGGCCCTTTTTGTAATAACTAGACAAACCTATAAATAGATAGCTTTGTCTTCGTTCTCAAGTAGATTATCTTTGCTATTGATGAACAATACTCCTTGTGAGAGTTTGAGAGTTGGGTTAAGGTTTGGTTGTCCTTTGCTTAGATATGTTGGTTGCAAGGTGAAGCCATTTTCCTCAAGGTCATCCTAAGAGTTTGGTGCTACTAGGAATTCAATCAATTGAGGTTTTAGGGTTTAATATACCCTTTAGTTGCTTTCGATTTTCCTTTTTTGTGTCTTTCTATTTATACTTTCCTTTCTTGTCTTTCAATTCCGCATTGTTTGTGTTATTCATAGGTTGAATCGTATTATTTAGTATCAAAGCCATGTTTAGATTCATTCCTGCGAATCTAGTCTTGGGTTTGTTACTACAAAAAAACATCAATTTTGTTTTTGAAGAACTCCCCCCCTCCAAAAAAAATTGTGTTTTTTGGGTGTTGTTTGATGTTTCTAAGGCTAGAATTTCATTTTCTTATGTTAATATAGTCTAGGTTAGAGATTTCATCAAGTTTGAGAGAAGGTTTTGAGTTTTCACCATTTTTACAAGAAGAAACTTGAAGAACTTTAAGATTTCAAATGAGTCTTTGATTCTGTGTGAATCAGATTCCAAGTTATAGTGGGATTTGTTCTCTACGTTGAAGAAAGCAACAGTTGAAATTTGTGCTTCATACAACTGATTTGAAGAAGTTTTAAATTTGAATTTTTCAAGGTGTTCTTCATAAGCTCTAGTGAAGAAGAAGCAAGAAAAGGTACATTTGATCTCAAACCCTTGAAACAAATTTGAGGAAAGGTGCTTTTGACCCCAAAAGGGTATGTTCTAAGAGAAGTGGACCCAAGGAAATCAATTTTTTAGCAAATTTTGCGGAGTCCAAAAAGGTGAGAAGTGATAATGAGAGTGACAGACCGTCACTTGCATGACGTCCCGTCACTTGCATGACGTCCCGTCACTTGCTTGACGTCCGGTTACTTGCGTGACGTCCCATCGGGGGCACCATCACCCTTAACCAGTAGCTTACTTATTCAGACCCCTTATTAACGGTACATGTGATGTTTCGTCACACATGTAACAGACCGTTAGATATGCCATCACTGAAAACCTTCTTCCGGCAAGTGAGGTATCATTTGGTGATATTTTATCTAATTCCTAGTTTTAATTTCTTGATTCTTAACTCTCTATTCTTGATTTCAAGAACTAATTCACAACTAGTAATGATTCTTACTTAGTTGTTAATTAGAATTTGAGTCTGTTTCTTTCTAAGTACTAATTCTTTGTAAACTTTTCTCATTTTATTTTGTAGTTATTTATTTGGTTCAAGTCCTTACGTTTTCAATCAAGTCGTCTTTTTTTGCTAAAACAAAGATCCACTCCGGCCAAGAGTAGCAATTTACACTTCATGAACTAATCGAGTTCAAGCAATCTTCAAACTTAGCTAAAGCCAATTTGAGAGGCAATCAAAGGTGTGTAAACATGAGCGATTATGAGTCATTTTAACTAATACTAATGTTGTTTGTTGTTTTGTTGAGTGTTATCTTAAAAGGTACCATGACAACCCGAAGTGAAACACCATAACCCATTGGAGGGATTACCTTGGACTCTAAATAGAAGTAATTACCAATATGAGTAGTAGAATTGAAGAAATAGATAACCAAGTGACCACCGTGCTAGGTAGTTTATCGACCATGGATGGTAGATTGATCAATATAGAGGGTCGCCTTAACTCTACCAATTCTACCCCACAAGCTATCTATCGAGCTTTGTCAAGTGGACTGGCTACATCTCCTACTGTCACTATCGGAGCCTTCCATCAAACATTTAACTCGACTCCAACCAATCTTAACCCAAATGCTTGAAACACCATTCAAACATTACAACCCCAACTCAAGCAAGAAACTCTACCTAACCAAAACTAACCATACCAAGCTCTATTAAACCAAAATGCGGCCTACCAAATGCCCCAAAACCAAAATCCACCCTACCAAGTTTCCCAAAACCAAAATCAACCAATACAAGTAGTTGAGGTGAGGGATAATGAGTTTGAAGAAGGGTATGAAGGTAAAGGCGAAGAAGCTCCATGAATGATGTGCAAAAGGATGTACCAAGAGGATAAATGGGTTATTGATGGCGATGAGGTAGATTTAGTTTGATACCATATGGCAGGAGGAATTTTGGGAATTCTCTCCAAGTTGTAAGACGAAGGAAAGCATATGAACATCACGAGTATGGTCAAATCTTAGAAGAAGAATAAGGTAACAATTAACAAGAGGAAGGTCAAAGAGGTTACCATAACAACAACAGAGTAGGTGGAGGATGAAGAAACTATTATGGGGACCAAGGCAAAAATGGAGACCGTGATGTGGGAATCAACTCAATCAAAACTAGTGTACTAATTTTCAAAGAAGATTGTGATTCCGATGCTTATCTAGAATGGAAGTCTCATTGTGAGAGGATCTTCTAAGTCAGTGATTTGACCAAAGTTAAGAAGAGTTTCTTTGCTATTGCTCAATTTGAAGGGTATGCAATAACATAGTGGGATTACATGAAGAACTAAGCATGCTACAACTTAAAACTTTAATGGTTGAGTGAATATGGAGATTTGAGGGTTCAAACAAGTATTGATCAGGTTAAAAATTAGGAAGTATCAAAATAAAATTCTATGAGATGTGTTCCCAATGCAAGCTTGTCATGTACTACTCGGGAGACCTTGGAAATATGATCATTCAACAAAGCATGTTGGGAGGACTAACCAGTATTCCATTGTGTTAGACAGTCATAATGATGCGTATCAAAAATGAGTGAGTTGAAGGAGAAAATGAAGGAGGGAAGAGAGTAACCTGTGGTGAGGATGATGAAGGAGAGGAGCAGAGGAAGTTGAAGGGGAAGGCCCAAGTATTAATGGCAAATACAAGGAGACAAGGGAAAGAGTGGCGGCCCAAAGTTCTTTAATACTTATTGCACATAGGGATCATGTGCTACAAATAACCCATCTCATTCTTCTCTTCCATATTTTATTTCTTTTCTTTTGCAGGATTATAATAATGTATTCCCAAAGTGATTACCCCCTCTCTGAGGTATTGAGCACCAAATTAACTTTCTATCGGGATATTGATTACCAAATAAACCAGCTTATCGAAGCAACTCGGAAGATATAAAAGAGCTCCAAAGACAAGTTGATGAACTACTCAACAAGAGGCATGTGAAGGAGAGCATGATGTGATGACCCACCACATTATCACGCCACATAAGCACCACTTAAGTGCCACATGTCACAAAGTTGCCCATGTGGAAGCCTTACATAGGAAAAATATTGTTATACCTCGTACCCTTGTACTTTAGAATGTATTTTTAAGCTACTTAAAGGTTGACCTGGGACCCAGATTATCTATAATACTATCAAATAACTTTAAGGAAGGGAGAACGTGATGCCCCATAAGAGTGAAGGTTGGAAATAGGGATATAAGGATTTAAAATGAGTTGGGGGCCAAAATAACAAGTCGTGGGACTCGACTTACTTGTGTAAGCTACCAACTTGGACGTCTTACATACTTAAGATACTGGAGTACATGTTGATCTTACGTAGCAGGGATTACATAAGTTCCTAAAGTGAGACAAGATTACAAACCCACAGAAGAGGCGGAATGAGGTATAACACCTACTCGGAAGCACGTAGGTGATGCACCTACTTGGACTAAGTAGGTGATGCACCTACTTGAACAAAGTGGGTGACACACCTACTTGAGATGGGTCCCATGATGCCACGTGGTAGCCTTGGAGTGGTGGCATGGATTGGTTGGTCAAATGAGGACTAGACACGGGTCACCCTTAGGGGATAACACATGTCATCCTCTAAGGAGGTATATATAGGTGTATTTTGATGACTAATTCATCATAACCTTACATTTACACAGAAAAATAAGATAGAATTGAGAGAAAGCTTGAGAGAACAAGCAAAGAGAGCTACAGGTTTGGTTCCAAGAAAAGGTAAGGCCCGATTTCGTTCTGTGAATTAATTATTTAAGGTATTGTATGGTGATATGATGGTGTTTAATAATGAAATTTTTTCTATTTGGGTCAGCAAAAACGTGACATAAATAGTCCACTAAGTTTTAGCACGTTAAGAGGACTTCCGAGGTGAATTTTGGCAAGTTTCAGATAAGGTAAGGTCTTCCCTTTCAAAGTGGAGTAAATAATGTTGTTATGGAGTGTATTATATGTTTAAAATTAAGTTGTAAGTAGGAAAAATGTATAAGTATGCTGGACGTTGTAAGCGATCAAAATTGAAGTCGTTCTAGCCGAGTTAAAATTGTTAAGGTTGTATAGAGTTGTTCTGATTGTGGCGTTGTCTTTGGAGATGGTTTTATGGAGTGTTCCAGGGATGGAACATGTGTAAAAAGAGGTGTGGGTGCTGATGGTTTCATCCACCTAACCCTCCATTCCGTGTGGTTAAAGATGTTACGAATTAACGATTGAAAACCTTATTTTGGTATCGTAGTTTTAAGCAAGTCATTTGGAGTTTGTATTGTGTAATATTGAAGTGGTTTACTTGTATACGAGCTGCTGATTGTTGTTTTGGTTGTCCATAGTGGTTGAGGATGTAATTGGAAATTTGGATAGGGCAAGTTATAGGGAAAGGGCACCTAGGGAAATGATTCCTGTGGATGCTTAGTGATGGTTTGAGAAGATGGAAACTTGAAGGTTATTAATGTTAGTATTACCTTTGTGTTAAATAGGTTTAGAAGGCGACGAAGCAAGAATGGTTATGATTACTCGATAAAAGGTATGTAAAGTCTACCCTTTCTTCTCTTTTGGCATGTCTTAGATATAAGTGTTATGTATGTAAAATTTATCTCTTCCTTTCTTTTGGCATGTATTCAAGTTGAGTAATGAATGATATGAGCTTGAGGGTAAATCTACTCATAAATGCCAAGCGTAAATCATAGTCCTTATTTACTCCTTCATGAAAGCACTCTTACAGTAATTGAACTAGGGCTTCTCAAGCCTTCCATATGTTAGGAAGTGATGAGTATGTAAAGCCATCCTTCCTTTCTCTTGGCGTGTCTTAGTTTTAAGTATGATGTGCATATGAAATGTGGGGACAAATCTACTCATGAAGCTTCGAATATGATTCACGACTCCTACCTACTTCTTAAAGTGAGAGCTCCTATTCTAATTGAGTTAGTGTATCTCACTATCTCCTAGATGATGAAAGGCAGAGGGTATGTAAAGCTTAACTCTTCTTCTCTCTTGGCGTGTATTAGCTATAAGTGGTTGGTGTATGAACTGTGGGGACAATTCCATTCTTAGAACCCCGACCATGATTCATACATCTTATTCACTTCTTGATATTAGAACTCCTACGATAGTTGAGTTATTGCCTTGTAAGCCTTTTTACGTGATAAAAAGTATTATACGTGAAGCCTATCCCTCCCTTCTCTTGAAATAGCTTAATGTAAGTGAAACAATATGTGATATGAGTTAGAGATAGTTACATTTATAGGTTTTAGATGTGATTCATGACTTGTACTCACTTTTGAATGATAAGAGCCTTAAAGTAGTTGAACTACGACCCTTGAGCCTTTTATAGGCTGAATAGTGATAGGATGTGTAAGCTCCTATACCTAGGAGCTCTTGAACATACTTTATAGTGATACCTGAGGGATATTTGGTAGGTTACAGAGTTTTACTTTCATGTATATGCATTATGATATATATGGATTGGATCGGGCCGTATGTTCCATGACATGTTATGTTATATACGGATCGGGCTATTGTACCTCGATATTATTATATGAGATACGGATCAGGCCGTCGTTCCTTGGCATTATTACATGATATGTGGATTGGGCCATTGTCCCTCGGCACGTACTTGCTATATACATAAATCATGCTGTACTTTCCACAGCTCTAATGGCATACATATGCCTATCATGATAGATGATGTATTTGTAACACCGAGTCCCCCAGTGGGCCGGGTATAGGGTTGATGGGGGTATAAACGACTTCAATTTAAAAGATGCCGGTACTGTAGTTTTGTGAATGTTATGCTTGTCCCCTGCATCCCTATGTTAGTTATGCCCTCTTTATGATGTTTTATACTTTACATACTCAGTACATATGTCGTACTGACCCTCCTTTCTTCAGGGAGATGCATTTCATGCCTGCAGATATAGATACAGGTTTTGGGAGTCTGCCAGCTTAGGATTCTGCTCAGCCAATTTGGAAGAAGCTCCATTATATCAGAGCCTAGTTTTTGGTACTAGTCCTGGGTGTACGTATTACTTTCATTTATTCAAAGGTACGGCGGGGGCCTTATCCCACCATATTTCATCGTCACTACTCAATAGAGGTCTGCAGACATGTATATGTGGGTTGTATGTGTAAGTTTTGTTCAACTGGGAATACATGATGTTTTATACAGGTATGTGTTATGGCACCCTTGTGTCTTGCGTGCCCTTTCATGTTATGATACAAATGAAAAAGGCTACAAATATATGAAATTCTATAACCCATTGCGGTTCTTACGTACGTTATCATATTGTTTGTAGTCCAGTTTGACTACACCTTACTTATGTGCATACGGGGGTCCAAGTTGGACCCCAGTCATGGCCTATAGGGTTGGGTCGTGATAGAAGTGGTATCAGAGTAGTTCGGTCTCAGAAATCTATAGACTGTGTCTAGTAGAGTCTTGTTTATCGGTGTGTTGTGTGCCACATCTATAAATAGGAGGCTACAAGACATTTAAGATGTTACTCTTCTTTCATATCTAATGATCGTGCAATAGAGCCATGTCATAGGAAATGAAATTCCTTATACTAACCTCTGATTTCAACAAAAGGACAACATCGATAGAAGAAAGTGACTGACGATAGTGGAAGTTACAAGGCAGCAGGTAAGCCAAGGCACAAATGATATGTGCCAGGTCAGGTATTGAAATACGATGGATATGTAAAGCTGAAAATTGAAAGGAAAAATAGACGGAGAGTCTAGCAGACGTAGTTCGAGTTGGACATATGAGGTAAGTCCATCATTTTATACTATTGGTAATATTGAAAGCCCTGGGTGGCTGTGATATGAGATGATATTAAAAGCCCTGTGTGGCTATGATATGATATGAATATATATATATATATATATATATATATGTTGGCCCTGTGAGTCATTATTGGCATTTTCTGCATGCAGGTTTGAGATAGTCAGAAATACAAAGGAAACTCTGCCCAAATTCTCCCCAAGAAAAAAAAATGGGAGAGAATGAGATAGAAGTTCATAATATGTCTTGGAAATTGATATCGATAGGGTGAACTTATTATGTTAAACTAAAGCTAAAGGAGGTACCCTACAGGTAATCAGTGAGGGGTACTAGTTCTACTTGGGGAATTTTATTTCGGACAAAGCCTATATGAGCAGCAAAGTTCAGAATTCATTTGAACGGAACCAAGATATTTTCCAGCCGTATTTTTGCCTTGGAAAAGGCTCATGTTGAAGGACAAGATGTCCAACAGTTGAATTTCACTTCCATGAAAGAGTACAAAGTCCTCAACCCCTAGTTGTGCACTTGGTAATTTGTTCACGACTCAAGAGTAAACCTAGAGGGAGACCATGTGAGTCAAGTGCTAAAAAGTACTGTGGCACTTATTGGATTCTAGTTCCCTTCAGGCGGTGGTTGAAGAATGTTTCATGACCACATCTTACTAGTTCTTCGCCCACTAATTGGAGATGTAACTTGTGAACGAAAAACATAACTTCGTGGGCTATTCATGGTCACGTGTTGGTGATAAAATGCTAAAGTACTTTAGAAGGGCTTGTGATACTAAGGGATGATTTAGACCAAGGTTAAGAATGTTTACCTCCCCTAATGTAAATAACCCATAATAGGAATTGTGAAAAAGGTTAAGAAGTGTCGTACTATGGGATTGAAGGCGAACAGGGTATCATGTGAATATAACGGGGATCGTTATGAGGATAAGTAAAGCCGAGAAAGGAAGCAACTAAAGGATACAATGTTATTTATGGAAATAGAAGAGCAAATAAAGAACGCGTAAGAAGGACTTACACAGATTTATTGGGGAAGTTCAGAATAAAAAGTCAAGTGATAGCGAGAGTAGAGACGAGAAATAGGACAAGATGAATGCCAGAGATGGTTGGTATGCTAAGAACAAATTGACATGAACAGAAGATGTTTGAAAATGAGAAAGAAAGGTTATGTAAAACTAGTATTTCTCGAATGATATAAGAATAACATAGAATTCCTTGTGCACAGAAAAAAAATAGATATAGACAAGAGAAATGAAAGGACTACTAAAGGAAGCACTCAAGATAGACATGATTAATTAAGTATGAGTATTGGACAAGAAGGGAAATAGACAATTATGAACTGAAGGTATAGTGCGATGAAAAGGTGATAAGATAAGGCCACTATTAAAACGAAGTTAATATAGTTTTAAGTAAGATTAGAAGTTAGCATCAGGTACATGACAGAGATGAAGGCTCATTAAGCAGGAAGGAGTATTGTGTATATGCGACTCTACCATAGAAAATAGTAAGATCCTCAGCGGATAGGGAAAGTAGATATGCAAAACAACTGATGCATTGTGAATTTACTAGAGGAACAAGTAGTATCCACTAGGATAAAGATAGCGTTATAACAAAGCCTAAGACACATGTCATTGGAACATAAGTGCTCCCGAATGGAGAATCCAAAATGACTAAATGCACGGGCTGACTACTAATTGGGATAAATAAAAGGTGGCTTTGAATAAATTGCTACATGACTCGAGTACCAACAATTAGACTAGGTCAGCACCTTACGAGTGTGTTAAGGTATCATACATAGGTAACCAAAAGCATAGGTATACCAAATACATTGGAAAAGACTCATATGCGGTTGAAAAGTTAAAAGTAAGCAGACAATGACATAAATATATACCCTAAAAGGAGGAAGTGGATAAGAGAAATACCATCGTAAGATGAAATTAACTGACATTACAGCACGTTAATGTGAATACTTAAATTCCAAGTGAGATCCCATACTGAAATGAGTCAGCAGGATCTTAAAAGCCTGCAATGGATAGGTAAAAGCCATGATATCTGAGATAAAGTGATTACGTGATAAAGATAATGAGAAGATAGTAATAGCAAAGTGATTGCCATAGTTCAAATGTATTAAAAGAAAATTGTATGATGGCCTAAACAAAATTGAGCATCGGAAGCCTGGTAGCTTATTACGGGAGATGAAAATCCCGACTTGGGTGTAGAAAGCAATTAATATGGATTGTAATACAGGCTTAACTCACATTCTATAGAAGTATGAATTCATATGAGTTATTATGGATAAGCTGGAAAAAAATCAGCACATTTCCTCCAGTTAAGACTACATAATCAATTAAGGACTATATGAGGCTGTGTATTAGAGGAAAAGTGGGATTTCATAAAGTCCCCACATCTATTACCTCGGACAGGGAAGTTCAATTTAAGACTAATTTCCGAGGATCATTCCAAAAAGGAATTGGGAACATAGGTAAACCTTGGTACATCATTTCACCCCTAGACTAATGGACAGGCCGAGCGTACTATGCGAATTCTAGGAAATATATTATGGGCTGGTATTATTAACTTCAGAGATAGCTGGAGTGATCACCTGTCCTTTATTGAAGTTACTTATAATAGCATCCAAATGGCACCATAGACAACTTCGTATGGCAAAAGGTGCAGAGCACCTACCGGTTGATTTAAGGTGGATGAAGATGCACTAATAGGCCCGGACATGAGCTAACAAGCTATTGATAAAGTAAAACCCATTCAGGAGGAATATTAGCAGCCCAGAGTCGACAAAAGTCATACTCAGAGTTTGAAGTTGGGGACTGGGCATTCGTAAAATCATCACCAGTGAAAGGGGTAATAGGACTCAACAAGAAAAGGAAACTACCTTCTTAAACTATAATCTACCTGTCCCCTATGCCTACAGGTAATCTACCTTCTTAAACTGATCATATGGGTTAATAAGAGGCCTATGGATGACACCCAATACAGAGAAATCTTAAAGCACTCATAAGACCTTATGAGACTAGTTAATATTCGAGGATGAATGTTCTAAAAGGGGAAGGATGTTATACCCCGTACCTTTGTACTTTAGAACGTCTTCATAAGCTTCTTAAAGGTTGCCCTGGGACCCAGATTATCTATAATATTATCAAATAACTCTAAGGAAGGGAGGACATGATGCCCTATAAGAGTGAAGGTTGGAAGTAGGGCTATAAGGATTTGAAATGAGTAGGGGGCCAAAATAATAAGTTGTGGGATTTGACTTACTTGTGTAAGCTACCAACTTGAATGTCTTACATACTTAAACTACTGGAGTACATGTTGAGCTTACATAGCAAGGATTACATAAGTTCTTAAAGTAAGACGAGATTATGAATCCATGGAAGAGGTGGAAGGAGGCATAACACCTACTCAGAAGCAAGTAGGTGATGCACCTACTTGGACTAAATAGGTGATGCACCTACTTGGACCAAGTAGGTGACACACCTACTTGAGGTGGGTCCCATGCTGCCACATGGAATCCTTGGAGTGGTGGCATGGATTGGTTGGTCCAATGAGAACTGGATACGTGTCACCCTTAGGGGCTGACACGTGTCACCCCTAGGGGATGACATGTGTCATCCTATAAGAAGGTATATATAGGTGTATTTTGATGACTAATTCATCATAAACTTATATTTACACTTAGAAAAATAAGATAGAATTGAGAGAAAGCTTGAGAGAACAAGCAAAGGGAGCTACGGATTTGGTCCCAAGAAAAGGTAAGGCCCGATTTCGTTCAATGAATTAATTATTTAAGGTATCCTATGGTGATATTATGGTGTTTAATAACAAAAAATTTCTATTTGGATCAGCAAAAACGTGACACAAATAGTCCACTAAGTTTCAGCATGTTAAGAGGACTTCCGAGACGAATTTTGGCAAGTTTCGGACAAGGTAAGGTCTTCTCTTTCAAAGTGGAGTTAATAATGTTGTTATGGAGTGTATAATATGTTTCAAATGAAGTTGGAAGTAGGAAAAATGTATAAGTATGCTGGACGTTGTAAGAGAACGAAATTGAAGTTGTTCTACCCGACTTAAAATTATTAAGGTTGTATAGTGTTGTTGTGATTGTGGCATTGTATTTGGAGTTGGTTTTATGGCGTGTTGCAGGGATGGAATGTGGGTCAAAGGAGGTATGGGTGCTTCTGGTTTCAGCTACCTAACCCTCTATTCCGCATGGTTAAAGATGTTACGAATTAATAATTGAAAACCTTATTTTGGTATCATAGTTTTAAGCGAGTCATTTGGAGTTTGTATTGCGTAATAATGAAGTGGTTTACTTGTATACGAGATGATGATTGTTGTTTTGGTTGTCTGTAGTGGTTGAGGATGTAATTGGAAATTCGGATAGGGCAAGTTATAGGGGAATTGCTGCCTGATTTTCGTTTACTTTTTAGTCGATTAATAAACTACTTGAGAAGAACACCTAGGGAAGTGATTCCTATGGATGTTTAGTGATGGTTTGAGAAGCTGGAAAGTTGAAGGTTATTAATGTTAGTATTACCTTTGTGTTAAATAGGTTCAGAAGGCGACGAAGCAAGAGTGGTTACAATTACTCGATAAAAGGTATGTAAAACCTACCCTTTGTTTTCTTTTGGCATGTCTTAGATATAAGTGTTATGTATGTAAAACTTATCTCTTCCTTTCTTTTGGCATTTCTTCAAGTTGATTAATGAATGATATGAGGTTGAGGTTAAATCTACTCATAAATGCCAAGCGTAAATCACAGTCCTTATTTACTCCTTGATGAAAGCACTCTTACAGTAATTGAACAAGGGCTTCTCAAGCCTTCCATACATTAGAAAGTGGTGAGTATGTAAAGACATCCTTCCTTTCTCTTGGCGTGTCTTAGTTTTAAGTATGATGTGCATATGAAATGTGGGGACAAATCTACTCACAAAGCTCCGAATATGATTCACGACTCCTACCTACTTCTTAAAGTGAGAGGTCCTATGCTAATTGAGTTAGTGTCTCTCACTGTCTCCTAGATGATGAAAGGCAGAGGGTATGTAAAGCTTAACTCTTCTTCTCTCTTGGCATATATTAGCTATAAGTGGATGGTGTATGAATTGTGGGGACAATTCCATTCTTAGAACCCCGAGCATAATTCGTATATCTTATTCACTTCTTGACATTAAAACTCCTATGATAGTTGAGTTATTGTCTTGTAAGCCTTTTACGTGATGAAAAGCATTATACGTGAAGCCTATCCCCCCTTCTCTTGAAATAGCTTAATGTAAGTGAAATGATATGTGATATGAGTTAGAGATAGTTCCATTTATAGGTTCTGGATGTGATTCATGACTTGTACTCACTTTTGAATGATAAGGGCCTTGAAGTAGTTAAACTATGACCCTTGAGCCTTCTATAGGCTGAATAGTGATGGGATTTGTAAGATCCTATACCTAAGAGCTCTTGAACATACTTTATGGTGATACCTAAGGGGTATTTCATAGGTTACAGAGTTTTACTTGCACGTATATATGGATTAGGACGAACGTACCTCGACATATTTTGCTATATAAAGAATGGGCCGTACGTTCCACGGCATGTTATGTTATATATGGATCGGGCCATCGTACCTCAGTATTATTATATGATATACGGATTGGGCTATCGTTCCTCGGCATTATTATATGATATGTGGATCAGGCCGTCGTCCCTTGGCATGTACTTGTTATATATATGGATCGGGATGTATGTTCCACAGCGCTAATGGCATACATATGTCTATCATGATAGATTATGTATTTGTAACACCGAGTCCCCTAGTGGGTCGGGTACAGGATTGATAGGGGTATACATGACTTCAATTTAAAAGATGACGGTACTGTAGTTTTGTGAATATTATGCTTTTCCCCTGCATCCCTATGTTAGTTGTGCCCTCTTCATGATGTTTTATACTTTACATACTCAGTATATATGTCGTACTGACCCCTCTTTCTTCCAGGGGCTGCGTTTCATGCCCGCAGATACAGATACAGGTTTTGGAAGTCTGCCAACTTAGGATTCTACTCAGCTAATTTGGAAGAAGCTCTATTGTATTGGAGCCTAGTTTTTAGTACTAGTCTTGGGTGTATGTATTACTTTTATTTATTTGAAGGTACGACGAGGGCCTTGCCCTGCCATATTTCATCATCACTACTCAATAGAGGTCTGTAGACATGTATATGTGGGTTGTATGTGTAAGTTTTGTTCAACTGGGTCTACATGATGTTTTATACAGGTATGTGTTATGCCACCCTTATCGGCTTGCGTGTCCTTTTATGTTATGATACGAATGAAAGAGGCTACAGATATATGAAATACTATGACCCATTGAGGTTCTCATGTATATTATCATATTGTTTGTAGTTCGGTTTGACTACACCTGACTTATGTGTATACGGGGGTCAAGGTTGGACCCCAATTACGGCCTACGGGGTTGGGTCTTGACAAATGCTAGTCCATAGTAGAAGGTTCTAGAGACATGTGGAGAATTTTCTTGGAAGACTTTAGAATTCCATGGATTCCCATGGAAAGTCATTAGAATTTTCTAGTTGTGTAGAGAAATCTAGAAGAGGGATTAGTTTGTAAATATAAAAGGACTTGTATCGTAATTTTTATTTGCACTTAAGACCCTAAGGAGTAGTATAAATAGATAGGGCATTCATTTGTAGCAAATCATCTAGAAATCTAGCATTCTTCCAAGTAATACAAAGCCTTCTTCATAAAAGCTCTCTTGTCTTTCTTACAATCTAGCATTCCCTTAGCAATCTAGTTTTAAAGGCTTACTTGAGCTTGCAAGATCATGAAAGATTCATGAGTAAGTTGTCAAGTGCCGCACAAATATCTTAGTTGAAGTCTAAGTTTGTGATAATATGGTATCAGAGCGAGGTTCTACTAAGGGATATTGCAAGTGAGGGAGACATCAACCCTACTACCGCCACTAACATCAAGTAAGATGTTGGAAGGAAGTATCACAAGGGAAAGAAGAACTCTAAGAGAAATGAGGAGGTGGCGCTTGAGCCTACACCAAGCGAGGCCCTAACATCCTACTCACCCTCGGCCACTAAGGTGAGCGACGATGAGAGAGGCAAGGATCCCATAGACGTCATGCCCACCATGGAGTGGATTGCAAGGGTGGATGATGCCCGGTAGGCCATAGAGATATTGGGCAAGCTATTAAACAAGTTCGACGGCAAGTTCAATTCTCTAGAGGAGTTTACCCTTGAGGAGAATGACAATATCCGGAAGGATTTGGAGGTGCGCAAGGTGGCCAAGTATGAGATGAAGGAGATGATCACTTTCTTAGAGTGTCAGCTCATGGATGCACTGAGCACGATAGAGACCATGAAGGATGAGATGGCAGCACTCAAGAGAGATAAGGAAGCGGGAAGATGTGTGACGTCCAGCGTGGACAGGGAGTCTAAGATTGAGGCTCCCAAGCCACCTATGTTCAAAGGTTCCCGTGATGCACAAGAGGTGGAGAAATTCCTTTGGCACTTGGAGAATTACTTCAAGTGTAACAAAGTGAAGAATGACGAGATGAGGATCAACACAGCCTTGTTATATCTCTCGGAGATGGCCATGTTTTTGTGGAAGTGCAAGGAGTCTGAGATCGGGAAGGGTCTATGCACAATCAACACCTGGCAGCAGTTCTGGGATGAGTTTAAGAAGTCCTTTTCCCCAATAATGTCATCTATGAGGCCAAACGCAAGTTTTGGGAATTGAAGCAAATGGGTAGCATACAGGCCTATGTAAAGGAGTTTACTACTCTCACGCTTAAGATTCCCAACCTTACGGATAACGACATATTGTTCCACTTCATAAATAGGCTATAAAATTAGGCCAAGATAGAGTTGGAATGCCGACAAAATAGGACTATCGATAAAGCCATCACACAAGCCAAAGCTTTGACCAACTTCAGGCATGATAAGCATGACTAAGGAAGAGGAGACAAGATAATAGACTTATGACTAAGGTAGGAGAGGTTGTGAAGAGAAACAACCTCATCCTAAAAACCATGACAACCTTAAGTCCAATGGTAAGAAGGTTGGACGATGAAGCGATGCCGACATAAAGGCACAGACTGTGAAGGGAAATAGATGCTACATATGCGGAGGGCCGCATGTCTATGCAAAGTGTCCTGAACTAAAGAACCTTGGTGCCATCCTATAGGAATGGAAGGAGAAATATGTACAAGGGAAAGAGCAAGGTTCAGACATAATGCAATTAGGCCTAATTGGACTATGCAGAGCTATAGCAAAGCAATCAGGAAAGCCAAAGGAGTACAGCGCACAATATGTAGACATCATGATTAATCGATGACCCGCTCATGCAATGGTTCACACAGGTGTAGAGGCTAACATAATGACTAAGTTAGCAGCTATGAAGTTGGGGCTAAGTTACAGTCCAAGTGACGCCCGCCTCAGGATGGTTAATGCACCTTTAACACCGGTGTGCGGAGTTTCTCAAGAAGTAGACATCACATTAGGCAAGTGGCGAGGTAAGACCAACTTTACCATCGCTCCCTTAGATATCTTTGATATCATCCTTGGGCAGGAGTTCTTCCAGCAATGCCATATGGTGATTGACTCCTTCCTCTAATAACTCGTGGTTATGGAGCAAGAGGGATCATGTATAGTGCCCCTAGTCAATATGCCGAAGATGGAAGGACCAACCCAACTTTCGACCATGCAGCTTGAGAAGGGCCTAGTGGAGGGAGTACCAATGTTCATAGACACCATTGTGAGTTTGAGCGAAGATAATGGTGCTGGAGAGGCATTTCCACCTTACATGAAGAAGAGCGTGATGCCGAAGAAGTTAAGACACTTACCTCTAAGGTGCCAAGAAGGATGGAGGCCAGTGTTGACTAAACTAGGCAAAAATCGGGATAACAGGCCACTGCCATATTCCTCGTCCATGAGGAGAGACAATTTCTAAAAGAGGCCATATAGGAACGGTATGAAGACTTGTGGTAGCTTAATTACAAAATCTGGGACTTTATCACACCACATAAGCGCCATGTAAGTGCCACATGTCACAAAGTTTCCCATATGAAAGCCTTACATAGGAAAAATGTTAGTCCATAGTGGAAGGTTCTAGAGACATGTGGAGAATTTCCTTGGAAGACTTCAGAATTCCATGGATTTGCATGGAAAATCCTTAGAATCTTCTAGTTGTGTAGAGAAATCTAGAAGAGGGATTAGTTTATAAATATGGAAGGACTTGTGTAGTAATTTTTATTTACACTTAAGCCCCTAAGGAGTAGTATAAATAGATGGGACATTCATTTATAGCAAATCATATTGAAATCAAGCATTCTTCCAAGTAATACAAAGCCTTCTTCATAAAAGCTCTTTTGTCTTTTTTACAATCTAGTATTTCCTTAGAGATCTAGTTTTAAAGGCTTACTTGAGCTTGCAAGATCATGAAAGATTCGTGAGTAAGTTGTCAAATGCCGCACGGAGGTCTTAGTTGAAGTCTAAGTCCGTGACAATGAGCCCATATGTCGTTTCGGTCTTATTGGTCCTAATTAAATATGGGACTTGGCGCATGTATGTGGAGTTTTGGGCAATCAATAAGATTACGGTAAAGTATTTCCATCATATTCCTAGATTAGATGAAATGCTTGATGAAGTGAATGGTTCTTGTGTGTTTACAAAAATAGACCTTCGGAGTGGGTATCACCAAATTTGAATGAATCCGGGTGATGAATGGAAAACCATCTTCAAGACTAAATTTTATCTTTATGAATGTATGGTTATGCCTTTCTATCTCACCAATTCTCTAAGTACTTTTATGCATATGATGAACCATGTATTAAAACCCTTTATAGGAAAATGTGTTGTGGTGTATTTTGATGATATTCTTGTTTATAGCAAATCTCTAGATGGACATGTTAAACATTTGAAGAGTATTTTTGATATGCTTATAGGAGAATAATTGTATGCTAACCTTGAGAAATATTTATTTTGTGTGGATGAATTTGTGTTCTTAGGATTTGTTGTGAGTTTAAGAGGATTCGAAGTGGATGAATCCAAGTTAGATTCCATTAAGAATTAGCCGACCCCAAAATCCATTAGCAATGTTAGAAGCTTTCATGGGTTGGCTAGTTTTTATAGGAGATTTTTCAAAGAGTTTAGCACCATAGCTACTCCCTTTATCGAGGTAATCCAAAAGGACAAGCCTTTTAAGTGGGGTACAGAGCAAGAAAAGGCCTTTGAAGCTTTAAAATCCATGCTTAGCTCTTCTCCCTTACTGTAATTGGCAGATTTTGAGAAAATGTTTGAATTTGAATATGATTCTAGTAAGGTAGGCAAAGCAAAAAGTAGCAACTTTGAATTATTCTACTTATGAATTTGAATTGTATACTTTGATTTGAGCTTTACAAAATTGGCAACATTACTTATGGCCTAAAGAATTTGTCATTCGGACTGACCATGAGTCCTTAAAATACCTTAGGGCCCAAGGCAAGTTGAATAAAAGGCACGCTAAATGGATTGAATTCCTTGAAACTTTCCCTTATGTAACCCAATACAAAAGGGGAAAGAAAATGTTATGGCGATGAATTGTCAAGAAAAAAAGTTTTGATAATCACTTTATCTTCCAAATTTCTTGGGTTTTAATATTTGAAGACATTGTATCCCGAGGAACACTACTTTGCAAAGATCTTTCTAGATTGCGAAGAATGAGAAAGGAAAAGGTGGTCTAGGGAGAGATTGACTACTCTTTTTTCAAAATTTGATTGGTTCTTGGTTAAGGGTAAGAGACTTTGTGTGCCAATTCGCTCTGGGAGGGAACTGCTTGTTGAGAGGCGCATGATGGGAAATTTATGGGACACTTTGGCATTTCTAAAACCATGGGCACTCTTGAGGAGCAATTTTATTGACCAAAAATGAGATTTGACGTTGCTAAAATTTGTAGCCAATGTGTTGAATGCAAGAGTGTCTAGTTTAGACTTCTTCCCCAAGGGTTGTACACTCCTCATCCCACCCCTTATGGACCTTGGATTTAGGTCTACCAAGGAACAATCGAGGGAAGTATAGTATTTTTTTGTGGTTAACTGATTCTCTAAAATGGCTCATTTTATTGTATGTAACAAATGTGAAGAAGCTTCCCATGCAGCATCTTTATTTGTTGAGCATGTGGTCAAATTGCATGGTATCTCCAAGACCCTTGTAAGTGATAGGGATTCAAAATTCCTTAGTCACTTTTGGAAGGCTTTTTGGGGACGTCTTGGAATAAGATTTTTGTTTTCCACTTTTGCCATTCTCAAACCGATGGCAAAACAAAAGTGGTAAATAGATCCTTGGGTTTTATGCTCCGAGTTCTGTTGAAAGGGAGATTGACATCTTGGGAGGAGCATTGGCCTTTAGTTGAATTTGCATATAATAGATTTATTCATAGTCCTACTGCATGATTTTATTTGAAATTGTCTATAGTTTTAACCCCTAACCGCATTGGATCTTACCCCTTTGTCCCAAGATTTTATTGTGAATCTAGATGAATCAAGGTGAGCCTAAGCCATGAAAAAGTTGCATGAGAAGTTAAGGATCCAACTTGAAAGTAAGAAGCACGATATTGCAAAGAAAGCCAACAAAGGAGGAAGAGACTCGTGCTTGAACTGGGAGATTGGGTATGGGTTCATTTTCGCAAAGAAGGTTCCCCCATAAAAGGAAGGGGAAGTTTATGTGTAGAGGTGATGGTCCTTTTTAAGTCCTTAAGAGGCTCAACGACAATGACAATGATCTAGAGTATCAAGTGCATAACACTTCAATATGAGTGACCTTTCTCTATTTGATACCCACAGTTATGGAGATGTGAATTTAGGGCAATTTCCTTTCAAGATGAAGAGAATGATGCGAACCAGATAACCTCAAAACCATTCACAATAAGTCAAGCATATGAATTGCAAGCCATTCAATTTTTGTACTCAAATAAGGAGATAGTTGAGTACATCTCAGAACTGCCCAAGGGATTTTATGTCATGTTGATTGAATCAGAGGATTGCCTCAAAGTGTCAACCCATCAAATTATTGACGGCCCATTAGATGGGTTGCTAGAAGGTGTCTAGATAAATTAGCCACTGCTTAAGTGCAACAGTGAGACTAACGTGGCATCGAGGGTGTGATGGACCGTCAAATCCACTATCACACATCATAAAGGTTAGAACTAGCCATTTTTGTAATGCTTTAAGGGCCATTTTTGGGCCATTTTGTGTAATAATATCCAAACACTATAAATAGCTAGCCTTGTATTCATTCTTAGGTAGATTATCTTTGCTATTGCTGAACAATACACCTTGTGAGAGTTTGAGAGCATGGTTAAGGTTTGGTTGTCTTTTGCTTAGAAATATTGGTAGCAAGGTGAATCCAATTCCCTCGTGGTCATCGTAAGAGTTAGGTGCTTGTAGGAATTAAATTGATTGAGGTTTTAGGGTTTAATATGCCCTTTATTTGCTCTCGATTTTCCTATTTTATATCTATCTATTTATTCTTTCCTTTCTTGTCTTTTAATTCCACATTGTTCTTGTTATTCATAGGTTGAATCATATCACTAACCTTAACATTATTTGTTGTTTTTTTGAGTGTTTTATTAATAGGTACCATGACAACCAGAAGTGAAATACCATAACCCACTAGAAGGGTTACTTTAGAGTGTATAATAGAAGTAATTACCAATATGAGTCGTAGGATGGAAGTAATGGAATGAAAAGTGACTACCTTGCAAGGTAGTGTATGTACCATGGATGTTAGAATGATCAATATTGAAGGTCGCCTTAACTCTACCAACTCTTCCCCACAACCTACCTATCGAGCATCCTCTAGTGCACATACCCACACTATATCTTCGGCTATTATTTCTAGAGCCTTCCATCAAGTATTTAAACCAACTCCAACCAATCTCGACCCAAATGTAAGAAACACCATTCGACCATTACAACCCCAACTCAACCAAGAAACTCCACCTAACCAAAATCGACCATACCAAGCTCTACTAAACCAAAATGCGACCTACCAAATGCCCCAAAACCAAAATCCACCCTACCAAGTTCCCCAAAACCAAAATCAACCAATTAAGTAGTTGAGGAGAGGGATGATAAGTATAAAGGAAGGTATGAAGGTGAACTCCATGGAATGCTAAGGAATGGACCAAGAGGTTAAATAGGTTATCTAGGGTAAGGAGGTAGATTTGATCCAATACCACATGGTGGGAGGAATTACGGGAATCCTCCTCAAGTTTAAAGACCAAGGGAAGCATCTGACCATCACGAGTATGGTCAAGTCCTAGAAGAAGAACAAGGTAACAAACAAAAAAAGGAAGGTCAAAGAGGTTACCATAACAACAAAAAAGGAGGTGGAGGAAGAATAAACTATTATGGGGACTAATGCGACAAGGGAGGTCGTTGTAAGATCCCAAAAGTTCAAAATCATAAAATAGAGTTTAAAATGGAAATCATAGGAAAATGGCACCAGGTGGCCCTTCACGAAGCCCTTCCTAGGATGTGATGATCTTCACATGCCATGAAGAGTCACCGTAACGGTGCACTGGTATATGGAAAGTTGGGGGACAAGGTCTACGGAGGGCTCTATGACTTGTGATGCTTACAACGGACCATGAAGCCATCTGGGTAACAAAATCTCCTGGCATCCAAGCTCCTATAAGGACTACAATAGGTTCCACGACCCATGAAGACTACTACGGGATGTGATGACCCTTGTGGAAGCAACCTCTCCAAAGCTCAGTCCAACCTTCATGACCACGACCCTCACCATAGACCGTGATGATCTTCACGCCATGGTGACCTCCCATCCAGGTGACTGCGTTTAGTTAAGTTAGAGGTATTTTGGTCTTTTTATATTTGTTTATTAATATATTTGGATGTTTTTTGGGGTTAAGTCCTCTTTTATTAACTACTCTAAACCCTCTTAACTCTCTTATTTATTCCTTAATACCCAAATTACAAAATCTTCTCTCTAAAAGTTCTCCAAAAGTTCATCTTCTTCCTCAAGAAAATTTCAAGGGTTTCAAGTTCAAGTCTCCAATTCAAGTGAAATTTAGGACTTCTTTAGTCTAAGGTATGTGGGAATTCATCCATGGTGGATCCTTCAATCCGTGGAGTCCCAAGGTTCTTCTCAAATTCTTTTTATAAATTTCTTCTTCTAAGCCCTAATTTTCATGATATTGTATTGTGTCATCTAAATTATGATTTATCTTATGATTATTGATCTAATTATGTATAATTCAAGTCACATTGTATGATTTCAAGTTATTTATCATGAACCCATGCTATATGCTATTTTTAACTAGGATTTCAAATTTATGATCATGATTTATAAAGGAATTTCTATGAATGATCTATGAATGCTTATCAAGGCTTATGAATGACTAATGAAAGTAATGAATGATGATCAACTATGAACTCAATGATGTTTCAAGCAATTTATAAAGGTTGTGATGGGTGTTCCTCACACACTTTTGTTAAAGATGGTGAATGATTCTTTCACCGACTCATGGATTCTTATGAATTAAGCATGTCAACGAGAAACTCTTATGATTATTTTATAATGAGGATTGACTTCTATTATTGTATTTCCTAATTATGTTAATGACTATATTTTCATAAATTCTGGTGGGATAATAACTAAGCACCGAGATGACTTTAAGGTGGGGTTCGGTCTGGTAGTTCAAGTGGCTACCTAAGGGAATCCTCGTAGCAACCTTTAGTCCCTAACTATGTTGTCCGCGTAGGTTTATTATGCCAATATGTCCTATCTAGTAGATGCATATCTAGCTCAATGTTAAAGAAAAGTTCTCACGGAGTCTACCTTGGTAAAGTAGCCTATAGCCTTTCTCTTCTCAACGTGGGAGTTATATTGGATTCCATGTTATAGCTTGCTTGGTCTTATATGTCGGTTAAAAGCCCTATCCCACACCAAGGTATATGAAAAGGTATAGGTTCTCATGATGATGTTTTGATGTATTGACTACATGATTATGATGTGTAAATGTTTTCAAGGTTTTTCTCATGTTTTAAGATATTGGTCATGCATCCCATGTTCATGTTGTTTATATCCTATTATCATTATTCATACATACTTTTCACATACTTAGTGCATTCTATGTACTAAATTATACTTTTTCCTACATTGTATCATAATATAGGGACCGATGATCATCGCGTAGCTCCCACTCGTAGCTACAATTGTGCTTACTTACTCCTATTGTTAGTGAGTCCTCATGATTCGAGAACAAGATATTATATTTTAATTTCTTCTTATGACATTTCATATTAGGTGAGATAGGAGCTTGTATTATGCCCCCATATTGACTAGTAGATGCATGTTAGATGTTCATTGAGTCTATATTGTCACATCCTTTAATGTTGTTTTCTCCTTTATCGAGATATTCCTATTGAGACTTTTATTCCATATATATGTTTAGATTTATTGCTTTGATTATCTTATTTATGCTCATAAATGATATGATAAGAGGCTTGATTGGGGTCCTTCGTAATTCTAATTGTCTTGTCACACCTAGGGCCTAGCTTGGGTCATGACAGTCATGATGTGGGAATCAATTCAATCAAAAATAGTTTGCCAACTTTCAAAGGAGATTGTGATCCTGATGCTTATCTCGAATGTGAGTCACTTTGTGAGAGAATCTTCCACGTCAATGGTGTAACCAATATCAAGAAGAGTTTCTTCGCTATTGATCAATTCAAGGGTATGCAAAAATATGGTGGGAATACATGAAGAAGTATCATCTAATCCTTCAAGGTGGACTACCTCCACCATAGCCCGAATTGAAAGCCCTTGTGAGAGTCAAATATGTACTGGAGATGTATAGACAAGACTTGCTTACCAAATTGTACAACTTGATGTAAGGAAGCAAAGGTGTTGTGGTTTATTTTGATGAGTTTTAAAACATGATCTTGAAGTTTGAATACAATAAAAATGAAGAACATGCTATTATTAGCTTTAAGGTGGGATTAAACAAAGACATCTCCTCAAAATTGACAATTTTATAAGTTTTCTAGTTTGAATAACATCTTTGAAGTGTGGCTATTGAAGTAGCGAGAGAACTCAAAAAGGAGAAGAGCTACAAATACAAAGGTACTTCATCTTCGAATTCTTGGGATAAGAACAAAGAGGGAGTTCAAAAGTCATCGGGTTGGAAAACAATAAAGACTTCAAGAAGCCTTATTACAATAAGCCCTTTGAAGAAAACATACCTAAGTATCCACCCAGAGAAAGAGGTAACAAAGAACCGACCAAGTTTCCTAAGGGTATTCAATGTCACAAATGTCGAGGATGGGGTCATATGATGCGTGAGTGTCCCAATCGTTTGAATGTCCTTGTGCGAGGAGGGGAGTTATACCTCATAGGAGACATTTAACAAGATGAGGGTTATGAGGAGGAATTTGTTACACCCCATACTTTTGTACCTTGGAACGCGTTCTTAAGTTTCTTAAAAGGCTCTTAAGTTTCTTGGAAGGATCGTAAGCCTCTTAAGTTTCTTAAGGTTTCCTAAAGTTTCTTAAAGCTTCTTAAGACTTCTTAAGAATGATTAAGCTTCTTAAGAGTTACCATGTGAGCCGGATAAACTATAACGCTATCAAACAACTCTAAGAAAAGGAGAATGAGATACTCCATAGTAGAAAAGATTGGAAAGAGAGTTAGAAGAATACGAAAGAAGTTGGAGACCAAACAATGAGTCGTAGGACTCGACTTATTTACGTAAGATTCAAATTTGGAAATCTTACATACTTAAGCTACTAGAGTACATACCAAGCTTACGTAGCAAGGATTATATAGGTTCATAAAAGAAGACGAGATTACGAACCCACGAGGGGGAAAAGAAAGTGCCACGTGGAAGCATGGAAGAGTGCCACATGGCAGCATCTGGAGCAAAGGGGGTGGGGGCCACATTCCACATGTCATCCCATGATTGGAGGAAGGGATGTGTTGGCCTAATGAGGGCTTGACACATGTCACCACTTAGGGCTTGACATATGTCACCACTTAGGGCTTGACACGTGCCATCCTCCAAGGTGGCCTATATATATATATGTTTGATGACTTTTATTCATACTTATCCTTTAATCTTCATCTTTATCAAAAAAAGATTCAAGAAAAGAAGAGAAGAGAAAACTTGAAGCTAGAGAGAGAGAGCTACGGTTTTGGGGAAAAAAGGTGAGTTCTTCGATTTTGCTCTGTGAATTAATTATCTAGGGTGTACCATGATGTTATGAAGGTGTTATTAATAAAAATATATGGTTTGGAGCAGCCCAAAACGTTAGCAAACAGCCACGAAATGTTAGGCGCGTTAAAGGAACTTCCAAGGCAAGTTTCGACGAGTTTGATGAGTTTCGGGCAAGGTAAGGGCTTCCCTTTCAAAATGGAGTTTATGATGTTTCTATGATTTACATTTATGTATTAAATAAGGTTTGAAGTGGAAAAATTGCATAAGGATGCTTGACGTTAGAAACAAACTAAATTGAAGTGGTTATAGCTAAATCGAAGTCGAGTAGTGGGTTGTCGTTGTGGTGCTGCGGGTGCAGTTGGTTGGGTTGTATGTTTTAGGGATTTAAAGTATTTTAAAAGGAGTGTGGGTGCTTCTGGTTTAAGCCACATGACTCTCCATTTGGTATGGTTAAAGATTTTGCGAAATAAAGATTAAAAAACTCTATTTTCGTATAGTAGTTTGGAGCTAGTTGTTTGGAGCTTGTATTGTGTAATTGAAGTGATTTACTTGTAAATATTATGCTGGTTGTTGTTGGTGGTATGGTTGTTGATATTGTGGCCAATTTGAAATCTTGGGGATGTTGAAGTTATAGGGGAGATGCTGCCCGATTTTTGGTAGATTCGGAACTAGTAACAAACTAGTCGAGGGTAATGGATAAGGAAATAACTCCTATGAGTACTTGAGTGTAGAGTTGGAAATTGGAAAGTGAAATGTCATTAACCTTAGTGTTACTTTCATGTTAAATAGATTCAAGAGACGACGAGGCGAACGTGTAAGAGTAATCCGTCATATGGTTACTCACTACTCTACTTGTGTATACCGTAACCCTTCTATTACTGAGTCCTGGGCCGGGTACGTAATTGTGCGCAGTTCACTATATTATCCACTGAGTCCCTCACTAAAGGACCGGGTATGCTATATGAGAACATGATAATGCATTGACATGAACAGCTCACCGAGTCCCTCACTAGAGGGCTGGGTACGTATGTATATACATGTATGATGATGTGATGTGATAAGGTGGTAATAGCGTCGGACCCTATGATGGTCCTATAGTTATGATTCAACGAGTCCCTCACTAAAGGGCCGGATACGTATGTATATATAATACATGGATAAGACTGAACATTTCTCGGCATTACTATATGATGTGGATGAGACCGAATGTTCCTCGGCATTACTATATAATATGTGGATCGAACCGTCGTTCCTCGGCATTATTATACGATATGCAGATCGGGCTGTATGTTCCTCGACATGTACTTACTATATACATGGATCGGGCTGTACATTCCATAATGCTAATAATATATATGTGCTTATGATGATAGAATAATGTAAATGATACACCGAGTCCCCTAACCGGCCGGGCACAATATATGATGGTAATATGTATGACTTTCTTTTATACGATGCGAGTACGGTAAATGGTTAAATATTATACTTTCCCCCTGTATCCCTACGCCAACTGTAATATCCTTATTATGTCTATGCTTTACATACTCAGTACATATGTCATACTGACCCCCCTTTCTTTGAGGGGTTGATGCCTGCAAGTACAGATACACACTTTGGGGATCTATCAGTGTAGGAGTTCCACTCAGCAGTTTAGAAGTGCTTTATTGTGCCGGAGCCTAGTTTTAGTATTAACCTTCGATGTATATATTTATTTGTTCATGAGTACGGCGGGGGCTCTATCCCGCCTTATTTTACTGTTCTTACTCTTAGAGGTCTGTGGACATGTATGTGAGTTGTATATGGGTTGTATATGCATGTATGTACAGTGGTGCCTATGATAAGCCTCACCGGCTTATAGGTTATCCTTCCTGTTGATGTGCTATAACTTAAGCAGGGGATAAATTTACTTACAGATAGCAGGGATATATGCGAGTGCTCAGTTCAGGCACCCATCACGGCCTACAGAGTTGGGTCGTGATAGAATTCCATGCAGATGAAGAGTTTGAAAATGAAGAGGAAGGAGACCTAGACCCATTTACAGAAGGGATGTTGATGTTCCAAATGGTTTGATAAATAAATGTCCAACTAAAGAGGCTTGGCCTCAAGAATGAGAGTTCACTATGCGAATGTATGTGGTTAGACGTGTTATGTTTAGTAAGTCCATTGATGGTCCAAGCCAAGGAGAGAATCTCTTCCATTCTAAATGCCTCATCAAAGATAATGTATGTTCCTTGATCATTGATAGTGGAAGTTGTGCAAATATTGCCAATGCTGGACTTTTGAAACTTTCTACCACTAATCATGATACACCTTACCAACTTCAATGGTTGAGCAAGTATGGAGAATTGATGGTTCATAGACAAGTATTGATCAAGTTCAAAAAAGAGGACCAACGGGCATTCCCTTAGGTTGGATAATCACAAGTATGTTCTTCACCCTATGTCACCTTCCCAAGTCAATGAGGTGTATCATAAAATAATTGAGTTGAAGGAGAAAAGGAAGCAGGAAGGAGAGGAACATTTGGTAGTTGAGGATGATGAAGGAGAGGAGCGGAGGAAGTTGAAAGGGAAGGCCCAATTATTGATGGTCAATTATAAGGAGATAAGGGAAAAAGTGGTGGCCTAAAGTTCTTTGATCCTTATCGCACATAGGGATCATGTGCTATAAACTAACCCATCTCATTCTTCTCTTACCCATTATATTTCTTTTCTTTTGCAAGATTATGATGATGTCTTCCCAAAGGAGCTGCCAAAGGGATTACCCCCTCTTTGGGGTATTGATCACCAAATCAACTTTATATCGAGATCTCAATGTCACGACCTGACCTCTCGAGTCTTGATAATACCTATTATAACCCACCAGTAGATAAGACAACCAGTATTCTGGAACTGTGAGTAATGGGATTAAGGGTAGAAATAAAAAAATACTAAAACAATAACAGGAACAACATGAATAAGTAGAAGCACAACAAATAACTATATACAACAAATATAAGATCCCTTCCTGAACTTGGAATCACAAGTACAGAGATACTACAAATACTGATACAAGTCCCAAAAGTGGACCACGAAAACAAATACTGTCTCAAAAAGTGAAATACAAGTCAAATATATACATAGGAGACATAAAAATGCCAAAAACCCAAGTGCTCACCCTCTTCTCTAGTGCAGACTGAAGTTGCCCTGAATTTGTGCTAGTAGCTGGTTCTCAGACCTGCATCATGAAAAATAATGCAAAGTGTTGTATGAGAACAAAAATAACATATACCCAGTAGGAATCATAGGCCAACTGAGCTTGAAAAGTAAAGGAAATATGAAAAAAAGGAATAGAGCAAATGGATATCAAGAACAAAAGACTAAAGTAAAGTAATGCACGCAAGTGTAAAAGAACTAACTAAGATAATCTATAAGCTAATTACACCTAAATAAGCTTTCCTAAACCCAGAAGGTATACTCATGAGAATGTTTTTTAAAAAAAGTCCGAGCGAACCCCCATAAGCCCAACGGGCACACAAAATAGCTAAAACTACTGAGAACTAAACCCGCAAATCCAAGAATGGAGAATGTAGTACCAAAACCTTAACTCGAACCAATAAAATCTAAGACTACAAAGGTCGGACCTTAAACTAGATACTTTTCAAGAGTATCTGTATGATCGAGGCCGAAACTTGAATCCGAATGCTCGTCAGGGATATTGAAACTATGGAGGCCAGACCTTGAATTTGGATGCCCACCACAGGTGTCAATGTGGTCGAGGCCAAACCTTGAATTTGGATGCCTGCCGAAAGTATCAATGTAGAAGCTGAGAGTGTCGACATCAAACTACGTTCATAAGTAATCCTAGAACATCGTCCATCTGAAATTGGATAATCTAACACTCCAAGCTTGACCTAACCCGACTCAAAATTGCCAACCGAGGACCAAGAGATGAAATCACCCACAATCAAGTCAAAAGAAAAAGGTAGAAAGGGTATAAGGTCATCAAGCTATGGCAATGCCTTATCTAAGGCTCAAACTACCAGACCTAAGTCTGCTATTCTAGTCTACAATGAGCTAAGCCGTTTGAATCAACATCGTAGAGAAGGCAAGGCCTAATGGCTCCAACTAACACAAGTTTATGGAAACACTAGTCTAAGACAATAATAAGGCCGGACATGCTCAATATTAATATAAAATAGCAATAATCAAGGCCACATGGTAGGGATGATCAACGTAAGAATGACAACATGATCGCAAGTTCCCAAATTTCCCCAAAATAAGCCTAAGGCATGATTTCAAATCACCTAAGCATGGTTCAATAGCCAACCACCCCAAATTACAACTAATCAATAAGCATTCACATAATCGATCTCATTCTAAGGAGCGGGAAGCCATAGCCTACCTGTAGGCCAATCACGCTCACCAAAATCAAAGAACCAGAGCTTTCCATTTCTAAATGGCCACTAAACACTGCCACACTATCAAATATAGAAGAACAATGTCAATACGGCCGTTTTGACATTAAAATTACTAAAAATAGAGACGGACCAATTTTGGAGTCAAAAACTTAAATGTGGGACCCTCTATGGTAATTCTAAAATTGACTATGTGAAAAGGTCCCATTTACCACCCCAAGATTATGTTCCCAAATGGAACACAATTCGTGGCTCGAATCAGGGAAATTAAGATCATACAAAGACTTCAAACTTTAAGCACAAATCAATTATGGCAGTAGGTTATAGCACAATTTTACCTTAAATGAATTCTCCCAGCTAACTCTCGAACAATCCTATGTGATATACCAATAATTACCCATAATTTAGCCTTTGAATCACCAAATTTCACTAAGAAACAAGAGAGAAATGAGAGTCTAAAGTTTGGAGAAATAACTGAATTTCGGAACTAAATTAATCCCACAGGAGTCGCAAAAACGACCCCGAAGGTCTCTTAAGCGACCACCTCAAAGAGGAAAGCATCGCTAAAGCAAGGACCCTATATCTTTAGAAACACCCACCCAGGGGACCCTGGTTGCTTTAGAGACACCCTGGTTACTTTAGCGACACAAAGTGGCTTAAAGCGATGGTACCAGGTACAACTGGTGCAAAGGAGTTTTGAAAGTGCCCAAGTCTCCGACGGGGTGATCAAGATATGTTCCAACTCAATGGCATAGTCAAAATTCCTATACAAGGTCATCTTGACAAAAAGCCCATCCCACACTCAAGTGCCATTTTAGCCTAATTTCACAACGAACCTTAGATTAGACATGAATCCTCGAAAAGTGCATGAAAGGTCATCATAGACCAAACTCAAAATTTTGGAACTAACCGTGCTGATGTAATTTTCATCTGAGCATATTTTCTAAAAATGTTGACCAAAGTCAAACTTAGGCCAAATTTCAAAAGCTAAAAGGCCTAATGTCCCAAACTCACACCGAAAGCGTCGATACTCATGCCAACTATGCTACTAGACTAATTTGTCCATCCAAAGAGGATGAAACCATCAGAATTCTATTCTGAGGTTGTTTACCTGAAATTAAGAACGAAATCAACTTTTAAAGTTTTAGAAGCTCCAAATAGGGAAACGGCCCTAAAACCCAAATGAACAACTAGAAGACCGAACAGTCAGTGCTTCCAAGTCATAAATGACTTAGGATCTCTATAGAAATGATCTAAATGATAAAATGAATTCACTAACTCAAAAATGATTTGAAGGGTCATTACAACATCCATTACAAAAAGAACTTTCATTCACGAAAGTTAAAGTTAAGAAGTACCCGAAGGCTCAAATAAGTCAGGAACTGCTCTCACATCTTCTTCTTGGTCTCCCAGGTAGCCTCCTCAACTGGAAAATTATGCTAATGAACTTTAACCATAGAAATGGCTCTGGACCGCAACTACGTCATATTTATAGCTAGGATGGTTATTGGCTTCTCAATAAAAGTCAAACGGTCATCTAACTCAATTGAATCATACTAAAGTATATGCGACTAATCTGGAACATATCGGTGCAATATCAAAACATGGAAAACTAGATAAATAGCTGAGAAGGCTAGAAGCAAAGCTAACTCATAGGCTACATCACCAACTATCATCAAAATCTCAAGAGGCCTAATATACCTGGGGCTAAACTTGCCCCACCTCCCAACTCTAATCATGCCTGTAACATTCCATATTTTGAATAGACTAGTTTTATGTGAGTTGTGATGATTTGATATACCTTTGGAAGGAATCGAAAGGGGTTTGAGGATAAATAAAGTAAGTAAAGTATAATTTCTCATAGTAATTGACTTTCTTGCTTAAGCTACTGGTTTATATGTTGTTTACATGTCTAGCTTATGTAGCAAGGATGACACAGGTTCTTAAGGTAAGACTAATTGCTAACCTACTAAAAAAAACAATTAGATGATGCACTTACTTAGAATATCTGAAATGCATTTTAAATGAAAAAGACAAGCATAAAATGCAACTACTAAAAAGAACTTATGGCAGAAATTAAGGAGGTGATGCACCTACTTTATTAAAGTAAAGGACCATATTATTTCTACAATTTATTAAGTAAAAACGTCCAAAAGGGACCCCAAAAGGATTGAAGCTTATCTCATCTTCTCTATCACTTATTCTCCTAAAATGTACTCCCAAAAGAAGCCATAGAAGCTCCAAGAGTTCTGGTCTACAACTTCACCATTAAAATCTGAAGAAAACCCTTTATTTTTCAAGTACAAGTTGTTAGAACATCTCCCATCTTAAGAAATTCAAGTGAAGAAGTTGATTCGCCGTAAGGTAAGGCTACTGCCATATAGCATTTTCTAAAGATTGAATTAGTAGGAGTATGGTATGCTAGTTTTGGTAATTTCTCCCTTATTCTCAAGCTAAGTTGGAGAGGACAACCAAAACCTTGAAGAATTCTAGTGTTGGCAAGTAAGGTTGCTATCCGGCAAGGGAAGTTGCTGTCCAGCAAGGTAAGTTATTGGAATATTCATCCCTCTTTTTTGTTTGAATTGGTTAGGGGATTTGGTATGTGTTAATGAGCTGATAATTGTTCCTCTTATATGGTATAATCTTGGAGGATGTTCTTGTGGTTTCTGAATGTTGTGATAGCCATGGAGGGGAGTCCTCTTTAACTCAATTGTCAGCTCATTTGAGGATTTTAAATATAATGTTAGTTGGAACTCATAGGATGGTGATCGAAAGCCGTGAGTTCGTATTACCCCTGTCACATTATGGTGTTTGGGAATGTTTTGTGTATACTAAAATAAGGGGCTATAGCTAGATGTGTGGAGAGGTTATGAGAACTTCTTAAAGGTAAAAATATTGAAGAGTGTGGTGATATACCACATAATCGAGTGTTGCTTGAAATTGCTGCTTACCATACTTTGGTATACTGCTTTGTATGTGTTATGAAGCCCAAGGAGTTTTAGGGCTCCTTGTAAGAAAGTTATAAGGTATATAGACGTAATTAGAGGAGAAGGGGTGAATAGGATACACTTGGTTTGATAAACTACGTGTTTACTGCCTGATAACTATTTTTCCAAGATCAAGTGGCCAAATCTGTTGTTAGCTACTAATATTAGTTTTATTACTTATTTCATTGTAGATTAATAATCTGAAAGGGAGGAGGTTAACTCATAGTACTATCTAAGTGGTATAGAAAGGTATGTAAGGCTATTCGATTCCATATTCTTTAGCATGACATCTAATACTTGTGTCACTTCCAACAAGTGAGCTTCCTAAGTACTCTTCCAAGAAAAAGATACATAGTGGCAGCATACAATCTAATGATATTGCCCCCCTTTCTTGTGTATCAAAGTACATCAATATGTGCTACTCTTAGATCTGCAGTTTTACTATTCCAGTCACTAGTATGGAAAATATACTTTCCACAGCAAGCTTCGTGGAGTCAATTATGTCATTTAAACTCCTAATTTATTACGTTGATGTTACATTTTCTCCTTGTGTCGTTGTACAACCTGAAGTGATTATTCTCATGTCCTATACTATTGGTCCATAGTTCAAATCTTAAAAATTATGATGACCACCAAAATAACAATCTTAAAGATTAAATAACAACAATCTGTATAGTACAGATGGTGGTCCAAGGGAAAACCTAGCATGGGTCGATTACAATTTATGAATAAGGGTTGTAGCCTAGGGGCGAAACCCTAACATGGGCCGATTCCAATTATATATTTTTGAGGACCGCATCTCAGGGGTCTAAATGCCTAGCATGGGTCATCCTATTTTACCACTAATCAGTTGGTTATTTGTATCATGTGCCTTACAAAGATTCTAACGAACAAAAGAGTAAAGAAAAGAATGTAATGTACATGATCCCACAAGAGTAAACAAAGGTGGTCTTTTATTCTGATTTATGCATTAAGGTATTGATACTTGATTTATTTGAGTTCTTGTTTTATATATGCTACTGCCTTACATACCCAATACATTCTTTTGTACTAACTTCCCTCACAGGGGACACTTCATTTCATGTTGTAGGCACAAATACTCCAGCTAGTAGACCTTCCTAATAAGAGCATAGAACACTCAGTTTTTGTTGGTGACTTCAAGTTTATTTGGGGCTTTACCGAGTTTTTGAAATTTATTTTGTTATTGTATGGTAGTTAAAGGTAAGGTGGGGCCCTTTACTGACCTAAACTAAGGTTGTCTATCTTGCATAGGCTTTGTAGACTAATGTATAAAGTTTAGTTTTGTCTTGTCTCTTAACAATTGTGGCTTCAACAACCAAGTCTTGTACATATGTTTTGGGCTTATCTATGTTGGTCTTCTATCACTGTAATTTATAAATTCTTTTCATAGCTTCATAATTATCACAATTATATGTATGGTAAGAACATGTTATAGGTTGGTTCTCCTGATCCTTAAGGGAATCAGGTGCCTGTCTATCTCATTAGGATTTCAGGTGTGACAAAAGTGGTATCAGAGTAAATCATCCTAGAGAGTCTACAAAGCCGTGTCTATATAGAGTAATTCTTGTGGGTGTGTTGTGTACGGAATCTATAAAAAGAGGCTAGGACATTTAGGAGTTACCTATTTTCCTTCATTTCTTAGATCATGCGATATAGTCAATATTGTAGGTGGATTATATCTAACCTCTAAATTGTTTTATTATAGCAAAGATGTTGGTTACTAGAAGGAGTAAAGATACAGGTAAGCAAATAGATGTGGCTTGTGGAGAAGGGAGCAACCAATCACCACCTAGCTGATGAAAGTGAGGCTCAAGATGAATCCTTATCACAGAATATATTATGTGTGCCTAATATAGATGGACTAAGAAAGAGGATTATGGTGGAAGCACATCATTCAAGATATTCTATCCATTCGGACTCAACTAAAATGTATCATGAATTGAAAGAAGTGTATTGGTAGAGTGACATAAAGAAGAACATTACAGAATTGGTGGCTCAGTGTCCAAATTATCAACAAGTTAAAGTAGAGCACCAAAAGCCTGAAGGTTATATACAGCGTATAAAACTTCCAATTTGGAAGTGGGACATGATCATCATGGATTTTTTCACTAGTTTACCTTGCTCATTTCAGAAGTTTGATTCCATATGGGTAATAGTTGACAGACTTACCAAATCAGCGCACTTCTTGCCAGTGAAGACTACTTATGTAGTTCAAAAGTACGCAAAATTATATATTAAAGAAAGAGTTTGGCTAAATGGAGTACCCATATCTATTATATATGATGGGGGAGCTTAATTCACCGCAAATTTTTGGAATTCTTTTCAAAAGAGTTTGGGAACTCAGGTGAGTTTAAGTACAACCTTTCACCCTCAAACGGATGGCTAGAAAGAAGGTACAATCCAAACACTTAGGGATATGTTGCGAGCATGTATATTAGACTTCAAAGGTAGTTGAGATGATCATTCTCCATTGATTGGGTTTTCTTACAATAATAGCTACCATTCAAGTATCAAAATGACACCTTATAAAGCTTTATATGGAAGGAAGGGCAGATCACCAATCAACTGGTTTGAAGTGGGTGAAATAGCATTATTTGGGCTAGATCTTGTTAATTAAGCCATGGAAAAAGTCAAGGTGATACAACAGCAGCTAGCAACAACACAAAGTCAACAGAAATCATATACGGATGTTAGAAGGAGAGGACTAGAGTTTTCTATAGGGGATTGGGCGTTCTTCAAGTTGTCTTTAATGAAAGGAGTAGTGAGATTTGGTAAAAAGAGAAAAATGAGTCCACGCTACATAGGGCCCTATAAGATTATTCGAAGATATCATGATCCAACCCTGTAGGCCGCGACTGAGGTCCGACCTGAACCCTCCGTATATATATCTATCAGTTGTGGTCACGTCGAATTATAAACATGCAATGCATATAAATCAAGTGTAGTCAAACCAGACTACAAACAACATAATGTCATGAATCAGAGCCCTATTGGGCGATAACATTTTCGTATATCTGTAGCCTTTTTCCTTTGCATTATAGCATGAAAGGGAACGCAAGCCAGCAAGTCTGCCATAACATAATAACATATATTATACATCATGTAGACCCAGCTGAACCAAAATGACACATACAACCCACATATACATATCTACAAACCTCTAATAATATTAATGACAACATATGGCAAGACAGGGCCCCTGCCGTACCTCTGAATAACAAAACATTACTATACATCAATGGCCAGTGCCAAAACCTAGGCTTCGATACAATGGAGCCTCTTCCAGCTGAGCTGAGCAGAATCCTAAGCTAATGGACTCCCAAAACCTGTACTTGTACCTGCGGGTATGAAACGCTGCCCCTCGAGAAAAGGGGGTCAGTACGACATATGTGCTGAGTATGTAAAACATAACATAATACGACTGAAGGCATAGCTGAAATAGAGAAGCAGGGGATAAAATATCATATAAGGAATTTGTACCTGAACTCTGTGATTTATAAAAACATGCATGCTCAAATTTTCAATATAGCCGGCCCCATCAGGGATCCGGTGAATCATATCTGTAGAACCATCACCTCCTTATTACAACACATCATCACATCATCACATATATGCATACGTATCCGGCCCTCTAGTGAGGGCACAATGGATAATGCAGTGGAATTGTGCATGAGTTCAATAACTGGCCTGAGACTCGGGGAAGAAGTGTTACAGTATACACGAGTACAATAGTGAGAAACAAAAAATAGTTTAAATCGTTATCTGAGACTCAATGAAGTCCTCAAGCAAACCATCACTGGGAGATCAGGGTAGGAAGTATCTGACGTATACCCTCTAACTGTCACTAAGGACTAAGTAAAAAAAAGTTTTGGAAATCTTAGACACATACCAGTGTGAAATATATTATAGAAGTCTGAGCATTAATTATGTCAGAGTCTTTAGGAAAAAGAAGGGCTCTGTCTAATCAATCACTATACAGTCACAGAGAAGACTCGAGGAATAGGGGCTTAACTATTTTAAGAGTCTTAACATTTAGAAGTGAATGCAAATTATGAATCATGAATCATGTTCAGAGCTCATGAATAGAGTTACCCCAAGATTTATACACATATCATTGGTCACTTAAATCTAAGACATGCTCAAAAGAAAGGAAGGATAGGCTTTACATACTTATGTCAAAAACATGCCAAGAGAAAGCTTCACATACCTGTTTTGGGTTACTTCTTATCCCGTTCGTCTCGTCGTTCTTTGAACCTAATTAACATAAAAACAACATGAGTATTAAAAAATCTTGGCTTTCCATCACCTTAGGCTACACATGACTATTCATAGAAGTCAACCCCTCATTCGCCTTCTCGATTTGTTCCTTAATTAGCTAAGGCGTTAACGAAAATCAGGCAACACCTCCCCTATAATGTGCCCTATCCGAATTCCCAATTTCACTCCTAATACCTACAGCCAACCAACAAAAACAACCTGCAGCATATGTTTAAGTAATTCACATCAACAATATACACATAAACTCCAAACGACTCGCTCAAAACTATGATACCAAAATAAGGTTTCTAGTTTCCGTTTTGCAAAACCTTTAACTGTACGAAGCGGGAGGTCGTGTGGATGCAAATATAAGCTCCCCCACCTCCTTTAGAAAACTTTTAGGACCTGAAACACACCACCACACGACCATAAGAATTCCCCACACGCACAATGCCTCATTTCGACTACAATTTAACTATAACAATTCTAATTTAGTTTATTTCGAACGTCCAGCATTTACACAACTTTGTTACACTTCCAGCAGTGTAAAAGTATAATACACTTCATAACGACCCCATAAAGTCCAAATTTAAAGGAGAAGCCTTACCTTACTCGAAATTGGCCAAAATTGTACCTCGGAAACCTTTTTAACGTGCTAAAAGTAGCAGACTATTTGTAGCTCGTCCTTGCTGCCCCAAAATGGATTTTTACATTTTCAAACATCGCTATGTCATCATAGGATACCCTAAATAATTAATTCACAGAACAAAATCAGGACTTACCTATTTGTTTTCCTCCAAGCCGTCGCTAGTGTCTTTCTAGACTTAGGGTTTGTTTTCTTTGTTTTGATGTAGATTTAAGTGTAGGAACTAAAGTATATGTTACATCTACATACATATATGCGGTCCCAATAGGTGACATGTGTCATACCCTAAGGGGGACATATGTCCAGCCCTTATTGGGCCACCGTGTCCATACAAACAAGGTGGGGCTGCCATGTGGTAGTGAGGCCCACCTCCCCCAAGCAGGTGGGTCACCTACTTGAACCCAAGTAGGTGGGTCACCTGCTTGATTAAGGTGCTTCCATATGTCACGTCTTTATTGACTGCCACGTGTCATTTTTTCCTCCTCCTCGTGGGTTCGTAATCTGGTCTTATTTTAAGAGCCTATGTAATCCGTGCTACGTAAGCTTGGTATGTACTCAAGTAGCTTTGGTATGTAGGACTTCCAAGTCAGTAGATTACGTGGGTAAATCGAGTCCTACGACTCATTACCTGGCCTTCAATTCCTTTCGGATTCTTATGATTCTATTTCTAGCCTTCTCTACTATGGGGTATCACATTCTCCCCTCCTTAGAGTCGTTTAATAGTGTCGTAGCGTATCTGGCTCACATGATAATGTCTAAGGAACTTAAGAGACATTCTGAGTTTAAAAGTGTGGGGTGTAACATCCTTCCCCCCTTTAGAACATTAGTTCCCAATTGTTAACTTACCTCGTAGGGTTTCACAAGGATCTCGGGGGTTCTATATAACTGGCGTCTCTCAATCCATTTAGGGGTTTAGACTACCTTTGTACATTGGGAATAAGTCCGGATATCTTCTTTCTATCTCCTTTTTGACTTCTTAGGGCACCTTCTTTCTAGTTTTTGTTTTGCCACAATACCTTGACGGGAGTCACATCCTAGTTTGCAACCTTCTAATTTGCCATTCTAAGATGGTTATAGGTTGTTCCTCACAGGATTCTATTTCGTGGACATCATTTATGGGACACACTCTGGGTGGATCACCAGTACATTGTGAAGTACCCGTATAGACGTACCGGGCATATAATTTCGTAATCAGGCAGTAGGTCTAACTAAGGGCAACTTTGTCCATCTTATCAGCAACTCGATAAGATCCAATATATTTTGGGTTAAGTTTCCTTTTCTGGACAAATCTTGTTACTCCCTTCCTGGGTGATCCTATTACGAATACCTAATCGACAGTTTAAACTATGCACATCGATGTCGATTATCTGCATGTCACTTATGTCGACTCTAGGCTACTAGTCAATATCTTTCTTAATCATGTTTGGGTCAACTGGTTTAATCTTTCCAACCTCGATTCAACTAATAGGGGACTTACACATCCTGCCCCACCAGTCTTGTACAGGGTCATTAGGATACCAGAGTGGTAGCCATTATGGTAGGCAGCTTGATAGGTGATGGCTAATCATCCCAGCTACCTTTGAAGTTAATACCTTGGCTCGTGATATATCTTCTAGCGTCTAATAGTGCACTCAGTCTGTCCAGCAGCTTGAGGGAAAATTGGGGTACTAAGACCTACCTGTGTTCTTGATCTCTTCTTGGACTGATCTCCAGACGTTAATCATAATTGAAGTCCCTCTATCTGAGATATTAGCTGGGGAAACCTCACGGAACCTTACTACCTCCTTGTCCTATAATTTCACCTAGTTCCAGCTGCGTAGGTGGTCTTGATTGAAAACAAATGGGCTGATTTATTAGCCTACTCACAATAACCCGTATAGCACCCTACTCTCAAAGAGTATAGAATAGGTGTGTAATGACGTTGATCATTTGGGAATCCTTAGCCTCATATAGTCCCTCTCGACTCTTTTCAGAATTTTAACTAGCACTCTATCTTTTAGGTTTTACTTTTCAATCCTTAGAGTTGGCTGCCAAGTGGTGTCGAAATTCCCTCGCCCACTGGCCTATATAGCCATTCTGTGGTTTTTCTATCATTAACCGGTACTATGTTTAAGAACTTTGACATTCAAGTGCGCCATTAGTTAGTAATTAGCTAATCCTACTGGTTTCCCTTAATCTTTTTTTACAATTCCCTCAACGTAACTTATAGTACCTTAGGTACATAATCCCATATCGTTTGTCCATTGCTAGTTCAGATCCTTCCATTTTGTATGATCATACCAGCACTAATGCACTAAATTCCATCAGAATTTTAAAGTTAAGCATGCTTGAGTGAGAGTAATACTGGGATGGGTGACCTTTTTGGGAAGTCTTCATGTCGCATTTCATTGTAATCTTTGCAATAATGTGCGGGAAACTCAACTTAGCCCAAGATTTACCTTAGCGTGGTCTCGCTAGTCCTCATGTTTTGCCTTTCCCTTTCCTCTGTTATCTTGCAACCGGTATAGGGGTAGATCTTTAGTTCCACTATGACCACGTCCCTAGTCCCCTACTATATTCACCCCTTTTATACGCACCCATTCATTAGGGTTGGCTACTGAGTAGCGCTAAGGTTTGTTCATATAGTGACCTTTATAGCCGCTTTGAGTTTTGTCTGTCATTAGCCGGCATAATCCCGAAGAAGTTTGGCATATGAACTCGCCATCCTATAGTAATCAGCTAGTTCTGCCCATCTTACTTAACCCATTTTACACTTCTCTTACCTCGGCTGGTAACACTTTAGATTTGTTATCTCGTGTCTTCCTTTACCTTTATGAGAATGTGAGAAGGTGCTCAACTTAACCTGAGAAATATCCTAGCGTCGTTTCACTAGGTATCATGTGTTCTTCTCATATCCTATCATAAGAGGTTTCGTGTTCCTTTTTCCTTGGTTATTTATCTATTGCAACATCATTTGCGACCAACTCTATAGCCAACATTTTGGCTTTTGGTCTAGCATGTTGTCATTATCCTTCATAGTGTCTCTTAAGTTATTCGATATCCTTTTATTGTTATGCCCTTTTCTTTTTATACGCACACCTTCTAGCGTTATGTCATACAAGGTCTTGTTGAAATTTTCTTAACACTACCTTACATTGCATTCCGACTTCCATTCCATTATCGGTGACTTTCAGAGCTTTTTGACTTAGTTCAGTCTGGGTTCTTATTGAAACTTAAACATCCCTCTAAAATATGTTATCCTATCAATTGCCTTCACCTTACCTTTGCCACTCTCTCATTGACTTCCCCCTTTAGAGGATACCTATACCTTTATCTCCTTCCCCAATTTACTTGGTACTGTATCATGTCCCCGTCTTTCTGTATATTTTATAACCTAGTTATCTGCGCACGAAACCTTGGCTAAATCATGAAGCGTCGAGAACCTTTTCATACATAGTGCGACACCTCATCTATTAATCTGTACTTGAGTAATGGGACTCATGGAACAACTTGCCCAAGGCCATATTCTACTTATCTTCATCAAAATTTAATTAGTACTTGTAGTTGTTCCAATTTCAATTAGGCGGTGCTAGTATTTAGATGACAATTGTTCAAGGTTTTCTTGAAGTAGTAGCTCTATCCCAACCTATATCCTTTGTTCTTGGGGTGAACGTAAGTTGCACCATTTATTCCCTAAGTCTGCCATCTTTGTCTTGTAAGGGTTCCATTATTTTTGGGGTGACGTTGGGTACACGCGTCATTCTTTTATACCTTATGCCCCTTGCCCTTACTGTGTACCCAACACAGGCTTTTAACTTAGTCAATGTATACCAAGTGCGCCTTACTAATGGTACTACTTTATCCCTATATAATTGTATTACACCGTTCAATTCATACTTACATATCCCTCTTTTAGTTCGTTCTCATATTCAGCTCCTGACATCTCTTTGAGGTGCTTCTGTTAGAAGTTCTTTCCCCAATTAGTCAGTGGAGAACTATAAATTATTATCGTAACCCCTTTTCAAACCATTATTGGAAGAAACTCAATCGCGGGACATCTTATCCCTCAACCTGAGCCCCCTATTTTTCCTACGGCACAAATACGGCTGGAGATACCGCGGTTTGAACTCTAGTGCTCGAATAGGCTTTTGCTTCTCCAAAATAACATTCTCCAAGTAAAAATGGTACCCCTTATCGATGATATGAAGGGTACCTCTTACAACTTTAGTTAAACATAATAGGGGTACTTGGTATCAATTTCCAAGACATCATAAGAATCTATGTTTCATTCCTTTTTCTTGTGATGGGAAAATTTCGGCAGAGTTTCCTCTATACTTTTTACTTATCCCAAACCTGCACGCAGAAAATACCAACAATGCCTCATGGGGCCAACACATATATATATTCATATTATATCATGGCCACACAGGGCTTCCAATATCATCTCATATCACAGCCACACAGGGCTTTCAATATCAACAATAGTATGAAAATAATGGACTTACCTCGTATGTCCATCTATGAACTGCATTTGTTGCCCTTCTTTATCTACTTTCCTTTCAGGTTTTGCCTTTACATTTCAATCATACGTCAATACCTTACCCAACAGATATCTCCCGTGCCTTTGCTTACCTGCGTGCTTCATAACTTCCCATGTCGCCAATTACTTTCTTTTGTTGATGTCGTCCTTCTGCTAAAAGCCACAGTTAGTATAAGAAATTCTCTTATAACTCGGGTCTATAGCACGATCTCAGATGTGGAAGAAAAGTAACATCCTAAATGTCTTGTAGCCTACTGTTTATAGATATGGCACACAACACATCGATACACAAGACTCTACTAGACACGGTCTGCAGAAAATCCAAGAATGAACTACTCTAATACCACTTCTGTCATGACCCAACCCCATAGGCCGCGACTGGGGTCCGGCAACCCCATAGGCCGCGACTGGGGTCCGACCTGGACCCCCGTATACATATCTATCAGTTGTGGTCATGTTGAATTATAAACATACAATGCATATAAATCAAGTGTAGTCAAACCAGACTACAAACAACACAGCACCATGCATCAGAGCCCTATTGGGCGATAATATTTTCGTATATTTGTAGCCTCTTTCCTTTGCATTATAGGATGAAAGGGCACATAAGCCGACAAGGCTTCCATAACATAATAACATGTATTATACATCATGTAGACCCAACTGAACCAAACTAACACATACAACCTACATATACATATCTGCAGACCTCTAACAATATTAATGACAACATATGGCAGGACAAAGCCCCCGCCGTACCCCTGAATAACAAAACAATACTATACATCAACGACCAGTGCCAAAAACTAGGCTCCGATATAATGGAGCTTTTTCCAGCTGAGCTGAACAGAATCTTAAGCTGACAGACTCCCAAAACCTGTACCCATACCTGCAGGCATGAAACGCAGCCCCCCAAGAAAAGAGGGTTAGTACGATATATGTACTGAGTATGTAAAACATAACACAATACGACTGGAGGAATATATTTGAAATAAAGAAGAAGCGGATAAAATATCATATAAGGAATCTGTATCTCTACTCTGTGATTTATAAAAACATGCATGCTTAAATTTTCAATATAGCCGGCCCCATCAGGGATCCGGTAAATCATATCTATAAAACCATCACCTTCTTATTACAACACATCATCACATATATACATACGTACCCAGCCCTCTAGTAAGGGCGCGATGGACCATGCAGTGGAATTGTGCATGAATCCGATAACCGGCCCAGACTCAGAGAAGAAGTGTTATAGTATACACGAGTAGAGTAGTGAGAAACAAAATACAGTTTAAATCATTATCTGAGACTCAATGAAGTCCTCAAGCGAACCATCACTTGGAGATCAAGGTAGGAAGTATCTGACGTAACCCTCTAACTGTCCCAAAGGACTAAGTAAAAAGGAGTTTTGAAAATCATAGACACATACCAGTGTGAAATATCTTATAGAAGTCTGAGAACTAATTATCTTAGAGTCTTTAGGAAAAAGAAGGGCTCTGTCTAATCAATCACTATACAGTCACAGAGAAGACTCGAGGAATAGGGGCTTAACTATTTTAAGAGTCTTAACATTCAGAAGTGAATGCGAATTATGAATCATGAATCATATTCAGAGCTCATGAATAGAGTTACCCCAAGATTCATACACATATCATTGGTCACTTAAATCTAATACATGCCCAAAAGAAAGTAAGGATAGGCTTTACATACTTATGTCAAAAGCATGCCAAGAGAAAGCTTCACATACTTGTTTCGGGTTACTTCTTATCCCATTCATCTCGTCGTTCTTTGAACCTAATAACATAATTGTAACATGAGTATTAAAAACCCTTGGCTTTCAATAACCTTAGGATAAACATGAGTATTCATATAACTCAACCCCTCGTTCGCCTTCTCGATTAGTTCCTTAATTAGCTAAGGCGTTAATGAAAATCGGACAGCACCTCTCCTATAATGTGCCTTATCCGAATTCCCAATTTCACTCTTAATACCTACATCCAACCAACAACAACAACCTGCATCATATGTTTAAGCAATTCACATCAACAATATACACACAAACTCCAAACGACTCGCTCGAAACTACGATAACAAAATAAGGTTTCCAGTTTCCGTTTTGCAAAGGGGGGTCATGTGGATGCAACCAGAAGCTCCCCCACCTCCTTTAGAACACTTTTAGTCCCTGCAACACACCACCACACGACCAGCAGCAGTCCCCACACGCACAATGCCTCATTTTGACTACAATTTAACCATAACGATTCTAATTTAGTTTATTTTGAACGTCTAGTATTTACACGACTTTATTACACTTTCATCAGTATAAAATGTGTATAATAAACTTCATAACGACCTCATAAGGTCCAAATTTAAAGGAGAAGCCTTACCTTACCCGAAATTGGCCAATATTGTGCCTCAGAAACCTTTTTAATATGCTGAAAGTAGCAGACTGTTTGTAGCTCTTCCTTGCTGCCCCAAAATGGATTTTTATTTTTTCAAAAATTGCTATATCATCGTAAGATACCCTAAATAATTAATTCACGAAACGAAATCGGGACTTATCTATTTTTTCCTCCAAGTCATCGCTAGTTTCTTTCTAGACTTAGGGTTTGCTTTCTTTGTTTTGCTGTAGATTTAAGTGTAGGAACTGAAGTATATGTTACATATACATACATATATGTGGTCCTCATAGGTGACATGTGTCATACCCTAAGGGGGACACATGTCCAGCCACGTAGCAGTGGGGCCCACCTCCCCCAAGAAGGTGGGTCACCTACTTGACCCCAAGCAGGTGGGTCACCTGCTTGCTTGAGGTTGTGCCACATGTTACGCCTTCATTGGCTGCCATGTGTCATCTTCTCCTCCTCCTCGTGGATTTGTAATCTTATTTTATTTTAAGAGCCTATGTAATCTGTGCTACGTAAGCTTGGTATGTACTCAAGTAGCTTTGGTATATAGGACTTCCAAGTCAGTAGGTTACGTGGGTAAATCGAGTCCTACGACTCATCACTTGGCCTCCAATTCCTTCTAGATTCTTATGACTATATTTCCAACCTTCTTTACTATGGGGTATCACATTCTCCCCTACTTAGAGTCGTTTGATAGTGTCGTAGCATATCCATCTCACATGATAATGTCTAAGGAACTTAAGAGACATTCCGAGTTTAAAAGTGTGGGGTGTAATAGAAGAGTTGGCCAAGTTGCATGTAACACCCCAATTTTCTTTTTATGGTTTTTCTAAAAGATTGCCAAGTGATCCACATTATCTATGAAGTTCTATGTGAGTAGTGACAGTTAGAAATAGGTTCTTGAAGTGAAATGAGATTATGAACCCACGAAAGAGGGAAAAAGAGGCGTAGCACCTACTTGAAACAAGTAGGTGATGCACCTACTTGGACTAAGTAGGTGATACACCTACTTGGGGTGGACCCCACATTGCCACGTGACAGCTTTAGATTGGGCACATGGATGAGGTGGCGCCCTAGGGGCTGGACATGTGTCACCTCTAGGGGTTTCCACGTGTCACACTTTAAGGGAGCATATATATGTATGTTAAGATGACTAAGAAGTCATTTCTTCAGCAAAATTACACTTAGAGTTTGAGAGAAAACTTAAAGAATAAGAGAGAGTACCTATGGCAATAATAAGGAAAAAAGGTAAGCCCACCAATTTCATTTCATGAATTAATTATCTAAGGTGTTCTTCGATCAAATGGAGGTATTTAATAATGTAAATAAACTGATTGGGGAAGCAAGCAAGGGTAACGAGCAGCCACCAATTTTCAGTCGCGATTAAGGAGCTTTCGAGGTCAAGTTTTGGCAAGGTAAGGTTTTCCCTTTCGAGTTGAAGTTAATGATATTGTTTTTGATGTTGTTGATACGTTGTTGTTATCGAAATTGGGGGAATAAACCTTGTTTTGCAAACCCGTTTTTGGATAGGACTGCTATTAGTAATATTAGTATAACTCCTTATGCAAAGCTTTATTTTGAGTGATTCAAGATGATTTGGAAAGATATTTCATAGGGATATAACTTTCATTTAGGCTCTAAAACTCAGTTTTTCTTTTATCTTCTCGAAAAAGGGTGATGAAGTATAGAGGAGGTGTTGCCCAGATTTTGTTTTGGAAATCCTACATGGACTGTTGTTGGTATTTTGGGCATATTTATATAACTTTAATTAAGGCCACAAAGCCTACTTCCCCCATTTATCCCTTCAAAACTGAGCAATAATACAAGACAGTAGGCTGTCTAGAACTCTTGTTTTGATAGTTTGGGCTGATTTTCATTGATTTCTTGTTTAGTTTCGATATGATGAGAATTCTAAACTTAAGTAGGTATTTTATTGTGTATTTAAGGTTTATATTCCCTTATACAAGTTAAGGGGAATTGTTTGACGAAGTGGACTTTGGTTGATCTATGACTTAGATGAATTGAACTCCCCGAGTTGTGGTAGAACTTGTTATGTGCTAAAACGCCAAGGTTTGTGTATAAACTTGAACTTGGAATATTTTATTTTTATTAAATTTGAAGTATTTTGATGGGTTGTTTCCTTATTCCTTGTCTTGTATGGTATGACTATTATCTCAAGTATTGCAAAACTTTTGCTAAATCGCCCACTTGTACGAATTGCTTGATCATTTTACATTCTTGTTGGAACTTTGTCCTTCTTGTTACGGTGACTTGTCATCGATATTAGTATGCCTCGCGATTCGGATCTTGCCTATCTTGACTTTGTATTTATATTTCGTCTTGACAATGGATTTTCGTCCATTTTTTAGTACGAGTGGAAAGCCACTTTCAACATGGTTCTTGATTCTCTTGATATTGGGTGACAATCTTTCTTGATATGGGCTTCAATCCTTCTTGATATCGGGGATTCAGTCGGTCTTGATATTGATTGTGCTTAGTGTGAAGGCATGATGTACCTATTGGGCAAAATTGATTATTTGACAACTCTTTCGAATTGAATTAGAAGTTTCTTAATAATTAAGCCTTCGAATATTGATATTGATTTTGAAACTCTTCAAGGTTTGTAATTCAATACTTTGATATACTTAATCACTTGGGCTTACGTTTACCTTATTGAGCTATCTGCAATGCACTAGGGAGTTGAAGAATTTAATGGCTCCAAGCCCAAATTTTATACACCACTAATATTTATGCTTAGCGATAGTTGTTTTTATCACAGGTAATGTGTGGGATGAGATGTGAAGATGGCCATTTAGAGTAGAATTTCGGAGCTCTTGTGAAAATTACATCTGTATATGCATCTAGTCTTGTAAATATTTTGGGGACTTGTACAGGATACATGTCATGACCCAACCCCATGGGCCATGACCGGGTGCCCAAGTTGGACACTCGCGTAGACACTTGTAAACTATAAGTAAGCCTGTCGTATGATCACGTATTAGCCCAACCCGTCTCCTGAGAGGATACAACTTATTATTCAGGAAACATAACACATAAGCCGATCAGGCTATCATAGCATGTGGGGTTGTCCCATTATATACATACATGCGAGCCGACAAGGCTGCCACGACAGAGGGAACATCCCAAACATACCTCATACAAACACAATTAAGCACACATATATACACAGCCCACTCTCATTTCTACAAACCTCTAAGAGTAGTGATGATAACATATGGCGGGACAAGACCCCCACCGTACCTTTGAATAAATGAAAGTAAATATATACATCAAGGTTCAGTACCAAAAACTAGGTTTTGATATAATGGAGCTTCTTCAAAATTGGCTGAGCGGAATCCTAAGCTGGCGGACTCCGAAAACCTATATCTGCACCTGCGGGCATGAAATGCAGCCCCCCATAGAAATATGGGGTCAGTACAATATATGTACTGAGTATGTAAGCATATAACATTATAAAGAAGTTACAGTTAGAACAGGGATAAAAGGGGCAAGTATAACGTTTAGCCATTCACCGTACCAGTATCTATAAAATAAAGACATACATATTGTCATCACTGTCATCATGAGCACCTGTGTATTATTAGCACTGTGGGACGTACAGCCCAATCCATGTATATAGAAAATATATGTCGTGAAATGATGGTCCAATCCATATATAATATCATAATGCCGAGGAACGATGGCCCAACTCATATCTCATATATTAGTGCTGAGATACGTAGCCCGATCCATATACATACATATCAAATAATAGTGCTGAGGAACGATGGACCAATCCATATATCATTTGATCATATACACGTATATTATAGACGGCCCATGACTCGGTGCAAGATGTATTACAGTATGCGTGCGTAAGGCAGCGCGTAATCATATGTAACTATATTACCATCCAAGGCCCAACCGAGTAATCAAGCGAACCATCACTTGAAGATCAGGGTAGTAGTCATTTTAAGTACCCTCTAACAGTCAGTAAAAATCATATCGAGTGAAGTCTCAGGCATCAGAAGCATATGTCAAGGCGATGCCATATAGTTAATGTAATTAGAGACTTTTACTCTTATAGGGTCTTTAACATTCATGAGTAGTACGAGTCATGAGTTATGTACAGAACTTAAGAATGGGATGACCTCCAAGCTCATATCATACATAACTTAACTTGAAGACATGCCGAAAGAAAGGAAGAGATAAGCTTTACATACCTTTTATCGAGTAATCGTAACCACTCTTGCCGCATCGCCTCCTGAACCTATTTAATACGAAGGTAATACTAACATTAATAACCTTCAACCTTCCATCTTCTCAAACTGTAATGAAGTATCCATAGGAATCATTTCCTTAGGCCTTTCTCACGTAGTTTATTACTTGGTTAAGAAGTTAACAGAAATCGAGAAGCATTTGTCCTATAACTTGCCCTATCCGAACTCCCAACTACATAATCAATTACTAGAGAAAACTAACAACAACATTCAGCATCTCATATATAAGTAAACCATTTCAAGATTACGCAACACAAACTCCAAACAACTCACTTAAAAATACGATACCAAAATAAGGTTTTCAATCATTAATTCATAAAATCTTTAACTATGTGGAACGGATGATTAGGTGGCTGCAACCAGAAGCACCCACTCCTTTTTTGACCCACGTTCCCTGCAACACGACATAAAACCATCTCCAAATACAATTCCACAATCACAACCACACTATACAATCTTAACAACTTTAATTCGGCTAGAACGACTTCAATTTAGTTTATTTCTAACGCCAAGCATATTTATATATTTTTCCTACTTTAAAATTAATTTAACACCTGTAATACACCCCATATCAACATGATCAACTCCACCTTGAAAGGGAAGAACTTACCTTGTTCAAAACTTGCAAAAACTAGCCTCGAAAGTTCCTTAATGCGACTGAAAATTAGCGGAATATTTGGTACCTTTCCTTGCTACCCCAATCCAATAATTTACATTATTAAATACTGCTATATCACCGCAGGATACCTTAAATAATTAATTTATGGAATGAAATCGAGACTTACCCTTTTATTTTGTTCAACCCGTAGCTCCCTCTTCTCTTTCCCTTAGGTTTCTCTCAACTCTCTCTAATTTTCTAAGTTAAAATCTGAAGTAAAATGAAGATAAGTCTTCAAATAACATGTATATATTATTCCTTAGGAGGTGACACGTGTCATCCCCTAAGGGTGACATGTGTCAAGCCCTCATTGGGCTACCTCAACCATGCAACCTCTCCTAGGATGCCATGTGTCCATGTGGGAGCCACCCCAAGTAGGTGCATCACCAACTTGGTTCAAGTAGGTGAATCACCTACTTGTATCACCTACTTGCTTCCAAGTAGGTGTTACGCCTCCTTTCGCCTCATCTGTGGGTTCGTAATCTCATCTCACTTTAAGAGCTTATGTATTCCTCACTATTTAAGCTCGACGTGTACTCAAGTAACTTAAGTACGTAGGACATTCAAGTTGATAACTTATGCAAGTAGATTGCGTACCATGACTCATTATTTGGCCCCCCAACTCCTTCCAAGTCCCTCTAGACCTATTTCGAATCTTTCCACTTATGGGGCATCACATTCTCTCTTTCTTGGAGTTATTTGGTAAGGTTGTAGATAATCTGGATTACAGGGCATCTTTTGTCATGACCCAACCCTATAGGCCATGACCGTGTGCCCAAGCGGACACTCGCGTATACACCTGTAAACTGTAAGTAATCCTATCGTATGATCACGTATTAGCCCAACCCGTCTCTTGAGATGCTACAACATATTATTTAGGCAACATAACACATAAGCCGATGAGGCTATCATAGCATGTGGGGTTGTCCTATTATATACATATATGCGAGCCGACAAGGCTGCCACGAAAGAGGGAACATCCAAAACATACCTCATAAAAGCACGATTAAGCACACATATATAAACAGCCCACTTCCATTTCTAAAGACCTCTAAGTGTAGTGATGATAACATATGGCGGGACAAGGCCCCCGCTGTACCTTTGAATAAATGAAAGTAAATATATACACCAAGGGTCAGTACCAAAAACTCTTCTCTGATATAATGAAGCTTCTTTTAAATTGGCTGAGCGGAATCCTAAGCTGACGGACTCCCAAAACCTGTGTCTGCACCTACGGGCATGAAATGCAGCCCCCCTAAAAAGAGAGGGTTAGTACGACATATGTACTGAGTATGTAAGCATACAACATTATAAATAAGTTACAGTTAGAACAAGGATGCGAGGGGAAAGTATAACGTTTAGCCATTCACCATACCTGCATCTATAAAATAAAGACATACATACTGTCATCACTTTCATCATGAGCACCTGTGTATTATTAGCACTATGGGATGTACAGCCCGATCCATGTATATAGAAAATATATGTCGTGGAATGATGGTCCGATCCATATATAATATCATAATGCCGAGGAATGACGGCCCAACTCATATCTCATAAATTAGTGCTGAGAAACGACGGCCCGATCCATAAACATACATATCAAATAATAGTGCCGAGGAACGATGGACCAATCCATATATCATATGATCATATACACGTATATTATAGACGGCCCAGGACTCGGTGCAAGATGTATTACAGTATGCGTGCATAAGGCAGTGCGTAATCATATGTAACTATATTACCATCCAAGGCCCAACCGAGTAATCAAGCGAACCATCACTTGAAGATCAGGGTAGTAGTCGTTTTAAGTACCCTCTAACGGTCAGTAAAAATCATATTGAGTGAAGTCTCAGGCATCAGAAACATGTGTCAAGGCGATGCCATATAGTTTATGTAATTAGAGACTTTTACTCTTATAGGTCCTTTAATATTCACGAGTAGTATGAGTCATGAGTTATATATAGAACTTAGGGATGGGATGACCTCCAAGCTCATATCATATATAACTTAACTTGAAGACATGCCAAAAGAAAGGAAGAGATAAGCTTTACATAACTTTTATCGAGTAATCGTAATCTCCTCCTGAACCTATTTAACACGAAGGTAATACTAATATTAATAACCTTCAACCTTCCATCTTCTCAAACTGTAACCAAGTATCCATGGGAATCATTTCCTTAGGCCTTTCTCACGTAGTTTATTACTTGGTTAAGAAGTTAACGGAAATCGGGCAGCATTTCCCCTACAACTTGCCCTATCCGAACTCCCAACAACATACTCAATTACTACAGACAACCAACAACAACATTCAGCAGCTCATATATAAGTAAACCACTTCAACATTACGCAGAACAAACTCCAAACAACTCGCTTAAAACTACGATACCAAAATAAGGTTTTCAATAGTTAATTCGTAAAATCTTTAACTACAAGGAACACAGGGTTAGGTGGCTGCAACCAGAAGCACCCACTCCTCTTTTTACCCATGTTCCATACCTGCAACATACCATAAAACCATCTCCAAAGATAACGCCACAATCACAACCACACTATACAACCTTAACAACTTTAATTCGGCTAGAACGACTTCAATTTAGTTTGTTTCTAACGTCAAGCATACTTATACATTTTTACTACTTTCAACTTCATTTAACACCTGTAATAAACCCCATATCAACATGATCAACTCCACCTTGAAAGGGAAGAACTTACCTTGTTCAAAACTTGCAAAAACTAGCCTCGGAAGTTCCTTAATGTGACTGAAAATTAGCGGACTGTTTGTTACCTTTCCTTGCTGCCCCAAACCAATAATTTACATTATTAAACACCACTATATCACCACAGAATACCTTAAATAATTAATTAACAGAATGAAATCGTGACTTACCCATTTGTTTTGCTCAACCCGTAGCTTCCTCTTCTCTTTCCCTTAGGTTTCTCTCAACTCTCTCTTATTTTATAAGTTAAAATCTGAAGTTAAATGAAGATAAGTCTTCAAATGAAATGTATATACTATTCCTTAGGAGGTGACACGTGTAATCCCCTAAGGGTGACACGTGTTAAGCCTTCATTGGGCTACCTCAACCATGCAACCTCTTCTAGGCTGCCACATGTCCATGTGGGACCCACCCTAAGTAGGTGTGTCACCTACTTGGTCCAAGTAGGTGCGTCATCTGCTTGTTTCCAAGTAGGTGCATCACCTGCTTGCTTCCAAGTAGGTGCTACGCCTCCTTTCGCCTCTTCCGTGGGTTCATAATCTCATCTCACTTTAAGCGCTTATGTATTCCTCACTATTTAAGCTCGACGTGTACTCAAGTAACTTAAGTACGTTGGACATCCAAGTTGATAACTTATGCAAGTATATTGCGTACCACGACTCATTATTTTCCCTCCTCCAACTCCTTCCAAGTCCCGCTAGACCTATTTCTAATCTTCCCTCTTATGGGGTATCACATTCTCCCTTCCTTGGAGTTATTTGGTAAGGTTGTAGATAATCTGGGTCACAGGGAATCCTTTAAGAAGTTTAATAAGTGTTTCACAGTACAAAAGTACGGGGCATAACAATACATGTGGCACTTATGTATGAAATTTTGAAAGCTTGTGAAAACAAAACCATATGCTTGTAACTTGAACAGGGTGACTAGTTTTACTATTTTTGGAGTGTGCTTTTAATTTAAGTCTTGCCATGTGCTGGTTTATACTTTGAGTTGTCATTATGCACAAAGGAAGATAATAGTTCTGTGATAATTACTAGTTTGAGTTTTGTGTATTTTATGGAACCGCAATGGTGTTGAATTGGAAATAGAATTTCAAAACAAGTTTTTTAAATGTGTTGACTATTTGGGATTATAAAAAAACTATCTTTTGCTGCGTAAGTGGAATCCTCCCAAAGGGGATGCTACATTGTATATAAGTTAGAGCTACCACAAGAGCTTTCAATAGTTCATCCAATTTTTCACATCTCAATGCTTAGAAAGTGCATAGGTGGCTCATATAGTATCACTCACACTGAAGATGTACAAGTTACAGGAGATATCACTTATGAAGAAGTACTAATTGTTATTCTCAATCGATAAGTTAAGAGGTTAAGAAATAAAGAAGTAGCTTTCTTTAAAGTACTAAAGAGAAACCAACAGGTAGAAGAAGTTACATGGAAGCAAAAGAAGCAATGAAGTCCAAGTATACTCATTTATTTCAATCCAAAGAGAAGAGTCAAAGTATTGAGTTGAGGCATTGATAAGTATGTATAATTTCTATATGAATTATGTAGCTAACAGTAGAATTTAACATAGTCTTGATTGAACTTGAATGGGGCTGGCTAATTATGCTAACATTAAGGATGAATGTTGCTAAGGAGGAGAGGATGTAATGCCCCATATTTTGCATAGACTAGTTCTATGTGAGTTGTGATGGTTTGAAATAGGTTTGGAAGGATTCAGAAGTGGTTTGAGGCTAAATAGAGTAAGTAAAGTATAATTTGTCATAGTAATCGACCTGCTTGCTTAAGATATTAGTTTGGATGTCTTACGTAATTAAGTTACTTGCTTACATATCTAGATTATGTAGCAAGGATGACACAGGTTCTTAAGGTAAGACTAATTTCTAACCTACTAAAAAGGACAAGTAGGTGATGCACCTACTTAGAATATGTGGACTGCAATTTAAATGAAAAGGACAAGTAGGTGATGCATCTACTTAAAAAACTTATGGAAAAAATTAAGGAGTTGAGGCACCTACTTGCTTAAAGTAAAGGACCATATTATTTCTACAATTTATTAAGTAAAAAAGTCCAAAAAGGGACCTCTAAAGGATTGAATCTTATCTCATATCATCTATCACTTATTCTCAAGGAAATTACTCTCAAAAGAAGCCATAGAAGTTCCAAGAGTTTTGGTCTACAACTTCACCATTAAAATCTGAAGCAAACCCTTTATTTTTCAAGTACAAATTGGTATAACATCGCCCATCTTAAAAATTTCAAATGAAGAAGTTAAATCACCTTAAGGTAAGGCTACTGCCTATAGTATTTTCTAAAGGTTGAATTAGTAGTAGTATGGTATGCTGGTTTTAGTAATTTCTACCTTCTTCTCTAGCTAAGTTGGAGAGGACAACCTAAACCTTAGAAGAATCCAAGTCTTGGCAAGTGAGGTTGTTGTCCAGCAAGGTAAGTTACTGAAATTTTCATCCCACCTTTATGCTTGAATTGGTTTGGGGATTTAGTATGTGTTAATGAGCTGAGAATTGTTCCTCTTATATGGCGTGAGCTTGGAGGATATTCTTGTGGTTTGTGCATGTTGAAATAGCCATGGAGGGGAGTCCCCTTTTTCTCAATTGTCAGCTCATTTGAGAATTTTAAATGTAATGTTAGTTGGAACTCATGGGATGGTGATTGAAAGCCATGAGTTCATATTGCCCCTGCCACACTGTGATGTTTAGGGATTTTTAACATTAAAGAGTGTGGTGATATACCATTTAATCGGGTGTTGCTTGAGCTTGATGCCCGCCATATTTTGGTATACTTTTTTGTATGTGTTATGAAGCCCAAGGAGTTTTGGGGCTCCTTGTAAGAAGGTTATGTGGTATATAGACGTAATAAGAGAAGAAGGGGTGGAAAGGATACCCTTGGTTTGATAAAGTACGGGTTTAGTGCCCGATTACTATTTTTCCAAGATTAAGTAGCCCAATATGTTGATTAGCTACTAATATAAGTTTTATTACTTATTTCATTATAGATTAATAATCTAAAAGGAAGGATGTTAATTCTATCTGAGTGGTTAAGCAAGGTATGTAGAGCTATTCAATTCCATATTCTTTGGCATGACATCTAATATTGGTGTCACTGCCAACAAGTGATCTTCCTAAGTACTCTTCCAAGAAAAAGATACATAGTGGAAGCATACAATCTCCAACGTAGCTAACGATCTTTTCCCCCTTTTTTATGTGTCAAAGTACATCAATATATGCTACTCTTAGATCTGCAGTTTTACCCTTCCAAGCACTAGTATGAAAAATATACTTTCCATAGCAAGCTTTGTGGAGTTAATTGTATCATTTTAACTTCTAAGTTATTACATTAATGTTACATTTTCTCCTTATGTCGTTGTACTTTCTTAAGTGATTATTCTCATGTATTATACTATTGTTCCATTGTTCCAAAGATTAAAAGTGATTATGACCCCCAAAATAACAATCTTAAAGATTAAAGAACAAGGTGGAGCAATCTGTTCAGTACAGGTGGCAGCCCAAGGGCAAAAGCCTAGCTTCGATCAATCCCAAATTTTGAATAAGGGTGGCAGCCTAGGGGCGAAAGCCTAGCATGGGCCGATCCCAATTATATATTTATGAGGACCGCATCCTAGGGGTCTAAATACCTAGCATGGGTCATCATCTTTTACCACTGATTAGTTGGTCATTTGTATCATGTGCCTTACAAAGATTATAAAGCATAGAAGAGTAAAGAAAAGAATGTAACGTACATGATACCATAAGAGTAAAAAAAGATGGTCTTTTATTTTGATTTATGCATTGAGGCATTGATACTTGATTTATTTGATTTCTTGTTTTACATATGCTTCTACCTTACATACTGAATACATTCTTTCGTACTAACATCCCTCACAGGGATTGCTTCATTTCATGATGCAAGCATAGGTACTCCAGCTAGTAGACCTTTAGTGTAGGAGCACAGGATAATCAACTACTATTGGTGAGCTCCAAGTTGATTCGGGGTTTTACCAAGTCTTTGGCATCAATTCTTTTATTGTATGGTAGTTAAGGGTAAGGTGGGACCTTGTCTTGGCTAAACTAAGATTGTATATCTTGCAGAGGCTTTGTAGACTAATGTATAAAGCTTTGTTTTATCTTGTCTCTTAACAATTATGACCTCAACGACCAAGTCCTGTACATAAGTTTTTGGCCTATCCATGTTTGTCTTCTATCACTATAGTTAATATACATTTGTCACAACTTCACAATTGTCACAATTATATGTATGCTAAGCATATGTTATAGGTTGCTTCTCTCGGTCCTTTAAGGCATCGGGTTCCTTTCTATCTTATTAGGATTTGAGGTGTGATCATGCTCTTCATGGGCGATAGTCGGAGGAACACTCTATCATAAAAGTCAAATCTCAACGACCCGATGCCTGTGATCCTCATAACTTTGATGTCTACTCTGAGTTGTCCTGAGCCTATCCTAGATCACCCTCACATGATCTAAGGCCTTCTACAAGAAGTTTGTACCACACGGCCTTGTCTCCATAGACTCAAATAAAAAAAGAGCAATATGCCTACCATATAAGGCCTCGAACAAGGCCATATGAATACTAGAGTAGTAGCTGTTGTTCTACGCAAACTCCGCCAATGGTAAAAACTGGTCCCACTAACACCCAAAATCCAAAACATAGGCCTGCAACATATCCTCAAGAACCTAAATAGGTGCTCTGACTGACCATCAGTCTGCGGGTAAAAAGTTATGCTAGGATAGACACGGATGCCCAACTTATCATGAAAAACCCTTCAAAACTTGGATATGAACTATGAGACCCAGTATGATATGATAGAAATAGGCATACCATGAAGATGAACCACCTCCCAAATGTACATACAGGCCAACCTCTCAGCACTTTAGAAAGTATAAACCAGATGGAAGTGTTCGGACTTGGTCAATCAATCAATGATGACCCAAATACTATCAATACCCCTAGAAGTGCGAGGCAACCCCACAATGAAATCCATGGTGATACGCTCCCACTTCCACTCAAGAATGGGTAGTCTATGAAACTCACCACCAAGCCTTAAATGCTCGACTTTCACCTACTGACAACTCAAGCAATGCGAGTCATAGTATGCAATGTATCTCCTCATACCACTCCACCAATAATGCTGACTTAAGTCTCTATAGATATTAGTGGTGCCCGAATGAATAGAGTATCTGGAGTCATAGACTTCGCTAAGGATCAACTGATCAAATGCCCAACTCTTGAAACATATAAGTTGCCATCAAACTTCAAAACTCCATCTAAATCTAAGGAAGCCTGACCGGCGTCACCTCTCAAAACTCGATCTTGAAGTGCTGCCAACTCCTCATCCTCGATCTGTTGACTATGAATCCGATCTAATAAAGATGATTGAACTCCCACATAAGCTAGCACATGTCTAGAATTTGAAATATCAAGTCGAATTATCCTGTTGGCTAAGGAATGGATGTCCAAAGCCAAAGGTAACTCTACAGTAGAAAGGATGGCTAGACTACCCATACTCACTACCTTCAGACTAAAGGTATCCGATACTATATTTACCTTGATCAGATGTTAGAAAATAGAAAGTTTGTTGTCTTTCATGAGCTCAATCCAACGGTGCTTCCTCGAATTACGGTCCCCCTAGCTCATAGTACATTAAAGGCTTCTGATCAGTGTAGATCTCACAATGAATTCCATATAGGTAGTGCCTCCAAATCTTAAGCGCAAATACTACCATCGCTAGTTCCAAGTCATGAATGGGGTATTCGCTCTCATACAACTCAAGCTACGTCAATGTATAAGTAATAACCCAGCCACACTACATCAATATACAACCCAAACCACTATCGGATGTGTCACAATAAACTGTGAAGCCCTTGCCCTTAACTGGAATAGTTAATGTACTCTAGCTCATAATACATTAAAGGCTTCTGATCAGTGTAGATCTCACAATAAATCCCATATAGGTAGTGCCTCCAAATCTTAAGCGCAAACACTACCATCGCCAGTTCCAAGTCATGAGTGGGGTATTCGCTCTCATACAACTCAAGCTATGCCAATGTATAAGCAATAACCCAGCCACACTACATTAATATACAACCCAAACCACTATCGGATGTGTCACAATAAACTGTGAAGCCCTTGCCTTTAACTGGAATAGTTAATATGGGAGCAGTGGTAAGTAACTCTTTAAGCTTCTTAAAGCTCAACTCACACTCCTCAGACCACTCAAATGAAACATCCTGGCAAGTTAACAAAATCAATAGAGCTACAATGGTAGAGAATCCCTCAACATATCAATGAGAATAACCCACTAGTTTGATGAAGCTGTGAATCTCAATAATAGAAGTGAATATGGCCCAATCATGAATAACCTCAATCTTCACCAGATCTACCATGATTCCATCCTCAGACACCATGTGCCCCAAGAATGCTATGAAATCAAGCCAAAACTCACATTTTGGGAATTTAGCATTAAGTCGTTGATCTCTCAAATTCTGGAGCACTAATATCAAATGTTGCTTATGGTCATTTCGACTTTGTGAGTATACTAGATGTTATAAATGAAGACTATGATAAAAGAATCAAGGTATGGCCTGAATACACAGGTCATCAAGTTGGTGAAGGCGGCAGGGGCATTAGTCAACCCAAAATATATCACTAGGAACTCATAATGGTCGTATCGAGTCCTAAATGCGATCTTAAGGATGTCAGTTACCTTAATCCTAAGCTGATGATAATCGGATGTAAATTCTATCTTAGAAAACACTGTGGCAACCTGAAGCTAATGAAATAGGTCATTAATATGAGGCATGGGGTAATGGTTCTTCACTATCACCTTGTTCAACTGTCTGTAATTAACATACATCCACATAGTACCGTCTTTCTTCTTCATAAACAGGACTGGGGCACCCCAAGGTAAAAAATTAGGCCAAATAAACCCCTCAATTAAGAGGTCCTCAAGTTGAACACTTAGCTCCATGAGCTCTGTGAGGGACATTCGATAAGGCTGAATAGAAATAGAACGTGTGTTTAGCTCCAAATCTATAGAAAAATCAATATCATGCTCTGAAGGTAGGCCAGGTAGGTCGGTAGAAAACACATTTGTAGACTTCCAGACTATAGGAACCGAATCAACTATAGGTCCCTCCTGACTAACATCCCGCACATAAGCCAAATATGCTAAACACCCAGAAGCAACCAATTACTGAGCCCGCATAAAAGAGATAATCCCCTTCAGTAATAGTCTTAGCATAGCAATCTAAGACCACATAGTAGGGGGATAGCCACTCCATGCCCAGAATCATATCAAACTCAACCATATCTAGCAGAATAATATTAAATCTAGTATTATAACCTTGGATAATCACTAAGCAAGACCATAATACCTGATCCACTACTATAGACGCACCCACCGGGTCAAAATATGAACTAGCTCTACCATGGACTCTCAACTCATACCTAAACGGGGAGCATAATAGACATAAACATACAAAGAGCACGGATCAAATAATACCATGACAGGCTGATGGAATAATAAAAGTGTACCTATAAAGACATCGTTAGATACCTCAGCCTCCGCCCTCATCGGAGCTGTATAGAAATGGCCTTGAGCACTTTTGCCTGGTGCATCTGATCTACCACCCATCTTTCCTCCCCGAGGCCCACCTCGCCCTATTGGCCACCCCAATAATCCCAATTCTGACCACCACCTTTAGTTGAAGTGGGTACTACTAAAATTGATATGTTGCAGCAGGAGCTGGAGCAATCATCCCACACCCTCTCCAGAGGCACTCTATAGACCAATATTTTAGGTCACAACTGTCATAATAGCCCTGAGAAGAACGACCCATAAGAATATGACAACCACATATTAAAGAACCCAAATCTGATCCCCTCGAACTCTAGCCTATGTTAGGACCACCCTTTGAAGCAGGCAATACATCTTAACAAGTTGGCTAGACTTACCCTGATGGAACCTCTAGTAAGGCTTGTCATTAGACCCATTATAACTACCCTGGTGGCAGCCCTCTTTTCATTGCCACTATGATGAATATGCTCAATAGTACGAGCGTGATATACAAAATCTAGAAATGATCGCCTTGCTGAAGACATAGGCTCAGTCTTAATCCTCAATTGAAACTTAAGCATATGGCTCAGTCTTAATCCTTAATTAAAACTTAAGCCCATGCAAAAAATAACACTCTCTCCTCCTCGGTAGGACATATCATGGTGGTGTGGCGAGACAACTCATGGAACCTCACCTCATACTCTAAGACGGTCATGAAGCCTACTCTAACCTGGAGAACTGATTGTGAATCCTATCCCTAATTGTTATACCCCGCACTTTGATACATGGGAATATCTATTTAGCTTCTCTAAAGCTACCATGTGATCCATGTTATTCATGATGCTATTAAATAATTCTAAGGAAGGGAGGATATAATGCCCCATATTTTACATAAGCTAACTCTATATGAGTAGTGATGGTTGGAAATAGAGTTGGAAGGATTTAAAAGGAGTTAGAAGTCGGGTAATGAGTCATGGTAGTAGATCTACTTGTGTAAGCTACCGACTTGGATGTCTTACATAATTAAGCAAGTTGAGTACATGTCGAGCTTAAGTATCAAGTGTTACATAGGTTCTTAAATTGAGATGAGATTATGAACCCACGAAAGAGGAATAAGCAAGTGGTGCACCTACTTGGAACAAGTAGGTGACGCACCTACTTGGGTGGACCCCACCCCGCCATGTGGCAGCCATGGGGTGGGTACATGAAGTGAGGTAGAGTCCTAGGGCTAGACACGTGTCACCCTTAGGGGATGACATGTGTCACCTTCTAAGGGAAGGTGTATATATAAAAGTTGATGACTAGTCTTTCATTTCTTTATCAACTTATACTTAGGACTTGATAGAAAATCTTATAGAGTAAGAGAGAGTAGCTACGGCTTAGCAAGGAACAAGGTAAACCCTCGACTTTTACTCTGTGAATTAATTGTCTAAGGTATTATTTAGTTAAATAAAGGTGTTTAACAACATAAATTAATTATTGGGACAGCAAGAAAGTCCAAGGAGAAGTCTACCAACTTTCAGTCTAAGTTCTGGAGCCAAGTTGCTAAGGTAGGGTTTCTACCTTTCAAATTGGAGTTAATGATGTTGTAATGGAAAGATTACTTCTGTTAAATAAAGTTGGAGGTAAGAAAATTGCATAATTATGATTGACATTGTAAACAGACAAATTGAAGTCATTTTAATTGGATTAAAGTTTGGTTATTGTTATCGTTACTATAGTATTGTATTTGAAGGTACTCATGTATGTTGAGGGGATGAAAACATAGCTACGGATGGGTAAACATGCTTCTGGTTGTAGCCATGTTATGCTCCTATCCGCGTGGTTGTGATTTTATGAAATAAAAGATCAAAAACCGTATTTTGACGTCGTAGTTTTGGGTGGACTATTTAGAACTTGGTTTGAATAATGTTGAAGTAGTTTATTGTATGTGGATGGTGGTTGTTGTTGTTGGTATGGCTATGTTAATGGGAGATAATTGGAAGTTTTGATAAGGCGAGTTATAGGGGAGATGCTTCCCGATTTTTGTTAACTTCTTAACTAACTAATAGACTAGTCAAAAAAGGCGAATAAAGAAATGATTCCTATGGATAATTGGTTGTATATTTAGAAGCTGGAAATTTGAAGGTTATTAATATTAGTCTTACTTTCGTGCTAAATAGGTTCAAAGGGCGACGAAGCAAGCGTGGTTACGATTAATCCATAAGAGGTATGTAAAGCCTATCCTTTCTTTTCTTTCGGTATGTCTTAGATATAAGTGAAATGTAATATGCACTTTCAAGGTAATTCTATTCATAAGCTTTGAGTATAACTCGTGACTCTTGTTCACTTCTGAATGTTAAAGTTCTTAAATTAATTGAACCACTACCCTCGAGCCTTCTATATGTTGAATGGTAGTTGGAGGTATAAGCTCCTATTCCTTCGGACTATACGACGATAAATGTCTCTGATTCTATAAGCGGTTTAGCTTTGTCTCGATACATGTCTAAGATTCTTGGGGCTCCAGTTGATATGATCTCTAATGATATTTAGAGGGTAATTGAGATGATTACTACCCTGGTCTTCAAGTGATGGTTCACTTGACTGTTTTATTGAGTCTCATATGATGATTTAATTTTTATATGGTTTCTCAATACTCTACTCGTGCATACTATTAATACATCTTTCACCGAGTCCCATAATGGGCCGAGAATGTTATCGGGTGCAGCTTTACTATATCTTCACCAAGTCCTGGGCCAAGAATGATATATTTATACGATGATATAATGATATGATTATTCATCGAGTCCCCGGCCGGGAACGATATATGTGTATGATGATATGATGAGACACTGACATGGTTATGGCACCAAGTCTCTCACTAGAGGGCCGGGTATGATATGATATATATGATGACATGATGATATAATGATAGCACCGAGTCCCATAATAGGCCGGGTACGATATAAATATACACTACTCTCTTCACCGAGTTCTTCACTAAAGGGTCGGATACAGTATATAGACATGCATATAAAAATATAGTGATACATTTGTAATACCGAGTCCCATAATGGGTCGGGTACGGTATGTGACAATGATGTACATGACTTCATTTCATTAGATGCAGGTACAGTGATTTGTTAACTGTCATACTTGTCTCATGCATCCCTATTTCAACTGTAATCTCCTTATGCTTTATATACTCAATACATATATTGTACTGACCCCTCTTCTTCGGGGGGGAAAGGGGCTATATTTCATTCCCGCAGGTACAAATACATGTTTTGGATATCCACCAGCTTAGGATTTCCAGTCAGCAGTTTGGGAGTGCTCCATTGTGCCAAAGCCTAGCTTTTTGGTACTAGTCTCTTCATGTATATATCTAGTTATTCAAGGGTATGACGGGGGCCCTATCCCGCCATATGATACTATTAATACTCTTAAAAGTCTTTAGACATATGTATGTGGGTTGCATGTAAGTCTTGTTCCGCTGGGCCTATACGATGCATTGTAAATATTAATATGAAATGGCAGCCTTGTCGGCTTGCGTGTCCCATCATGAGATATTTAGTTACCACTCCTCAGGGGACCAATAATAGAGAGGTATTTATATGATGACATCATGACCCGTTGGAGTTCATATACACGTTATCATATTGTTTGTAGTTCAGTTCAACTACATCTGATAGGTATATATACGGGAGGGTCCAGGTCGGACCCCAGTCGTGGCCTACGGGGTTGAGTCATGAAAAAGGTGATATCAGAGCAGTTCATCCTCAGAGTGTCTACATACCATGCCTAGTAGAGTCTTGTTTATGGGTGTGTTGTGCACCACATCTATAACCAGGAGACTATAGGATATTTAGGATGTTACCTTTCTTTCATATCTAAGATCGTGCAATAGAGATGAGCTATAGGAAATGGGATTCTTTATACTAACCTCTGATTGCAGTAGAAAAATGACACCTATAGAAGAAGATGATTGATGATGTTGGAAGTTACAAAGTACGTAGGTAAGCAACAATACAGAAGATATATCTTGGGTAAGGTATTGAAGTAAAATGGAAATATAAGGTTTAAGATCAAAAGGGAAGTAAACAGGGAAATGTAAGTGCAGTTTGAGTTGACTATACGAGGTACGTTCATTATTTTCATACCATTATTGATATTGGGAACCCTGTGTGGCTATGATATGATATGGTACATATATATATCTTTATATATGTTGGCCCTGTGAGGCACTGTTGGTATTTCCTGCATGCAGGTTTTGAGATAGTAAGAAATATAGGGGAAACTCTGCCAAAATTTTCCTAGAAATAAAAAGAGAATGTGATACAAGGTTATAGTATGTCTTGAAAGATCGTGCCCACAATAATGATGAGATTTGACTAAACTACGAGTATAGATGACCTCGAGAAATAATTTAATTGCTGGAGTGATGGTAATGGTAATGAGGAGGTCAATATTGGTATGAAAAAAGAATCTGGAAAAGACTGGTAATACTAAGCGATGATTTAGAAGAGGCTGGCAAATCTTGATAGAGTGTCATATTCAGGTACTGACTGAATTGATAAGTAGTAATAACAACTTATGAGATATGAAGGATAAAACTGACTAGAAAGGGTAAAAGGTTAAGTACGCTTACTTCACCGAGTGTAATTAACCCATAGTAGAAATTATAAAAAAGGTTAAGAAGTGTTATACTATGGGATTGAATGCGAATAAGATATAATGTGAATATAATGAGGATCGTTATGGAAATAAGGAAAGCCTAGTGAGAAGGTGACCAAAAATATGACATGATCCGTGTGACAAGAATATAAAGGTAAGTGTGAAACAAAAAAACAAGTTATAGAACAAATAAGGAAGACTTATCAAGTTCTGTAGGGAAAGCTTCGAATAGAGGTTATATAATAACAAAAATGATAGCAAGCACAAGCAAAGAAAGAGTAACTGAAAGGAGGAAACAGGAAGAAAGCGAGATAACAGTGTAGCAATAAGTCATGATATGTATAGCTAAGGATACGAATGCTAGAAGTGATGGAACTGTGAACGACCAAGCTGTAGAAAGATGAACAACAAGGTAGAATGGGTGCTAGGAAATGATTGTATGATACAAATAAAAATAGATGAACAAAATACGTTTTGGAAATAAGAAAAGGGATTACATGGAAGTAATGTGTTCTGAATGATACAGAGGTAGCATAAGATTCCTCGTGTGCAGAATAAAAGATAGACATAGATGGGAGAAATGATAAGGGAGTTCTAACAGAAGCACCCAAGATAGATATAATTAATTGAATATGAGTATATAATGAAAGGGGAATATATAGTTATGAACTTAAAAGTGTAGTATGACTACATGGTGATAAGGTAAGGCCATGATTGAGGCGAACTTGGTATGTTGTTGAGAAAGTTAGAAGTCTGTGTTGGGTATGCAATAAGGGTAGAAAGGCATAAGACATAAAGGGGTACTGCGTACACATGACTTCACCTCGAAAATAGTGAAATCCTTAAGGGATAAAGATGGTAGGCTTGAGGAACAAATGGTGCAATATAAGTTCATCAAAAGAAATAGATGATATAGGTTTGGATAAAGATACTATTTCACGAGAACTTTGGAAACTTATTGTCGGAATATAAGTGCTGCCTAAGCGAGATTGGAATGACTACAAGTACTAATTAACTAATTAATGGGAATGAGTGGGATGTGACCTTAGATGAGTTGTTACATTGGTCGCATTACTCGAGTATACATTATCAGATAAAATTTTACACTATATATGGAAAGGGTCTCGTCACTTCGTAATTTATTCAAGGTTTCATACGTGGATGATCAAATTATTAATTATAAGGAAATACATGGATATGGTACAGTGCCAAGTGGATTGGAAAAAAATACGAAATTGGATGAATTTGAGATTGGAAATAGGGACATAGAGCAAAGTATAAACGAATAATGTATAAATACACCATTAAGGAGGGAAGCGGGTATGAGGAATGCGAGTTAAAGATGGAAATAATTGACACTAACAAATATGTGATATGGATGCTTAAATTCCAAATAAGATCCCTTGCTGAAACAAGCTAGTAAGATCTCAAAGTAGGCAATAAATAAATAGAATTCAGGAAGGTTATGCAACCTACAAATACTTGTATGTTAAGAATAAGACCAAGTGAGTGAGTACATGATAAGAGGAGTAAGGAATCAATAATGACAACATAGTTAGGATATTGACGTACGTTACAGGGAGATGGAAAGATGGGTTAAGCCAAATTACCAAGATAGACTTAGTACTAAGGGTGAACAAGACATGGCCATGATTGGACCAAAGATCTATACCGATACCGATTGCAAGATAAGAGGAGAGAAAGCAAGGTAAAGCGTGAAGGTTAAATAAGATGACGCTAAGGTATTTCTTGGACTAAGTTGAGAACCTTCATATAGTCCAGTAAAGATTGAAATATAACGTGTGACAGATAATTCAGAGCAAAAATCTGAGTAAAAGGACAATAGAAGAGTTAGGGTTAAAGATAAAGAAACAATATGAGATAATGTGTCTAGAGATTGTTACAAGTTGGGCTGAAGGAATTATAAGATGGTTTAATAAAGATGATTAGAACTAACTAGTTACTAAAAGGTGGGTAGCTTGGTAGATATACAACCAGAACGGAAAGAGATAATCCATGAAATTTGCCAGCTAGCTAACCTGGGAGTCCGTGTGGCTAACTTCGATGATGGTGGAGTTTCTATTCGCGGAGTTGCTGAATCCTCTATCATAGAAGAGGTAAAGCAATGCCAGTACAAAGACCCTGTTCTGACATAGTATAGGAATGCAGCTCTTTAGAAGGAAAAGACCCCATTCGAGATCACACCTGGGCAGACTATGTGTACCTGAGATTGCCGGGCTATGGCAACAGGTGATGAGAGAGGTACACTATGCCCATTATTTTGTTCATCCAGGGTCAACCAAGATGTATCATGACCTCAGATGTTTATATTGGTGGGATGGCATAAAAAAGGACATAGCAGAGTTTATAGCCCAGAGTCGACAGAAGTCATACGCAGATAACCGATGTCGAAACTTAGAATTTGAAGTTGGTGATTGGGTGTTATTGAAAATGTTAATGATAAAAAGCGTGATGAGATTCAGGAAGGAAGGGAAACTTAGATGAGATACATTGACCCTTATCAGATTACGTGTAGGATAGGCAAAGTTGCCTATGAGTTGGACCTACCATCGGATTTGGAATCAGTACACTTGGACTTTCATGTGTTGATGCTTCGCAAATGTATTGGTAATCCTTTTAGAGTATTCCCCATGGATAATGTCCAGGTGATAGAGGAACTCTCATATGAGGAACACCCTATAGCCATACTTGATCGCCAAGTCAGAACGTTTCACACCAAGGATGTGGTCTCCGTCAAAGTATTGTGGCAAAATAAGAATAAAGAAAAGATGACCTGGAAGCCAAAAAAGAGATAGAGAAGAAATATTTGTACCTGTTCCCTACGTCTACAGGTAATCTACACTCCTAAATTGGTTGTGTTGATTAATAAGAGGCCTATATATGACAACTATTATAGAGATTTCTTGAAATCCTTGCAAGACCTTATAAGATTAATTAACATTCAACGACGAATGTTCTAAAGGGGGGAAGGATGTTATACCCCACACTTTTGATACATGGGAACATCTATTTAGATTTTCTAAATCTACCATGTGATCCATGTTATCCATGATACTATCAAATAATTCTAAGGAAGTGATGATGTAACGCCCCATATTTTGCATAAGCTAGCTCTATGTGAGTAGTCATGGTTGGAAATAGAGTTGGAAGGATTTAAAAGGAGTTGGAGGTCAGGTAATGAGTCATAGTAGTCGACCTACTTTTGTAAGCTACCGACTTAGATGTCTTACATAATTAAGCAACTTGAGTACATGTCGAGCTTAATTAGCAAGGATTACATAGGTTATTAAAGTAAGACGAGATTACGAACCCACGAAAGAGGAATAAGGAAGCGGTGCACCTACTTGGAACAAGTAGATGATGCACCTACTTGGACCAATTAGGTGACACACCTACTTGGACCAAGTAGGTGACACACCTGCTTGGACTAAGTAGGTGACACACATGCTTGGGTGGACCCTACCCCACTATGTGATAGCCATAGAGTGGGTGCATGAAGTAAGGTGGCATCCTAGGGGATGAAAACATATCACCCTTAGGGGCTGACACATGTCACCTTCTAAGGGAGGGTATATATATAAAAGTTGATGACTAGTCTTTCATTTCTTCATCAACTTATACTTAGGACTTGAGAGGAAATCTTAGAGAGCAAAAAAGAGTAGCTACGGCTTGGTAAGGAACAAGGTAAGCCCTCGACTTTTATTCCATGAATTAATTGTCTTAGGTATTCTTCGATTAAATAAAGGTGTTTAATAATGTAAATTAATTATTGGGATAGTAAAAAAGTCCAATGAGAAGTCTACTAACTTTCAATTGAAGTTACAGAGCCAAGTTGCTAAGGTAGAGTTTCTCCCTTTCAAATTGGAGTTAATGATGTTGTAATTGAAAGATTACTTGTGTTAAATAAAGTTGGAGGTACGAAAATTGCATAATTATGATTGACGTTGTAAACGGACAGAATTGTAGTCGTTCTAGTTGGATTAAAGTTTGGTTATTATTGTCGTTACTATAGTATTGTATTTGAAGGTACTCGTGTATGTTGAGGGGATGAAAACATAGCTAAGGATGGGTATACATGCTGCTGGTTGCAGTCAAGTTATTCTCCTGGCTGCGTGGTTGTGATTTTACGAAATAAAATGTCAAAAACCATATTTTGACGTCGTGGTTTTGGGTGGACTATTTAGAACTTATTTTGAATAATGTTGAAGTAGTTTTATTATATGTGGATGGTGGTTGTTGTTGGTATGGCTGTGTTAATGGAAGATAATTGGAAGTTCCGATAGGGTGAGTTATAGGGGAGATGCTGCCCAATTTTCGTTAACTTCTTAACTAACTAATAGACTAGTCAAGAAAGGCGAATAAGGAAATGATTCCTATGGATAATTGGTTGTAGATTTAGAAGCTGGAAAGTCAAAGGTTATTAATATTAGTCTTACTTTCGTGCTAAATAGGTTCAGAGGGCGACGAAGCAAGCATGGTTATGATTAATCCATAAGAGGTATGTAAAGCCTATCCCTTCTTTTCTTTCGGCATGTCTTAGATATAAGTGAAATGTAATATGCGCTTTTAGGGTAATTCCATTCATAAGCTTTGAGTATAACTCGTGACTCTTGTTCACTTCTGAATGTTAAAGTTCTTAAATTAATTGAACCACTACCCTCGAGCCTTCTATATGTTGAATGGTAGTTGGAGGTATAAGCTCCTATTCCTTCGGACTATACGACGATAAATGTCTCTGATTCTATAAGCGGTTTAGCTTTGTCTCGATACATGTCTAAGATTCTTGGGGCTCCAGTTGATATGATCTCTAATGATATTTAGAGGGTAATTGAGATGATTACTATCCTGGGCTTCAAGTGACGGTTCACTTGACTGTTTCATTGAGTCTCAAATGATGATTTAATTTGCATATGGTTTCTCACTACTCTGCTTGTGCATACTGTTAATACATCTTTCACCGAGTCCTATAATGGGCCGAGAATGTTATCGGACATAAATTTACTACATCTTCACCAAATCCCAGGCCAGGAATGATATATTTATACGATGACATAATGATATGATTATTCATCGAGTCCCGGGCTGGGAATGATATATAGGTATGATGATATGATCAGACACTGACTTGGTTATGGCACCGAGTCCCTCACTAGAGGGCTGGGTATGGTATGATATATATGATGACATGATGATATAATGATGGCACCGAGTCCCATGATGGGCCGAGTACGATATAAATGTACACTACTCTCTTCATCGAGTCCTTCACTAAAGGGTCGGATACAGTATATAGACATGCATATAAAAATATAGTGATACATTTGTAACACCGAGTCCCACTACAAGCTGGGTACGGTATATGACAATGATGTACATGACTTCATTTCATAAGATGGAGGTACGGTGATTTGTTAACTTTCATACTTGTCTCCTGCATCCCTATTTCAGTTGTAATCTCCTTATGATGTCTTATGCTTTATATACTCAATACATATATCATACTGACCCCCCTTCTTTGGGGGGGAAGGGGGCTGCATTTCATTCCCCCAGGTATAGATACACGTTTCGGAGATCCACCAGCTTAGGATTTCTAGTCAGCGGTTTTGGGAGTGCTCCATTGTGCCGGAGCCTAGCTTTTTGGTACTAGTCTCCTCCCTCATGTGTATATCTAATTATTCAGGGATACGGTGGGGGCCCTATCCCGCCATATGATACCATTAATACTCTTAGAAGTTTGTAGACATGTGTACGTGGGTTGCATGTAAGTCTTGTTCTGTTGGGTCTATACGATGCGTTGTAAATATTAATATGAAATGGCAGCCTTGTTGGCTTGCGTATCCCATCATGAGATATTTAGTAACCACTCCTCAAGGGACCAATGATAGAGAGGTATTTATATGATGATATCATGACCCATTGGAGTTCGTATGCATGTTATCATATTGTTTGTAGTTTGGTTCGACTACATCTGATAGGTACATATACGAGAGGGTCCAGGTTGGACCCTAGTCATAGCCTACGGGGTTTGGTCGTGACACTAATGCTCTATAGTATGTACCTGGCTAAGAGTACCTCTAAAAAACTCCTCCCATGAAACTAGTGGTGATCTAACTGACTTGATCTGAAGATACGAACGCCACCACCATCTGGTGGGACTCGGAAATGTGAGCGGTGAAGTTAACTCTTCTAGACTCTACAAGTCCCAAGGGTTGAAACTGCTTTTGGCATGTAATCAGAAACTCCTAGGCATCTTCCTTTATAGCTTGAGAAAACCTCAGTGGGGACAGCCTCTAGAGCACCCCAAGTATTTTCTTCTCTCGTAGAGACAAGACCCCATCAGTTATAATAGTCTGATCGGCATTGGGGGCTGGCTGTTGCTGAACCTATAGAGTCGCCGCGGTGGGCTGACCCTACTGTACTAGCACGACTACGGCTGTAGTTTGGGCCTACTATTGTATATCTCCTAACACTATAAGAAATTGCCTGATGGTCGCCTATATCTCGGGAGCTATAACTGGTGCGTGTGGTGGCTGGGCTGGCCCTAGCCCCACTAACTGGTGATGAAGGGGCTCTACCTGAGGCTTCGACTCTTGCTCCGAAGACCGCTCTCTCTCATAAGCTGGTGTGGTAGCCCTGGCATACCCTCGAGGTCAGCTTCTACCCCTAGCTAGGGCTCTATCAGCGAGAGTAGGTGCGTCACCCCTAGTTGTGGTACTGCGCATGCAAGCTATCCCTACAAAAAGAGTGGAACAAGTGAGATTTATGAAACCAATAAGACATACACTACACAAAAATGATTCAACAGCAATAGAAATCGTAAAGATATCTTGTAGACTCCTTAAGATAAGTTACGGATGTCTCCATGCCGATCCACAAGACTCTACTAGAAATTAGCTCTTTATAAATGAGACTGGTGAACCTAGTTCTCTAATACCAACTTTCCACGACCCAACCTCTCGAGTCATGATCGCACTTACTATAACCCACTAGTAGGTAAGCCAACCCGTATCCTAGAACTTCGAGTAATGGGATTAAAGTTAGAACTAAAAAAATACTAAGCCAATAATAGGAACAATAGGAATAAATAAAAGCACAACAAATAACTATATACGACAAAATATAAGATCCCTCCGAGAACCTGGAAGTAACAAGTACAGAGCTACAACAAATATTGATACAAGTCCCAAAAGTGGACCCGCAAACAAAGATTGTTTCAAAAAGAGAAATACAAGTCAAATATGTACAGATGGAGACAGGAAGATCCTAAAACGCCAAGTGTATACCCTCGTCTCTAGCACAGACTACAGCTGGCCTGAATTAGTGTTGATAACTGGTTCTTGAACCTGCATCATAAAAATAAATACAAAGTGTAGTATTAATACCAAAAGAACAGGTACCCAGCAGACATTATAGGCCGATTGACCTTGAAAAGTAAAGGTAATTCAAAAAGGAGTAGAAAGAATGGAGATCAAGAACGAAAGTCTAAAATGAAGTAATACACACGAGTGTAAAAGAACTAAGGTAATCTACAAGTCAACTACACCTAACTGGGCTCCCATAAACTCATAAGGTACACTTGGGCACAAGTTTAAATAAAAATCCAAACGAACCCCCATAAGCTCGATAGGTACATAGAATAGCTAAAGCTACTGAGAACTGAACTAGTAAATCCAAGGATGGGGAATGTAGTACCAGATCCTTAACCCAAACTAATAGAATCTAAGAGTACAAAGGCCGAACCTTAAATTATATGCTCTTTAAGAGCATTAGTATGACCATGGTTGAAACTTCAATTTGAGTGCTCGTAGGGGATATTGAAATAATCAAGTCTATACCTTGAATCTGGATTCCCACTGCAGGTATCAATATAGTCGAGGCCATACTTTGAATCTAGATGCATGCCGAAAATATCAATGTAGCAGCTGAGAGTTTCGACATCAAGCTACGGTCAGAAGTCACCATGGAATGTCTTCTATCATTAGTTAGTCAATCCAGCACTCCAAACATGACCCAACCCAACTCTAAATTGCCAAACAAGGCCCAATAGCTCAAACCATCCATAATCAAGCCGAAAGAAAAAGGGAGAAAGGGTAGAAGGTCGTCAAGCTTTGGCAACGCCTAGTCTAAGGCTCAAACTACCGAACCCAAGTCTACTCATCCAGTCTAAAAGGAGCTAAGTCATCCGAATTGACGTCGGAGTAAAAGGAAGGCCTAATGGTTCCAACTAATGCAAGTCTATGGAAACACTAGCATAAGTCAAGACTAAGGCCATACATGCTCAATATTAATATAAAATAGCAATAATTGAGGACACAAAGTATGGATAATCAATGTAAGAGTAACTACATGCTCGCAAGTTCTTGAATTTCCCCGAAATAAATCAAAGGCATGATTTCTAAACACCTAAGCATGGTTCAATATATAACCACCCCAAATTCCAACTAATCAATAGGCATTCACTTAATAAAGCTCAATCTCATAAATGAGAAGTCGTAGCCTACCTATTAGTCGATCACGCGCACTTTAAAATCAAAGAATCAGAGCTTTCCCTTTCTAAACAACCTCAAAATGGTGTCATGCTATCAAATATAGGTACACAATGCCAATACACTCATTTTGATGATAAAATTACTAAAACTAGAGATGTATCAATTTTGGAGTGAAAAATAGAAATATGGGACCCACTCCAGTAATTTCAAAATTGACTCTGCGTAAAGGTTCTATTTACCACCCAAAACGTTTTTTCCAAAATGAAAGATAATTCGGGGCTCAGATCAGCAGCATTAAGATCATGCAAGGAGTTCAAAATTTAAGCACAAATCAATAATGGCAGCAGGTTATAACACAATTTCGCCTCAAATTAAGCCTCCCCGCTAACTCTCGAACACTCTTATGAGATCTCCCCAAAGTTACACACACTTTATCTTTTAAATAACCAAATTTTGCCAAGAAATGAAAGAGAAATGAGAGTTTAAAGTTTGGAGAAATAACTGAATTTCGAAACTCAAATAATCACTTAAGCGACCACCTTAAAGATGTCATGACTCAACCCCGTAGGCCGTGATGGAAGTACAAGTTGGACACTCACGTGTACCCCTGTTAACTATAAGTAAACCATTCTTAACCTATAACTTGGCACAACCCGCCTTCTGAGGGGTCATAACTTATCAATAGGCAATATAGCACATAAGCCGATGAGGTTGTCATAGCATGTGGGGTCATCCCATTACATATATATACGCGAGCCGACAAGGCTTTTACGATAAAGGAAATATTCCAAAGCATAAGTCATATAGACACAACTGAACACACATATATGCACAACCCACACACGTGTCTACAGACCTCTAAGAGTATCAATGGTATCATATGGCGGGATAGGGCCCCTGCCGTACCCCTGCATAAATAAATATATATATTAGAAGACTAGTACCACAATGCTAGGCTCCGACAAAATGGAGCTCTTCCCAAAATTGCTGACTGGAAATCCTAAGCTGGCAGATCCCCAAAACGCATATATGTACTTACGGGCATGAAATACAGCCCTCCAAAAAGAGAGGGTCAGTACGATATATGTACTAAGTATGTAAAGCATAAAACATCATAAGGAGATTACAGCTGACATAGGGATGCAGGGGACAAGTATAATAATTAACAAATCACTGTACCTATATCTTATAAAATAGAGTCATGTGTATCATCATCACATATCGTACCCGGCCCATTGTGGAACTCGATGTTATAAATATATCATTATGTCATCATATGCATATATATACCATACTTGTCCCTTTAATGAGGGACTCGGTGAAGATGTAGTGTACACTTATACTATACCTGGCCCATTATGGGACTCGGTGCCATTATCATATCATTATGTCATCATATCATATCATCGCATCCATATATCAAACCCGGCTCTTTATGGGACTCGGTGAATGATGTATTAACAGTATGCACGAGCATAGTAGTGAGTAACCATATACAAATTAAATCATCATCTGAGACTCAATAAAATAGTCAAGTGAACCGTTACTTTAAGATCAAGGTAGTAATCGTCTCAAGTACCCTCTAAATGTCATTAGGGGTCATATCAAATGGAGCCTCGAGAATTATAGACATGTATCAAGACAATGCTAAACAGCTTATGGAATCAGAGACATTTGTCATTGTAAAGTCCTTAGGTGTAGGAGCTTATACATCTAAATACTATTCAACATATAGAAGGCTCGAGGGTAGTAGCTTAATTACTTTAAGAGTCTTAACATTCAGAAGTAAATAAGAGTCATGAATCATACTCGAAGCTTTTGAGTGGAATTACCTTCAAACTCATATCATATATAACTTAGATTTAAGACATGCCAAAAGAAAAGAAAGATAGCTTTACATACTAACTACTTTCCAACGTATAGAAGACTTGAGAGGTAATAGCTCAAATATTGTAAGAGTTATAACATCAAAAAGCAAATAAGGATTGTGAATTACACTCAGAATTTATGAATAAAATTACCCTCAAGCAAATATCATTCATCACTTATGTCAAAGACATGCCACAAGGAGGAAGGGATAGCTTTACATACCTTTTATGGATCAACCATAACCAAGCTTGCTTCGTCGTCCTTTGAACCTATTTAACACGAATGTAATACTAATATTAATAACCTTCGACTTTCCAGCTTCTCAAACCATAACTAAGCATCCATAGGAATTATTTCCCTAGGTGCCTTCCTCAAGTAGTTTATTAATCAGCTAAGAAATTAACGGAAATCGGGCAGCACTTCCCCTATAACTTGCCCTATCTGAATTTCCAATTATATCCTCAACCACTGCAGCCCACAAACAACAATAATAAGCATCTCATATACAAGTAAACCACTTCAATATTACGTAATACAAACTCTAAATGACTTGCTTAAAACTAAGATACCAAAATAAGGTTTTCAATCGTTAATTCATAAAATCTTTAACCACACTGAATGAAGGGTTAGGTGGCTGCAAACAGCCACACCCACACCCACACCTATTTTAAACCACGTTCCATCCATGGAAATTCCATAAAACTATTATCCTCTGATTAGCTGTTATACCCCATACCTTTGTGCTTCGAAATATCTTCTTAAGCTTCTTAAGAGTTTTCCTGCGACCCAGGTTATCCATAACATTATCAAATAACTCTAAGGAAGGGAGGATGTGGTATCCCATAAGAGTGAAGGTTGGAAGAAGGTCTATAAGGATTTGAAATAATTTGGGGCCAAAATAACAAGTTGTGGGACTCGACTTGCTTGCATAAGCTACCAACTTGGATGTCTTACATACTTAAGATACTGGAGTACATGTTGAGCTCATATAGCAAGGATGTCAAAGGTTCTTAAAGTAAAACGAGATTATGAACCCATGGAAGAGGCAGAAGGAGGTGTAGTACCTACTCAGAAGCAAGTAGGTGATGCACCTACTTGTACTAAGTAGGTGATGCACCTACTTCAGGTGGTCCCCATACTACCACGTGGCAGCAAATGAGTGGGCGCATGATTGAGGTGGCGCCCTAAGAGGCTGCCATGTGTCACCCCTAGGGGATGACACATGTAACCTCCTAGGAATGTATATATATAGGTGTTACATGTTGTATACACTTAATCTTCAGCAAAATTGAACAAAAAAAAAAGAGAAACCCTAAGAGCTAAGGAGAGAGGGGTGACGACTTTGGCCAAAAGAAAAGGTAAGGTCCGATTTCATTCCATAAATTAATTATTTAAGATATCCTACGATGATATAATGGTGTTTAATAATGATAAAATTCTATTTGGGGTAGCAAAAATGTGACACAAACAGTCTACTAAGTTTCAGGACGTTAAGAGGACTTCTGGTGAATTTTGGCAAGTTTCGGACAAGGTAAGATCTTCTCTTTATAAGTGGAGTTAATAATGTTGTTATGGAGTGTATTACATATGTTAAATAAGGTAATAAGTAGGAAATAGGTATAAGTATGCTGGACGTTGTAAGCAAACGAAATTGAAGTCGTTCTAGCCGAGTTAAAATTATTAAGGTTGTATAGTGTTGTTGTGATTGTGGCGTTGTCTTTGGAAATGGTTTTATGGAATGTTCCACGGCTGGAACGTGGGTTAAAAAAGGTGTGGGTGTGGATTTTTTCAGCCACCTAACCCTTCATTCAGCATGGTTAAAGATTTTATGAATTAACGATTGAAAACCTTATTTTGGTATCCTAGTTTTAAGCAAGTCGTTTGGAGTTTGTATTGCGTAATATTGAAGTGGTTTACTTGTATATGAGGTGCTTATTTTTGTTGTTTGTGGGCTGCAGTGGTTGAGGATATAATTGGAAATTCGGATAGGGCAAGTTATAGGGGAAGTGTTGCCCGATTTCCGTTAACTTCTTAGCTGATTAATAAACTACTTGAGGAAGGCACCTAGGGAAATGATTCCTATAGATGCTTAGTTATGGTTTGAGAAGATGGAAAGTTGAAGGTTATTAATGTTAGTATTACCTTTGTGTTAAATAGGTTCAGAAGGCGATGAAGCAACAGTGGTTACGATTACTCGATAAAAGGTATATAAAGCTAGCTTTCTCTTCTTTTGGCATGTCTTCGAGTTAAGTAATGAATAATATGACCTTGAGGGTAAATCTACTCATAAATTCCAAGCATAATTCGTGGTCCTTATTTATTTCTTGATGAAAGCACTCTTACAGTAATTGAACTAGGGCTTCTCAAGCCTTCCATACGTTAGGAAGTGATGAGTATGTAAAGCTTAACTCTTCTTCTCTCTTGGCATGTCTTAGCTATAAGTTATTGGTGTATGAAATGTGGGGACAATTTCATTCTAAGAACCCTGAGCATGATTCGTACATCTTCTTCACTTCTTGATATTAGAACTCCTGCAATAGTTGAGTTATTGTCTTGTAAGCCTTTTACGTGATGAAAAGTATTACACATGAGGCATATCCCTTCCTTCTCTTGAAATGGCTTAATGTAAGTGAAATGATATGTGATATGAGATAGGGATAGTTCCATTTATAGATTTTGGATGTGATTCATGACTTGTACTCACTTTTTGGGTGGTAAGGGTCTTAAAGTAGTTAAACTACGACCCTTGAGCCTTCTACATACTAAATAATGATTGGATGTGTAAGCTTTTATACCTAGAGGCTCTTGGACATACTTTATGATAATATGTTGAGAGATGCTAGATATGCTACCAAGTTTTACATGCATGTATATGCATTATGATATATATGGATCGGGCTGAACGTACCTCAGCATATTTTACTATATAAGGATCGAGCCGTACGTTCCTCGGCATTATTATATTATATATAGATCAGGCCGTCGTACCTTAGAATTGGTATATGATATACGGATCAGGCCATCGTACCTTGGCATTATCATATTAGATACGGATTAGGCCGTCGTTCCTCGGCATTATTATACGATATATGGATCGGGCCATAGTTCCTCGGTAGGTACTATCTATATATATGGACCAGGCTATATGTTCCATATCGCTAAAGATACACATGTGCTCATAACGACAGAATGACGTACTTGTTATACCGAGTCCCCGAACGGGCTGGGTACAGTACGTGATGATAGTATGTATGACCTTATTTTATAAGATGCAAGTACGGTGAATAGCTAAATATTATACTTTCCCCCTGCATCCCTGTTGTAACTATAATTTCTTTATAATATTATATGCCTACATACTCAGTACATATGTCGTATTGACCCCTTCTTTCTGGGAGAGGGCTGCATTTCATGCCCGCAGGTATAGACATAGGTTTTGGGAGTCCGCCAGCTTAGGATTTCACTCAGCCAATTTGGAAGAAGCTCCATTGTATTGGGGCCTAGATTTTGGTACTGATCCTTTGTGTGTATTACGTTTGTTCATTCAGGGGTACAGTGGGGGCCCTGTCCTACCATATATAGTCATTAACACTCTTAGAGGTCTGTAGACAAGTGTGTGGGTTGTGTATGTATGTGTGTTCAATTATGTCCATATGATTTATGTTTTGGGACATTCCATTTGTCGTGGAAGCCTTATTGGCTCGCGTGTATGTATATAATAGAATGATACCACATGCTATGATAGCCTCATCGGCTTATGTGTTATGCTTCCCAAATGACAAGTCGTGGTCTCTCTAGAGACCGGCTTACTTACGGGTTATAGATTTATACGCGAGTGTCCATCTTAGGCACTCGGTCATGGCCCATGGGGTTAGGTCGTGATAGAAGTGATATCAGAGCAGTTCGTCCATGGAGTGTCTACAGATCGTGTCTAGTAGAGTCTTGTTTATCGATGTATTGCACGCCACATCTATAAACAGGAGGCTACAGGACATTTAGGACGTTACCTTTCTTTCATATCTCAAATTGTGCGATAGAACCGACTCATAGGAAGTGAAATTCCTTATACTAATCTCTGATTTCAGCAGAAGGACAACATCAATAGAAGAAAGTGACTGACTATATTAAAAGTTACAAAGCACGGAGGTAAGCCAAGGTACAAAAAATATATGCCAGGTGAGGTATTAAAATACGATTGACATGTAAAGTCGAAAATTGAAAGGAAAAGTAGATGAAAAGTCTGACAGACGCAGCTCGAGTTGGACATACGAGGTAAGTCCTTCATTTTATACTATTATTAATATTGAAAGCCCTGTGTGGCTGCGAAATGAGATGATATTAGAAGCCATGTGTGGTTGTGATACGATATGAATATATATATATATATATATATATATATATATATATATTTGGCCCCATGAGGCATTGTTGGCATTTTCTGCATGCAGGTTTGAGATAGTCAGAAATACAGAGGAAACTCTGCCTAAATTTTCCCAAGAACAAAAAAAAGGGGAGAGAATGAGATAGAAGTTTGTAATATGTCTTGGAAGCTGATACCGATAGGGTGAACTTATTATGTTAAACTAAAGCTGAAAGATGTACCCTCCAGGTTATCAGTGAGGGGCACTACTTCTACTTGGGGAGTTTTATTTCGGACAAAGCCTGTGTGAGAAGCAAAGTTTAGAATTCATTTGAGCAGAACCAAGATATTTTCCAACCGTATTTTTGCCTTAGGAAAAGCTCATGTTGAAGGGAAAAATGTCCAGCAATTAAGTTTCACTTCCGTGGAAAAGTACAAAGCCCTCAACCCCTAGTTGTGAACTTGACAATTTGTTCGTGACTCAAGAATAAGCCTAGATGGAGACCGGGTGAGTCAAGTGCTAAAAAGTACTATGGGGCTTATTGGATTCTAGTTCCCTTCGGCCAGTGGTTGAAGAATGTTTCATGACCACATTTTACTAGTTCTTCGCCCACTAATTAGAGATGTAACTTGCGAACGGAAAACATAAATTCATGGTCTATTCAAGGTCATGTGTGGGTGATAAAATGCTAAATAATTTAGGAGGGCTAGTGATACTAGGGATGATTTAGACAAAGGTTAAGAACGTTTACCTCCCCTAGTGTAATTAACCCATAATAGGAATTATGAAAAAGGTTAAGAAGTGTTATACTATGGGATTGAATGCGAACAGGTTATCATGTGAATATAACGAGGATCATTATGAGGATAAGTAGATCCCAGGAAGGAAGCAACTAAAGGATACGATGTTATTATGGAAAATAAAAGAATCACAATGAGAATTTAAAGATATTGTAAGGGATAGCCATGCTATAGTTGACTAAAGGTAAGATATTGGTAACAGAGTTACTAACTACTGGTGTTGTGATGTACAAGCAGCAAAAGAGATTGTAAGTGCATGTTAGTACAATGACCTACGTACAACAGAGTAAGCTAAGAGAAGGACAGACTATGATTGGAATTGAATGCACTTTGTGCGAATTGAACAAGAATGGTTATGCAACCTACGAGTATTAGTATGCTAAGAGTGAGATCAAGTGATTACATGATAAAGATAGTAGGAAAACAGTAATAGCAAGGTAATTGCTATAGTTCGAATGCATTAAAGGAAGGTATAAGATGGTTTGAAGCAAAACTATTAAGATATGATCAGTAGTAAGGACAAAAGCCATAGGGGAGCCCGAACATCAATTGGAGGAGGTAAGAGACTAGTATGGCGACGCTAAGGCATCTTCTAGGCTGCCATGAGCGCTTACACACATTCATGTAAAAATTACAATACGATGGGTGATAAGAGGACTGGAAAAAAATCTAAGTAAAAGTGTAGTAGGACACGCCTAGAGCGATACAAGGTGAATTAAAAGAAGTTATATGATAGCCTAAACAAAACGAAGCATCCAAAGCCTAGTAGCCTATCACGGGAGATGAAAATCCTAACTTGGATATAAAAAGCAATTAATATGGATTGTAGTACAGGCTTACCTCGCGTTCTAGGGAAGTATGAGTTCATATGGGTTATTGTGGATAGACTGACAAAATCAACCCATTTCCTCCAGTTAAGACTACAGAGTCAACTGAGGACTATATGAGGCTGTGTATCTAGAGAGTAGTGGGATTTTACGAAGTCCCCACATCTATTATCTCGGACAAGGAAGTTCAATTTATGGTTAACCTTCGGGGATTATTCCAAAAAGGAATTAGGAACATAGGTGAATCTTAGTACAATATTTCACCCCCAGACTAATGGACAGACCGAGCACGCTATGTAGACGCTAGAAAATATGTCGCAATCCTGCATCATTAACTTCAGAGGTAGCTGGAGTGATCACCTATTACTTATTAAAGCTCATTCAGAAGAACCTATTACCAGTCCAGAGTCGATAGAAGTCATACACAAATAACTGACGTCAACACTTCAAGTTTGAGGTTCAGGATTAGGTGTTCTTGAAAGCTTCACCAGTGAAAGGTGTAATGGGACTCAACAAGAAGAGAAAAACTTAGACTTATCAGATTATTTATAAAATAGGCAAAGTTTCCTATGAGTTGGACCTACCATCTAATTTGAGGCGATACATTTAGTTTTCACAGATCAACACTCCGCAAATGTATAAGCGACCCTCCTAGAGCATTCTTCGTGGATGAGGTTCACATAATAGGAAAGTTACCCTATGGGGGACAACCTATCGCCATCTTGGATTGACAGATTAGAAGGTTGCAAACTAAGGATATGGCTTCCATCAAAGTATGGTAACGAAATGAGAATACAGAAGAGATGACCTAGGAAGACAGAAAAAAAAATTGAAAAGAAATATTTGTACCTATTCCTTATGCCACATGTAATCTACCCTCCTAAATTGATTATATGGGTTAATAAGAGGCCTATGGATGGCAACTAGTACAAAGAAATCATGAAGCACTCGTATGACCTTATGAGACTAGTTAAATTCAAGGACGAAAGTTCTAAAAGGGGGAAGGATGTTATACCCCGTACCTTTGTGCTTTAGAATATCTTCTTAAGCTTCTTAAAAGTTGTCCTGTGACCCAGGTTATCCATAACATTATCAAATAACTCTAAGGTAGGGAGGACGTGGTGCCCCATAAGAGTGAAGGTTGGAAGTAGGGCTATAAGGATTTGAAATGAGTTAGGGGATAAAATAACAAGTCATGGGACTCGACTTGCTTGCATAAGCTACCAACTTGGACGTCTTACATACTTAAGCTGCTGGAGTACATATTGAGTTCACATAGCAAGGATGTCATAGGTTCTTAAAGTACGATGACATTACGAACCCACGGAAGAGGCGGAAGGAGGCATAGCACCTACTTGGAAGCAAGTAGGTGATGCACCTACTTGGACTAAGTAGGTGATGCACCTACTTGGACCAAGTAGGTGACACACCTACTTCAAATAGGCCCCACACAGCCACATGGCAGTAAATGAGTGGGCACATAATTAAGGTGGTACCCTAGGGGCTGCCATGTGTCACCCCTAGGGGATGCCATGTGTCACCTCCTAGGTATGTATATATATAGGTGTTATATGCTATATACACTTAATCTTTACCAAAATTGAACAAAAAAAAGAGAAACCCTAAGAGCTAAGGAAAGAGAGGCGACGGCTTTGTCCAAAAGAAAAGGTAAGGCCCAATTTCGTTCCATGATTTAATTATTTAAGGTATCCTACGATGATATAACGGTATTTAATAATGAAAATTCCGTACCGGAGGAAATGGGATTCGAACCCATGATACAATCTTCTTGTATGTCAATTTAGCAAACCAATGCCTTAAGCCACTCAGCCATACCTCCAAGTTGTTGATAGGAATGGGAAAAAATTCTATTTGGGGTAGAAAAAATGTGACACAAACAGTCTACTAAGTTTCAGCACATTAAGAGGACTTTCGAGGTAAATTTTGTCAAGTTTCAGATAAGGTAAGGTCTTCCCTTTCAAATTGGAGTGATTAATGTTGTTATGGAGTTTATTACATCTATTAAATGAAGTTTCAAGTAGGAAAAATGTATAAGTATGTTGGACGTTGTAAGCAAACAAAATTGAAGTCGTTCTACCCGAGTTAAAATTGTTAAGGTTGTATAGTGTTGTTGTGATAGTGGCATTGTCTTTGGAATTGATTTTATGGCATGTTTTAGGGCTGGAACGTGGGCTAAAATAGGTGTGGGTGCTTCTGGCTTCAGCCACCTAACCCTCTATTCTGCGTGGTTAAAGATTTTATGAATTAACGATTGAAAACCTTGTTTTGGTATCGTAGTTTTAAGCGAGTCATTTAGAGTTTGTATTGCATAATATTGAAGTGGTTTACTTGTATATGAGCTGATGATTGTTGTTTTTGGTTGGGTTCAGTGGTTCAGGATGTAATTGGAAATTCGGATAGGGCAAGTTATAGGGGAAGTGCTGCCCAATTTCCGTTAACTTAGCCGATTAATAAACTACTTGAGGAAGGCACCTAGGGAAATTATTCCTATAGATGCTTAGTTATGGTTTGAGAAGCTTGAAAGTTGAAGGTTATTAATGTTAGTATTACCTTTTTGTTAAATAGGTTCAGAAGGCGATGAAGCAAGAGTGGTTACGATTACTCGATAAAAGGTATGTAAAGATATCTTTCTCTTCTTTTGGCATGTCTTCGAGTTAAGTAATGAATGATATGATCTTGAGGGTAAATCTACTCATAAATTCCAAGAGTAATTCATGGTCCTTATTTACTTCTTGATGAAAGCATCCTTACAGTAATTGAACTAGGGCTTCTCAAGTCTTTCATACGTTAGGAAGTGATGAGTATGTAAAGCTTAACTCTTCTTCTCTCTTGGCATGTCTTAGCTATAAGTGATTGGTGTATGAAATGTGGGGACAATTTCATTCTAAGAACCCCGAGCATGATTCGTACATCTTCTTCACTTCTTGATATTAGAACTCCTGCAATAGTTGAGTTATTGTCTTGTAAGCCTTTTACGTGATGAAAAGTATTACACATGAGGCATATCCCTTCCTTCTCTTGAAATGTCTTAATGTAAGTGAAATGATATGTGATATGAGATAGGGATAGTTCCATTTATAGATTTTGGATGTGATTCATGACTTGTACTCACTTTTGGGTGGTAAGGGTCTTAAAGTAGTTACACTATGACCCTCGAGCCTTCTACATACTGAATAATGATTGGATGTGTAAGCTCCTATACCTAAAGGCTCTTGGACATACTTTATGATAATATGTTGAGAGATGCTTGATATGCTACCAAGTTTTACGTGCATGTATATACATTATGATATATATGGATCGGGTCGAATGTACCTCGGCATATTTTACTATATAAGGATCGGATTGTACGTTCCTCGGCATCATTATATTATATATGGATTGGGCCATCGTACCTTGGCATTATTATACGATATACGGATTAGGCTATTGTACCTCGGCATTATCATATAAGATATGGATCGGGCCGTCGTTCCTCGGCATTATTATACGATATGTAGATCGGGTTGTAGTTCCTCGGCAGTTACTATCTATATACATGGACTGGGCTATATGTTCCATAGCGCTAAAAATACACATGTGCTCATGATGATAGAATGATGTACTTGTTAAACCGAGTCCCCGAACGGGCCGGGTACAGTATGAGATGATATTATGTATGACCTTATTTTATAAGATGCAGGTACGGTGAATAGCTAAACGTTATACTTGCCCCCTGCATCCCTGTTGTAACTATAATTTATTTATAATATTGTATGCCTACATACTCAGTACATATGTCGTACTGACCCCCTCTTTCCTAGGGAGGGATGCATTTCATGCCCGCAGGTACAGACACAGGTTTTGGGAGTCCTCCATCTTAGGATTCCACTCAGCCAATTTGGAAGAAGCTCCATTGTATCGGGGCCTAGTTTTTGGTTTTGATTCTTAGTGTGTATATTACATTTGTTTATTCAGGAGTACGGCGGGGGTCCTGTCCCACCATATATAGTCGTTAACACTCTTAGAGGTCTGTAGACAAGTATGTAGGTTGTGTATGTATGTGTGTTCAATTATGTCCGTATGATTTATGTTTTGGGATATTCCCTTTGCCGTGGTAGCCTTGTCGGCTCGCGTGTATGTATATAATAGGACGATCCCACATGCTATGATAGCCTCATCGGCTTATGTGTTATACTGCCTAAATGACAAGTCTTGGTCTCCTTGGAGACAGGCTTACTTACGGGTTATAGTTGTATACGCAAGTGTCCAGCTTGGGTACCTGATCATGGCCCATGGGGTTGGGTCGTGATATTAGCATAGCCATACCAACAACAACAAGCACCATTCATATATAATTAAACTACTTCAATGTTATTCAAAATGAGTTACAAACAGCCTGCCCAAAACTACGACCTTAAAATACGGTTTCTGATCTTTATTTTGTAAAATCGCAACCACACGGAAAGGAGAACAACATGACTGCACACGGCAGAACTTATACCCATATTTAACCACGTTCCCAGCCCTACAACATATACAAACCACCTCCAAATACAACACCATAATAACGACAACACTAACCAAACTTTAATTCACTAGAATAGCTTCAAAACAACCCCTACACGATTTTTAACATCCTTCATAGTAACGCACATAATTATATGCTTCCAATTCATATTTACACATCCACAATATGTTTAAACCTTTAATCAAACGTGTGAAAACGGAATCAAGTCGTACCTTAACAAATGAGCTTCCGAAACTTGCTGAAAGTTGATGGACTTTTCATTTGACCTCCTTGCTGCCCCAATAATTAATATACATTGTTAATCACCTTCACTTAGTCGAGGAATACCTTAGATAATTAATTTATGGAGAAAAATTCGAGGCCTTACCTTGTTCTTGCTCCAGCCATAGCTTTCTTCTTCTCTTTCTCTTAATTTTTTTTAAGCATAAGAGATGAAATAAAGTCTTACTCATAAGACTAGGTATATATACCCTTCCTTAAAGAGTACACATGTCAGCCCCTATGTGTCCACTTCACCCCATGCACCCACCCAAGTGCTGCCATATAGTGGGGTGGGGTCCACCCTAGTAGGTGCGTCACCTGCTTAGTCTAAGTAGGTGCATCACCTACTTAGTCCAAGTAGGTGCGTCGCCTCCTTATTCCTTTTTGTAGGTTCGTAATATAGTCTTGCCTTGAGAGACTACATGATATTTCCGACTTAAGCTTGACATGTACTCAAGTAGCTTAATTATGTAAGATATTCAAACTGGTTGCTTACGTAAGTAGGTTGATTACCATGACTCATTATTTGGCCTCCAACTTCTTTCGAATCCCTCTAAACTTATTTCCAACCATCGTTACTCACATAGAACTTAATAGATAACATGGATCACATGGCAATCTTTGAGAGAAAAAAATGTTCTGATATTCAAAAGTGCGGGGTGTAATAAAAGAGGCAGGCTTCAATAAAGCGAGGACCCTGTCGCTTTAGCGACCACCTCTCTTTAGGACCTGCTTAGTTTGGCGACATCCTAGTCGCTATAGCAAAGTCGCTTTAGGGACCTAGGGTGGCTTTAGCAATGACACCTGATATAGTTGGTGCAAGAGAGTTTTGAAAGTGCTCAAGTCTCCAATGGGGTGTTAGGGATTCACTTAAAACTCATTGCACGCAAATGAGATATGCTACCCCATAAAATTCGACGTTCCAAACTCAATTGCACAGCCAAAATTCCCATGTGAGATCATTTTGACAAAAGTGGGTCCCACACCCTAAAGCCATTTTTAGCTTAGTTCTATAATGGGCCTTGAGATTAGACAAAAAGCCTCGAGAAGTGCACAAATGGTTATTCTAGAACAAACTCGACATTTCAAAATAAACCAAGCTGAAAGATTTTTCATTCGAGTGTGTTTTCCAAGATTGTTCACCAAAGTCAACTTTAAGCCAAATTTTGAAGGCTTAAACGCCCAATGGCCCAAACTCACACCGAATGCCTGGATACTCATTTTGACCATCCTACTAGCCTAATTTATCCATTTTAGAGATGATGGAACCATTAGAATTCAGTTTTAAGGTCGTTTACCTGAAGTTATGACCAATATCAAAGTTTTAAGTTTCAGAAGCTCCAAAATAGGGAAACAAGCATAAAATCCAAATGAACAACTAGGCTACTGAACACTTAGTTCCACCAAATCATAAATAACTTGGGGTCTCTATAGGAATGCTCTTGTCATGACCCAACCCTGTAGGCCGCGACTGGGGTACGACCTGGACACCCGTATCTCTACCTATCGGATGTGGTCAATCTGAACTACGAACAGTATGCTAACTTACATAAGAACCCCAATGGGTCATACGTCTTCATTTACATATAGCCCTATCATTTTTCTCCTGAGGAGTCACACTAATCATATCATGAAAAGGCACGCAAGCCAATAAGGCTTTCATTATATATTAACATTCATAATACATCATGTAGACACAGCTAAAAAAAAACTTACATACAACCCATATAAACATGTGTCTACTGTTATGCCCCATACTTTTGTACTTCGAAAGCTTTCTTAAACTTTTTAAAGTTTCCACGTGACCAAAACTATCTATAAGGTTATCAAATAACTCTAAAGAAGGGAGGATGTGATGCGCCATAAGTGTAAAGGTTGAAGATAGGGTTATAAGGATTTAAAACAAGTTGGAGGCCAAAATAACAAGTCGTGGGACTCGACTTACTTGCGTAAGCTACAAAATTGGATGTCTTACATACTTAAGCTACTGGAGTACATGTTGAGCTTACATAGCAAGGATTACATAGGTTCTTAAAGTAAAATGAGATTACGAACCCATGGAAGAGGTGGAAAGAGGCATAGCACCTACTTGGAAGCAAGTAGGTGATGCACCTACATGGACTAAGTAGGTAATGCACCTACTTGGACCAATTAGGTAACTCACCTACTTGGGTAGACCCCACGCTGCTATGTGACAGCCAAGGATTGGAGGCATGGCATGAGGTGGCATCCTAGGGGCTGCCACGTATTACCCCTAGGGGGATACCATGTGTCACCTCCTTAGGAGGTGTATATATATACATTAATCTGAAATATAATTCATTTTCAGCATGTTTATCCTTGGAAAAAGAAGAGAAAAACGCTGAGGAATAAGAGAGGGCAGCCACGGATTTGGCCAATTTAAGGTAAGCCTTCGACTTTCATTCTATGAATTAATTATCTAGGATATACCATGATGAAATGAAGGTGTTACTAATGTAAATATATGGTTTGGAGCAGCACCAAAAGGATACAAATAGTCCGCTAAAGTTTCAGCACGTTAAGGAACTTTTGAAGTCAATTTTCAGCAAGTTTGAGAAGCCATTTGTTAAGGTATGGATTGATTATATTATCCCACATTTTTTAAAGGTTTAATCATGTTATGGGTATGTAAAAATGAGTTGGAGACATGAAAATATGGATGTTACAGTTGAAGGAAGTTGCAGGTCGTGTAGGGACTATTTTGACGTATTCTAGTGGCTTAAAATGTAACTAGTATCGTTGTTATTGTAGTGTCATATTGGGAATTGTTTTGTACTGTTGAAGTGATGGAAAACATGTCTAAATATGGGTATAAGGTCTTCTGGTTGAAGCCACATGGCACCCTATTTCGTGTGGTTAAGATTTTACGAAATAAAGATTGAAAACTGTATTTTGGAGTCGTAGTTTTGAGTGGACTATTTGGGACTTGTTTGGTATGATGTTGAGGTAGTATAATTGTGTATTGTCTGCTGGTTGTTGTTGTGGTTTGTATTTACTAATTGAAAGTGTAATTGGAAGTTCGGATAGGGCAAGTTATAGAGGAGATGTTGCCCGAATTCCGTTAACTTCTTAACTAACTAATAGACTAGTCAAGAAAGGCGAATAAGGAATTGATTCCTATGGGTGCTTAGTTGTGTATTTAGAAGCTGGAAAGTTAAAGATTATTAATGGTAGTACTACCTTCGTGTTAAATAGGTTCAGAAAGAGACGATGCAAAAGTGGTTACGATTACTCTATAAAAGGTATATAAAGCTTATCTCTTCCTTTCTTTTGGCATGTCTTCAAGTTAAGTAATGAATGATATGATCTTGAGGGTAAATCTACTCATAAATGCCAAGAATAATTCACGTTCCTCACTTACTTCTTGATGAAAGCACTTTTACGGTAATCAAACTAGGGCTTCTCAAGCCCTCCATACGTTAGGAAGTGATGAGTAAGTGAAGCTATCTTTCTTTTCTCTTGGTATGTATTAGACATAAAAGGTTTGTATATGAAATATGGTGATAATACCATTCATAAAACTCCAGTAATGACTCATAATTCTTACCCACTTCTTGGTATTAGAACTCCTGTATTAGCTGAGTTATTGCCTTTTAAGGCTTCTCTATGATGAAGGGTAGTATACGTAAAGCCTATCTCTCCTTTCTTTTAGAATGTCTTAAATGTAAGTGAATTGATATATGATATGAGTTTGGAGGGAGTTCCACTCATAAGTTTCGGACATAGCTCATGACTCGTATTCTCTCTTGAATGCTAGAAGTCCTAAAGTAGTTGAACTACTACCCTCGAGCCTTCTATATATTGAGTAGTGACTGAGTACGTAAGCTCTTATTTCTAAGACTCTCTGATGATAAATGTCTTTGATTGAAAAAGATGTGTAGCATTATCTTAATGCAAGTCTATAATTCCTAATACTCCGTTTGATATGGTCCATGATGGCAATTAGAGGATGCTTGAGATGATGATCATTTTGATCCTCAAATGATAGTTCATGACGATTGTTATACCTAGTCTCAGATGATGAGCTAATTGCATATGGTGACTCACTACTCTACTCGTGCATGCTGTTAATACATTTTCCATTGAGTCCCATAAAGAGTCGGGTATGACCGAGTCCCATAAAGGATCGAGTATGATATATGATGACATGATTATTCACCGAGTCCCCTGAAGGGCCGGGTATGACTGAGTCCCATAAAGGGACGAGTACGATATATGATGATATAAGCATTTACTGAGTCCTATAAAGGGTCGGGTATGACTGAGTCCCATAAAGGGCCAGGTACGATATATGATGGTATGATTATTATGATAGTATGATTGTTTACTAAGTCCCTCACTAGATAGATGGGTACGATACATATATGCATATGATGACCTAATGAAACATTTGTGACACCAAGTCTCATGATGGGCCGGATATAGTATATCTGTACACTATATGTACACTACTATCTTCACCGAGTCCCTCACTAAAGGGTCGAATACAGTATATAGGCATACATATAAAAACATGATGATGTATTTGTAACATATGAGATGATGCCGTATACGATGGTATGATGTCGTATATGATGATATGATAATATCGAGTCCCACAACGGGCCGGGTATGAAATAGGAGGATGACATACATGCCCTTATTTTATAAGATGCAGGTGCAGTAATTTACTAAATGTTATACTTATTTCCTGCACCCCTAATTCTGCTGTAATCTCACTTATACTGTGTTATGCTTTATATACTCAGTACTTGTATCATACTGACCCTCTTTCTTCGGGGGGCTGCATTTCATGCCTGTAGGTACAAATGTTCATTTCGGAGATTCGCCAGCTTAGGATTTTCGCTCAGCTATGTTGGAAGTGCTCCACTATTCTGAAGCCTAGCCTTTAGGTACTGGTCCTCCTATGTATATATTTGTTTACTCAGGGGTACAGCGGGGGCCCTGTCCCACCTTATGTTACTGTTACTATTCTTAGAGGTCTGTAGACATATGTATGTGGGTTGTTTATAAGTTTGTTTCAGTTATGCCTATACAATGCATTGTGAATATTTGTATGTATGACAACCTTGTCGGCTTACATGCCCTTTCATGATATGATGCAAATGCAAGAGGCTATATGTAGATGAAAAGATTTTGACCCATTAAGGTTTTTCTATGTAGCATCACATTATTCAAAGTTCAACTTGACTATAGCTGATAGGTATGTATACGGGGATCCAGGTCGGACCCCAGTCACAGCCTACGAGGTTGGGTCGTGACATCTACAGACCTCTAAGAGTGCCAACGGTATCATATGGTAGGATAGGGCCTCTGTCGTACCCCTGAATAAATGAATATATACATCAAAAGATCAGTACCAAAAATCTAGGCTCCGGCACAATAGAGCACTTCCAAAATCACTGAGTGGAAATCCTAAGCTGGCGGATCCCCAAAATACGAGTCTATACCTGTGGGTATAAAACGCAGCCCCCTGAAGAAAGGGGAATCAGTACGATATATGTACTGAGTATATAAAGTATAACATATCATAAATGAGATCACATCCGAAGTAGAGGTTCAGGAGGCAAGTATGATACTCAAAAAACTATTGTACCTGTGCCTTATGAAATAAAATCGTGCATGATCATATCATATATCATATCCGGCCCATTATAGACTCGGTGAATCTGTCATATACATGTATCATCTTTGGCCCATCATGGGGCCCGACACCATCATCACATCATCATGTCATCATATATATATATATACCTTACCCAGCCCTCTAATGAGGGACTCGGTGAATAATGCAGTAAAACTAAGCATGATAACGTACGTGGCTCGGGACTCGGTGAAAGATGTATTAACAGTATGCACGAGTAGAGTATTGAGTAACCATTTGCAAATTAAATCATCATCTAAGACTCAACAGAATAGTCAAGTGAATCATCACTTGAAGATCAGGGTAGTAATCGTCTCAAGTACCCTCTAAATGTCAGTAGGGATCATATCAAATGAACCCTCAGGAATCATAGACATGTATCAACAAAACGCTAAATAGCTTATGGAATCAGAGACATTTGTCATTGTAGAGTCCTTAGGAATAGGAGCTTATACATCCAATTACTATTCAACATATTGAAGGCTCAAGGATAATAGCTCAACTACTTTAAGAGTTTTAACATACAGAAGTGAATAAGAATCATGAATCATACTCGGAGCTTATGAATGGAATTATCCCCAAAGGTGATATCACATATCACTTATATCTAAGACACGCCAAAAGAAAAGAAGGGATAGGCTTTACATACCTTTTATAGATCAACCGTAACCAAGCTTGCCTCATTACCTCTTTAACCTATTTAACATGAAAGTAACACTATTATAAATAACCTTTGACTTTCCAGCTTCTAAATCTACAACCAGTTACCTATAGGAATCATTTCCTCATTCACACTTCTCGACTAGTATATTGATTAGTTAAGAAGTTAACAGAAATCGGGAAGTGTTTCCCCTATAACTCGCCCTATCCGAACTTCCAATTAACCTCTGATTAGCACAGCCATACCAAAAACAACAACCATCATCCATACATAATAAAATTACTTCAACATTATTCAATACAAGTTCCAAACAGCCCACCCAAAACCACGACATCAAAATACGGTTTTTGATCTTTATTTCATAAAATCACAACCACACGGAAAGGAGCATAACGTGGTTGCGAATAGCAGCACTTATACTCATTTATAACCACATTTCCATCCCTTCAACATATACAAATTACCTTCAAATACATTACCATAGTGACGACAACACTAACCAAACTTTAATCCAACTAGAATAACTTCAATTCTGTCCATTTATAACGTAAACAATAACCATGTAATCTTCTTCACCCAAACCTACTTAATACAAAGTAATCTTTCCATTACAACAACATTAACTCCAATCTGAAAAGAAGAAACCCTACCTTAGCAACTTGGCTTCTTAACTTGGCTGAAAGTTGATGGCTTCACGTTGGACTTTCTTGCTATCTAAATAATTGATTTATGTTGTTAATCACCTTCACTTAATCATAAAATACCTTGGAGAATTAATTTACGTAGCAAGACTTGAAGTCTCTCCTTGCTTCAGCCATGGCCAAAACTTACCATGGCTTGAACTCTCTTTCTTTCTCTCTAGGTTCTTGAAGTTAAAGATGAGAAAATGAGATTCTTAGTCACTAATTCAGCCTATATACACCACCTTTAAAAGTGACATGTGTCATCCCCTAAGGGTGACACGTGTCCATCCCCCTACATGTGTCCATCCCCAAGGGTGACACGTGTCTAGCTCCTATAGGTCTACCTCCTCCATGCACCTACCCCATGACTGCCACGTGTCTTGGTGGGGTCCACCTTAGTAGGTGAATCACCTACTCATGCCAAGTAGGTGCATCACCTAATTTAAGTAGGTGCATCACCTACTTGAATTAGGTGCATCACCTACTTACTTTTTTTTATAGGTTCGTAATCTAGTCTCGCCTTGAGAACCTACGGGATCTTTGCTACTCAAGCTTGACACGTACTCAAGTAGCTTTATGATGTAAGACATCCAAACCGGTAGCATATGTAGGTCGATTACCATGACTTATTATTTAGCCTCCAACTCCTTTCAAATCCTTCCAAACTTATTTCCAACCATCACTACTCACATAGTACTTCATAGATAACATGGATCACATGGCAACTTTTTAGAGAAACTAAAAAAAAATATTCCGGTGTACAAAGGTGCGGGGTATAACATCCTTCTCCCCTTTAGAATATTCTTCCTCGAATGTTAATTAATCTCATAAGGTCTTACAAGGATTTCAAGAAATCTCTATAATAGTTGTCATCCATAGGCCTCTTATTAACCAATGCAGTCAATTTAGGAGTTTAGATTACCTGTAGACATAGGGAATAGGTATGGATATTTATTTTTCATCTCTTCTTCGGCTTCCCAGGTCATCTTTTCTCTATTCTTATTTTTCTAAATACTTTAATGGAGGCCATGTCCTTGGTACTTAACCTTCTAACTTGGTAATTAAGTATGGTGATAGGGTGTTCTTCATAAGATAGTTCCTCCGTCACTTGGACATCATCCACGGGGAATACTATAGAAGGATCACCAGTCCATTGCGAAGTATTGACACATGAAAGACTGGATGTACTGCTTTCAAATTCAATGGTAGGTCCAACTCATAGGCAACTTTCTCTATTCTAAGAATGATCTGATAAGGACCAATGTATCTCGGTCTAAGCTTCCCTTTCTTGCCGAATCTCATTACCCCTTTCATGGGTAACACCTTTAAGAACATCCAATCATCAACCTAAAACTCTAAAGATAGACATCGATTATCTTCATATGATTTCTGTCGACTTTGGGTTGTTAATAACCTCTCCTGAATGAGCTTCACTTTATCCATAGCTTGTTGAACCATGTCTGGGCCTATTAGTCATGTTTTACCAATATCAAACCAACCAATAGGTGACCTATACTTCCTTCCATACAAAGCCTCATACGGTGCCATCTAGATGCTACAATGATAGCTACTATTATAGGCAAACTCAATAAGTGGCAAATGATTATCCCAACTGCCTCTAAAGGCAATTATACAGGCCCAAAACATATCCTCTAGCATCTGAATAGTACGTTCAGCCTGCCCATTAGTCTGAGGGTGAAATATTGTGCTAAGTCTTACTTGTGTCCCCAATCCTTCTTGGAATGATCTCTAAAAGTTAGCAGTAAACAGAGCTCCTCTGTCTGATATAATAGATGTGGGGACCCCATGAAGTCTTACTATTTCTTTAATATATAACCTCGCATAGTCCTCGTCTGAATATATGGTCCTAACTAGAAGGAAATAGGCTGGTTTTTTCAGCCTATCTACAATAACCTATATGGAATCATACTTTCGTAGAGTGCGAGGTAAGCTTGTAATAAAGTCCATATTAATTTCTTCTCATTTCCAAGTCAGGATTTCCATCTCCTGTAGTAGTCCACCAGGCTTCTAATGCTCAATCTTAACCCGTTGGAAATTCAGGCACTAGGCTACGAATTCTTCTATGTCCTTCTTCATGACATCCCACCAATATAAACATCTGAGGTCATGATATATCTTGGTTGACCCTGGATGAAAAGAATAATAGGCATAGTGTGCATTTCCCATTACCTGTTGCCATAGCCCTGCAATCTCGGGTATGCATATTCTGCCCATATATCTTAACACCCCATCAGGTGTGATCTCGAATAGAGTCTTTTCCTTTTGAAGAGGTGCATCCTTGTATTATGCAAGAATAGGGTCCTCGTATTGGCATTGCTTTACTTCTTCCATAATAGAGGATTCAGCAACTTCTCAAATAGAAACTCCACCATCATCCGAATCAGCCAAACGGACTCTAAGGTTAGCTAACTAGCAAATCTCGCAGACTATCTCTTTCTGCTACCCATTGATTTATGGCTGAGTACATCTGCTACAATATTTGCTTTCCTTGGGTGGTATAGGATGTCAACATCATAATCGTTCAGCAACTCTAGCAAACTTCTTTGTCATAAATTCAGCTCCTTCTACTTAAAAATATATTAGAAACTTTTATGATCTGTATAGATATTAACATGTACACCATATAGATAGTGCCTCCATATTTTCAAAGCATGAATTACTGCTCCTAACTCCAGATCATGAGTTGGATAATTCCTTTCGTGCTTCCTGAGCTGTCGGGAGGCATAGGCTACGACTCCACCATATTGCATTAATACACAACCTAGCCCAACACCGGAAGCATCACAATAAATAATGTAGCCATCTGGTCCTTCAGAAAGAGCTAGAACAGGGGCCATAGTTAACTTGTCTTTCAGCCACTGAAAGCTTTGTTCACAAACATCGGTCCACTAGGACTTAGCCACCTTATGAGTTAACCTTGTTAAAGGTGCAAAAATCGAAGCAAAATTCTTCACGAATCTCTTGTAATATCCTGCTAGCCTCAGGAAACTACGTACCTTAGTAGGTGTCGTAGGTCTAGGCCAAATCTTTACAGCCTCAACTTTTTGTGTATCTACTTGAATACCATCAGTTCTAATAATATGCCCTAAGAATGCAACTGAAGTCAACCAGAATTCACATTTAGAGAACTTAGCGTACAACTTCTGGTGCTGAAGCACCCCAAGTACCATCCATAAATGATTTGTATGTTCCTCTTTCAATCGCGAATAAACCAGAATATCATCAATAAATACAATCATAAACAAGTCTAGAAATGGCTTGAACACCCGGTTCATCAGGTCTATAAGCACCCCTGGAGTATTGGTCAGCCCAAAAGACATTACTCTAAACTCATAATGCCAGTATCGGGTTCTGAACGCAATCTTAGGAATATCTGCTTCCCTTACCCGTACCTGGTGATAGCTTGACCGTGGGTCTATCTTCGAGAAATACTTGGCACCCTGCAATTGGTCAAATAAATCATCAATTCTAGGGAGGGGATATCTGGTCTTTATTGTTACCTTATTCAGCTGCCTATAATAAATACACATTCGCAGCGACCCATCTTTCTTTCTCACAAATAGTACTGGTGCTCCCCAAGGTGATGTGTTGGGCCTATTGAAACCCTTTTATAACAAGTCGCTTAGTTGATCCTTTAACTCCATCAGCTCTACGGGTGCCATTTTATAGGGAGGAATAGATATGGGTTGAGTATCTGGTAACACATCTACAATGAACTCTATCTCCCATTCAGGAGGAAGACTTAGGGGTTCATCTGGGAATACATCTGGATATTCATTGACTACTGGCACTGACTAAAGAGTCGGTACCTCTTCTTCCAAGTTATGCACACGAACCAGATGATAAATATACCCCTTTCTAACCATCTTCATTGCCTTGAGGTATGAAATAAATTTACCCTTCGGTGATGCCTTATTCCCCAACCATTCAATAATTGGTTTTTCTGGGAACTGGAATCGAACTATTTTGTTTCTACAATCAATGTTAGCATAACAAGAAGCTAACCAGTCCATACCCATAATAACATCAAACTCCATCATACTTAACTCTATTAAATCGGCCAAGGTATGACGACTACATACACCCACTGAGCAATTTCTATATATTTACTTTGCTATAACAAAGTATCCTACTGGTGTGGCTACCTCAAATGGTTCTATTAACTCAGGTTTTATTCCAATACAACTAGCAACAAAGGGAGATATATATGATAAGGTGGAGCCTGGATCTATCAATGCATATACATCCCAAGAGAAGATTGATAATATACCTGTAACTATATTTGGTGATGCCTCCTGATCCTGTCTACTAGCTAAGGCATAGATGCAGTTCGAAGGACCGCTAGAACTGAAATTTCCACCACGTCCTCTACCAGTAGGCTGAGCTACACCACATGGGTTACCGCTGAGTGGACACTCTCTCATGATATGGCCTTAACAGCCACAAGTAAAACAAGCACCTACAGTAGAATGGCATTCCACAAAATGAGTCCTACCACAATGAGAACACTGAGGCAAAGGTGGCCTCGACTGATGCGAACCCCTGTTCATTTGTGAACTAGAAACCCAGGAGCTCTGACCGGCTTCTTAATACCCTGTGCTATCAAATCGGCTACCTGTGAATTGTGGGGGTGCACTCCGGGCTAGCTGGGAAGGATATCTACTATATTCCTGAGGCTGCCCGCCTCAAAACTCCCTTAAATAACCAGCAAACCTAGCTCTCTTATACTGGCCTCTATCATAATCTATATCGGGATGACACCCTCTATGACAATCCTCTACCCCTTGTGTGTATGACTGTACTCGAGCAATATCCATACCTGGTTGAGAAGCCAAGGCCATACAGTTATCAACCAAATAACGACCCGACCCTATCACATAATGATGCACTCTAACAGCCATATCAGATACAATAGTAGGTGCATGTCTCGCCAATTAGTCAAACTCAAGGCTATAATCTCTAATACTCCTGCCATTATGCCTCAACTGTAAAAATCTATCAACTCTGGCTCATCTCATCTCCGGAGGTAGGAAGTGGCTAAGGAAGGCTTCCACAAACTCATCCCAAATTGGTAGAGAACCTCTCTCATCCCTCGATAATTCCCAAGACTCATACCAATTAACGGCTACGTTACGGAGCTGATATGAAGCCAACTCAATAGAATCAGTCTTAGAGGCCCTAATTATTCTAAACGTACGTTATATCTGTCGAGTGAACTCTTGTGGGTCATCCATAGGTCTCGACACATAAAACTCTGGGGGTTATAAGTCAAGAAGTCACGAACCCTTAAACTATTATATCTATATGCATTATCTCGTCCTAGCCCATGCCTTTAAGCCTACCCTTCCATTAATCTAGTTAGCAACTGAACTATATCTCTCATAGCTCTATCCTCCACCTCTGGTTATGGGGCTGGAGGCTCAGGTATTGGAGCCTCGGGATCTATAGCTATTGCTGCTCTAAGCTCCTTTGGAGGTGGCGGCGTAGTAGAGCTCACCAACTAGAGCACAACCTCAGGCATGGACTAGGCACGGGCCCTAGTAACTCTTGGGGTCTGTCTAGTCTCTCCTGCAACTGACACTGCCCTTCCGGGTAGCTATCGCTTTCCTTGGAGGAATCATTGTACACATAATAATCCGTTAGGAGGAATTGTCCTCATAATGCAGCTACATCGCATGATTTAAAGTAGAAAAGAAAGATAGCATCCTAAATGTCCCATAGCCTCCTATTTATAGATGTGGTGCACAACACACTGATAAACAAGACTCTACTAGACACGATCTGTAGACACTCTAAGGATAAACTATTCTGATACTACTTTTGTCATAACCCAACCCCATAGGCCGCGATTAGGGTTTGACCTGGACACCGGTATCCATACCTATCGGATGTAGTCAATCTAAACTATGAACAGTATGCTAACTTACATAAGAACCCCAATGGGTCATACGTCTTTATTTACATATAGCTCTATTATTTGTCTCCTGAGGAGTCACCACTAATCATATCATGAAATGGCACGCAAATCAATAAGCCTGCCACTATATATTAACATTCACAACACATCGTGTAGATGCAGCAAAATAAAACTTACATACAACCCATATACACATGTATCTATAGACCTCTAAAAGTGTCAACGATATCATATGGCAGGAAAGGGTCTCCGTCGTACTCCTGAATAAATAAATATATACATCAAAAGATTAGTACCAAAAATCTAGGCTCCGTCATAATGGAGCACTTCTAAAATCACTGAGTGGAAATTCTAAGCTGGCAGATCTCCGAAATGTGAGTCTATACCTGCGGGCATGAAACGCAGCCCCCTAAAGAAAAGAGAGTCAGTACGATATATGTATTGAGTATATAAAGCATAACATATTATAAATGAGATCACATCCGAAGTAGAGGTTCAGGAGGCAAGTATGATACTCAAGAAATCACTATACCTATGCCTTATGAAAAAAATTATGCATGATCATATCATATATCATATCCGGCCCATTATGGACTCGGTGAATCTGTTATATACATGTATTATCTTTGTCCTATCATGGGGCCCAGTGCCATCATCACATCATCATGTGATCATATATATATACCATACCCGACCCTCTAGTGAGGGACTCGATGATTAATGTAGTGAAACTGAGCATGATAACGTACGCGGCCTGGGACTCGGTGAAAGATGTATTAACAATATGCACAAGCAGAGTATTGAGTAACCATATGTAAATTAAATCATCATTTGAGACTCAATAGAATAGTCAAGTGAACCATCACTTGAAGATCAGGGTAGTAATCGTCTCAAGTACCCTATAAATGCTAGTAGGGATTATATCAAATGGATCCTTAGGAATCATAAATATGTATCAAGACAACGCTAAACAGCTTATGGAATCAGAGACATTTGTCATCGTAGAGTCCTTAGGAATAGGAGATTATACATCTAATTACTATTCAACATATAAAAGGCTCGAGGGCAATAGGTCAACTACTTTAAGAGTTTTAACATCCAGAAGTGAATAAGAATCATGAATCATACTCAGAGCTTATGAAAGGAATTATCCCCAAAGCTGATATCACATATCACTTATATCTAAGATATGCCAAAAGAAAAGAAGGGATAGGCTTTACATACCTTTTATGGATCAACCGTAACCAAGCTTGCCTCGTTACCTATTTAACCTATTTAACACGAAAGTAACACTATTATGAATAACCTTCGACTTTCCAGCTTCTAAATCTACAACCAATTACCTATAGGAATCATTTCCTCATTCACACTTCTCGACAAGTATATTGATTAGTTAAGAAGTTAACGAAAATCGAGCCGCATTTCCCCTATAACTCACCCTATCCGAACTTCCAATTAACCTCTGATTAGCACAGCCATACAACAACAACAACAACAACCATCCATATATAATAAAATTACTTTAACATTATTCAATACAAGTTCCCAACAGGTCACCCAAAACTACGATAACAAAATATGGTTTTCGATCTTTATTTCATAAAATCACAACCACACGGAAAGGAGCATAACGTGGCTGCAAACAGAAGCACTTATACTTATTTATAACCACATTTCTAGCCCTTCAACATATACAAATTACCTTTAAATACATTACCATAGTAACGACAACACTAACCAAACTTTATTCCAACTAGAATAATTTCAATTCTGTCCATTTACAACGTCAATAATAACCATGTAATCTTCTTACCCCCAACCCTACTTAAGACAAAGTAATCTTTCCATTAGAACACCATTAACTCCAATTTGAAAAGAAGAAACCCTATCTTAGCAACTTGGCTTCTTAACTCGTCTGAAAGTTGATGGCTTCACGTTGGACTTTCTTGCTGCCCCAATAATTGATTTACATTATTAATCACCTGCACTTGATCGTAAAATACCTTAGAGAATTAATTTATGGAGCAATACTTGAAGTCTCTCCTTGCTTCAGCCATGGCTTGAACTCTCTTTCTTTCTCTCTAGGTTCTTGAAGTTAAAGATGAGAAAATGAGGTTCTTAGTTACTAATTTAGCCTATATACACCACCTTTAAAAGTGACACGTGTCTATCCCCTATATGTTTCCAGCTTCTATAGGTTTACCTCCTCCATGCACCCACCCCACGGCTGCTACGTGTCTTAGTGGGGTCCACCTTAGTAGGTACATCACCTACTCAGGCCAAGTAGGTGCATCACCTACTTGAAGTAGGTACATCACCTACTTACTCTTTTTCGTAAGTTCGTAATCTAGTCTCGCTTTGAGAACCTACGCGATATTTGCTACTCAAGCTTGATATGTACTCAAGTAGCTTAATGATGTAAGACATACAAACTAGTAGCTTACGTAGGTCGATTATCATGACTTATTATTTGGCCTCCAACTTCTTTTAAATCCTTCCAAACCTATTTTTAGCCATTACTACTCACATAGTACTTCATAGATAACATGGATCACATGGCAACTTTTTAGACACACTAAAAAAAATATTTTGGTGCCCAAAAGTATGGGGTATAACAACTCTAAATAATGAAATGAATGAATTAACTCCAAAATAACCTTGAGGATCATCACACTCAATTGCCAAATAAATTGGCCTATCGAAGCAACCTAAAAGATACAAAGGAGCTCCAAAGACAAGTTGAGGAAATCCTCAACAAGGGATATGTGAAGAAGAGTATGAGCACATGTGCCATTTTGGTCTTATTCTTCCTAAAGAAAGATGGGACTTGGCGCATGTATATGGATTGTCGGGCAATCAACAAGATTACTGTGAGGCCTTGGCAGTTGAAAAGTCCAAATTTTGAGCTAAAGAGAGAAAACAGTACAAACTAAAGCCAGAGGCTCACCCAATCGCTAATTCATCCTTGGCAGCTCACCAAGTGGAACAGAATCTCACCAAGAAGTCTTGAGACTTTTATCAATGACATAAAAGTTTGGCGAGAGGAAATCCCAAATGGCGACACACCAAGTTGGTTGTCCAAGCTAGGAGACCTCGCCCTTTTGTTCAAAGAAGTTGGCAGGGTTGAGAAAAGATTGGGCGAGGGGAAGGATAGGTTAGCAACTCGCTGATATGGTTGACAAGTTAGCCCGAGATCACCAAGTTATTCAGAGTCCAGAGAGTCCTTCCGAAAGTGTTTTTTAGGGTTATTTTAGTCATTTTCTATCCTTTTAACACCTATACTATGTTATTTTAAGCCTATTCCTAAATTCTATAACTAATTTTACCCTTCAAATTTCCACCATTCCCTCTCATTCTCTCTAAACAAAGGCTCTCAAGGAAATTCTCTCTCAAAGTCTTCTACTTAAAGCAAGTTAGGGTTTCGAGGATTCAAGTTTCCTCTTGTAATTTCTAGGCTAGAATTTAGTGAGGTATGTGGGAATTTCATCCATGGATCTCTTTTCATCCATGAAGTCCCAAAGAACCTTCAAATTTTCTTTATGATTTGTTTAAAAAACATAGAGTTTTTATGATTATGCTATGGGTTTAATCAATTATTTTTTTAATTACTCTTATTGATCTTATGATGCTAATTTAATCTTAATTGCATATTATCTAGGATTTTTACATAAATCCACACTATATGAATATGTTAATTTTGAAATCAAGTTTTGAGACTTTAAGCACGCATCATGAATTGAAGAAACTATGACTCAAGGATGCTTTTAGATAAAGTATCAAGTATGTTGTTATGAAAACAAGGGTACTTCGAATTGAAGTATTCTCATTATGAAAGATCTCCATGATTTAGCCAATTCCAATTGGAGTGTGATTTTCTATGAAAAGATTATCATGATATAGATGCTTCAGATAGGTGTCTTTTATAAATATGTTATAAAATCATGATATGTTAAAAGGAGCTATTTTTGTGATTCTATGTATGTTATGATAAAGTTTGTATTACTAGATTCTTACCATCTCAAAGACTATGATATGTTATATATGATATTTCATTGAGAGGTTACTTAGCGCCGAGTGGACTTTGGGATGAAGGCTCACCCATTAGTAGAGGCTTGATACCTTTCTAGCAATTTCCTTATCCCAGAACTACGTGCCACTATAGAAGAAATGGATAAGCCCTTAGTAGAGGCTTGACTCCTTAGTAAGGCTCACCCCTTAGTTGAGGCTTGATTACTTAGTAGCCTACTGGATCCACTTAGGCGATGTTATGATCCTTACCATGGCAAGTAGGACCCTCTCTTTTATATGATAATAAAACACTGGACTCTATGTTAGCTCACATGGTTTATGTCGGTTAACGGTATCTCTCACAAAAACTTAAAATTCTCACTTATGTTATATTAAGCTTATAATTTTCTTACGATTATTGCATTGACCGTGTATTATGTTTAACTCAAATTTATCAAATTATGTCATGTTTTATCTTAGTCATTGCATTATCATATTTCACATTATGCATTGCATATTCTTCATACTTAGTACATTCAATAGTTCAGACAATATACTTTTGCCTATATTATTTTATAATATAGGTTTTAACGCTCCATCAACCCCCGCAGTTAGCATTGGATTCTATCAACTTTGCACTACCTAGTGATTCCTCATTGTTCGAGGATATGGCACTTAAAAGTTATTTTATGTATTTTAACACTTATTTTAATTTTCAAATTATTTCGTGAGCTAGGGATTGTCATATGCCCCACCTATGATAGTATAGGCTTATGTCAGACTTAGTATGATTTCCGCTTTGTCAATATTTGTACTTAGATTCTCTTTATGCTGAGATTATGCCTGAGACTTTCTCTTCCTCTTATCTTATCTTTCAGTTATATTGCTTTCATAGTGTCATGTTTATATCAAGTGGCTTATATAGGCTCTTTTGGGATCCTATTCACTATGTCAGGCCTAGGGGTAGTTTGGGTTGTTACAAAATCATTAAGGTTTAGGTTAGAAAGGGTGGAAAAGACTAAAATAACCCTTTTAGAAATCTGGTTAGAGCCATCTACGGGCCTTAGAAGTCGATTGTAGTAGCTTGATTGGAATTCTGAGATTTTTGAACTTTGGGTTTACGAGACCTTCTATGGTCCGTAAAACCTTCTACGGGTAGTATTGTATGCCCATGGAAATAGTAATAGGATGAGGGATTTTCAAGACTTTATTCCATGAGGCAATCTACAAGCTATAAATACTTATGCAGTCCATAGAAATGGCTCGTGAAAATCAAACAAAAATACTGGGTTTCAGAACTTCATCTACGGACTAATCTATGGTCAATAAAATGAAGTACGACTCATAAAAGGACTCATCCTGGTCACTTGGAATTTAATGAGTTTCAGAACTTGGTCTACGAATCAAGTCTATGGCTCGTACAAAGTTATACGGCCCGTACACTTGGACCATAAACCTCAACCCCCCTTTACTAATTTTTGAAGTTGGACTCCACGAGCCAATCCGTGGTTCGTGGATACTTCTACTGTTTGTAGATTGCATATGTAAAAGTCTAACTTTAGCAGAACTAAAGTTGTTTTGCTGGGCTTTCTAGACTGAATTGAGTTAGAATATTTTGAGGTGTTACAGTCAACATTTTATCAAACAACCTCTATTAGTTATTTTGTTGATTTTGTTTAAGACTGAAATTTTAATTTTTTTGGGGTAGCATAGTTGTTTGCATACATGGGATTCTGAATGAATCCCGAGGACCCGTTTGAAAAAAGAATTTTATTTTAACTCTTGGTTGATGCCAAGGCTACTGGTGGGACCAATTTAGAGTTAGCCTCTTAAGCACCATCCAAATCGCTTTATATGTAGATGGTCGTCCATGACCTAGCCGCTTTTTTGGCCATTCGACCACTTTTGTAGTGACCACTTAAGCGACCATTTTACTGCTTTTGTGGTTATCATTGATGATACATCTCTATCATTCTCCCTCTTTTCTTTAAAGAATCCATAATCTAAGAGAGCTTGGATTAAGGTGTTCTTCCTCATTTCTTGGCTATATCAGTTTATTTGAAGGTAATTTCCTTCCCCATCGCTTTTTATCACATATTCTAGCTTCATTTTCACAATTTGATTCCACATTTAAGCTCAAATTCCATGTTTTCTTATTATTTGAAATGTAGTATTTGGACCAGTTGAGATCTGTATTAATTCTCATCTTTGACAAAATTTGAGGGATGTGCTCCTCATCTCAAAAGAAACATAATGGCAAAGTTAGTTTTTAAATTTTTTATCGTTATTCGTGGGTCAATTTTTGACCCAACTTCTGGTCCTAATTTTGTAATATTTATATGGGTATTGTTAGTCTCATATTGGTATGTGTAATCTATTTTTTGATAGAATGGCAACATTCTGAGTCTCTTCGAAAAGTAAAAGCGCCTGAGTAGAGGTTCGAGTGTAGTTTTGGCCTTGAGGTAGGTTACGGTCTTCTATTTTTTAGACTTAGGTTAGTTAGGTTTTATATAAATTGAGTATCATTGATCGTTAGAGAGTTTTTAGGTTGTATGATCCTTAGTTGTACTTTTGGCTATTTTCAAATTATTATCTTAGCTTTTAGTCATGAAGCTTTAAATTAGGTTAAGCCTTAGTCTTGGTTGACGTTATAAGATCCTTAGAATGCTTCTAGGTGGCTTAAAACTTAGAGTTATATGCATTGGTTGGTTTTATATGATTGTATGCTTGTTTCTAATTATTTTTGGGTCTTTACTGTATTATTATCATGTTTGTGGGCTTGAGACCTTGGACTTAGACTAGATGGAGTTCCAGGTTGGTATGACTGTACCATGACAAATTTCTACCTGGTTGTTTATGTGGTGTAATTGAATTGAGAATGGATTGACTATGTTCATTCATGTGCACAACATTTGCATTTGGGATGTTTTTACCAGAAATAAGAGAAAGGTATAATTGAGACACTTAAACTATTTTATTACAAAATTCTACTTGTTTTGGGCTCTATGGGAATGAGTTATTGGTTTTATTTAAGAAAACATGGAAATATTAAAAGAAAATACTTCATTTTTAGATTTTTTTGTTCCAAAAAGTTACTTACCTTAAATTTATTGTTTTGACTTTTGAGACTTGGATAATTAGAGAAAAAACACCATTTTTATGAAAGTCTGGATAAAAGGGGAGAAATTATATTAAACATATAGATTTTTCTAAGACTTGTATGAAGTATGGAATGTTTTACTTGATATCGTGAGCCCATGGGGATATTTCGGGTTGTACTTCATGCATACTACAAACGTTGATAAGCTATGATGGCTCGTAGACTAAATTTTAGGTTTTACTTTTACTGCACATGTTAATGAGCTCCGTCAAGTTCTGTAGTTTTCTCGATGAGCTCACAGGGTAGCCAGAAAGGTACTTTCTAAACCTCCTACTTTACACATACATTGGTCGCATATATATAACATCATCTCACATTATCTGTGTTGTGATTACATGTCTGGTTGTCGGATGTTTGTTATTCTTGATTGTCTTCACTGTCCGTGTTGACTCTAACTCTCTAGTTAGTTGTTAAGTCTTAGTGTTAGCACTATCATGCCTCTTTATTTATATAGTCTCTATCTAAGCTAGGGAGGCCTATGATGCCTATTGAGTACCCCATGTTTTGGAACTCATGCTACACTTCTGCATCTTTTTATGATGTAGCTCTGAGTACAAACCACCCTTGCTGAATTTGGATCTCCCGTGGTAATCGTCATTGGATCTTGGTGAGTTCTTGGCATCCAAAATTTGTTGTTTTCCCTCTTTTGTGTATTGTCTATATAGTTTGTATTTTGATTAAGCAGATCAGATGTATATAGTCTTTTTGTACTTAGACGCTCGTGTACCGATGACACCGGGTTCGGGGGTGGATTTCTATGTATAGTTTTGTCTTTCTCGGTCACATTAGGGCTTTTTTATATATTTTGTATCGTTAGATACATATCTGTGTTATGGGACCTCTTCTCCTTATTATTGCTTCCGCGTAGTTATGCTTAGTGTTTTTATTTGCTTTCCACTTTTGTTTTTGGCTTGCCTATTGGGGTTATGGTAGGCACTATCATGGCCCAATTTCGGGTCATGACACCAACAAGGTTGGGATCGAATTCAATAGAGAATGTGGCGAGAGAACTTATAATTCATTAAGAAATTTCAATCTAATAATTGATATTTCAAATGGGTCATTTACTAAACTAAATTATACTATGATTTTCTTATAAATATTTAAAGACGAACCAGAGTTATCGTTCCTGTATACCAAAATTCAAACATATACTTCACTATCGACTCATTCAACTTTGCTCATTATGCAAAACTGATGAATTTATCGTCTTCTAAAGTCTCTCGAAACAATTAGAAGAGTTACACCTTAAGCCCTTTTGGAACTTGGGTGTGGATTTAATTTGTTCATCATCATATGTCTTAGGTTATCTATCCTATATCTAGGTCAAGCTATTAGATGAGTGCTGGTATCCCCAAAGCCTTGTCAATGATTCTTTTTCCTAATCTTTAACTTCTTTGGTCAAATAATGCAGACTAAATGTGAGCTCTTAATGTTTGCAACCATTAAAAAGATAATTTTCAGATTGCAACCTTTAAAAAGACAATCTTTACAAAAAAACCTTAATGCATAACAAGAACACCTTCATGTGAAGATTTTAGCGTGAAGAATCCAATATCCTTATTCCTACTCTAGGTTCCATATCCCAATTTATGAGATTTAGCTAGTTATAACTAGTTGTGATGAATAAAAATAATTACAGTAAGCAATAAACATTATGATGAAAAGAAACAAAATATATCATTATTTAATGACAACACTTACAATGCACTTGAGAATTTATTTCTCTTGTGTGGGTCTTATAGATTTGGTGCTTTTATTGATTCTTAGCTATTGTTGCCAATAAGTTCCTTTACTTGTGTCTATCTTCTATCTTTACTTTCTTATTCTTAGGTTTTTAGGGGTTTTTTCTTTTTCGTTATTTCGATCTTGTATCACACCCTGGACAAGGTCGACACTCAAAAACTATTATTAGTCCCCAGTGAACGCTTAACCTGGCTCACACACTCAACGAAAGACTCAACTCAAAGGAAATTAGAACTCAAGTAGGCATTTAAAACATAACAATCAATGAGCATATAACAAGATATTTAAAATACTCAAAATAATCTTAACTCAACCTCGTATTCCAATAAATAAAGTTATAATTTAAAACAAACTCGGAAGTAAACATATTGACTCCACTTTACTCTGTGTATCAAGCCTCTAACTCAATACTAGAAAGGTATCAAGATAAGCCCAAGGCTACCTCAAATGACTACTACGATAAAGAGAAATTACTGAAATAAATGACATCCTCTAAATGCAAGGAGGTCTCACCAAAAATTGGATGGAAATCTGGCCTTCAACGATGTGCCTGTTGAGAACCTCTATAACCTGTGTCTGCATCATGAAACAATGTGGGCTAAATAGCATCAGTACATAAAATGTACGAGTATGTAAAAAGATAGGAAGAAAACATGCTTAAGAGTACTCAATAGGATAGATGTTGAAAATAATTCAACTCAAAATAAGGCATGCAATATGAGTAAACCAATATTGTACAAAATATTAGTAGATAGATGCAATTCATTGTAAAATAACAAATTTACTCATTGGAGAGTTTATCTAACCGACAACCATCACTTATGAGCTAGTTATAATACAATGAAGCAATGTCGTTGCCACATCCATCCAATACCTTGACAAGGTAAGGGACATCACCTCGCTGGACCAATAATAAAAGTTCTCTTTTAAGACAAATGAGGAGTCGCCCGAATCAACGGTACGATCCTATCCTACGATGGGTATATAGTTTATGGGGTTCGAGTTATTCTATACTCTTACCCAAATTGATGCTCAATACTACTCCCAAAATACATTTATCATACTCATACCTCAAGTGAGTCTAACTACTCAATTAACTCATTTAGTCTCTTTTGGACTTAACTCAAAGTTCAACTCATATCAACTCATCTTTTCTCTTTAAAATAGTCATGATCTCAACTCAATGATTGTATTTAAGGAAATGATTTTACTTCTCAATTCAATCTTGAAATAAATGTTTAAAGTTCTCAACTCATTTATACTCTATAATGCATGCTCAAAATAGTGATTAAGAGACTTCTCAACTTATGCTCAAAATGATAAATAAAAGGCTTCTCAAACTCAACTCATGCTCAAGCTATTTTTCAATTAAATAATAGAAATAATTATTCATTCTTTGACTCAAACAGTGCATAAAATAATTAATTCAAAACACATATAGGGTTCATGTGAGTGCAAACATGAATCCATAATCTCAAAAGTTCAACTCAATAAACTCATCAAGGTAAATTTGAATACATACAAGAACACAATAGAATTTATAGAGATAACTTAAGAATTCACATCACTAGAATTAAAAACTCAATCTTGAAACTTAACTTAACTATATAGAGATGTACGGCATGAGGACGAACTTAGTCCAATGTTATGATAGTCAAACATACCTAGAACAAAGATTTGTTAAGCAAAAATTGAAGATTAAGCTTGAAATCTTTAAACCCTAGCTTCTCCTCTTCTCTTCAATTCTTGTTCTCAAAAGGTTTTATGTGTTAATGAGAGAAAACACTATCGGGTACAGATAAGGGACAGATTTTGGTCCAAAAATATATTTAGGTTAACTTTGGGAAAGGTGGGGAAAAGATAAGTTTGTCCCTTATTAAAACTGGCGACAAGCAAAATTTGACTAGCGAACCTGGTCCCTAAATTTAGTTTCAACAAATATTTCCTTCTCCACAATGTAGACACATCGTAAACTCTACTGTCTCAAAAATTTCACCAGACCAAAATATTTTCCCAGGTCCGTGATGCAGACCTTGTCCCCAGTTTTATTTTTTTCTCAATTTTTCTCTTGGTTCTCGAAACATTCTAAGTTAAAATGGTATGAGGTGTTACAATATCTCTCCCTTGGAATCATTCGTCCTCGAATAATGACCTCTCTTAGAATTTACTCAATGCATGAATAAAATGCAAGAGCTTTAAAACATCAACTCAAGAATAACTCACGAAATTTCTCAAAACTCAAATAGGCACTAATTCAAAGATAGGAATAAGAATAGTACCTTCGATATTAATACTAGGAGGAATAAATAAAAGCTAGTACTTGGCTTGTATATCCTCTTCGTCTTCCCATGTAGCCTCCTCAATGAATTGATTTTGCCATAAAACTTTGACTAAAGCGACCTCTTTGGTCCTCAACTTATAAACCTGGCAATCAAGAATTTGAACATGTCTCCTCATTAGACAATCTATCTTTCACTCATATTTTTTCTGTAGGAACAATAAGGGAAGGATCTCCCAAGCATTTCTTAAACATGGAAATATAGAACACCGAATGAAAGGTATCTAACTCTGGTGGAAGCTACAATACATAGGCAACATTGGTGATTCTCTTTATACCTGATAAGGACCAATGTAACGTGGACTCAACTTCCATTTTTTCCCAAACTTCATAACTCTCTTCATGGGCGAAACTTTTAAATTCACCAATCATTGACCTCAAACTCCAACTCTCTTCTCCTAACATTAGTGTAGGATTTCTTACGGCTTTATATAGTTTTCAACATTTCTTGTATAATCTTCACTTTCTCCATAGCTTGATGAACTAACTCTGGCCCTATCAACTCTACTTCACCAATCTCAAACCATCCAATTAGAGACCTATATCTCTTCCCATAAAGTGCCTCATATGGAGCCATTTTAATACTCGAATAAAAGTTGTTATTATAAGAACACTCGATAAACGGAAAGTGGTCATCCCAATTACCCTTAAAATTGATAACACAGGCTGTCAACATATCCTCAAGGGTCTAAATTATACGCTCTGCTTGACCATCTATCTACAGATGGAAAGCGATACTAAGATTTACCTTCGAACCCAAACCTTTATGGAATGACTTTCAAAACTAAGTAGTAAATTGAGTACCTTTGTCTGAGATGATAGACAAGAAAACTCCATGTAGTATGACTATCTCTCAAATGTACAATCTTGCATAATCCTTTGCCGAATTTATAGTCTTCATGGGCAAGAAGTGGCTTGATTTTATCATCCTATCCACAATCACCCAAATAGAGTCACGTTGTTTGCGAGATCGGCGTAAACTTGTAATGAAATCTATGTTGATCATCTCGCACATCCATTCTGCTAATTCTATATTATGGGCTACACCACAAGGCCTTTGATTCTCAACTTTGACTTGTTGGAAATTTGGGCACTTAGATACAAACTCTGTTATTTCTCTCTTCATACCATTCCATCAATAGACCTCTCTTAAGTTGCGGTACATCTTTGTAGAACTTGGACGAATGGAATATCTGGAGCTATGGACCTCTGCCATTATTCTATCTCGGAGATCGCCAATACTGAGAACACATAACCTGCCTTGATATCTCAACACTCCATCTCCCATTTTGGAGAAAGCCATTACTTTCTCCTTATGAACATCACCTTTCAATTAGATGAGAATATGATCTTGATCCTTCTTTTCCTTTACTTCAGTGACCTATGAAGATTCATCCATATTTTGAACAATCACACCTCCCTCATTAGAGTCCACAAGAAGAACTCCCAAGTGCAAGTATATGCACTTCTTTGACCAATCTTTCTTCTCTTCATCAACATGAACGGTACTCCCCAATGACAGCATGCTAAAAGAATCAATAACAACATTAGCTTTACCTAGATAGTAGAGAATACTCATGTCATAGTCCTTGTGCAACTCAAGCCATCTCCTCTGTCTCAGGTTTAGCTCATTCTAGCTAAACGCATACTGCAAAATCTTGTGAACTATAAACACATCAACACGCACGCTATAAAGTTAATGACACTAAATCTAGAGAGCAAATACTAACGCTGCCAACTCTAGATCATGAGTCGATTAATTCCTCTCGTGAATCTTAATATGTCTGGAAGCATAAGCTATAACTTTGTTTTTTTACATCAACACACAACCCAATCTAATTCTGGATGCATCACAATATATAATGAAGTTGTATGTTCCCTTGGGTGCGGACAAAATTGGAGCAGTAGTCAACCTCATTTTCAAATCTTGAAAGCCCTTCTCACGAGCATCGGACCATTGAAACTTAGTCTTTATCTAAGTCAACTTGGTCAATGGAGACGATATAAATGAAAATCCTTCAACAAATCTCCTATAATAGCAAGCCAAACCCAAGAAACTTCTTATGTCAGTCAAGGATGTATGTCTCGGTCAATTCTTTATGGCTTCATTCTTCTGTGAGTCAACTTGAATGCCAATAACAAAAATAATATGGCCTAAGAATGCCACGTATTCTAGCCAAAACTCGCACTTTGAAAGCTTAGCATATAATTCCTTTTCCTTGAGAGTTTGAAAAATAATTCTGAGATGGTTTGCATTCTCCTCCTTATTCTCGAATAGATCAGTATGTTATTAATAAATACAATAACAAACATATATAGGTACTGCTTAAACACTCTATTCATGAGGGCCATAAATATTGCAGGAGCATTAGTCAAACCTAAGGACATAACTAGAAACTCATAGTGACCATACCTAGTTCTAAAAGTTGTCTTCAGGATGTCACTTTTTCTCACTTTCAACTAATGATAGCCTGACCTGAAGTCTATCTTATAGAGAAACAAGCGGCACCCTAAAATTGGTCTAAAAGGTCATTGATTCTTGGTAGAGGGTACTTATTCTTTATGGTAACCTTGTTCAACTGATGATAGTCAATACATATTATCAAGGAACCATCTTTCTTTCGCATGAATAAAATAGGAGCGCCCCAAGGTGAGACACTCGTCCTAACGAATCCTTTATCCAGAAGATCTTTTAACTGTTCCTTCATATCATGACCCAATCTCATAGACCATGACGGGTGTCCGAACTGGGCACTCGTGTATATCCCTGCTATCTGTAAGTAAATTTGTCCTATGTTTAAGTTATAGCACATCAACAGGTAGGATAACATATAAGATGACGAGGCTTATCATAGGAAGCACGGTAAATACATGCATATACAACCCATACACAACCCACATACAGGTCCACAGACCTCTAAAAGTAAGAACAGTAACATAAGGCAGGATAGAGATCCCACCGTACCCATGAACAAATTAATATATACATCGAGGGTTAATACCAAAACTAGGCTCCGGCATAATACAGCACTTCTGAACTACTGAGTGGAACTCCTATGCTGACGAATCCCCAAGGTGTGTATTTGTACCTGTGGGTATGAACGCAACCCCTTCCCCCCTCCCCGATAAAAAGGGGGGTCAGTACGACATATGTACTGAGTATGTAAAGTATAGACATCATAAGGAAATTACAGTTGGCGAAGGGATATAGGGGGCAAGTATAACATTTTACCATTTACCATACTCACATCATATAAAAGAAAGTCCTACATATACCATACCCTGCCTTTATGGGACTCAGTGTCATCACATTATCATATACCATACCTGGCCCTTTATGGAACTAAGTATCGTTATATCATCATATACCGTACCCAGCCCTTTATAGGACTCAGTGTCATAATCATTACTCTATCATCATAAGCAAATATATGTTATTAGTATTATGGAATGTACAGCTAGATCCATGTATATAGTAAGTATATTCCGAGGAACATACGGCCCGATCCACATATCGTATAATAATGTCGAGGAATGACGGCCCGATCTACATATCAAATAATAATGCCGAGGAACATTCGGTCCAATCCACGTATCATATAGTAATGCCGAGGAACATATACTCTGATCCATATATCATATAGTAATGTCGAGCAACGTTCGGTCCAAACCACATATCATATAGTAATACCGAGAAATATTCGGTCCGATCCACATATTATATAATAATGCCGAGGAATGATCAGCACGATCCATATACCATATAATAATTATTATATTATAGCCGCCCTGGGACTAGGTGAAAGATGTATTACAGTATACACGAATAAAGTAGTGAGTAACCATATACAATCTAAATCATTATCAGAGACTTGACAATGTAAGAAGATTAAGCTATCATTTGAGGACCAAAATAGTAGTATAGCCATCTCGAGTGCCTTTTAAATACCATTGAGGCCTAGATCACTTAGGAACTCGAGGACCCTAGACATGTACTAAAGTAATACTAATAGTTCATAGAATCAGGGATACCCGTCGTCACATAGTCCTTAGGGCTAGGAGCTTGTGCATCCAGTACTACTCAACCAATGGAGTTCAAGGAAAGTAGTTCAAATTACTACAAGAGTTTGACATTTAGAGGTGAATAAGAGATACAGATTATATTATGGACTTAAAAGTGGATTTACCCCAGAGCTCGTATCATATTTTACTTACAATTAGGACATGCTTTAATAAAGAGAAAGAATAAGCTTTACCTAGCCTCTACTTTTCCTCAAGGAGTCATCATTTACATATATCGTACCCGGCCCGTCATGGGCTCAGTATCATAACCTTATTATCGCATTACCTTACCATCATAGCACCACACTTATGTCAAAGACATATCAAGAGGAAAGAAGGGTAGCTCTACGTACTTATGCCAAAACATGCCAAGAAAAAGGAGATAACTTCACATACTTACTAGTCTCCATCTTATAGAAGCCTTAAGAGGATATAACTCAATTAGTATAGGAATTCTACCATCGAGAAGTGAATAAGACTTATAAGTCATACTTGGGGTTCTATAAATGGAATTATCCCCACATTTCGTATATCAATCACTTAAGGCTAAGATATGCCAAAAGAAAGCTTTACTTACTTATGCCAAAGACATGCCAAGAGAAAGCTTCACATACCTTTTTCGGGATTAATTGAAATCCGGTTTGCCTTGATACCTCCTTAACCTATTTGACATGAAAGTAATACTAATATTACTAGCCTTTCACTTTCCAATATCCCACTCTACAACTAAGTATAATAGGAGTCATTTCCTTATCCATTACCCTCGACTAGTTTATTACTAGTTTCAATGCTATCGAAAATCAGGCAGCATTTCCCCTGTAACTTCAACATTCCCGAGATTTCAACTCGGCCACAGTGTCAACAACCATAAAAAAAACAACAGCCAGTAGCATATATACAAGTAAACCACCTCAATATTACACAATACAACTCCAAACAACTAGCTCAAAATTATGATACAAAAATAGAGTTTTTAATCTTTATTTCACAAAATCTTTAACCATACAAAATGGAGGGTCGTGTGGCTGCAACCAGGAGAACCCACACCCTTTTAAAATACTTTAAAGCCATGCAACACGCAATCCAACCAGCTGCACCCACAGCACCACAATGACAACCCACTACTCGACTTCGATTTAGCTACAACCACTTCAATTTAGTTTGTTTCTAACGTCAAGCATCCTTATTCAATTTTTCCACTTACAACCTTATTTAAGACATGTAATATACCTCATAAAAACATCATAAACTCCAATTCTAAAGGGAAGCCCTTACCTTTCCCGAAACTCGTCAAACTCATCGAAACTTGCCTCGGAAGTTCCTTTAGCACGCCTAAAACTTCGTAGCTATTTACTAACATTTTGGGATGCTCCAAAACATATATTTTAATTACTAACACCTTCATAACATCGTGATACACTCTATATAATTAATTTATGAAGCGAAATGAAAGAACTCACCTTTTTTTCCTTCCAAAACCGTAACTCTCTCCCTCTCTAGTTTCTTCTCTTCTCTTCTTTCTTGTTATTGAATTTTCTAGATAAGTATGGAACTTTAATAAGTCATAAGACATATACATATAGGCCACCTAAGGGGGTGACACGTATCAACCCCTAAGTTGTAACACATGTCAAGCCCTAAGTGGTGACACGTGTCAAGCCCTCATTGGGCCAACACACCCCTTTCCTCCAATCATAGGCTGCCATATGGCATGTGGGGTCCACCATCCTTGCTCCAGCTGCTGCCACATGGCACTCTCTCGTGCTTCCACATGGCACTCCCTTATCTTCCTCGTGGGTTCGTAATCTCACTTTATTTTATGAACCTATGTAATCCCTACTACGTAAGCTTGGTATGTACTCCAGTTGCTTAAGTATGTAAGATTTACAAGTTGGTAGCTTACGTAAATAAGTCATGTCCTACGACTCATTATTCCGTCTCCAACTTCTTTCGGATTCTTATAACTCTATTTCCAATCTTCTCTACTATGGGGTATCACATTCTCCTTTCCCTTAGAGTTGTTTGATAGCGTTATAGATTATCCGGCTCACATGGCAACTCTTAAGAAGCTTAAGAGTTCTTAAGAAGTCTTAAGAAGCTTTTAGAAGCTTTAAGAAAATTTAGAAAACCTTAAAAAACTTAAGAGGCTTATGATCCTTCCATGAAACTTAAAAGCCTTTCAAGAGACTTAAGAACACGTTCCAAAGTACAAAAGTATAGAGTGTAACATCCTTCCCCCCTTTAGAACATTCGTCCTCAAATGTGAACCAAAACCTTCCTTAAGATCTTATACAGATTATATGGAAATTCCTTTCTATTGCAATAACACATACTTTCATTAAGCTATCACTATCAGAGTACCAAAGGTTAGGATTACCTGTAGCATAAGGAGTAGGTACGGATACTTGTGTTTCATTTCCTCCTCCTATTCCCAGGTCATCTCTTCACGATTTATTATTTCGCCATAATACCTTGACGGAAGCTACGTCCTTAGTTCACAATCTTCTACTTTGCTAACCTAGGATGGCGATAGGTTGCTTCTCATAGGATAACTCCTCTGTGACCTGGATACCCTCTACGGGATATACCCAGGTTGGATTACCAATATACTTGCAAAGCATTAATACATGGAAGACTAGATGTACCGCTTCGAGATTCGCTGGTAAGTCCAGCTCATAGACAACCTTGCTTATTCGGCGGAGGATCTGATAAGGTCAAAGTATCTGGGACTACGGTTCCCTTTCTTGCTGGATTTTATTACCTTCTCTTTGGGTGGTACCTTCGGAAATGCCTAATCAATAACTTGAAACTCTAAAAGTCGACGTCGATTACCTACGTATGACTTCTGTCGACTCTGAGCTGCTAACACTCTCTCCTGAATAAGCATCACCTTCTCAATGGCTTATTGAACCACGCTTGGGCCCATTAGTCGCATTTTACCAACATCAACCCACTAATTGAAGACCTACTTTTTTTTCCATACCAAGTCTCTTCTAGGGCCATTTGGAGACTAGAATGATAGTTGACGTAGTAAATACTCTTGATAGGTAGTAGGCAACTATCCAAGCTACCTTTCGATTCAACCATATAGGCTTGCAACACCTCTTATAGCATTTAGCTAGTAAGCTTAGTTTGTCCTTCAGTTTGAGGGTACAATGGTGTACGAAGACCTATCTGTCTTCCCAATCTCTTCTTAGACTGATCTTCAATAGTTGACTGTAACTCGGGCTCCTTCATCTAAGACAATAGCTATAGGAACTTCGTAAAGTCTCACCACCCTCTTAACTTATAATTTTACATAATCTCGACTAGATAGGTAGTCCCTGATTGAAGGAACATGGGCTGTTATGTTAATCTGCGGATAATATTCTATATAGAATTATCTATCCAGGAAGTGCAAAGTGAGTCTTGTAGCCAAGGTCATATTATGGAATCTTCGACCTTATATATTACTTCTTGCCTTCTTTAGATGACATCAACTGGTACCCTCGCCTTTTGGGTTTTGCTTTTTTTGCCCATCAGAGTTGGCTACCAAGTTGTGCTCAAGTACCCTCACACAATGACATGTATAGCCGTTCTGTAGTTTGCCTTATCATTAACTAGTATTATGTTAAAGAATTGTGGCATACAAGTACGCCATCTATTAGTAATCGGCTAATCCTACTTATTTTGCTTAATCTCTTTTACAATTCCCTTATCGTAACTTATAAAACTCTAGGTACATAATCTAGTATCGTTTATACGCCGCTAGTTCGGATTCTCCCATCTTGTGCGATCATAGCAGCACTAACGCATCGTATCCCACTAGAACTTCAAAGTTAAATGTGCTTGGGCAAGAGTAGTACTAGGATGGGTGACCACCCGGGAAGTCTTCGTGGCACATTCCATTGCCATCCTTGCAATAATTTGTGAAGGCACTCATCTTTGCCCAAGATTTACCTTAGCATCTTCTCTCTAGTCTTCATTTTTGCCTTGCCCTCTCTTCTTCTCTCTTACAATAGGTGTCGGGGTAGATTTTTAATTCAACCATGATTGTGTCCTTTTTGGCTATTTGATTTAACTTCTCTTCGTATTCCTCTGTAACGTCTTCAAAATATCATAACTCATTTTCATCATGTACTCCTCCACTTGGTCTTATGCTATATATAACTATTCGTAGGTTGCACAACTACTCTTATACCACTGGTATAAGGTAAACGCAGTTTTTTCGTCTCCTGCCCCGTCTTGCTTTACATATCGACTTCACACTAGGACTTACTCGTGTTAATGCTATTTTGGCCTATTTCTTTCTTTTCTTCCTTTACGTACTCCTTGGTCTCCTCATTTCCAACCGTATGAGATTTTGTATTCTCCTTGCTACTTGTACATCCTGATATCAGCGACCAAAGACGTTGTTGACATATCTTAATCTTTACTCAAACACATCCCTACTACCCTTTTTGCGGCCCTTAGTTTGCTCAGTCCTACTCTCTTATCGTATTCACCCCTTTTGTAGGCACCCATGATTCTTCGCACGGTATTAGATACCGCAGCTTCTATCTATTTATTGTTGGCCTTGATCTCTTGCTAACTCGTGCCAGTAAAGGATCTCGCTTGAAATTTAAGCGGTCCTGTCAACATGTGACAGTGTCAGTTGATTTTCTCTCACACTTGTATTTCTCTTGTCCACTTCCCCCTTTAGGGTGTACCCATGTCATCCTCTGTTTATTTTCAACTGTTCATACGCATATAATTGTGTTCCAACATATTTGACATACTGCACCATGTCTACACCCTCTGTTAACTCACCTATACTTTAGATTGCCCCTGTAAGAAACCTTAATATAACCATGGAGTGCTTAGAATTCTCAATAACAAGTACCCAATCTAGTCCAAGTACTGGTACTCAAGTCATATAACTAATATAGTAGTTTAGCCGAAGCCACATTTCATTCATCCCAATCAGTACGTCACTAGTGCTTATAATAGTGTTTGATTCTTCATTTGGGGCACTTATACTCTGATGACACGTGTCTCACGTTTTGTTTATCACTTTTTTTCCAATGGGTACCACTTGTTCCTTTGATAATTTCGAAATGCCTTAGTTGTTTTGTAATTTCTATTCCCTATCTTCGAGGGATCCCACTAATTTCCAAAGTGGAGTTACATATACACAATTCCCTTCTCTACTTCATGAGCTTTCATCTTTATCGTTACCTTGGATACGATCTCTCAAGATATGTTACAACCGTATATCCCATTCTCTTTCTATCTCCAAAAACAAATTTGGCAAAGTTTCCTCTATATTCCTTACTATCCTACTATCCAAAACCTGCACTCAGGAAATACCAACAATGCCTCATAGGGCCAACTTATATTTATTCATATCATAGCCACACATGGCTTACAATATCGATAACCGTATAAAAATAATGGACTTACCTTATGTGTCAAACTCAAATTGCATTTGTTACACTTTTCTGTCTACTTTCCTTTTAATTTTCAATTTTACATTTCAAGCTCACTACCTTACTCAACATATCTCTTTCATACCTTTCCTTACCTGCGTGCTTCGTCCCTCCCAACATCGTCAATTACTTTCTTCTGTTGATGTCGCCTTTCTGTTCAAATCCAAGGTTAGTTTAAGGAGTTTTTCCTATGATTTGGATCTATCGCATGATCTTAGATGTAAAAGAAAGGTAACATCCTAAATGTACTATAGCCTCCTGTTTATAGATATGGTACACAACACACCAATAAACAGAACTCTACTAGACACGGTCTATAGACATTCCTAGGAAGGACTGCTCTGATACCACTTTTATCACGACCCAACCCCATAGGCCATGACGGGTGCCTGAACTGGGCACTCGCGTATATCCCTACTATCTGTAAGTAAATCTGTCCCCTGTTTAAGTTATAGCACATCAACAAGTAGGATAACATATAAGACATTGAGGCATATCATAGGCATCACGGTACATACATGCATATACAAACCATACACAACCCATATACATGTCCATAGACCTCTAAGAGTAAGAACAGTAACATAAGGCGGGATAGAGTGCCCGCTGTACCCATGAACAAATTAATATATACATTGAGGGTTAATACCAAAACTAGGCTCCGACACAATGCAGCGCTTCTGAACTGCTGAGTGGAACTCCTACGCTGATGGATCCCCAAGGTGTGTATCTGTACCTGTTGGCATGAACGCAGCCCCCCCTCCCCCCCCCCCAAGAAAGGGAGGGCCAGTACAACATATGTACTGAGTATGTAAAGCATAGACATCATAAGAAAATTACAGTTGGTGTAGGGATGTAGGAGGCAAGTGTAACATTTAACCATTTACCGTACTCGCATCGTATAAAAGAAAGTCCTACATATACCTTACCCGACCCTTTATGAGACTTGGTATCATCACATTATCATATACCATACCCGGCCCTTTATGGGACTCAGTGTCATTATATAATCAATACTGTACCCGGCCCTTTATGGGACTTAGTGTCATAATCATCACTCTGTCATCATAAGCACATATATGTTATTAGCGTTGTGGAGCATACAGCCCGATCTATGTATATAGTAAGTACATTCTGAGAAACGTATGGCCCAATCCGCACATTGTATAATAATGCCAAGGAACGATAGCCCGATCTACATATCATATACTAATATCGAGGAACATTCGGTCCGATCCATGTATCATATAGAAATGCCGAGGAATGTTCGGTCTGATCCAAATATCATATAGTAATGTCGAGGAATGTTCGGTCCGATCCATATATCATATAATAATGTCGAGGAACGTTCAATCTGATCTATATATCATATAATAATACCGAGGAATGATCGACATGATCCATATACCATATAATAATAATTATATTATAGCCACCCTAGGACTCGGTGAAAGATGTATTACAGTATACATGAATAAAGTAGTGAGTAACCATATACAATCTAAATCATTATCAAAGATTCGACAATGTAAGAAGATTAAGCTATCGTCCGAGGACCAGAATAGTAGTGTAGCCATCTCGAGTGCCTTCTAAATGCCATTGAGGCCTATATCACTAAGGACCTCGGGGACCCTAGACATGTACTAAACTAATACTAACAGTTCATAGAATCAGGGATACCTGTTGTCACATAGTCCTTAGGACTAGGAGCTTGTGCATCCAGTACTTCTCAACCTATGGAGTTCAAGGAAAGTAGTTCAACTTACTACAAGAGTTTGACATTCAGAGGTGAATAAGAGATATAGATTACATTTAGGACTTAAAAGTGGATTTACCCCAGAGCTCGTATCACATTTTACTTACAATTAGGACATGCTTTAATGAAGAGAAAGAATAAGCTTTACCTAGCCTCTACTTTTCCTCAAGGAGTCATCATTTACATATATCGTACCCGGCCCGTCATGGGCTCAGTATCATAACCTTATTATCGCATTACCTTACCATCATAGCACCACACTTATGTCAAAGACATATAAAGAGGAAAGAAGGGTAGCTCTACGTACTTATGCCAAAACATGCCAAGAGAAAGGAGATAACTTCACATACTTACTAATCTCCGTCATATAGAAGCCTTGAGAGGCAATAACTCAACTAGTATAGGAATTCTACCATCGAGAAGTGAATAAGACTTATAAGTCATACTTGGGGTTCTATAAATGTAATTATCCCCACATTTCGTATATCAATCACTTAAGGCTAAGATATGCCAAAAGAAAGCTTCACTTACTTATGCCAAAGACATGCCAAGAGAAAGCTTCACATACCTTTTTCGGGATTAATTGAAATCCAGTTTGCCTTGATACCTCCTTAACCTATTGAAATAAAAGTAATACTAAGATTAATATTCTTTCACTTTCCAATATCCCACTCTACAACTAAGTATAATAGGAGTCATTTTCTTATCCATTACTCTCGACTAGTTTATTACTAGTTCCGATGCTACCGAAAATCAGGCAGCATTTCCCTTGTAACTTCAACATCCCCGATATTTCAACTCGTCCACAGTGTCAAAAACCATACCAACAACAACAACCAGTAGCATATATACAAGTAAACCAGCTCAACATTACACAATACAACTCCAAACAACTAGCTCAAAACTATGATATGAAAATAGAGTTTTTAATCTTTATTTCACAAAATCTTTAACCATACAAAATGGAGGGTTGTGTGGCTGCAACCAGGAGCACCCACACCCTTTTTAAAATACTTTAAAGCCCTACAACACGCAATCCAACCAGCTGCACTCGCAGCACCACAACGACAACCCACTACTCGACTTCGATTTAGCTACAACCACTTCAATTTAGTTTGTTTCTAACGTCAAGCATCCTTATTCAATTTTTCCACTTCCAACCTTATTTAAGACATGTAATATACCTCATAAAAACATCATAAACTCCAATTCGAAAGGGAAGCCCTTACCTTTCCTGAAACTTGTCAAACTCGTCGAAACTTGCCTTGGAAGATCCTTTAGCGCGCCTAAAACTTTATGATTGTTTGATAATGTTTTGGGCTGCTCCAAATCATATATTTTTATTACTAACACCTTCATAACATCGTGATACACCCTAGATAATTAATTCACCTAGCAAAATCGAAGAACTCATTTTTTTCCTTCCAAAACCGTGACTCTCTCCATCTCTAGTTTCTTCTCTTCTCTTCTTTCTTTTTCTTGAATTTTCTAGATAAGTATGGAACTTTAATAAGCCATAAGACATATATATATATAGTTCACCTAAGGGGGTGACATTTGTCAACCCCTAAGTGGTGACACATGTCAAGCCCTAAGTGGGCCAACACACCCCTTTCCTCCAATCACAGGCTGCCACGTGGCATGGGGGGTCCACCACCCTTGCTCCAGCTGCTGCCACATGGCACTCTCTTATGTTGTCATATGGCACTCTCTTATGCTGCCATATGACACTCTCTTCTCCCCCTCATAGGTTCGTAATCTCATCTTACTTTACGAACCTATGTAATCCCTGCTAGGTATGTACTCCAGTAGCTTAAGTATGTAAGATTTCCAAGTTGATAGCTTACGTAAATAAGTCATGTCCTACGACTCATCATTCGGTCTCCAACTTCTTTCAGATTCTTATAACTCTATTTCCAATCTTCTCTACTATGAGGTATCACATTCTCCTTTCCCTTAGAGTTGTTTGATAGCGTTATAGATTATTCGGCTCATATGGCAACTCTTAAGAAGCTTAAGAGTTCTTAAGAAGCTTTTAGAAGCTTTAAGAAACTTTAGGAAACCTTAAGAAACTTAAGAGACTTACGATCCTTCCATGAAACTTAAGAGCACTTCAAGAGACTTAAGAACGCGTTTGAAGTACAAAAGTATGGGGTTTAACACTTCAACTCTTTCAACTCAATTCGAGCCATTTTATATGGAGGAATAAAAATTGGTTGAGTATTGGGTAGAATATCTATGCTGAAATCTATCTCCCTATCGAGAGGGACTCTAGGCAAATCATCAAGAAAGACCTCTAGAAACTCATTAACGACTGAAATTGACTGAAGGAATGGTGTCCCCACACTATTATATTTAACTCGAACTATGTGGTAGATACACCCCTTGGAAACTAACTTTATGGCTTAAAGTATGAAATTAATCGTCCCTTAGGCACTGTAGGACTACCCGTCCACTTTATGACATGCTCATTAGAAAACTAGAACTTAACAACTCGAGTTCTACAATCAACTGTGGCATAACAAGCATAAAGCCACTCCATGCCTAGAATGACATCAAAATCAACCATGTCTAATTCAACTAAGCCAACCATGGTATATATGTGATAGATGGAAACTACACAATCGCTATAGACTCTCTTAGCAAGAATGGACTCACCAACTGGAGTAGAGACACTAAAAGGCCCAAGAAGACGTTCGGGATAGATGCCAAACTTAATTGTTATATAAGGAGTCACAAAGGACAAACTTGTACCCGGATCAATTCAAAGCATAAACATCATAAGAAAAGCCACGAAGCATACCGGTGATAACGTCTGGCGAGTTCTCCTAATCTTGGCGACTAGACATAGCATATAGATGGTTTGCTCCTCTGCCTGATCCTGAAGTAGCACTTCTCTAAACTACTCTTCCCGGTGGTGCTGTAGAGGAAGACTGAGCCTTACTACCCCATCACCCTGTCTCCCCATCGAACACTCTTTATAGAAGTAACCCACTTGGACACACTTGTAGCACCCATTTATGCTTTCACAACACTCTCCCAAATGGAGTTTACCATATTACCACAAGGCAGCTTCCGTATAGGACCTTTAGCCACACTTTCTTGGAACTGTGAACCTTGTACTCTAAAGTTCTGATTGCCCTGCGACCTTTGATCATTCCTAGTGTTGGGCGCATGGGGCACTTGCTGAAGAAGGTGCATAACTGGAAGACCTCTTATGAAAGAAGGATTTGTTACCATTACCTTGTTTTTGCTGACTAGGCTCATGTCTTGGTGACTTAGCTTTCTTGCTCAAGTGCTCCTCTTTATTCTTCTTCTTGTCTTCCTCAACCTGTTGTGCATAGACCATAGTCTAGGAAATATCTATATATGAGATTAATATGGTAACCTTGCACTCCTTTTTGACATGCTTTCCCAAACCAGACACAAATTTCCTCATCTTAGACTTTGTTTCAGGAACCTTCTCTAGAGCATACCTGGACAACTGAATAAACTTAAATTGTACTTTTTCATAGCTCCTCTTGTTTCAAGTTCATGAACTCTTTAAATTTTACTTCCCTTAGCTCTCGAAGAAAGAAGTGATCAAGGAATGCACTCTCAAACTCATCCTAGACAGAAGGCTCAATATTCTCACCATGACTCTCTTCCCACTAGTTGTACCAGACATTAGCAGCATCTTTAAGCTGATAGGAAACAAGCTCAACTCCCTCAACCTCAGTAGCATGCATAACTTTCAATAACTTTCATATCTCATCAATAAAAATTTGAGGATCCTTCTCAACCTTGGACCCTATGAAGACTAGTGGATTCAACCTCAAGAAGTCTCTAATTCTTGTAGTAGTAGATGGCTTTTGATAACTAGATCTCGGAGCAAGGGTACTCTGACGACCAGACTGTGCAACCATCAGCTAGGTGAGCATAATAGCCCCCCTAAATTCTGCCTCTGAAGTCATAGTAGGATGAGCAGTCATTGGAACTCTCTTATCCTGCCAATTTCCAAAACTTCAAGTCTTTGAATCTCTATATACGACCCCTTCTACGGACTGTAGGACCTTATACGGTCCATAGATGGGCCTCATATAACGACTCGTGAACTTAAATATTTTTCTCAATTATTGATCCCACTACGACGGATTTCTATGGACCGTAGGTACTTGAATGGTATGTAGATCAGCTTGTGAAAATAGAAACCAACGACTTTTTTGAGTTGTTTCTTTCCATCTCGACTTTTCAACTTTCGAGGTATTACAATATATTACTTTCTTTGTTCCAAATTATGTGGAACTGATAACTTCGAGAGTCAACTATTTTTTTTAGTTTGTTTAAATATTTTAAGTTGCTAATTATTGTGATTTACAATAATTTTTATGTAATTTTCAAATATATAGTAGATTAAAAAGAAAAATATGTCAAATAAATTAAAATGAAGAAAGTACAAAACTTCCAAAATTACCCTCCACTAGAAGCACATATATGGACGGACAATTAACTGCTGTTGACAGTTGATTAGAGTTATGCAAGTATTAGTAATATATGTATTAATTATGAGTGAATTTATGTATTATTTTATGCAGATATTAATATAGATATTAATTATGAGTGAATTTTTTTAGTGTGTTTAAATATTTTAAGTTGCTAATTATTGTGATTTATAATAATTTTTATGTAATTTTCAAATATATAGTAGATTAAAAAGAAAAATATGTCAAATAAATTAAAACGAAGAAAGTACAAAACTTCCAAAATTACCCTCCACTAGAAGCAGATATATGGACGGACAATTAACTACTGTTGACAGTTGGTTAGAGTTTTGCAAGTATTAGTAATATAGGTATTAATTATGAGTGAATTTATGTATTATTTTATGCAGATATTAATTATTTTACTTTATATCTTGTATAAAATAATATATGAATTCCCTCATAATTTATACATGTATTAGTTATGCGAGTTTTTAAATTGTCAACCAAACATCATAGTAATTTTATATATGAATTACTTATTTCCTACTGGCCTATCAAATATTATATAAATTATATGAAAATTGTATTTGTTGGCCTAATGTGCTATTTGTTGTCTTGATATTATTTGGACTGTAATACAAAATATTTTCTCTCGCGCACCCATATGAATCTTCTGAAAGATATTTTACATTCGGAGATGCGGTTAACGCTTCCAAACCTTTCTTTGAGATACGAGAGATGCGCTTACGCTCCTGGGAAGGATATTATAGCTACACATTTTAGGATGGGGAGGACAGACAGTGAGGCCAAAAAACACTGCTACTGGTACGTTGTTCCTTTCCGACTCGAGTTGTTCGCTCGTTTTATAGCAAGTCTAGACACCTACTCAATCAGAATGATAAATCCAGTAAAACAAGTTTCACACCATTTTTTATAGGTTCCACATTATTTGCATCATATGGATTTAATTTAATATGTCTACCCAACATAAAGATCGAATCTATGGATGACATAAACCAGCTTTTATCTAGTACATAAGTTATATGAAAATTAATAATAACTTTTTTCTTATTCAATTATCTTAAATAATAAATCCCACTAAGGACCAATATGAGTTGTGGTGCAATTGTGAGATAGCTTTAATCTTAATAAAAAATTTCGAATTCGAGCCCTGAAAATGAAAAAATTCTATTGGAAGCACCAAATTTAATAGTTCCTCTACGGACCAGACATTAGTAAAAAACCAAAAAAAAAAAAAGTTCCACTAAAGACCCGTTAGTAAAGACCCGTTCTATACTGACAAAAATTGTCGCTCCAACGCCGCTTTGAATGGTTCAGTCCTTCGTCGGCCGACCATTGTTTTTAGTGTTGGTTTCTGCTGCGGTTACCACTTTTGCTACTGCTACCAGGGCTAAGCTGTCAATTCCATTTCACTCTAAAGGTTCTTCCATTTTCTCCCTGCGAGCTATGGTAAACACCACGCCGCCGGCGCCAAAGAAAGTGAGGCACGAAATGGAGTTGTTTGGGGACGTTAGAGTAGACAACTACTACTGGCTCCGTGATGACTCTCGCTCTAACCCAGAGCTCCTCTCTTACATCCACGAAGAAAATGCTTACACTGATTCTGTAATGTCTGGTGCGTATTACTTTCTTAAATTCTTTTGATGCATAATAATTATACTCCTACATTTGTCAATGGCTTTTTCATAATCTGTGTCAGCATTTAAAATAATGAATGTTTTAACTAGAGAGAAGATAAACAAAACTTACTGCGGAAATAGTATCAAGCAGCTGCAGGTCGCCCCAAAAATTTGAGAGGAGAATGAGTAATATTTCAAACTTAGGGTTTTGAGTTTGTGTCAATAAATCTATTCCAACATTATTTCAAATTTTTATTGTCAGTTTGACTTAGGAATGGATCTAGCTCAGTTGGATTTGTTGCTCCTTATTTGGTTGGTAGGAGGTCAACGGTTCAACCTTTGCCGATATCTAATATGTTAAGTGATAAAGGCTCAAAATTTAAATTGTTTATAATGCACGATAAATCCCTTATTTCCTTTTTTCACACTATGAGAAATAGTATCTTTTCCCTTATTTCTTCTTGGTGCACCCATGAGGCTCCTAGTTGTATAAGAGGTTGGTGCCTTTCATAGAAAATCATGTCATTTTGTAAGGTTTTCTTCTTTTGGTATACTTCTTGTATACAAGCACACTTTGTCCTTAATGAATTTCTTATGTTAACCCTTGTGTTTTAAGTGGTGTTATATATATATATTTTAAAGTTTGTCGACGAAGAAAAGTCCCATGATGCCATTTGATGCAAGGTAAATTTGCCCCTGCATTATTACTTTATAAAATAAAAATAAAATTGCCTTGACATTTGTTACTTTTGTTCATGAAATATGTATATTATAATACTCTTGAGTATTTTAGCTCATGGTATTGAAATGTTTATGAAACATAAATTCTATAGATTTGAATGTCAGTTTAGATCAATTTTAAAGTTGATCATATGTTATAGGTAATTTTTTGTAACTTAGTAACTGCTAGAAAGGTAGCTAACACCATCTTCTCTTTTTTCGAATTATTCTTTGATTGATTATTCATAATATTTTTTGATTTTTTGATATTGGAGTTAAGTCCCACGTCCATATACTAAAGATGTCTCTGGATGGATGGATTTAGTCCTGGTATTTTAATTTTGTAGGATTAAATCCCTGGCACCTCTTTGGATATTAGTGTCATGCCCCAAATATATAAGATGTGCTACCAACACATGACCATGTAAACCTTGTCGAGCGAATCAGAATTGAATACACTTTCGTTAACACATAAATGAATTCATTTTGAAAGTTGTAAGGAACAACACTAAGTTTGAGATAAAATGCGCCCTAGCACTTTTCCCGAGGATATTTTGTTTAACCTTTCTTCAATAATAATTACCTTTCCAAAGGGATTTTCCAATAGCCTAGGCCGAACAAGCATCAACCCCAACAAAAAATTCTTATCATAAGTGGTGATGGGACGGCAACACAATTTTACTTTGTTATTAGGTTTTAAATCATACGATATTACTAGAAATTCATCAAAAACATAGGTATGATATGACTGGACAAAACGAGGCAAAAAGTGATTAGAAGAACTTATTTCAACCAGAAGACAATGGAGTGGCTATGCTATGCTTTGAAGGAGGCCTCGAGTGTGAAAGGGAACTCGGTGAGAAGATTAGAAGTTTCAGGATCATTTCTCATAGTTCTTTTGCGTAAGAAACTACAACCAACAGGGGTGATGTTTAAGCATCATAAGCATTCAAGGGAAAATGAAATCTATAATCATCATCCCTGAAATGACATTCAATACAAAATGGACATTGCAGTTCAAATAGAAAACATTTATCACTTTGAGCAATAGAGGAGACAAATATTATCAAATTGTATTTTACATTATTACACTGAGCTATATTTATTTTTTACTTTGTATATTCCTCAAAAGACAATACTAAAATATATTGGTAAATATTTACAACATGTACTTCAAATCCTACCATCTTTTACTAAACGGAAAAGGGCCAAAACTACCCTTCAACTATTCGAAATAGAGCACTTATACCCTTAAACTATATTCTGGCTCAAAATACCCTATCCTTCATACTATTGGCTCAAAAATACATTTCACATCATACTAGTGACTCACTTCTACCTCTCAGTTTGACGGAATGAAATGTGGCATCCTATGTGTATTAATTTACGCCACATAGGATCTCCACATAAGCACCCTACCACACCCCATCAATTAAAAGACCCAAACCTACCCATTAAAAGACCGAAACCCATCCTTGACTCCCGTAGTTATGATTTTCTTGACTCCCGTAATCATGACTACCACAATTAATTTGTAGCAGTTTTTAAGCAACCCCCATAACAATTTGCGACAGTTAGACGCCCCTGCCTGTTGGCTTGACTTTAGGAAGAACACTTCAGCTACTTCCCAAGCATCTATTGATCACGTTGAATGTACGATTGTGTTGCTCTGTAGCTCACTCTAGGCCTGACCGCACCCATCTTCTTCCTAAAAAAGCACCTGCTTGATCAGGTAGCACATTTGCTTAATTGCCATTTTGAAAACTTAAACCTATCACCCTTTGTTAGCTATATCTACTGGATGAAAACTATAGTTTAGCAAATTAAATAGCCAATTAATAGTTTGCTTAAAAACCGCTGCAAATTAATTGTGGCTGCCATAACTACGGGAGTTAAGAAAACCATAACTACGAGAGTCAAGGATGGGTTTGGGTCTTTTAATGGGTGGATTTGGGTCTTTTAATTGATGGGGTGGGGTGGGGTGCTTATGTGGAGATCTTATATGGCGCAAATTAATACATATGTGATGTCACATTTCATTCCGTCAAACAGAGGGGTAGAAGTGAGCCAATAGTATAACGTGAAGGGTATTTTTGAGCCAATAGTATGAAGGGAAGGGTATTTTTGAGCCAGAATATAGTTTAAGGGTATATGTGCTCTATTTCAAATAGTTGAAGGGTAATTTTGGCCCTTTTCTGTTTACTAAATTGAGTCTATGGAGATAGTATCATTTGAGTATAATTGTTTACACCCAAAATATTGATATTGGGTGGATTTGAGTCTTTTAATTGATGGGGTGGGGTGGGGTACTTATGTGGAGATCTTACATGGCGTAAATTAATGCACATGTGATGCCACATTTCATCCCGTCAAACAGAGGGGTAGAAGTGAGCCAATAGTATGACGTGAAGGGTATTTTTGAGCCAATAGTATGAAGGGAAGGGTATTTTTGAGCCAGAATATAGTTTAAAGGTATATGTGCTCTATTTCAAATAGTTGAAGTGTAATTTTGACCCTTTTCCGTTTACTAAATTGAGTCTATGGAGATAGTATCATTTGAGTATAACTGTTTACACCCAAAACATTGTAGCATAAGACAATTTAGTTTGAATTTTTTTATACCACTCTCTATACTATCAAAAGCTCTAGTTTCCTTTCTTTCCATCTTGCCCACCATATACTAGCTGGGACAATTGTCCATTTGTCTCTGTTCTTGGATTGCTTTCCTGCTTCCTCCCAACTCTGGATTGCTTCTGTGATCTTGGGCTCTTGGCAGGCATGGTCCATGACATACCCTTAAGATTCAGGAATAACCTCCATAGTTGGCCAATGATCTTGCAGTGTAGAAAGAGATGGTTAACTGTCTTAGCAGTTTCCACACAAAAGAAACATCTAGAACATAATGGTATCCCCCTCCTTTTTAAGTTGTCTTGAGTCAGTACAACTTCTTTGGCTAACAACCAGACAAAACATGCCACTTCGAATGGGATTTTTGACTTCTAGTTCCTCTCCATGGCTAGAGACTTTGAGGCTGATTGGGGTGGTTCAGCTAGTTGTATGCACAATCCACCTTAAAACTGCCCTTCCGATTGCCTTTCTACCACAAAATATCTTGACCCCCTTCCAGTCCATTAAATTGCCCAACTGTGTTGGAAAAATCTGCCACCCTTTGAATGTCCCAATCATTTAATTGTTTTCTAAAGATGAAGTTCCACCCTTGAGGAGTCTAGTGATCTACTATGGCCTTCTGTTGGTGAGATACTAGAGAATATATATCAGGATACAAGCCCTCTAGCCTACTTGCCTCATACCAAACATCCTTCCAAAATTCTGTTTTCTCTCCATTCCCCACTTTGATCGTTGTGCTAGCCTTAAACTCATGCCATAGAGATCTAATGGATCTCCTATACACTGACCCCTTATAGTGTAGTCACCTCTTTGGTCATCCAGTTATCTTCCTCTACATATTTTGCCTTAACGACTTCCTTCCAGCAGGACTGTTCTTCATTATTAAACTTCCTCAATCATTCCATCCTAAGGGCTTTGCTCTGATTCATCAAGTTCTTTATTCCCAGACCTCCATGCTTCTTTCCCACTATCCCAACATCCCATTTAACCAAGTTGTAGCTTTTTCTCTCATCGTTTCCTTGCCAGAGAAATTTTCTTCTGATTTTATCCAACCTAGTGATTACCCTTTTGGGAATTGGGAATACTGACATCAGATAGGTTGGTAGTGAATCAAGAACAAAATTAATCAAGGTCAATCTGCCACCCCTAGAGAGATAATTGTGATTTCCATCTTGCCAACTTCATTTCACATTTCTCAACCACATTGTTCCAGATTTCATATGATTGAGATTTAGCCCCCAAAGACATCCCAAGATATGATGTAGGCAATACTCCAATTTCCCCTCCCAGAACAACATTTAAGGCTTCCATGTTGTGTACTTTATTAATTGGATATGAGTGGTTTTTCCTCCAATTAATGTGTAGACTAGAGAACCTTTCAAACAACACTAGGATCACCCTCAACATCTTTAGTTGGACTTCATCAGCATCACACTATATCAAGGTATCATCGGCATATTGTAGATGGGTAAGTTCCACACTATCTACTTGACCTTAAAACCTCCGAGCCACCCCCTCACTTTAGCTGATTTGATCATATCGTTCAAACAACCAGTTCTTTGAGTAAGTTCATCTTTTTAGCTCCCAAGTTCCCTTGATCACTCCTGCTCCAAACCTTAAGCTTTCTGTTTTAATGCCTTAAGTTTAAAGCAAGTACGAAATCTGGTCTCCGAGAGAAGCTGAAAGTGTCCCACCATTCCTTGATTCTGTTTGTGAACCCTTCTGTGTCTAACCCCCCCCCCCCCCCCCCCCCCAAGCAATAGGAGTGTTGTCTGATCTGAGCCTCTGTAAAGCAAATCTGTTTGATGTTGTTGAAGCTATCATCCCATGCTTTTGATATTAGAACCCTATCAATCCTGGAGGCAATGTCTTGATTATCTCCTTTGAACCAAGTATACGGGCCATCCCCAAGTTGAATGTCAATCAACTTCAAATCTTCTATGAAATCTGTAAATTCTCTCATGCCTTTTGTTCTTCTCAAACAGTTTCTCTTCTCTGAGATGAACCGCACCACATTGAAATCTCCACAGCCCAAGGTCCTTTTATTAAACCCTGCAATGTGACAAGTGAAGTTTTGAAGTTGAGCTTCAAATTTGCAAGTTATAGAGAGATGCCAGTCTCCAAAATATTCCCCTTCCACACTCTGCTGTCCCACAACATTAGAATTCCCCATCTAGTCCCACTAGCATCCAAACAGGCATATTTAACCCATCTCCCTCCCCAAATTTGCCTAACCTCCTCTATCACATACCCCTCTAACTTAGTTTCTTGCAAACAAATGTGTTTGCATTCCATACGCCATAATACTTTTGACTAATCTTCTCTTATCCCTGCTATTCAGTTCCCTTACATTCCATGAAACCAGTTTAATGAGCAAGTTTCTCCCCGTACCCTATTTCCACTATTTTTGAATTTCACATCAAAGCTTACTAGACTTTTTAACTCTGGGGAACCTCTGAATCTTGTTTTCTTGCATATAACCTCTACTTTTATTCTCCTGGCTTGTCTCGAACTGTCCACTTGAAGTAATAACTCCAAGGCCTCCTCTTCATGGCCCTAGAAATCAACACCCAAAACTTTACCTAGTTTGATCAAGTTTTGTTGTACCCAGTTTGAAGTCTCCCTCTCAGTGATTGATCTTTGCTCCCCTGTTTCTGAAGTTCCATTGTCCCCTTTTTCTGAAACCTCCCCCCTTAGGTCATTATCATCTATTCTGTTAATTGGCGTTGAGATTCGATAATTGATTCTCTGACCATATGTTTACCATCTCCTCCTCCGGATGGGCAATTTGATTCAAGTTCTGCGTGATTGTTCTTTCTGTATCTTGATCATATCGCAGCTCTGGGAGTTCTGGAAAATTACAAGTGTCAAGTGGTATTTGGCTTTTACAAGTTATGTCATTAAAAATGACTTGACTTGAAAAATATGGCCCATTCTTAAAAAATAGTTTCCTCTTTCTATTGGGCTGCTGATGGCCCAAAGCTGCTCCCTCAATTATATGAGATGTGTGCCCCACATGTACCCCTCCCCCCTCTCTTCCTTTAACAGCTGTACCCACTTGTTCCACTGATGGAAAATCCCGAAATTGGTAGGATTGTACTTTTCTACAGACTTTACTACTGACTTTACCACAACCTTTACCACCTTCAGACTGCTGTGTAAAGGCATGGACTAGGTATTTTTGTGCTCTATCTTCTCTGGTGACTCTATTTTCAGTTCGCGAAGATTCCGGTTGTACCTCTACTCTAACTTGGCCCCCTCAACCTTTATCAGAAAGTGGAATATTACTCCATTTTTGGGGATCGAAACTTCTTAAGGAATGTTTCTTCCATCACTTGCAACCAGGATTCTTGCTCACTTCATGTGATTTCTTAGTTCTGTTTCCTCCTCAGTGGCCACCCAACCTCCGCATTGGTTTTTGATTTCATGAAATACTCTCCCCAACTAGAGATGAAGGGAGATTTCGACAATACTAATCCATGTTTCCATCTTCAGAGTATTATTGGGGAGACAACCCACCTTTGGATTCCACCATTCCAGATTGAATATGTGATTCTTCCAGACTTCCAGTTCCACCGCCCTTGGAGGGTTTGTTCAGCCATGTTTGTGTTAGGGAACTCGAACAGATACATACTTCCATACATTTCATAGATGTTAACTCCGAATGCCTTCTTCTAGAGTTTTGGCGACCATCTTCTTATCTCAGACAAAGTTGGCTTTTCCTTCATTTGTCCTTCCAGATGACCTACTAGGCATCTTTCCAGAAGCCCATTCTCTTTGTCTTCTGCATGTGTGAGGACTCAATAATGCTAGCATTGTTCGTAATCTCTGCCTCCCTTATAGTCTTTGATTGCCATTTACTATCCTTAACTGCTTTTGCATAAGGGTAGTTGGGTTTGGTTACTCTAGGAGGTCCGTGCACTTCCATTCTTTTAGAGCATTTAATGAACCTTTCAATTTTAAATGTTTTGTCGTGCCATCCTGCATTCAAGGTTAATTCTGCGACGACCAGTACGAACCTACCCCTATTATACTTATTGATGGAAATGATACTTATGAATCTTCCATGTTCATTATGTTTCCTGGCACAGAAATGCTCCGCCTCTCTTTCTATGGTTTTCCATCTTCTGATTGTTTTCTTCTGATCGCTGGAAGCTTCTCTGAGAGTGAAGCAGATCCATTCCATGGTTTTGCTGCTTATGGAAGATCTCCTCATCATCTTTCTACTCCTCTTACGAACCACACAGAGCTGCCAGTGCTCCATTTAGTGATGTCGAAAGACTTAAAACCCGCATTGAAATAAATCCTATTGTCACCCATTGCAAAGCCTGAAAGAAGGATCTGAATCTAGGAAAACTATCACATAAGGTAATAGTTAAAAAAAGTAATGAAAGGAAAGGAATGGAAATGAAGATTTTGGCCAGAGAGTGCTGGAAAGAGAGACCCCCCCCCCCCCCCATTTTAAATTTCTTGGTGCACAGACCCATAAAGGTTAATAGAAAAGTATTGTAGTCTTTCACACGGATCCCTATTCATAGACATTACTTTACCAACTTTTTCCATGTAGATTACTATATACAATCCTGTTCTTATTTCTATTCTAACAATTACAAAGCCTAGAGGAGATTTACACTTACTCCAAAAACTACAGAGTAAGATCTTCCATATTCAGAAATTGTCAGAAGAAGTAAATAGACATAAGGAAAATAAAGGAAGCTTCAGTCCAGGAAAAGAAGGGCACCATTCAGATCTCTCAAGGATCCAGTCCAACTCAGTTCGAACTTTTTAGCAGGAGTGTTGTTGGTAGTCTTCCAATTAAATCATCGATATCCCCACTTTACCAGAGATTCGTTCGGTGGGCCAGTTACTCTCAGAAGCAACAACATGGACTCAATATCTATGGAATGGGTCAATAGATTCCTCTTTGAGTTTGCTTCAAAGACAGTTGCAGAACATGTCTTAAGAGGAGAATGGTTTCAGAAGCTTCATAAGTTCAAGTTACATGGACTTGATAGTACTTTTGGAATTTTTTTCTCTCTTGGGAAATGGGCCTCTCTTTTCATCTCTCCTAGTTATGCTTTGTTGGTGATTATTACAACAACACTATGGTTGAGAAAATCCTTTTTGTTTGAGGAGATAAATAGTTTGAGTTAGTTGATAAGCGAGGATTTTGACAGATGGTTCGTACTTATTGAACGTAGTAAGAGATTCATTTTTTATTGCAGCCCGGTGCACTAAAGCTCCCGCAATGCTCAGGGTCCGTGCAGGTTAAAAATCAACAAAAGGAATTTGCATTGGGTTTGTGAAGCATTTAAGCAAGTTTCACTTGTTACAGGGGATAGCTGCAGGAGATGGTGAAGAAGCATACATTCATACACAGAGTTTTTCAGAATTTCAATATTTACGGTCGTTTTGAAAGGATGGAAACTCGGTTCAGAGAAAAAATTTAGCAGTTATCATTCCAGAAGATAACTATAACAGTGGTTGGGGGAGTGATCACAGAGAAGGTCTTTTGTCTTCTGGGGTAAGGAAATGATCCAAGATTTCATTTAGCTGATGTCGAGGCAAGTCATATATGGATACTGCAAAATTTCTTAAATGGATAGAAATTCAGTAGTTGCTGCAAGGAGTTTTAAAACAAAGAGAAAATCTCTTGTGGACCCAATTTCTCTCTAAATTCCTCATTGGTTGTTTTAGTGACCCCTTCAACACGAATCCAAATCCAGATGTGATACAGAAATGGTTCTTAACTAGGTGGAAAAAAACTGCTGGTCTTAGGGTGTCTCCGATCGACCACAATCAGTTTCTATTCGATCATCCGTCAGGCAGGAAGTTATCAGAGCAAAGGCTTGGACTAATTCTGGAATGGAAGAAGACTGTTGCTGGAGTGGTGGTCAAAGGTAACGGGATATGAGGTGACAAATCATAGAAATGAGAAAAGATGGATTAAAGCGTTTGATATTCCTCTACATGATTGGACACATTAAACAATTCGATTCGTTGGTGATCGATGTGGTGGCTATGTCAACATAGATGATACAATAAATGTTTTGGGCTTGTATCTATATCGAGAAACTAAAGATTGAGATACCAGGGACCTCGGATTTGGTCGTGGGAATAAGAAATTAACAATGCACAGATAAGAGTATCTAAAGATAAATTGCTAAGTTGAGGGTCTTGTGTCTTAGGTCACAAGTTCGAGCCTTGTGTCTAGCAAACTAAGTCAAACTAAGTTCAATATTCAAGTGGAGAAGGATAGAGGGGCGGCGGACCCATCATCCCCCAACTTTCGAAAGCTGCGCTTGACCCAAAGGGTTTTCTCTAGACCGATTTCTCAGAAAGATGCCCCTTTTAATAGGCAACCCTTAACAGTCCCTTTATTATTACTTATCGCATAATAATTCTTACACTTATAATTTATAAATACTCATTGCATAACAATCCCTACATTATTCTTCGTCGAATAATAAGTTGCTCATTATCCTCTGCAAAAAGAATGAATTGGTCTTTTTTTGTTCAATCATTGGATAGAAGGGGAAGGCATTTACCCAAGCAGAAGCCCTTTTGAAAGAAGCATAATCAATTGCTACACTATAATTCTTGCATAACTAGTCCTTGAGCTGAACAACACCTATTTTTTTTTTATTTTTTTTTTTAAGAAGAGATCATTAATAGGCATTAAGTAGATGCAAAATATTACAAAAGTACAGGTAGTAATGGGAGCTCCAATACAGCAGATTAACTAAGCTGGGATTTACAAGGTTAAGGAAGTTCTAGTGGTAGAGATTAACTAAACATCTATCCTTCAGAAGTATGTGTTGGAGTTGAGATTCCATCAAAACACCTGTGGTTCGTCTCATTCCATATGCACCAAAGTAGCTGAGATAATCCTCCATATTTTTTGATGGCTTTGTCAACTCTACAAAAAATCCAACATTCATAAGCTTCTTGTGGTGACTGAGGCTGCACCAACATAGTCGGAAAATAGAGAGAAAAGGTTCCACAGTTCTACTGCAACTGTGCAATGAAGAAATAGGTGACTGGTAGATTCCAGTTTTTGCTGACACATGTAGCATCTATTAACCAGCTGAATGTTTCTTTTGTTGTGATTGTTTTGGGTCAAACAAAGTCCTTGGACAGGTAATGGATCTTGAAGTACTATTTCTGCATCTCCCCGACCAAATCCGCCTAAGAACTTCTCCTTGACAGTGGTATATGTTGTATATGTAAATCCTAGATGGGAAAATATATGGAATTCCTCTATGAATCAAGGAAGTGGAAGGAGAACTTTTCTTTGATTTGTTTTCAAGGGTCAACTTTCATTTTAATTATGGGGGAGGCTAGTTTGTAGTTTCTATTGCTTGTGTATGCATTACCTGCTAACAATGGAAGGATCAGTTTCTGGGCAGATGGAACATTAATTAAAACACTCACTTTAGCTTTCTTTGTGTGAGATGCTAGGACAGTAGAAGGCTAGAATGCACCAAACTTGATCTTTTGAGTTTTTTGCATTATGATTGTTTAGAAGTGTTGTAGACCCCTTGCAACCATTTAGTTCAGTAGAAGTCCTCCCCCCTCAGCTAACTCTTCTTGTAAGGTTTACCCTTCTACTTTGGAAAATGAAAAGATTCTTCTCTGTTTGTTAAATTCTTATAATTTCTGAAAAGAGATAAATGTTACTAGCATGTGCTTAGGGTACAATATAATAGTTAAACGAAGAGGGATGTGTAGAGAAGAGAAAAATAACGACCAAGGTTGGAGAAGAAAACCATGTTTCTACGTATATATCTAGATGTTTTCTCTTGGTTTGGGTCCTTCAATGTGTTCTATGTTTAAGTTCTACATATTTCAACTCGAGTCCAATGTCAGAGTTTGGGTTTGGACTTCGTAGTAAGCTTGCTGTAGTGTCCAACTTTTTAGGTCAAAATTCAACTTCTAGTTCCATTGCACTTCAACTGTATCATCCACCATACTTTTTGCTACTAAACCATTAAAGAACTAGTGTTGATGATCTGAAGTCTATGAATTATAATTATCAGAGTGTCTTTGAGAGATTTGTTGCATTTGAGCTAATGGTGTTTTGACAGAGCACATCCAAAGTGTGTGTGAAGGAGATAAGAGAGGCGAGTAATTTCTTTGTAATGTTGAAACTGATAATGTTGATGGTAAGTAGAATGGATCTTTCTGGAAGCAGTGGTATTAAATGATGAGCGAAGACTGAGGGTGATTTGCTAATATTTTACTGGAAAGGGGGGAAGGAATGCAAATAACTGCTTCAGCTAACTATGTCACATGGCTGAGGTAATATTTCCCTTACTTATCTACCGATCGAACAAAAAAGTGTTCGCCTCACTCTAGTCTCTAGAAATTGTTTATGAATGCCATTGTATTGCTTACATGTTTTGAAACAAGCGAAAGGTTGAAGCTTGAGAAAACTCTATTGGTCTTTACTCGGTTATTTTATGTTCTTCAACTGTACGCTTTTTGGAAGTTCTTTGAAAAAAATTTGCATCTAGCCATTTTCATCTTGCTGATTTGCAATATATATATGTAAAACAGTAGAAGAACATAATTCCTTTTATAGCATACTTGCCTCCATTCAGCATTTGTTCGTTGATTTGTTCTGAATGTGTCTTTACTCTATCATGTTCATCAATTCATTCTCAATTGCTTGGAGAAGGGATTATAAACTGTCTGATCACTTTACTAGGGACCAAACAATTAGAGGATCGTATTTATACTGAGATAAGAGGAAGAATTAAAGAAGATGACATATCTGCACCCATGCGGAGAGGATCATACTTTTACTACAGGAGGGACTTGGAGGGTAAGGAATATGTCCAACATTGTAGATGCTATGTACCTACAAGTGGAGCTCCACCATCTGTTTATGATACAATGCCAACTGGACCTGATGCTCCTTCCGAGCATATTATCTTGGATGAGAATGTGAAAGCTCTAGAACATACATATTACAGTATTGGTGCTTTCAAAGTAAGAACATGTCTTCTGTGCAGATGCTATTGCTATTCCATGTCTCTTGTTGCTTTTAGCTTATCTTATTTCATCGTGATTCTCCTTTCTTCAGGTCAGCCCAAATAACAAGTTAGTTGCATATGCAGAGGACACAAAAGGGGATGAGATATACACTGTTTATGTTATTGATGCAGAGTCTGGGATGCTGGTTGGGAAACCTCTGGTTGGTGCCATTACATCATATCTCGAATGGGCAGGTGATGAAGCATTGGTTTACGTCACAATGGATGAGATCCTTCGACCAGACAAGGTTTGTGGATTTCATTGGAGCCGTTGGATATAAGTGATTTAGTTTCCTTCAGTAGCATCCAGTTTCCAATGTTGGCTAGTTTTTGATTATGATATTGTTTTTATGCTCCATAATTGTTATTCAGTTTGGTTGAATGTCTTGGGCTAATAATAATGTTCAGTGCTGTCCAAATAGAAGCTAATCCTCCATCCAGAGAGGGATTCTTAATAGAGAAAGTTGATTGAAGAGATCTAGTAGAGTTGTTGAAATCTTTGAGTGTATTATTTTTCTTTGGCTTGCTTATCATGGTGAGACTTAGAACTTATGTTTTCTCTGTTTGCCAAAAATAAGTACCTCTTTTATTTTGTTCTTGGTGCCCAAGCTGAAAGAATTCTCTCTCTTCTCTCTCTCTCCTCTCATCTTCCACCAACGGTAAGTGCCCCCCACCCCCCACCCCCATCCCACCTACCCCCAAGTCACCACCTCCCCAAACGGTCACCGGTGATTAGTATCTCCGGCGAAGAGTATCTTCCGGCCAGGTCTCTCTCTCTCTCCCTCTGTTCTCTCTCTTCTTCTTCTCTTCTTTCCTTCTTCCTTTGTGTTTTTGTTTTTTTTCCTCTTTGCCTGCGATCGGAAATCCCCCACCAGTAGGTTTCCGGTCAGTTTTCTGCACAGGTATTTCGGCAGTTCCCGGCTAGTGAACAGTGTTTCCGGCGAGTGAACAGGTTTTATATACTTGGAGTTGGTACCTCCAGTAGCCCATCTCTTGTATTTTAGCCTTATAAATAGACTTTTTGCTCCTTAGAAAAGATGATAAAAACCTTTGTAAGGACTGCAAGGTCATACCAAGTGAGAATCTTACGACCCAACATAAGCTATTGGTCATGGACTTGGAGATAAGAAGGAAGAAGAAGAAGAGGGTCGTGGATGACCGATCGAAGATTAGGTGGGGTCGTTTGACTCCGTCTAGTGCCCTAGAGATGGGGGAGAAGCTGATGGCTATGGGGGCGTGGGATAGTAGGGGGGATGCGAGCAGTATTTGGGATAGGACGGCTAGCTGCATTAGGGAAACAGCTAGAGAGGTACTGGGGGTCTCACAAGGCCGCCATGGTGGGCACCGAGGGGATTGGTAGTGGAATGGAGAAGTCCAGGAAAAGGTAGAAGCAAAGAAGCAGGCATATATAAAGTTGGTAGATAGCAAGGATGATGAAGAGAAGCAAACGAACAGGGAAAAGTATAAGATGACGAATAAGGAGGCGAAGATAGCAGTTTCGGCGGCTAAAACGACAGCCTTTGAATGCCTTTATGCAGAACTAGAGGACAGAGGTGGGGATAAGAAGCTATTTAAGCTCGCCAAGGCGAGAGAGAGGAAGGCACGCGACTTGGATCAAGTGAAGTACATCAAGGACGAGGATGGTCAAGTGCTGGTACAGGAATCCCGCATTAGACAAAAATGACAGTCATACTTTCACGAACTCTTGAGCGAAGGAGGGGACAAAGACTTTGTATTGGGAGACTTGGAGCACTTGGATAGGCGTCGCGACTTTGGGTATTGTAGGAGAATAAAGGTTGAGGAGGTTAAGGGAGCTGTTCGTAGGATGTGCAGGGGAAGAGCGACCGGACCTGACGAGATCCCTGAGGAATTTTGGAAGAATGCAGGTAGGGGAGGATTGGAGTGGCTGACTACGTTGTTTAATGTCATTTTCAAGACATCGAATATGCCGGAAGAATGGAGGTGGAGTACAATGATTCCCGTGTGCAAGAACGAGGGAGACATTCAAAGCTGCAACAACTATAAAGGTATCAAGCTGCTGAGTCACACTATGAAAGTGTGGGAAAGGGTGATGGAAATGAGGATGAGGAGAAGTGTGTCTATTTCAGAGAACCAGTTTGGATTCATGCCGGGGCGCTTGACTACTGAAGCCATTCATATTGTAAGGAGATTGGTGGAGCAGTATAGGGAGCGGAAGAGGGACTTACACATGATATTCATTGACCTAGAAAAGGCATATGACAAAGTGCCAAGAGAGGTCCTATGGAGATGCTTGGAGGCGAAAGGTATACCAGTGGCGTACATTAGAGCGATTAAAGACATGTATGATGGAGCTAAGACCAGGTCTGGTAAGGACGGTAGGAAGAGACTCATAGCACTTTCCTGTTATGATGGGGTTGCACCAGGGATCAGCTCTTAGCCCGTTTTTATTCGCCCTGGTGATGGATCAATTGACGAGACAAATACAAGGTGAGGTGCCTTGGTATATGTTGTTCGCGGATGACATAGTCCTGATTGACGAGAGTCGCAACGGAGTTAACGACAAGCTAGAGGGTTGGAGACAGACGTTGGAGTCTAAAGGATTTAAATTGAGTAGGACCAAAACAGAATACTTGGAGTGTAGGTTCAGTGGCCTGCCGCGTGAGGCTGACGGGGAAGTGAGGTCTGGTACACAGGCCATTCAAAAGAAAAGAAGCTTCAAGTATCTTGAGTCTATTATACAGGAAGATGGGGATATCGACAACGATGTTTCATACCGTATTGGTGCAGGGTGGATGAAATGGAGGCTAGCCTCCGGAGTGCTATGTGACAAGAAAGTGCCACCAAAACTCAAAGGCAAGTTCTACAAAGTGGTGGTTAGACCGACTCTATTGTACGGGGCGGAGTGTTGGCCAATCAAGAAACTTCATGTTCAGAAGATGAAAGTCGCGGAAATGCGAATGCTGCAGTGGATGTGTGGGCACACTAGGATGGATAGAATTAGGAATGAAGATATCCGAGACAAGGTGGGAGTGGCATCGGTGGAGGACAAGATGTGGGAAGCGAGACTGAGATGGTTTGGGCATGCAAAGAGGAGAGACACAGATGCCCCAGTGCAGAGGTGCGAGAGGTTGGCTATGGACGGTTTCAGGAGGGGCAAAGGGAGACCGAAGTAGTATTGGGAAGAAGTGATTAGACAAGATATGACACAGTTGCAGCTCACCGAGGACATGACCTTAGATAGGAGGCTATGGAGGATTCAGACTAAGATAGTAGGATAGATGACTTATCTTTTCTCCATAGTAGTCATAGTTTTGCTCATTTGTTTATTAACGTTTGATTTCTGCATTTGATTACTACTTACATTTGTTGGTCCGGTTTACTTTGGATGTCCTATTTATCTATAGAAGTCAATGCTCCTTTCTTTCCGGTCTTTCCAACCCTGACTTTCTCGCTCTCATTATTCATATTTGTATATTGTTTTCGATATGCTTGGCTCTACTAACCTATGTCTTGTTTTTCTTCTCTTGTTCTTCTCTCTTAAGCTCAGGGTCTTTCGGAAACAGCCGCCCTACCTTTCAAGGTGGGGGTTAGGTCTGCGTACACTCTATCCTCCCCAGACCCACATGGTGGGATTATACTGGGCTTGTTGTTGTTGTTGTTGTTGTATGTACATATATGTTCTACTTGGTAAATCATTTCTGTTGGCTTTGTGGCTAAGTTTTATGATTCTCTGGTTGAAATTCATCTTACTTTTGCTTATCCAGGTGTTCTTTCTCTTGATTATTATTAGTTTTGACAGGTCTGGTTGCATAAACTGGGAACTAAGCAGTTAGATAACTCTTGCCTTTATCATGAAAATGATGAAACATTTTCTTTGGATCTTCAAGCATCTGAGAGCAAGAAATATTTATTTATTGCATCTGAGAGTAAAATTACAAGATTTGTCTTTTATCTAGACACTTCAAAACCTGAAAATGGATTGGTGGTATTAACATCACGTATGACCGGCATTGACACATCAGCTAGTCATCGTGGAAATCATTTCTTCATCAAGAGGAGAAGTGATGAATGTTTCAATTCAGAATTACTTGCGTGCCCTGTGGAAAATATATCTGCTACCACTGTTCTCCTTCCGCACCGTCCCAGGTAATTATTGGAAAGATGACCAATTTATTGACAGTTCAAACAGCTTTGCAGGAATTATTTGGTCTTCTAATTGTCAATTTGTATGTCTATCATTGATGTTTTAGATGCATTGTAGATCTCTAAAATTCTAGAGTTCTCTTGTAAATATGGTTTCAGTGCTACCCAAGCACTGTTTTGGTTCTTTGATAAAATACATAGTTACCAATTTCAAAAAAGGTAAGCAACTAGAAGCTGCTTTAAAGATATTTACAGATTAATATCATTGCTGAATGTGCAATGAACTCAAGAAGTCTATCACGACCTCTTATATCATTTGCAATCACCATGTTACACCTAAAATACAGTAAAGAGATGAATCTGTACTTCATAGTAATTACAAATGCAAACTTGCTCTCGTAAATTTGTGCATTCTTTTCCTTCCAAATAATCCACTGTAATTTACACATTTTTTCTATCGGAAACAACTTCTCTACTCCACAAAGATAGGGATAAGGTCGTTCTACATCCTACCCTCCCTACACCCCACTTATGGGATTACACTGGGTATGTTGTTGAATTTATGCATATTTTAATCACTATATTTTTAGATATTGAATTACTTTTAGCCGAAATCTCATACCGTATCATGCATAGATCCGTACCCTCGAATTTTAAAATTTAGATCATAAAGGACCAAACATCTAGATCCGCACATGTATTGAACATCCGCTCCCGAGTACGAGCAACTTAGCTACTAACTGACCTCTCACCCTGCTTTATCAGTGTGCTCAATCAAGTGATAAAGAATGCTAAACAACTAATCAACTATCACAACATGCTCAACTCAGTACGAAGTATTTCCTGTGTCCTAGTTTGCATGACTCTTTCCTTTTTAGTCGGTTTAAACAAGAATGACATCTTTCTATATTTAGTAACAATATAGCTTTATAATGTCAATTTTACCTTTAATGTGATGATTTATAGACACAAATATCTATGGCTTGTTTTGGATTACAAGTTTTAGAAGTCTTCATTTCTTTCTTAAATTCTCCATTCAAACACCTTCACATAAATTGGGACAACGAGTATCAAACAATGTAAAAACACATAATGGAACCCTTGTGGTCTAACTACATATGCGCACTCACACAAACTAGATGGTTTAAATGCACACAAACATCACATATAACATGTTTTTATAGAAAAGCAACAAAGAGTTGAAACCTGCTTGAATTCCATTAGCCGATCCTTACTTGAAATGCCAAAATTCGCCTTTGACCTTTTAATTAGTTGGACATTAAGAATGTTTTCTCCACGATGATCTCGAGGAAGAAGTCTATATAGAGGAACCACCTGATTTTGTTGCTCAGGGGAGTATAGTAGCCTTGTATGTCGATTGCGCAAGTCACTCTATGGTTTAAAATAGTCTTCTTAAGCTTGGTCATGGAAGTTCAACATAGTAATTCATGAGTTTGGCATGACTCGTAGTAGAGCTGGTCATTCTATGTTTTATCGATGTTGTGCATCAAATCCATGAATCATGAGAGGACTGATTAGGCACATTGAGATTGACTATCACATTGTTAGAAAAAAGATATTCTCAGGAGACCAGGAGATATTGTTACAAAATTAGTGAAGTCGAGTGATCAACTTGCAAATATCTTCACCAAGCCTCTCACCGGTCCTCATATTAATTACATCTACAACAAGCTCAGTACATATGACTTGTATACACCAGTTTGAGGGGGAGTGTTGGAATAGGAGTAGGAGCAAGAAAAGTCCTACTTTGAAAAGGATAAGTATATAGAATCATACTTGGAAAAAAATTGTAATTTAATGTCCTAGTTGGAAAAGGAGTCTAATGTAGTGTCTATAAATAGGGTCTTTGTGTAATTATGTAGATACACAATTCATAATATTCTTCTCCATTATTTCTCACATCTATCAAAAACTTGGTTCCTTTTTGTTTCTCACATGTGAGGTCACGAGAATCCTTATTATCCCTCGAATCTTCATGATGTTTCTCCCCCTCGAAGATGAGTTCCAAAAAACAATTGAGATTCAAAAAAAGTGACATCTAGTGTGACAATAACCTTCCTAGTATTTGGGTCATAACACTTGTATCCCTTTTGACCAGGGACATAGCCAACATAATCACATTTTTTAGCACTTGGAATCAAGTTTACTTCTATTATGATCATGATGAACATGAACAAGTACACCATACCCAAAGACTCTCAAGGATAGATCAGTAGTCAATCTAGAAGTAGTGAAGTATGTCGTGAACATACTGAAAGGGGTTTTAAAACCTAGAGCACTGGAATACATCCTATTAATAAAGAGCTTCTTTCCAAAGAAATTTAGGGACTCTACTTATGAATATTAAGGCTCTAGTTACCTCCATAAGATGCCTATTTTTTCTCTCAACGTCTCCATTTTGTTGGGCTGTATCAAGACAACTTTGGTGTACTATTCCCTTCGAAGTGAAAAATTGCCTAATTGGTCATTAGAAAACTCTCTCCCATTATCACTCTAAAATATTTGAATCTTCTCATGAAATTGTGTCTCGACCATAACATAAAGAGCCTCAAACATATGTTTTACTTTCCCTTTGTCTTTCAATAGGTACACCCAAGTTAGTCTGGTGTGATCATCTATGAAATTCACAAACCACTTTTTTCCATTTACAGTTCCTACCCTAGAAGGTCCCTAAACATAACTATGGATTAACTTAAAAGGTTTTATGGCATGATATTTTTGGGAAGAAAAAGGTGAAAGTTTGTGTTAAACCATTTCACAAAATTCACACTGGAAAAAAGATGTACTTTAGTCATAAACAACTAAGGTAAAACATGAGTTTCAAATAATGAAAACTAGGATGACCAAGTCTACAGTGCAACATGACTTTATTATCAACTAGAACAGCGTTCAAACAAGTTGAACTAAAATTTACTAAATTGTCACCATCTTAAAAAAAATAGACCTTCAGACTCTCTAGCATTGTCAATCCTCCTCCCAGAGACCTTGTCCAAAAATACACATGAAATAGAGTCAAAGATAGCACGACAATTAAGGTTTTGAGTCAGTTTGCTGAAAGATTATGAGACAATGTTGGAACATGAAGGACATCAAAAAGAGTCAAAAGAGGGGTTAGTTTGACTGTCCCTTTTCCAGCAATTGATGAGAAGGAACCATCAACAACTTTGACTTTTTAATTTCCTACCGAAGGAGTGTTGGTCAAGAAATAATGAAAATTCCATGTCATGTGGTTACTAGCCCCTGAATCTATGATCCAAGAACTTATATCAGTTGAATTTGTACTTACAAAAACAGCCTGGGAAAAAGAACAAGTGGGACTAGAAGGATCAGGCTTACTGGTTTGGGGTTGAGATTCGAAAAGTTTTGCAGTAGCTTTATTTGTTCCTTGGTGATGGTGACATTTCTTGAGAAGATTGCAACCCTGTACTTCGTTGGTACACTTAAAACCCCGACTGGCTGCCATGGTTGTCAACCCTTTTTTTATTCCAGCTAGGCGGGTTTTCCATGGATATTCCAGCAAGTCTCACGACTGTGCCAATATTGTTTTGCAAAAATCACACCACAACTTCATTGTTGTCCTGGTCGGAACTTTGTTAGTAGAACTCTCGGCTTCTATTGATGTCGTTGGGTAACGTAGCCCGGTAAATGTTGTTTTACTCATAAACAACACAAGAATAAAGCTGCTCTGATATCATGAAGATTTTGGTACCAAAATTGTACAATCTTATTCATTCGTAGAGGTACAAATATATAGTAGAGAAACGCAAACAAACTAGCAATCAGATCCCTTGATTCTAGGAGATTTGAGAATCAGGGGATGATTTTATTTGATCTAATCTCCTAAACTATTTAATAGCATATTAGATCTGATTTTATCAAATCAATTTAGATCCTTCAAAATCAAATATGATCCTAGTTAGATATTCACAAATCAACAATGCTGTAGGATCTTTTTTTTTTTTTATAATCATGGTGTCTGGACCTGCTTGTATGCACCTCAACTAATTCCAGGGTGTTACACGCTGCCTCCCACCAACACAGGTATCGGGTAACTATGTCGACCAAAGCTTAGACGGGAAGAAATTACCTAATATTTTTTGCCTCTATTGGAATTTGAACATGAGATCTCATGGTTCTTAACCCACTTAATTGACCATTAGGCCACATCCTAGGATCTTGTAAATATAGTATACTTTTAGCCTTGATTTACTCCTGTGATTATGTATTTTAATTCTCTTTCCTTTCTTAGAAATGCAAACTTATCTATTTAAACCCCAATGGCTTGAGGCAATAATCAAGCAGTGTTCTCTCAATTTCCCTACTTCTCACACTAGCTAAAATATTGTAAGTATAACCTTTAGAAGCTGTACAGAAGCTACTTGCTATCCTTGTTTCCCTCTTGGTAAGGAATAAGGTCTTGGAGCTAAAATATCATCATGTGCTTTCAGTTTGCTGGCAATCTCAAGAAGTCTTCCATCTGATAACTCTATCTATATTTACGTTGTTACAACCTGAAACCTAATTTAGCCACAACTCTGACTAACCAAAGCTCCCCAAAAGTCTTTGTATATCTCTTGAGCTTGGATTTTATGCTAACTTAACTATACCTGGGTAAAGTCCTGTGAATTTTTGGAAAAAACATAAGAAATGGGCAAAGGGATTGAGAAAGCTATTCCTCTTCTAGTATATTTTGTGAGTTCGAAATATTATGGAGCTATTTCATGATTATGGCTCATTAAATTTGGTTGTCGTGCAGCGTCAAGCTCCAGGACATACAACTTTTTACCGACCATCTTGCTGTTCATGAACGTGAAAATGGTCTACCCAGAATTTCTGTATATCGCCTTCCTTCTGTTGGAGAGCCATTAGAAAGACTTCAAGGCGGTCGTGCTGTTGATTTTGTTGATCCTGTATACTCTGTGGATCCATTAGAATCAGAATTTGAATCCGGCATACTAAGGTTTTCTTATAGCTCAATGAGAACCCCGCCTTCTGTATATGATTATGATATGGACACAGGGATTTCGGTGCTGAAGAAGATTGAGACAGTGAGTCACGTGAGATGTTACTTTCGAAACTTGTTGTCTAAAACAAGCCATATACATTTGTTTGACTATAAATCATCTGACTAACGGTAATAGGAAGTCCAAATTTGAATTGTTTCTAAATATATAAAGGTTTCATTCTATTTGGGATAGACTAAAAGGAAAAGAGTATCACATAAAAAGAAATAGAGAGTAGTAGTAGTTTTCAGGACTCATCTCCTTGCCTTGGAAACTAATACTTTTTCGTATACAGAAATAGATTATCTATTTTATATATAGAAACAAATAGACGTGCATATTCGGTGTTCTCACTCCAATCTTATTTTTTCGATGTTTTAGAAATTTCCATATTTATCTTATTTTACTGATGAGATAAGCAGTCAGTGCACACTGATTACATGCTTCTGGTGTTCAGAATTTTTTGCTCATCTCAAAGAAAGAATATCTTAGTCATCCCTTTTAAGTATCGTACTAGAAATATGAATAGCTGTCTTATATAACTCTTTTGGTTCTTGGCGTTTTGGAACATTTTCACATTCTTTGATCAGCAATTAATGGTTATTGAACTTTGTTTATTAGTTCTAATGGTTTGTTTCATTATCTTATTTAGGTACTGGGAGGCTTTGATGCATCAAATTATGTAACTGAGAGGCAATGGGCTACTGCTTCAGATGGCACGCAGATACCTATATCAATAATCTATCAAAACAATCTTGTAAAACTTGATAGTTCATTTCCATTGCTGCTTTATGGTTATGGATCCTATGAGGTGATTTACTTGCTAATACAGTTAATTATTGAGTATCTAAATGTGGAGTACTACTCTGTGGTTGTCCTTCCTTTTCTTGTTTATCTGAAGGAAGAAGGTCAATATCTCTTTGTTATGGTCAAGCTAAGTGCAGTGTGGTCGTATCTGATGGTTTCTGAACACTGTGGTTTATGGAATTTCGCAGATCTTAGATGGAGAAGTTATGTGACACATCTTTTTTTTTTTGTACTGAATGGAACAAAAGTTTGTAAGGTCTACTCTTTGTAGAAAAATACTGCAGGTAAAAAATGCAATGTTATATGAAAAGATCTGTTAATACGATGTATGTGTCACCTGAGTTCAGGAGTCAAAATGTTAAACTTTAAAGAATGGATTGATTGTGTAGCCAATGGGTATTCAAATATGGTTTTGATTTGATAGTCTTTGATATACACTATCAAATGAATCCTTTTGTTTTTTTCTTTTTAAAGGAGAGTACAAGAAAAGTGTACACGTTATCCTCGGTATAAATAAAAATTCATCAACTGATGGTTTTCTAACTGAATTGGTGTGAATTCTTCAGTCTATAAAGTGTGGAATTCCTGAGATTGATATTTTGTGCAAGGTCAAAGCCATTAATCTGTTGCTTAAAACTTATAGCTTGATCATTCTTTTCTGACACTGCTAATGTCATATTCCCATCAGATATGTATTGATCCCACATTCAAGGCGTCGCGCTTTTCTCTGTTAGACAGGGGTTTCATTTATGCTATTGCTCACATTCGTGGAGGTGGTGAATTGGGGAGGCAGTGGTATGAAAATGGGAAACTGTTGAAAAAGAAAAATACTTTCACAGATTTCATTGCTTGTGCAGAATATTTAATAGACAAAAAGTACTGTTCCAAGGAAAAACTTTGTATCAATGGAAGAAGTGCAGGTGGATTGCTGATCGGTGCTGTTGTTAACATGCGTCCTGATTTGTTTAAAGCTGCTGTTGCTGGGGTTCCTTTTGTAGATGTTGTAACTACAATGCTTGATCAAACTATTCCATTAACAACTTCAGAGTGGGAGGTTAGATCTCCATTTGAAATCACTTAGATGATCAATATGAGGATGTGATTACAATAATGTATCTGAGAGTGAACTTTTTTGGTAAGGGCATTGGGATTTATGCCTCAGGTTTTCCAGTGGATAAACTGTAAGGGGTCGTTTGGTTTGAATACAGGTTGTGACGGGATTAGTTATGATGGGATAAGTTATGCTGAAATTATTTCTTATTGATTGATTGGTTTGTTGTATTCAAAATAATATGCATTGCATAAATTTAGTTTTTTATATTTTCTTTGCAAGCTTTAGTTATTCATTCTTAAAAATAAAAGTTTCATCTTATTTAGCCTAAATATTTTTGTGTGCATTCCCATGATGATACCATATGTTTTTAAAAATAAATCCTTCATCTTATTTAGCTTAAAAATAGAACTTTCATCTTAAATTTGTTAAAGTAAAAGAAGATTTATTATTTATATCACTTCATTTAAGCACATATCACTCTTAAATTGTAAAATACTGAAATTTTCATTTTAGTTGATATATAAAATACAAGCTTTCAAGTAAATGTGTAATTTAGTAGTAGATAGATCAAAACATAAATAAACATAAGAATTAGTCAAATAAATTAATAAATAAAAATTATATTTGTATAGTCTAATTTTTTAATTAAAAAATATAAAGAATTATCATAAAAATAAGGAATAATGAAGATTGTAAGTGTTATTATACATGGTATTAAAAATAATGTGAATATACATGAATGTGAAAAGTGATGTATAAAAAGGGTTTAAAGGGATATTTTTGTCATTTTCTCTATTTTATCTTGGGATAGGTTATCCCGGGATTACTATACCACCCAAGAGGAGGGATAACTTATTCCGGACTAATTATTAATCCCGGGATAAGTTATCCCGGACTTGCCAACCAAACAACAAATTAAGTGGCATTAAGATTAATCCCGGGACTATTTGATGTTATCCTTCACACCAAACGACCCCTAACTGTAGTAGTAAAAATTTGTAACTTGGATCTAAATGTGCTTAAGGTCTATTTGAGGAGTTGTGAGAATCAGAATGTGATGCCTTGGCTCTAATTAACTTTTGAGGGACTTGGAAGATGAATATTTTGAAGTTTGTAATTGATGTTTAATCTTTTCATTTGCTACAGGAATGGGGTGATCCACGTAAGAAAGAATTCTATTCCTACATGAAGTCATATTCCCCTGTTGATAATGTAAGTAATATATCCGTCTCCGAAAAAAGCTACTTAAGGTTTGCGCATTGAGCAAGTCAATCAGGAAAGTACACTTATGTTGACAACTCAGCATTCCTTTGGCTTTTTCTTTTGAACTTTTCCTCTCACAGGTCAAAGCACAGAATTATCCAGACATTCTTGTTACAGCTGGCTTGAATGGTAAGTAAAATGAAAGCTGGTGCAGCAGTTTTCAGTTTTGAAGATATTTGACAGAAAAGGGAAAAAGTGTTTTGGTAGGGCGGTAGTTGGCTCCATTAACAGTTGTGAAACTAGTAATGTTACATGTCTTGGGACTCTTAAGGCCCAACATATCTACAAATATGAGTAGCATAGAATTTAGAGGCTCACCAAATCCACACGGTGAGCATCCTAGGAATGCATGTTAGGATGGATTTGGGATCATACAAGATCACACAATATTAGAGATGAACACATCTAACGGAAGGTGTATGTAGTGCATTCCGGGTATAAAATAATAGAAGGTTGTGTGAGATGGTTTTTTATGTCCTATGTAGACATCTGAACGCATCAGTCTGTTCTTGCATGTGTGACACGGGTGATTAAAAGTATTTAAATGCAATGAAGTATGCGTAAGTGGAGTAAAGTTGTTTACAGTTTCTTGGTTAGAATCCATGAGAAACTCAGTGAAGAATGGAATACGCAAAAGCAAAGTATCCATATAGGTAATACTCCAACTAATTGGGATCAAGGTTGGTTTGTTGTTGGTACACTTACATAGATTGAATGTCATTAGGAGTCTTTGTTTGGAGATTGGTATGTCAGTCCCGGGAAAAAAAATGAGTTTGAAGAATTCCTAGTTCTAAAGAATTTTACTTTGTCTATAGGATGAGTTACCGAGTTTTAGACAAAACGTTTCAAATGGAGCTTAATGGATATAGTTAAGTCATAAGACGAAGCCAGTTATCTTGCAATGATGCACAGTAGTAATGTTTTTTATGCTTCAGAAATTGATCGCCTTTAAAGCTGTCAGTAAAATGTGTGACTTCTGAAGTTAAATCCATAAGCAAATGATGGCTTATTAGTTTGACTCCTCATCTCTCTGGTGATGAACAATGGACACTTCTAGTTAAATTAGAAAACCAGTAATTTATTCAGAGATACATCTTGAGATGAATTCTTATCAGTTTCTTCGCATTTAATGCTATACTTTAGTATGCTTTGCTAGTACTGTCTATCCTCAGGAGAAAAAGATTAAGAGTTAGTCTCAACAATTGTCAACTACCGATAAAATCATATACTTAGAACACTGTCAACATTTCAGGTCATCAAAGCGTTAATTCTTATTCTTAGCTAATTTTTATTATTTCATTTTTATAATCTAGTAGCAAATGAATGTTTTTCCTGTGGACTTTTTAGATTCAGAACACATAAAATATCAGAACAGGATAAGTGCAAAGTAAGATTAGAGATTTGTATCTTATTGAAAGACACTCATAAGATTCGAGTTCATTTAATTACTTATAATCTCATCTTTGTGATCCAGTGTAAATTTCCTACAGTCCATAAGTATGTACTTATCTTTTGTAGCAACTAAGGAAGATTGAATATGGACAAAATCAGAAAGAGATCAGATAAGGCTGAAACATGCTTAAGGAATGGAGTAGAACAAACTTTGGGGAGTTGGTTAAAAAGAACAGTCTACTGAATGAGTTAATTGAGCTGGATCAGATACAAGACAGTAGACAACTTAATGAAGATGAGATGATGATCAGAGCAACAATAATGGTGGAACTGGAGGAACTTGCCAAAAATGAGGAGGCAAATTGGAGACAAAAATCAAAATGTTGTGGATTAAACAAGGGGATAAGAACACTAAATTCTTTCAGAGAATGGCTACTGCTCATAAAAGATATAATACCATAGACAGGTTGAAAGTTGGGGATGAAGAAGTAGTGCAAATGCCTATGATTAAAAGAACCATGGTGGATTTAGGCCTTCATTTGAATTCTCAGATTTCTCTAAAATCAATGATGAAGAGAGTGAATGGTTACAAAGACCCTTTACAGAGGCAGAGGTCTTTAAAGTTGTCAACTTGTGTGCAGTGGACAAGGCTCCTGGTCCAGATTGTTTCCCAATGGGATTTTATAAAGAATGCCGGGAAGTTATTAAGGAAGATATAATGGCTACTATTCAAAACTTTCATCAGAATGAAAGGTTTGAAAAATCCTTCAATGCTACTTTCATTGCCTTGATGCCCAAAAAGAATGGTGCTGAAGAGTTAAAAGATTTTAGACCCATTAGTCTCATTGGAGGGGTCTATAAGATTATGTCCAAGCTCTTGACATAAAGGATGAAATCAGTGATGGGAAAGCTAGTCGATGTGCATCAAATGGCTTTTCTCAAGGGGAGACAAATCATGGATGTTGTAGTATTGACTAATGAATTGGTTGATTCCAGAGTCAAACTCAAAAGACCGGGGGTTCTATGCAAGTTGGACATTGAGAGAGCTTATGATCATGTCAATTGGGAATTCTTGTTGAAAATCCTTAAAGACATGGGTTTTGGTAACAAATGGATAAACTGGATAAGATTTTGTATTTCTAATGTCAAATGGCCTGAAGGTTTTTTTCAATCTCAAAGGGGGCTTAGACAAGGTGATCCTTTGTCACCTTTTCTATTCTTGATAGTCATGGAAGGACTTAATCATATGATTAAGGTCTCAGAGTTGAATGGTTGGATGAAAGGCTTTGGATCTCAACCAAATGCCATTGAAGGAATGGAAATGTCTCATCTTTTGTATGTCGATGACTCTCTAGTATTTTGTGAAGCTGATGTGGTACAAATCAGACATCGTAGAGCCATCCTAACTATTTTTGAAGCTTTGTGAGTTTACATGTTAACCGATAGAAATGCTTTCTTTATCCGGTCAATGATGTTCCAAAATTTGCTATCTCTGGCTGGTAACCTTGGTTGTCAGGTGGGAGCTCTTCCTACAATTTATTTGGGGATGCCTTTGGGGGATAAAAACTGTTCTATAGAAATTTGGAATGATGTTATAGAAAGGTGTGACAAAAAATTGTCAAGGTGGAAATCTCAGTATCTTTCCCTAGGTGGGAGACTGACTCTCATTAATTCAGTTTTAGATGCTCTTCCCACGTACATAATGTCTATCTTTCCATTACCCAAAGGGAGAAATGACAGATTGAGAAGAGACTGGAGAAATGACAGATTGAGAAGAGACTTTCTTTGGCAAGGCAACAAAGAGAAGAAAAGAAGTAATCTAGTTAAATGGGAAGCTATAACATTGAGCAAGAAACATGGCGGTTTGGACATAAAGAACTTGAGCTTGCATAATAGAAGTCTGCTACAAAAATGGGCGTTGGAGGTTCAATAATGGGAGACTGACTTAGAAATATGGAGGAATTTGGAGGAATTTCATATCCCAGAAATATGGGATACTGAACTAGTGGACCACAAATGAAGTTAATAGTCCCTATGGTAGCCGTGTGTGGAGAACTATCAGAAACCAATGGAAAGACTACTGGAAAAATATGGAGATTATTGTGGGAGATGGAAGGAAAACTGATTTTTGGGCTAATCACTTGGTTGGGCTGAGCAATCTGAAGTCTATGTTTCCAGTTCTTTATTCTATAAGTCTCCAACAACATGACATGATCAACCAAATGCGGAGTTAACAAGGGTGGAATCTAATCTTTAGAAGAGCTCTTAATGACGGAAAGTAGAGAGTATTGTCACACTGCTTCAGATATTGGAAACTTTTGGTGGATGCACTGATTCTACAGACACACTCAAGTGGAAACTAAACTGTAAAGGGGCCTTCTTAGTAAAGTCAGTGCATTGGCAGTTGAATCAAAGAGGTCCTGTAAAGGAGAACTGACCTTGGAAACAAGTCTGGGAACTGGGAAGTAAAATATCCCTATGAAGGTGTCATTCTTTGTTTGGTTGGTGATGAGGAAAGAGTGCCTAACTCAAGATAAGCTACAAAGAAGAGGTCTTCAGATTTGTTCAAGATGTCTTTTGTGTGAACAGGAGGGTGCAAACAATGAACACTTATTCCTACAATGCAGAAAAACTATAAATCTGTGGCACATGTTCTTTTGTATTTTGGGAATAACTTGGGTAATACCTAGTTCTACTTTGGCACTGTTGAACAATTGGAGTATTGGGAATAGAAGTGGGGAGGACTTGTGGAAGATCATTCCTGCTTGTATTTGGTCGATAGTGTGGAAACAAAGGAATGGTAGAATTTTGAAGGCACTAGCAGTTCTATTGAGAAAATTAGGATGAATTGTCTTAGCTTGGTCTTTTTTTGGTGTAAACAGAATATGTGGGGGGGAAGTAGGAGAGTTAGTAAATTGAATTGGCAATGCATAATTGTATAGGGTTCTGGGAAGGGGTTTAAGCACCCTTCCGATGCTTGTAAAGTTTCCAACTTAGCACCTTTTTCTAGGGTCACTAGGTTTTTGTTGAATAGAACTGTTGTCTCAAAAAAAATTAAATATTGGTTTATATATGTCGTAACACAAACTTGGTGAAACAACCATGAAATAAAGGAGTAATCTCCAGTCACTTATTTAGATATTTCTACTTTTGATTTAATATGAAGTCTTAAATTGTGACAGATCCACGTGTTATGTACTCTGAGCCAGCGAAGTTTGTGGCCAAGTTGAGAGATATGAAGACGAATGACAATTTAATCTTGTTCAAATGTGAAATGGGTGCAGGACATTTTTCAAAATCTGGAAGGTATGATTTTATAATTAGCTTTATGAGCTGAATCTTTTTGATAAGAAATGACAGGATTTTCCTTCCAGTGGGTCTTACATCTTTTTCGTTTTCTTTTTTTGGTAGCTGGTAACATTTGTATTTATATTAGTACTTAGGTAGTACTGGAAAAACCATATTTACGTTTAAAGGAAGTAAAAATCTTTCCAGGAGCTAAACCTAACTCTAGATGGACCCTAAAACATCCAGAACTGAAGCAGTCTCATAAGAGTATGTTGAATTTGCTTTTAGTTACTGCAGTAGTTTTTAGCAAAATAAATTGTTTAGTTTAAGATAAATTTGAATTTTGAATTTTAGTTAAGTTGTTTGAGTTGTTGAGATATTTTAGGTTGTTTTAAATTTCAAATTATGCAGATTATGTGTTTTAGATTGGCTATTTATAGCCCCTCAATGCATAATAAAATTATTGAAAGTCATTTCAATCCGGTGAGAGTCATTTTAACCCTTTTTTTCTGCCCCATCTTTTAAAAAAACCAATAGTGGAATCAAGAGCTTTATTGATCTGATTTGTGAGTTCTTTCAAAGAAGTACCATACTATTTTTAACCCGTAAGGGCGATTTTTTAACCCGTTAGGGCTACCCATTTTAACCCGTCAGGGATACCATTTTCAACTCGTCCTTCATTTTAAAGCGTAGGGCTATTTTCAACAAATATCGATGTCAAGCAGTAGTCTCTCTTTGAATGCCCAAAAAAGTTTCACTGACAAAAACTATCAGATTTGGTCAGTGAAAATGCAATCATATTTTATAACCTATGCCATGTATTGTGATGGAAGAAAAATACTTACAACAACACTTTGCAAATCGTACAATTGTCCAAATAAAAGCATTTTCAAAAGAAGTTCTACACAAAACAATGTCTTGGAAGATGTTTTTGAAGCACAAAATCAAAAGAAGAAAAAGAAAGAAAACGAGAAAGATCAATATACAAAATATGTGCAAGTTCAAACATAACCAAGAAAAATTCAACATATCAACTGCTAGAGCAAAAGTTGAGGAGAAGCAGTTTTTAAAATTGCAGTAACTAAAGCAAAGGAGTGTTGAATTTGCTTTTAGTTACTGCAGTAGTTTTTAGCAAAATAAATTGTTTAGTTTAAGATAAATTTGAATTTTGAATTTTAGTTAAGTTGTTTGAGCTGTTGAGATATTTTTGGTTGTTTTAAATTTCAAATTATGCAGATTATGTGTTTTATGTTGGCTATTTAATGCCCCTCAATGCTTACTAAAATTATTGAAAGCTATTGAAAGTCATTTCAATCCATTGTGAGAGTCATTTTAACCCCCTTTTTGCTGCCCATAAAAAAACCAACAGAGTAAATATTTGTACATCAAAAGCAGAACAACAAAATGCATGTAAGTTTAATCTACTGTATATTGCAGCTACTGTTCTTAAAACATCTGTCATTCCTTTCTCTCCATATAGTCCACTAGATGCATGCAGGGATGATCCTCCATCTGTCTTTGTTTTCTAGCTCCAAAGCCAGCTTCCTCCCAACTGAAAAGAGTCTCATCAATCCTACCAGGCATTATCCAAGAGATGCCTCTGAGATTGAAGAAAATCTGCAACAGTTGGTTAGTGATTTTATAGTGTAGAAAGAGATGTCTCACTGTCTCTGCATCCTTTCCACATAAAGAACATCTATTGCATAAAGAGATTCCCCTCTTTTGCCACATTGTCAAGAGTCAAAACAGCCTCATTACCTAAAAGCCAAGTGAAACATGCCACTTTGTGTGGCACTTTGGCTTTCTAAATGTGCTTCCAAGGCCAGTTAGTATTCTGAGTACCAGTTTGGTTTGTCAGCTTGTATACCTTTGCTGTGTCCATGCCACCATTAGTAGTCTTCTCCTGTCCTATCGGGTTTTTTGATTACTTAGTTTAGAGTTTCCGATGCCTATATGATAACAAAACGTCAGAAAACTAGGAGATCATTTTGGGTCTCAAGCAAACGTCTCTTGTTGAGAAAATCTTACCCATCCTATGAAAGCTCTAACTGAATTCTGAGATGTTTTTTGAAACTGAAGTATAATTTCTGCTTTCTGGAGTAAAGATCATCCGATGCTATTAAAAGCCATATTTTTCCATCGAGCAAGGAAACATAGATGAGGGATCCTTGCTTCACACTGGTGAAGCCAAGCAACTTCAATGAAATGTGCTCTTCATACAGTAGGTCGGGAAGGGATGTTTTTTTTTTCATTTGACTTTAAAAGGTTAAAGAAAATTAAAAAGACAAAATAGGGCCTTTTGCTATCTAAGAAATTGGATTCTTCTTTAGATAATGCTTTTGTGTTCTATTTATAATTTTATAATGAAATTTTGTGGATTTGCATCCCGTAGATCTCATCAGAGTACAATTCAGGCAATAAATTGGTGTCCTTTACATGTTCTTTGCCATCCCTAACCATAACACAGTGAGCCTACCAAATCCAAAAAATATTATCTACAATTTTCTGTTTATACCAACAAAAAAGATTCACTAGACATCTAGACTTTAGGACAGATGAAGACATTGAGATTCCTCCGAAGCATATCAGGTTTTCTCTCTTTCCGTAGACACCAAAAGATTGTATGTGAAATCATCTATCAAATCTGTCTGGAGTCTTTGGCTTCCCATGGACCCCAATCGTATAAATGCGTCCGTTAGGTAAGCCAACCCATATTCCCCAGTCATGATGGCACCTACCAAAACTCACCGGTAGGTAATCCAACCCATATTCCGGAACGGTAAGTAATGGGCCTAGTGGGCAAAAATCCAAAACAACGAAAATAACAACACAATAAAGAAATAAACGGCGGAAGAGAGGAAATGACATAAATATATACAATAAAACAAGATCCAATCCCATGATCTGGTGGACGAAGGTACAAAGCTATTAAAAACGAGTACAAGTTCCAAAACAAGCAAAATAAGCATTTACTTGTCTCGAATACAAAAGACTTGCCAAAAACTATATATAGATGGAGATGAGTCAAACTAGAACGCCATCAGCTCACCCTCGATCTCCAGATGTCCCGCTGCAATGCATAAGATAAACATTGTCGACTGGTGCTCAGATCTGCATCAAGAAAACAGATCCATAGTGTAGCACGAGTATCAAAACAACGGGTACCTAGTAGGCATCATAGGCTAATTGAGCTTGGAAAGTAAATACATAAAGTAAAGCGAGAAGTAATATGGTAACAAAGAGGCAAATGAAAGGAACAATGACGATAAGCCTAGCTATGCACCTCAATAATCTAACACGGAGCGGGACGATAAAGTAAAGCAGCTAACTATAACCTAATTGGACCCCCATAAGCCCAGAAGTTGCACTCGCGCGCAATTTGAATTGAAAATAACCCAAATGGACTCCCTTAAGCCCAATGAGTACACAGAAGAGCTAAAGCTATTCCTAACTAAGATTAGATATATTCTAGGACTGAAATAGCTGATCCAGGACTCGTGCTGCGGCGAAGGCACCTCGAAGAACCCAAAAAAACACAATGTTAGGACTCAAACCCGACTAGTAGATATGTGCTCGGACCTCGAACCGCGGCTAATATAGCAGTCATTACCTCAAACCCGACTAAGAGCAATGCGCCCGAAACTTGAATTGTGGCTAAAGAACGGTCAGGATTTGAACCTAACTCAAAACAATCCCGAAAAAGCCCACAACCAAACGTCCATCATCATAAAGGAATTTCATGGATCGAATCGTACCTCGGAGTCACAATGGACTCACTCCAACTCGAAACCCAAGTCCAAATCCAAAGAATCCAACAAGGCCTAAAATCATACTTGAAAAACGTTAAGGCCATAACATAGGGAGATTACAGATGAAAATCTATTAAGGGCAGAGTTGTTATCAAGCTAAGGCTTCACGCTATCAGACCTAAGTTTGCTACATCAGTCTACCGGGAGCTAGAACTGTTTGAATCAATGTCGGAGGATTTTCCTAAGGCAAATGGCTCCAAATAGCAATTTCTAAGGCAATCACTAGTCTAATCCTAGACTAAGGCCAATAATAACTCACAATGACAATACAACATACATAAAGCGGAATTTCAAAAAACTAATAATACATAAAGCATCAACATGGCATGATAGGCATCATAGGCAAGATAAAACATGCTTAATTCCCTCGAAAGCACCCGAAAATGTTAGCTAAGGCAGGGATATTCTCCACGAATCAGAAATCATGCCAGAAATCTCCAAAATCTTGCTAAACACCATGTAAATACTAATACAAGCGCAATCTAAGATCAGTAAACTGTAGCCTACCTTGAAGCCGATCACGCGCGCTTCAAATTCCACTAAATCGGAGCTTTATCCTTTCGAACCATCTCCGATTGTTGCCATACTATCAAATTAATGGCGTCAATACGATCGAAATGATACCTATATTGCACAATAATATCATAGACCCAAAATCTGGTCATAAATGAGTCTGTGGGCTCCGCGTGCGGAATTACGAAACTAACTCCATGAGGCCCAAGTAGCTCAAGGAACTTGTGTCCAAAAATTGGGCACAATCCGAGCCCAAATCAATACCAAAACAGCCCATACGAGTTAAGAGAATCAAAACCACCATTTGAGGGGTTAAATGGAGGTACTAGACAAGAAGTTACCGCAAATTCGAGTCCACAAATGATGAGAAGACATTATACTTGGATTATGATTTTTAAACATCTAGCTTTTTCCTTTTATAGTTAACATAAAATCTCTTCATATTCTATATACATTAATACAATTAGAAACATTAAACTTTACTAAATTCGTTTATCTTTCCTAGATTTAAATAATAAATATGCAAAGACTACACTTTTTAGTTTCCTAGATTTAAACTTTTGAAATTCTTAATTCAAGTATTTTTTTTCTTTTTTATGGCACATACTGCAAAATACTCTCTAAAATAATAAATATTTATTTATCGATAAATAAATATTTTATGCATTTATTGATAAACTAATAATCTCAATAAATGAATATGTTTTTCTGGTCCCAAGCATATGCATTTATAGAGGTTTTATTGTATATTGCCAGTTAAATAACTTTTGCGAACGCGGACTCCAAGCTGCGAATGCAGTGGTCAATTAGATTGGGTAAACACTGATCCTTCTCCGCGAATGCTAGACCCTGTGTGCGATCGTGTGGGTCGGGGCCCCATTACTCCGCGAACGCAGTGCCAAGCCCGCAAACACAGCTCAAGGCCCGCGAACACAAAGCACAAGTATGTGGTGCGCCAACATTGGCTACACCAGCTCAAGTTGGAGTTGGCGACATTCCCCGATGGGAGCTGGGATTCATTTGGAACTCCGTGCACACAAACAAACAGTGCTACCCCACCAAATTCGACATTCTAGACTCAACAGAGATGTCGAAACTTCCATCAGAGGCTGTGTCGACTAAATGTGGGCCCACACCCAAGGCTCTGTTTTAGCCATAAGCCACAAGGCTATTTGAAATGGGCCTGGGAGCCTCAAGACCCGAACTAGGGGTCCTTCTACACCAAACTCGACCTTCCAGAGCTAACGAACATAATTGCATTTTGAGGTCGTTTTCTTGTAGTTTTGACAGTCAACCGTTCAAACTTCAAAAATTCCAAAACATAGAAACTTGCATAAAATCCAAACAAATGACCAGATGATCAACTGTCAGTCCCAACAAGTCATAGATGACTTGGGGTCGCTATAAGAAAGCTCTAAACACTAAAAATACATTGATATAGAGAAAATGACTTAGAGGGTCATTACACCAAACTGATTTAAAAACATGTTCCAAATGTTCTTGCAATTGTGCAGTGGAGAAATAAGTGCAAATGTCTTATGTTTCTTCATTTCACAGGTAATACCTGCTGCACAAAATCATTCCTCTTCTTCTGAGGTGATCTTGTGTGAGACAGACATTTAGTGCGGCTATCCGTGTAAAACATGCTAGTTTTACCGGAAACATTAGTTTTCCAGATGATTTTCCAGGGCCATTTTCCATAAATCTGTTGGTAAAATGCTGTAATTTATTGCATAGTTATACTGATGAGGTAGCTTTTGCATTGCTGCCCCAATTCATTTTGCCTCTCCTTCGCAACTCCATCTGCTGTTGAGCTCCCAATATTGTTAACTCCTGAAAATAATATTCTGTGTGCTCTTTGTCCTGCATTGAGCTGTTGTTGCTTGAGAGTCTGCTACAAACTGGAAGAAATCTAGATTATCTTCTTTTAGAATGGTATTGCTCAGCCACTTATCATGTCATAGTCAGGTGTGCCTCCATCACTAACTTCAAAGGAAATGCAATTACTGAATTACTTCATAGTTTGTTGATATGTTTCTAGGGAGCAGTGCCATGTGGAGTACTTGATATTCTTGGGTGCCAACGACTTTCTTCCCTGTCATTGGCAATTACAACTTGTTTCCATTGTCCCATTCTCATTGTTGTATCTCCACAACCATTTCATAAGTAGACTTTCTTGTGTGCTGCCAATTTTACTCCTGTTCCTTCATTCTTTTTTGGTAATCTACTTTGTCCCATTCCACCAGATTGAATTTGTATTGACTGTTGTTGCCATCTCATTAGAACCTCTTCCTGATTTGGTCCAGCTTCGTCAATACCTTACCGAGAATAGGGAATAATGACATAAGGTATGTGAGTTTGCTGTCCAATGTGATGTTGATTAGAGTCAATCTTCCATCCATTGAGAGGTATTGCCTTTTCTAGTTTGCAAGTCTTTCAAACTTTTCTATGATGTTTGGCTTAACATCCCCATAGATGACTTGTAGCCAGTTGGAATATCATCGACAAACCCTTTTGTCGCAAATTCGAGTCTTTCCGGTTGCATGTCGTTGTGGTATCCATCCAGATAGGGATTGTGAACATGAAATCTCCTGCATCCACTATAACAGAGGTTAGAATCCTGTCTAGGTGCCTTTAATGCAAACCCTAGCCCACCACAAATGGTGTTTAGACTGGTCTTCTCCTGTCTTTAGCCAGCCCTGCATCTCTCCCCAACTTCTTTGAAAGTGTTCTGCAACCACAGGTGGAGCGGCAAACCCAGTAATCTAACCCAAACACAATCTGGTTGAACATTTTCGGAAATGCACCCTCCTGCTGCTGACGACCAGTCAATTTTTAACTCCATGTTCTTCCATCGCGACTGCCTATTTTGATTCTTTGGGTCTCTTCTCTTAAGGGAAGTTCAAAGAGGAACCTAAAACCATTTGTTTAATTTTTTGTGTTTAAGGACGAGTATGGAAAAGTATAGGTAGACGAGACCCTCATTAAACAGAGATGACAGTCCTACTTTCATAAACTCTTGAATGAGGAAGGGGATAGAGAGATTGTGTTGGGAGATTTGGAACATGCAGGGAGGCCTCACGATTTTGGGTGTTGCAGGAGTATTACGGTCGAGTAGGTTAAGGGTGTTGTTCATAGGATGCGCTGGGGAAGAGCGACCGGACCTGACGAGGTTCCTATGGAATTTTGGAAGAGCGCGAGCTCGGCAGGTTTAGAGTGGCTGACTAGGTTATTTAATGTCATCTTTAAGACGGCAACGATGCTCGAAGAATGGAGGTCGAGCATAATGATCCCTCTATACAAAAAAAAGGGGATATCCAGAGTTGCAACAACTATAGAGGTATCAAGCTTCTAAGCCATACTATGAAAATGTGGGAAAGAGTGGTGGAGAGGAGGGTAAGGAGAGGCGTGTCTATTTCAGAGAACCAGTTCGGATTTATGTCGGGACGCTCAACTACAGAAGCCATCCATCTTATGATGAGACTGGTGGAGCAGTATAGGGAGAGGAAGAGGGACTTGCATATGGTATTCATCGACCTAGAAAAGGCCTACGATAAAGTGCCATAAGAGATACTATGGAGATGTTTGGAGGCTAAAGGTGTACCTGTGGCATACATTAGGGTGATCAAGGACATGTATGAGGGGGCCAAAACCAGGGTAAGGACAGTCGGAGGCGACTCATAGCACTTTCCAGTTGTGATGGGGTTGCATCAAGGATCAACTCGTAGTCCGTTTTTATTTGCCTTGGTGATGGATAGATTGACGCAACAAATTCAGGGTGAGGTGCCATGGTGTATGTTTTTCGCGGACGACATAGTCTTGATCGATGAGACTCGTAGAGGAGTTAATGCTAAGCTGGATGATTGGAGACAGACCTTGGAGTCTAAAGGGTTTAAGCTGAGTAGGACCAAGATAGAGTACTTAGAGTGCAAGTTCAGTGAGACACCTCAAGAGGTTGGCACGGAAGTTAGGCTTGGTGACCAGGCCATCCAAAAGAAAAGTAGTTTCAAGTACCTTGGGTCTATTATGCAAGGCAGCGGGGAGATTGACAATGATGTCACACATCGTATTGGGGCAGGGTGAATGAAATGGAGGCTCGCTTCAGGTGTGCTATGTGACAAGAAGGTGCCTCCACAACTTAAGGGCAAGTTCTACAAAGTGGTGGTTAGACCGACTATGTTATACGGGGCAGAGTGTTGGCCAGTTAAGGTATCTCACGTTCAAAAGATGAAAGTTGCTGAAATGAGAATGTTGAGATGGATGCGTGGGTATACCAAGAGTGACAGAATTAGAAATGAGGCTATTTGGAACAAGGTAGGAGTGGCCTCGGTGGAAGACAAGATGCGGAAAATGCGACTGAGATGGTTTGGGCATGTGAAGAGGAGAGACACAGATGCCCCAGTGCAAAGGTGTGAGAGGTTAGCCATGGATGGTTTCAGAAGAGGTAGGGGTAGGCCGAAGAAATATTGGGGAGAGGTGATTAGACAAGACATGACGCAGTTACAGCTTACCGAGGACATGACCTTAGATAGGAGGGTGTGGAGGACCCATATTAAGGTAGAAGGCTAGTTCATAGTCTCGTTATTCTTCCTTATTAGTAGGCGTATTAGCGCACTATAATTTCCTGTGGTCTGATGTCTATTATTATTTATTACTTTCATTACTTTCTGTACTTTGACTGCTTTATCTTATCTGGGTTGCTTTCGTTACTTACTTTTCTATATCGCTTTGAACTTCTCATTCTTATCTGACTTCTTTTTTTGATTTTATTGAGCCGAGGATCTTTTAGAAACAGCCGTCCTACCTTGGTAGGAGTCAGGTCTGCGTACACTTTACCCTTTCCAGACCCCACGTTGTGGGATTTCACTTGGTCGTTGTTGTTGTTGACCTTATTATCACACAAGACTCTATATGTGATCCTTCACTTTGTCCACCACGTACCAATACGATGTGTGACATCATCGTCGATCTCCCTATTACTTCGGTTTAATGACCCGAGTATCAAGCCTCACTTCTACGCCATCCTTATGTGTTGCATCACTGAACTTGCACTCCAAATACATTGTCTTAGTCCTGCTCAACCTGAACCTTTAGCCTCCGGTGTCCGTCTCTAAACCTCCAACCTCACATCAACTCCATTGTGAGTCTCGTTAGTCAATACTATGCATCTGCGAATAACATACACTATGACAACTTAACTTGGATATGCCTTGTCAATTTGTCTATCACCAAGGGAAATAAAATGAGCCAAGAGTTGATCCCTAGTGCAACCCTATGCTGATTGGGAAGTTCAAAATCTCCTCCCACTATCCTCACCCTTGTCTTGGCTCCATTGTATTTGTCCTTGATCGCCCTAGTGTAACTCTGTAAGCCACAAATACACCTCTAGACTTTAAGCATCTCCATAAAACTTCCTTCAAGGTTTCATCGTAAGTATTCTCTAGGTCAATGATCACCATTTGAAATTCCTTCTTCCTCTCCCTATACTGCTCCACTAGTCTCCTCACTAGCTGGATAACTTCTGTAGTAGATCGCTCTGTTATGAATCCGAACAGGTTCTCAAAGATAGACATATGCCTCCTCATCCTCATCTCCATTACCCTCTCCCGCACTTTCATAGCATGGCTTAGTAGTTTAATACCCCTATAGTTTCAATTTTCAATATCAACCTTGTTTTGTACCATGGAATAATTGTACTTCACCTCCATTCTTTGGACATTTATTTTTGTATTAAAGATGATTAAACAACCAAGTTCGCCACTCCAAACCTTCCCTACCTATGCTCTTGCAAAACTCCACCGGGATCTCGCCAGGCTCGGTCGCTCTTCCCTTTCTCATCCTACAAATAGCACCTCCTCAACCTTTATACACCTACAATGCCTACAATCACGCAGTCTCTCAGAGTTCTCCAAATCCCAAGCACAAATGTCCATGTCGCCCTCTTCATTCTAGAGTTTATGGAAGTATATTTGTCATCTCTATTTAATGAGTGCCTCATCCACCAATACTTTGCCTTCCTCGTCATTGATGCACTTAACTTAGTCTTCCTCTCTCTCGCCTTGACTAACTTCTAAAGCTTCTTATCCCCACCTTTGTCCCTTAGTTCATATAAGCTGTTGAAAATTGTCGTCTTTGTCGCCGTAAAAGCTAACTTCACCTTCTTATTCACAACTTTATACATTTACTTATTTGTTCGCTTAACCATCTCATCCTTACTCTCCACCAACTTCGCACAACAACCTTTTTAGTTTCCACTTTCTCTTGGACTTCTCCATTCCACCACCGATCCACTCGATGTCCATTAGAGTTGCCCCTCGAAACTCTAACACCACTCTAGTTGCTTCCCTAATGCAACTAATTGTCCTATCCCACATACTATTAGCATCCCCGTTGCTCCTTGAGGCCCCATCGCCATTAACTTCTCCCTATCTCCTGAGCATTGGCAGTAGTCAAGCCACTCCATCTTATCCTAGGTTGGTTATACAAAGTCCTCTTCTTCCTAATCTCCAAATCCATCGCCAAGAGTCTATGTTGGGTTCTAAGATTCTCATTCGGGATAACCTTGCATTTCTTACAACGGCCTCTAACACCCTTCCTAAGGACCAAGTAGTCTATCTGAATCTTAGCTACCGCGCTACGGAAGGTAACCAAATGGTCCTCCTTTGAAAAACTCAAAAGCTTTAGCAAAATCTAGAAGCGAGGCTCCTCATTCAAGAGTCAAGCCCATCCTAATTCATGATTTATCCGATGTTGGTCCCCATCTTATATTATTCAATGTTGACGCTTCAGATATCCAGTCCTAGGGCAATCCTCATCTCTTGAACTAGCTTTTGGGTTTAATTAGGCCAAATTTCTCATTTCTTATCACTTAAGATACGTTGGGTGTGATGTATAAATGGATATAATCATGGAATAAATTTGTAATACCCCTTAATCCATTGTTTGGTTACAAAGTTTGTGATAAATTATCCCAAGGTTAATAATTAGTATTGGGATAAGTTATTCTTCCCCCTGGGTGAAATAATAATCTCGGGATAACTTATCCTGGGATAAAATAGTTAAAATGACAAAAATACCCCTCGAACCTTTTTTATACATCACTTTTCACATCTTTCACTTATGAAGGGTATTTTTGTAAACAAACAACATTCTTAAAAATTATGCAATACATATTATTTTTGATACAACAAACCAAACATTCACTTAGAAATAATACATCCCATCATAACTTGTCTTCAGACCTGATCCCTTAGAATGTGATAATGAATTGCAAATTTGCGTCCATGATAATTTAAAATTGTGGTGTTGCAAGAAAGAAAATTCTTAACTAGTATTTCTGCAGTAGGACTTTGTGAATGGTCTGATGGAAAATAGAGAATATACAAAGTTGAAGAAAGTGTTCATAAATAGCTTTTTTGTGTCGTTCATATTTCCATTTGCTCAAGTTTTCGATCAAGCTCACCGTGTCTAAGGTACGTACAGAACTGCGGAAAAATTTCCAACTTTTGGATTATATCGTGAGATCCATGGTACAATATAGTTCATGATTATTGGATCTGTTTCATCGTATAATCAATTCCACTTTGAAACTAAAATCTGTAGAGTTCCTTTCCCCTGTTAGTGATTTTGCTGTAAGAAATTTTGTTTAAAAAAAAATAGAAAGAAGGAACGAAGAGAAAATTGCATATCTAGTCTTCTCATAGTTTTAACCTTCCGTCTCTGATGCAGATTTGAGAAGCTCCAGGAGGATGCCTTTACCTACACTTTCATACTCAAGGCTCTCAACATGCTAGGCTCTGATCAATAATTGATGAAATCATGTTGATATCCTCCTATATTTTCAACAATTCTTAACATTAACTATTTTCTTAATTTTGGTTCAAAATCTGATCTTTGTACTCATTATATCGACTTTGATTGGCTTCAACTATTTTCTAGACGTTTCTTAACACACACACACACACACACACATATATATATATATATATATATATATATATATATTCTTATGATTAGTTTTGGTTCCAAATCTGATGGTTGTCCACATTAGTTTTTTCTTTTTTCATCTAATTTTGTCTAGAAGTATTTATTGTTGCCAATGCCTTGTTTTGTTTGTTGGATGTGATTGATCTCCAGAGTGGGTTTAGAAAATGCCTGTGATGTCATGCTCTACTTCAAGTATATATTTATACTCTAAACCATCAAACTGTCTTATTCGAAATTCTTGTGATTGAAAACGGTAAGTTTGAATTGAAGTTTTCCCCAATGTTGGTGTTACTTGTTAAGAAAGGTGGGAGATCTGAGAAAGAAACATGACAGTGTAGTGGGATATATATATATATATATATATATAATGGGTGGGGTGGGGGGTGGATGTGGGTGGGGGGTAAAGATAAGATTAAACAGAGATGTTATGAATTCATTGTATTCATTAATTGAAAGGGATGTGTCCCCTAGATATACATGTATGCGGTTATACTTGTCTAACATATCATATTAATACTCTCCTAAAGAGATGTAACATTTGATAATTTCATACCATATAAAAGGGATGTTCCTCATACTTTATAAAGGCAGAAAAAAGAATTAACAAAGGCATTCTTTTCTATATCGTCTCCATTTTTTGTTCAGTATTGGTATATTTTTCTTATTTCATAACACATTATTAACACGACTATCTAACTTTATAGTCCATGTAAAAAGAAATTATTTTTATTGCCCATGTAAAAAGAAATAAAAATAATGGATGAAAGAAAGTCTTGCAGTTATTAAATACTTTGGCTAAAGTTGTAACTGATGGAAGCCAATTTTGATCTAGATCAAGCGCATGAAAAACGGTTGGATGCTCTAAGTTAATCTTATTCTCTCAATTAATGCCATTTATTAACTTATTTTTTACTTGTCTCAACACTTGTCTATTGTCACGATAATTTTCATCAAGTTTCAAGTATCCTAATTTTAGCATGAAAGTGCGTAAGCATGAAAATATATGTAAATTATCTAGAAAAATGACATGAGAAATTTCATTGTAAGATTTTATAAAGTTATATGATAGTAGATCTGGATAAACCTTTCTACAATTATTAAGTGCATTTTAGAATCGTTGATAAATAAAATCTACAAATTAAGATGAAATCAATCCCGGTAAAGCTAATCGCTTATATATTTCTACTGTATATGTAGCTCAAGTATCCTCCTCCTCGTGTATTTTTATGTGATTTTAACAATTATAATACAAAATATATGATTCTGGCGTTGTTAAATGTTATTTACATTATTGTAAGAATTAAATGATCAAAGACTGGCAATAAATAATTTCATAAATACTTATTATGAATAAGCATTTAATTTTATAACTGTTAAATTTAGTGATAATACATGTAAGGTATTATTAATTAACAGTTGGTTGTTGTGATTCCTAAAAGTGAATATTTTCAATGGTTGCTATGTTTATAATTTGTTGAATTGCTCAACTACTTCTGGAAAAATATTATTTGTGTTATAATATAAACTAAATTTACCAAAATAAGACGGAGGGAATAAGGGAGAAGAAAGGAGAAAACAGAGGAGGTAATTATGTTTTTCGTGTGTATCTGCACTTCTTTACATTGCATCTTTGGGCTATATTTATAGCCAAAGAAATTATTAAAGAAACAAGTGGAGAAATTAATTAAATGGCAGTGGACTTTACTTTACAATAAAAAAAAGTTATCAAGTGGACAACCACTTGCCTGTTAACACTTTCCCTTGGATGTCTACGTGAAATATGTCTCGTTAAAACCTTACTAGAAAAAACTCAGTGGAAAAAAGCCTAATTAAGAAAAAGAGTACGCATATCTGTTAATACGCCTTGAGTGCTGCCTCATTAAAAACCTTACTAGAAAAATCCAGTGGGACAAAACCTTGGTTAAGAAAAAAAGAATGCAACACGTATTTTACTCTCCCCGATGAAAGCTTCATTTGATATTTTAGATACGGCGCATTCCAATCTTATATCTTAGTTTCTCAAAAGTTTACGTTGGTAATGACTCTGTGAATAAATCTGCAAAATTATCACTTGAACGAACTTGTTGTACATCAATATCACCATTCTTCTGGAGATCATGTGTGAAGAATAATTTTGGTGAAATATGTTTCGTTCTGTCTCCTTTTATGAAGCCACCTTTCAATTGAGCTACGCATGCGAATGGTCTTTGAATATAACTGTGGGTACTTTGATATCATTTTCTAGGCCACATCTTTCTTTAATGAACTGTATTATCGATCTCAACCACACACATTCTCTACTTGCTTTATGAATTGCTATTATTTCAGCATAATTTGAAAAAGTAGCAACAATGGACTGCTTTGTAGATCGCCATGATATAGCAGTTCCTCCGTGTGTAAACGATAGCCTGTCTGAGATCGAGCTTTATGTGAGTCTGATAAATAACCTACATCTGCATAACCAATAATGTCTGCATAACCTTTGTTAGTATAAAACAAACTCATATCTATAGTACCCTTCAGGTATCGCAAAATATGTTTGATACCATTCTAATGCCTTCGCGTTGGGGATGAATTATACCTTGCCAGCAAATTCATAGAATATTATATCAGGCCTGATTGCGTTAGCAAGGTACATAAGTGCACCAATAGCACTAAGATATGGTACTTCAGGACCAAGAATTTTTTCATCCTCTTCTGGAGGTCGAAATTGATCTTTTTCCACTTAAATGATCAAACAACCATTGGAGTACTTAATGGATGTGCTTTGTCCATGTAAAATCTTTTTAAGATTTTCTCAGTATAGGCAGATTGATGGACAAAAACTCCGTCTGCTAAATGTTCAATTTGCAGACCTAGACAAAGTTTTGTCTTTCCAAGGTCTTTCATTTCAAATTCTTTCTTTAGATATTCAATTGCCTTTTGGACCTCTTCAGGGGTTTCAATGAGATTTATGTCATCAACATAAACGGCGAGTATAACAAACTCTGATTCTGTTTTCTTAATAAAAACACATGAACAAATAACATCATTAATATAGCCTACATTTATTAAGTACTCACTTAAGCGATTATACCGCATGCGCCCTGATTGTTTCAGACCATATAATGATCTTTGCAGTTTTATTCAGTACATTTCTTGGGACTTTTTACATGCTTCAGGCAATTTTAATCCTTCTGGAATTTTCATGTAAATGTCATTATCAAGTGAACCATAAAGGTAAGCTGTAACCACATCCATTAGATGTATATCAAGATTTTTATGTACAGTTAAACTGATGAGATATCGAAATGTTATTCCATCCATAACAGGTGAATATGTTTCTTCATAGTTGACCCCGGGTCTTTGAGAGAATCCTTGTGCAACAAGGCGTGCCTTGTATCTTACAATTTAATTTCTCTCATTTCGTTTTCACACAAAAACCCATTTATAGCCAACTGGTTTGACACCTTTAGGGGTCTGGAATACAGGTCCAAAAACCTTACTTTTAGCAAGTGGGTCTAATTCTGATTGAATTGCCTTTTGCCATTCTGGCCAATCACATCTACGTCGACATTCTTCGATGGATTTAGGCTCAAGACTTTCACTATCTTGCATGAGGTTAAGTGCAATATTATATGCAAAAACATTATCAACTGTGAGTTTCGATCGATCTAAATTTATCTCATCACCGGTAGAACTAATTGAAAGTTCTTCATTCACTTGAGTCTCGGGTTCACTGATTTCTTCAGGAATATCAGGATTAATCAAATCTTGACCTCCTTCAAGAGGTTCTTGTGTAGTATCATCTTTATTATTTTTCACGCTTCTCTTTCTAGGATTTTTATCCTTTGAACCCAGTGGTCTACAATGCTTCTGGCGTATTTGGGATTCAGAAGCTATGATACTTTTAGATGGTTCTTTTGGGAGATTAATCCGGATAGGCACATTCACTGCAGGGATATGTGACTTAGTTATCCGTTTCAAATCAGCAAATGTATCTGGCATTTGATTTGCTATTCTTTGTAAGTGGATGATCTTCTGGACCTCTTGCTCACATGTGCGGGTACGTGGATCAAAATGTGATAGTGATAAAACTTTCCACGCAATTTTTTTGTCTTTTTTGGGTTCCTTTTTCTCTCCCCTAATGGCGGAAAAATTATTTTATCAAATCGACAATCTGCAAATCGAGCAGTGAATAAGTCTCCAGTCAACGGTTCAAGGTATCGAATTATGGAGGATGAGTCAAACCCAACATAGATGCCCAACCTTCGTTGAGGGCCTATTTTTATACGTTGTGGTGGTGCTACAAGCACGTATACTGCACAATCAAAAATTCTTAAATGGACTATATTTAGTTCATGACCAAATACTAATTATGACGGAGAGTATTTATTATAATGTGTCGGTCTGAGACGTACACGTGCTGCTGCATGTAAGATAGCATGACCCCAAACAGTAATTGACAATTTTGTTTTCATTAGTAGAGGTCTTGCTATCAATTGTAGGCGCTTTATAAATGACTCTGCAATGCCATTTTGAGTATGAACATGAGCAACAGGATATTCAATTTTTATCCCAATTGATAAGCAATAATCATTAAATAGTTGGGATGTAAATTCTTCAGCATTATCAAGACGAATGGCCTTAATTGGATAATTTGGGAATTGCGCTCTCAATCTTACTATTTGTGCTAACAACTTCGCAAATGCCAGGTTGCGAGATGATAACAGGCACACATGAGACCATCTAGATGATGCATCTATTAGGACCATAAAATATCTAAACAATCAACTAGGTGGATGAATATGTCCACATATATCTCCATGTATACGCTCTAAAAAGTCAGGATATTCGATGCCAACCTTCAGGGTCGATGGTCTGAAAATTAATTTGCCTTGATAACAAGCAACACATGAAAATTCATCATTTGTAAGAATCTTCTGGTTCTTTAACGGATGTCCAGTTGAATTTTCAAGAATTCATCTCATCATTATTGATCTCGGATGACCTATTCGATCATGCCATAGCACAAATGTATTTGGATCACTAAACTTCTGATTTACGATCATATATGCTTCAATTGCACTAATTTTTGCATAATATAGGCCAGAGGACAAAATTGGTAATTTTTCCAAAATATATTTATAGCCTGAGACACTCTTGGTTATACCAAGATATTCAATATTCATTTCATTTAGTGTCTCAACATGATATCCATTTCTGCGGATATCTTTAAAACTTAACAAGTTTTTTGGGGATTTAGAAAAAAATAGTGCATCTTCTATAATAATTTTTGTCTCCTTAGGCAGAATTATAGTAGCTCTTCCGAAGACTTCTATCATTTTTGAATTACCAGAAATTGTAGTAACATTTGCTTTTCTTCTAAGTAGGTTGAAAAAAATTTCTCATCTTTAAATATAGCATGAGTTGTTCCACTATCAATTACACAAATATCCTCGTGATTGATCATTGATCCAAATAAAATTTGAGGCATATCCATATTCTTCTTCAAAAAGGAAAGAAAGTGAATATTATAATTAATACATGATTCATTACACAAATTTTACTCGGATTAAAAAATACAAACATAGTATTTAGTACAGATAAATAAAAAAAATTATATATTATTAGTCTTATCAATATTCATATTGTCATCTGGAAAATTAAAGAAGTCAGCTACATCAAGGTGCATAGGCTCTATATTATCTTCAGAGATAAAGTTTGTCTCTGGATTATTTTCTGCCCTTTTCAGGGATGCCTGATATAGCTGAACAAGGTGCTTTGATGAACGGCAAGTCCGCTATCAGTGCCCCACACCTCCACATATATGACATATGCTTTCTGAATTTTTCTTGGATAAAGCTTCATGCTTTTCACTCTTCTTTTTATATTGCTGATTATTTCTTGGTGCTAGCCGAACATCATAATTAAAATTTCTTCTTTGACCATGACCACGATTGGGGCCATGACCTCTTTCTCGTTGGTTATATTTTTCCTGATTCACTTAAGATAAAGCAAAGAACGAACGGACCAACTATCATGATTTTTTATTAATAATTCATTGTGGCGTTCAGCAATCAGAAGGTGAGATAGTAATTCAGAATATTTTAAAATCCTTTTTTGTGATATTGCTGCTGTAGAAGCATATTTGTGGGTGGAAATGTGGAGTATGCTTTTTCTTGTTAATCCTGCTTAGTGATTTCTTCTCCGCATAAATTTAACTGAGTTATAATTCTAAACAGAGCAGAATTATATTCAGTTATATTTTTGAAATCCATTAATCTCAGATTTAGCCAATCATGACGAGCTTGTGGAAGCATGACCAACTTCAAGTGGTCATATCTTTCTTTTAAATTTTCCACAATTTAAGGGGGTCTTTTAATGTGAGATATTGTAATTTTAGCCCCTCGTCAAGATGGTGGAGGAGAAATATCATGACTTTAGCACGGTCTTGATTGGATGCCATATTGTCATCTTTAATGGTGTCTTCCAGATCCATTAATTCTAAATGAATTTTAGCATCAAGTGCCCATGATGAGTAGCCTTTTCCAGAAATGTCCAGAGCCACAAATTCAAGTTTTAAAATATTTATCATTTTATGAAAATAAAATTAAATAAAACTCTTACCACTTTTTGTTACCTTAAAAAAAATAGCTGGAGCTTCGTGCTGATAACGTGTTATAATATAAATTAAATTTACCAAAATAAGACGGAGGGAATAAGGGAGAAGAAAGGAGAAAACAGAGGAGGTAAGTATGTTTTTCGTGTGTATATGCACCTCTTTACATTGCATTTTTGGGCTATATTTATAGCCAAAGAAATAATTAAAGAAACAAGTGGAGAAATTAATTAAATGGCAGTGGACTTTACTTTACAATAAAAAAAGTTATCAAGTGGACAACCACTTGCCTGTTAACAATTTGTAATTTTTCTAATTATGTGGAAAAATTGTAGCTCACAACTATACAAGGGAAGTATAAGCTTTGGAAGAGTTTTGAATCTTTTTGGCTTTTAAGATATTACATACAACGAAAAAGAATAAAAAATATTATTGAACTATCGAAATTGTACAATAATGCCTTTTGTTAATAGTTTGGTTAAAAAATGTCTATGTTTTTAATAGTTTGGTTCAAACATTGAGAATGAATGAATATTGATATGCATAAATATGTGATCAATTATGATCCTGAAGCAACATTTATCAAAAATAAAATGTTATGAGATAATTTTACACCTAGTTATAGCTACACAAAATGATGTTCCATTCCTTAAAAACGTAAGCAAATGATTAAATGAATAACATGCAATGCAATGTAATGATCAAAGACCCTATCGATATACACCCCTGCATAGTGACATGTTGTGAGCCGGGACTTAAGGTCACAAACTCATATATCATGTCCGAACTTGAATTGGTACTTTCATATATCCTGCCAAACTCAAATTGGGGGCTTACGGTATATATGTGCCCGTCTTGAACAGTTTTTAAACATTTTTGTATGTATTTTAAAAAGGGCAGTCTGGTGCACTAAAACTCTAGCTATGCACAGGGTCCGAGGGAGGGCCCGACTACAAGGGTCTATTGTAGGTAGCCTTTCCTTGCATTTCTGCCAAAGGATGTTTCCAAGGCTTGAACCCATGATCACCTGGTCATATGACAACAACTTTACCATTTTTGTATGTACTCTAACTAGGACTTAAAAACAATATAGGTTGCCAAAACTCAAACTGGGTCTTAAATCAATAATGATTTTCAAAATGTTATTTCCATAGTACCAATTCAGTGATCCATGAGAATGAATGTGTATGGATGATCACGATAATAAAGAAAATTTAAAAAGCAACTAGTGTATATATATATATATATATGCCTTTTTCACCAAAATTTTCATGGGCTACAAGTCATCTGAATAATAGACTTACATTTCATCCTTAGACTGATGGACAGGCCGAATATACCATTCAGACACTATAATATGTTATAGGCCTGTGTTATTGATTTTGGGGGTAGCTGGGATGATCATTTGCCACTTATCGAGTTTTTCTACAATAATAACTATCATTCTAGCATGCAGATGGCACCGTATGAAGCTTTATATGGAAGAAAATACAGGTCACCTACTGGTTGATTTGAGGTTAATGAGACTAAACTAATAGGCCCAGACATGATTCAACAAGCTGTGAATAAAGTGAAACTTATTCAAAAGAGACTATTAGGGGCCCAGAGTTGATAGAAGTCATACGAAGATAATCGACGTCGACACTTAGAATTTGAAGTTGGGGGTTGGGTGTTCTTGAAGGTGTCCTTGATGAAGGGTGTAATGAGGTTAGGCAAGAAAGGGAAACTTAGCCTGAGTTACATTGGGCCTTATCATATTGTTTGTAAGGTGGGCAAGGTTGCCTATTAGTTAGATCTACCATCTGATTTGGAAGTCGTGCACCCAATCTTTCATATGTCGACGCTTTGCAAATGTATTGGTGATCCTTCTAAAATATTCCCCGTGGATGATGTCCAAGTGACAGAGGAGCTGTCTTACGAGGAAAACCCTATAGCTACACTCGATCGCCAAGTCAGAAGGTTACGTACCAAGGACGTGGCTTCTGTCAAAGTATTGTGTCAAAACAAGAATAGAGAAGAAATGACCTGGAAAGCCGAAGAGGAGATAAAGAATAAGTAGCATCACTTGTTCCCGATACCTAAAGGTACTCTAAACCCCTAAATTGGTTATATCAATTAATAAGAAAACTATATGTGACAACTATTACAAAGACTTCCCAGAATCCTTGTAAGACCTTCTGAGGCTAGTTAACATTCGAGGATGAATATTCTAAAGGGGGGAAGGATTTTATATCCCGTACTTTTTGTACATTGGAATGTTTTTAAGCTTCTCTAAAGCTGTCATGTGATCCATGTTATCCATGAAGTTATCAAATGATCCTAAGGAATGGAAAATGTAACGCCCCATATCTTGTATAGACTAGTTCTATGTGAAGTAGTGATGGTTTGAAATAGGTTTGGAAGGATTTGAAAAGGGTTCGAGGCCAAATAATTTGTCACAGTAATCGACCTACTTGCTTAAGATACTGGTTTGGATGTCTTACATAATTAAGCTACTTGAGTACACATCTAGCTTAAGTAGCACGGATCACATAGGTTCTTAAGGTAAGACTAATTGCTAACCTACTAAAAAGAACAAGTGGGTGATGCACCTACTTCAAGTAGGTGATGCACGTACTTCAAGTAGGTGATGCACCTACTTAGAATGTGTGGACTGCATTTAAATTAAAAAAAGGCAAGTAGGTGATGCAAATACTTACAAACTTGTGGAAGGAATTAAGGAGGTGATGCACCTACTTTCTTAAAGTAATGGACAAGTGTCACGACCCAATCCTGTAGGCCGTGATTGGGGTCCGATCTGGACCCCCGTATACGTATCTATCAGTTGTGGTCAAGTCGAACTGTAATTAACATAATACCATAAAATAGAACCCTATTGGGTGATAACATTTTCATAAACCAGTAGCCTCTTTCATTTGGATCACATCATAAAAGGGCTCGTAAGCCGACAAGGCTGTCATAACATAACAACTGTACCATACATTATGTAGACCCAGCTGAACCAACTAACATACACAACCCACATATACATGTATGCAGACCTTTAACAATATTAGTGACAACATATGGCGGGACAGGGCCCTCGCCGTACCCCTAAATAACAAAACAATACTATAACGGCCAGTGCCAAAAACTAGGCCCCACTACAATGGAGCCTTTTCCAGCTGAGCTGAGAGGAATCCTAAGCTGACGGAATCCCAAAACCTGTATTTTTACTTGCGGGCATGAAACGCAGCCCCCCCGAGAAAAGGGGACTAGTACGACATATGTACTGAGTATGTAAAACATAACACAATATGACTGGAGGCATATCTGAAATAGAGAAGCAGGGGATAAAATATCAAACCAGAAACCTATACCTAGGAAAGTAAAATCATGCATGCTCAAATTTTCAATATAGCTGGCCCCATCAAGGATCTGGTGAATCATATCTGTAGAACCATCACCTCCTTATTACAACACATCATCACATCATCACATATATACATACGTATCCGACCCTCTAGTGAGGGTGCGATGAACAATGAAGTGAAATTGTGCATGAATTCGATAACCAACCCGGGACTCGGAGAAGAAGTGTTACAGTATACATGAGTGGAGTAGTGGGAAACAAAACATAGTTTAAATTATTATGTGAGACTCAATGAAGTCATCAAGTGAACCATTACATAGAGATCAGGTAGGAAGTGTCTGACGTATACCCTCTAAATGTCACTAAGGACTATGTAAAAAGGAGTTTTGGAAATCTTAGACATATACCAGTGTGAAATATCTTATAGAATTCTAAGCATTGGTTATCTCAGAGCCTTTTTTTTAGAAGAAGAGTTTTGTCTAATCAATCACTATACAGTCACATAAAAGACTCGAGGAATAAGAGTTTATCTACTTTAAGAGTCTTGACATCCAGAAGTGATCAAGAATCCTGAAGTCATATTCAGAACCTAAGAATGAAATTTCCCCAAAGCTTACATCATCTCTAGTCTATATCTAAGACATGACAAAAGAAGAGAAAAGACAAGCTTTACATACTTATGCCAAAAACATGCTAAGAGAAAGCTTCACATACCTTTTACGGGTTAATCGCGTTCAAGCTCGCTCCGTTACTCCTTTAACCTATTTAACATAAAAGTGATACTAATGTTAGTAGTCTTCGACTATCCAACTTGTAATTCTATCACCAACCACTCATAGGAACCAATTCCTTATTTGCCTTTCTCGACTAGTCCCGAGTAGTCTATTAGTTAGCTAGAAGTTAATAGAATTTGGGCAACACCTCCTCTATAACTTCAACATTCCCGAGATTCCAACGGTGTCAAAAACCACACTAATAACAACAACCATCAGCATATATACAATGAACTCGCCTCAATATTACAAAATACAACCCCAAACAACTCATTCAAAACTACGATATCAAAATAGGGTTTTTAGTCTCTTTTTCATAAAACCTTTAACTACGCAAAGTGGAGGGTCATGTGGATGCAAACAGCAGCACCCACACCCAATTTAAACCATATTATAGCACCTTAACTCACCACCACACGACCAGCAGCCACACACCACAAACACAATGCACTATTTGACTTCAATTTAGCTATGACGACTTCAATATAGATTGTTTCAAACGTCGGGCATTTACACGGATTTTTTTATACTTCCAGCCATGTATAAGGTGTATAATACACTTCATAAGAACCCAATAAATTTCAAATTTAAAGAAAAAACCTTACCTTACCCGAAATTGGCTAAAACTCGCCAAAACTCGCCTTGGAACTTCTCTAAATATGCTGAAATTATGCAAACTGCTTGTTATCCATTTGGTGATTCCCCAAACCATAAATTTATACTATTAATAACCTTATATCATCATGGTATATCCTAGATAATTAATTCACGAAACGAAATCAGAAACCTACCTTTTTCCTCCCTTAGTCGCCACCCTTTTCTCTTAGCTTTAGGTTTCCTTTTCTTTTCTTTTTTGCTTAAGTTTTTTGGATTAGAAATGACTTAAGAGTCACAAAACAAGTATATGTAGGCTTACCTAGGAGGTGACATGTGGCATCCTCATAGGGTGACACGTGTCCAGCCCCTATTGGGCCACGTATCCATGTCATGCCCCCTAGGCTTCCACGTGTCTTTGGTGGGACCCACCCCCAAGTAGGTGGGTCACCTACTTGAATCCAAGAAGGTGGGTCACCTGTTTCCATGTGGTACCCTCCTATGCTTCCACGTGGTGCCTCCTCTTGCTGCCACCTGTCATTCTCCCCTCTTCCGTGTGAGTTCATAATGTCATCTTATTTTAAGAGCCTATGTCATTCGTGCTACATAAGCTTGGTATGTACTTAAGTAGCTCAAGTGTATAAGACTTCTAAATTAGTAGTTTACGTAGGTGAATCGCATCTTATGACTCATTTCTTGGCCTCCAACTTTTTCCGGATTCTTATGACTCTATTTCCAACCTTCTCTATTATGGGGTATCGCATTCTTCTTTCCTTAGGGTTGTTCGATGTGTGTGGACAGTAGGGGTCTCATGGCCACTTTCAAGAGGGTTAGGAACATGTTTCAAGATTCAAAAGTGTGGGGTGTAATATCCTTCCCCCTTTAGAACATTTGTCCTCGAATGTTAACTCGGCTTATAGGGTTTTACGAGGATTTCGGGGGTTTTATATAATTGTCGTCTCCCAATTCAGTTAGGAGGTTAGATTACCTTTGGTATATAGCAAACAAGTATGCATATCTTCTCTCTATCTCCCTTTTGACTTCTCGGGTCATCCTCTTTCTGGTTTTTGTTTTACCACAATATCCCGATGGAAGTTATGTCCTAATCCATGATCTCCTAATCTGTCGATCCAGGGTGGCGATAGGCTGCTCTTCGCAGGATAACTCCTTTATTATGTTGACTCTATCCATGGAGAATATTCCATAAGGGTTTACTTATACCGTTATGGGACATTGGTGGGTGGAAGACTAGGGGTACTATTTTTAAACCAGATAGTAGGGCCACTTTGTAGGCACTTTGCCTATTCCACACATGGTCTGGTAAAGACCAATATATCTCGGACTTAACTTCTTCTTGCTGAACTTCATTACTCCTTCCATGGGCAACAACTTCAAAGACACTCAATCGCTCACTTAAATTTCCAAAGAGCGATATTGATTGTCTGCATATAGCTTCTGTCGATTTTGAGTGGTTAATAACTTTCCCTGAATAGGCTTTACATTATGTACCACTTAGTAAACCACATCTGGGCTTATTAGTCATGCTTTACTAACATTAAACTAGCCAATTGGCGACCTACACTATCTGCCATACAAAGTCTCGTATGGGGCCATCCGGATACTAGAACGATAGTTATATCATAAGTACTCCTCAAAGGTGGTAGGCAATTATCCAAGCCACCTTTGGGGCCAATCGCATAGGCCCGCAACATATTGTCTACCATGTAGCTAGTAGACCTAGTCTGTCCGTCAATCTGAGGTAAAGTAGTATACGAAGGCTTATCTGTCTTTTCTGTTTCTTCGTGGACTGACCTTCGGTAGTTAACTGTAACTTGGGATCCTTCGTCTGGGATAGTAGCTATGGGGACTCCGTAAGGTTCTACCCCCTTTATCCTATAATTTCACACCATCTCGGCTGAGTAGGCAACCTTTGATTGAAGGAGCATGGGCTAATATCGTTATTCTGTCAGTAATATTCCCTCCAGAGTCATCTATCCATGGAGTGCGAAGTGAGTCCTATAGCCAAGGTCGTATTGTGGAATCTTTGACCTTGTGTATTACTTCTTGCCTTCTTTAAATGACATTAACCGATACCCTTATCTTTTGGGTTTTGCTTTTTGTCCCTCAGAGGTGGTTACCAAGTGGTGTCGAAATTCCCTTACCCATTGGCCCATATAGCCATTTCGTGGTTTGCCTATCATTAACTGGTGCTACGTTGAAGAATTATGGCATATAAGTGCACCATCGGTTAATAATCAGCTAATCCTGCTTGTGTTGCTCTAGCCTTTTTTACAATTCCCTTAACGTAACTTATAATACTCTAGGTACATAATCTCATGTCATTCCTCTGCCACTAGTTTGGGTTCTTCCATCTCGCGCGATCATACCAGTACTGATGCACTAAGGTCCATCAGAATTTCGAAGTTAAGCGTGCTTGGGAGAGAGTAATACTGGGATGGGTGACCTCCCTGGGAGGTCTTCATGTCGCATTTCATTGCAATCCTTACAATAATATGCGAGGCACTCAACTTAGTCTAAGATTTACCTTAGCATCGTCTTACTAGTCTTCATATTTCACCTTGCCCTTTTTCCTATTATCTTGCAATCGGTATAGGGGTAGATCTTTAGTTCCACCATGACCATGTCCCTTTTTGGTCATTTGATTTAACTTCTCCTATTATATTCACCCCTTTTCATAAACACCCATTATTAGGGTCTCTACTAATGGTTTCCCGTACGGTCTTAGTTATCATGGTTTCTATCCATTATGGCTGGCTTTTAGATCTTGCTAGCTCGTTCCAGCATGGGATTTCCTTTGAATTTTTAAGTGTTCACATTAACACGTTGTAGTGTTAGTTGGTTTTACCTCATACTTGTATGTCTCATATCCACTTCCCCCCTTTAAGGTGTAGCCATGCCATTGTCTGTTTATTTTCAGCCTTCCAAAGGCATATAAGTCTTTTCTAACATATCTAGTATATGCATCTTACCTATACCTTAAATTACCTATGTGTGAGACTTTAACATAATTACAAGGTGCTTATCATCGTTTCAAACTTGGTCATAATACTATCTTAATCCCGAAGGGATACCACTTATTCTCCTAATAACTTTACAGTGCAGCGGTTGTTTTACAACCCTACATTCCTTATCCTTGGTTATGCATCTGTCGCAACATCCTTTGCGACCAACTCTATAGCCATCATTTTGGCTCTTGGTCTAGCATGATGTCATTATCCTCTATAGCGTCTGAGTTATTCGATATCCTTTCATTGCTATGCCTTTTTCTTTTTATACGCACTCACCTTCTAGCATTATGTCATTCAAGGTCTTGTTAAAACTTCTTAACACTACCTTACATAGCATTCTGACTTCTATCCAATTATCGACGACTTCTAGATCTTCCTAACTTGGTTCAGCAAGGGATCTTATTGAAGTTTAAGCATCAATCTCAAATATGTTGCCATATCAATTGCCTTCATATTACCCTTGCAGTTTTCTCATTGACTTCCCCCCTTTAGAGGGTACTTCTACCTTTATCTGCTGATACCTTATTCTACATCTCTTTGTCCAGACTCAAATCCGTCCGATCTCTTTCCCCAATCTGCCTGGTACTGTATCCTATCCCTGTTTCTCTACATATTTTATAACTTGATTATCCACGTATGTAACCTTGGCTGAATTACAAAGAGACGAGAACCTTTCCCTATCTAATGTGATGTCTCGTCTACTAATCGGTACTTGAATAATGTGACCTAGGAAACAACTCATCCAAGGCCACCTTCTACTTTTCCTTATGAAAGGTTAATACCCACTAGTAGTCGTTGCAACTTTTAACTAGGCAACAAATATATTCTGACCATGATTGTCCAAGGTTCTCTCAGAGTAGTAGCTTTCTCCCAACCTATGTCCTTTGTTTCTTGGGGTGAATGGAAGTTGTGCCATTTATTTCTTAAGTTCGCCGTCTTTGTCTCTTAAGAATTCTATTATTTTTGGGGCGACGTTGTGTACACACATCATTCCTTTATACCTTCTGCCCCTTGCCCTTACTGTGTACCCTACAAAGGCTTTTAACTTATTCAACACCTACCAAGTACGCCTTACTAGCGGTCTTACTTTATCCCCGTATGGTTATACGACACCTTTACATTAGTACCTACTCATATTTAGTTCATGACATCTCTCTGGGGTGCTTTTGTTAGCAGTTCTTTCTCCAGTTAGTTGGTGGGGAACTAATAAACTGTTATCATAAACCATTTTCCCACTGTCGTTGGAAGAAACTAGAATTCCTTAAACATCACAGTATTTCTTAACCCTTGACCCACATGGTCTCCCTCTGCATTTATCCTCGAGTCATGAACAACGTATCTGTTACACACCACATCTTTGAACTCGGAAGGTTCCTTAAGTTACTTAGAATCTAGTATGTGACCTACTTAAGTTATGACCCTATTGAACAAATCTAAGAAGGGAGAATGGGACACCCCATGGTAGGGAAGGTTGGAAATAGGGCCAAGAGAAGTCGGAAGAAGTTGGAGGCCAAGTAACGGGTCATAGGACTCGACTTATTTATGTAAACTACTAAGTTAGAAGTCTTACATACATGAGTTACTTGATTACATACAAAGCTTACGTAGCAAGGGTTTCATAGGCTCTTAAAGTGAGACGAGATTACGAATGAGATAACGAATCCACGAGGAGGAAAAAAAATTCGTGGGGCGGCAAATGGGAGGGTGACACATGGCAGAACCTAAGCAAGCAGGTGACCCACCTGCTTGGGGTCAAGTAGGTGACCCACCTGCTTGGGGAAGGTGGGCCCCACTGCCACGTGGAAGCCCCTCCGTCAACATGTAGATGCGGTGGCCCAATAGGGACTGGACAAGTGTTACCTCTTGGGGCTGACACATGTCACACCCTAGGGCCACATATATGTATGGATATGTATCCGAAACTTCAGCTTTCATTCATAATTTCCAGCCAAAGCAACGTGAGCAGCCCTAAAAGTAGAGAGAAAATTGTGACGGCTTTGGGAGAAAAAAAATAGGTAAGTCCCATTTTCGTTCCATAAATTAATTATATAGCGTGTACCAAAATGATATGGAAGTATTAGTGATATAAAATTAGAGTTCGGTGCAGCCAAAAAAACGGACAGCAAGCTGCCACAACGTTTCAGCACGCTAAAAAAATTCCGAGGCACGATTTCGGCGAGTTCTAGCCAATTTCGAGAAAGGTAAGTTCTTCCACTTTAATTTGAAATTTATGAGATTAAATTAGGGTGTATTACACACCTTAGGAGCTTCTGGAAGTTGGGGAAAAAGTTTGAAAAGTTCGGCGTTCGAAATAATCGAAATTGGAATCGCTATAGTTAATTATAATAGAATAATGCATTGCGCTGTGGTGTGTGACTGCTGGTCGTGTGGTGAGTTGTTAGGGTACTGGAATGTGTGTTGATAAGGGCATGGGTGGCTTCTGGTTGCATCCATACGACCCTTCGCTTTGCAATTAAAAATTCGCGAAAGAAAGATTAAAAACTCTAGTTTTGGTATCATAGTTTCGAGTGAGTCGTTGGGGGTTTATATTGTGTAATGTTGTCATAATATGCATATGTATGGGCTGATGGTTATATTTTTGGTTGGATTCAGGTGTTAAGGACATGGTTGAGAATTCGGATAGGGCACATTATAGGGGAGGTGCTGTCCGATTTCCGTTAACACCTTAACTAGTTAAGGAACTAGTCGAGAAGGCGAGCGAGGGGATGAATGCTATGAATATTAGTGGGTAGCCTAAGTTGCTGAAAATTCTAAGGTTATTAATACTCGTCTTACTTCCGTGTTAAATAGGTTGCGAGCACAATGATATAAACACAATTAAGGGGAGTCCATAAGAGGTATGTGAAGCCTATCCCTTCTCTTCTTTTGGCATGTCGTAAAGGTAAGTAAAAAAATGATATAATCTCTAAAGTGATTCCATTCCTAAGTGTCTTTTATTTAGTTTTGAATGTTGAACTTTTATGATAGTTAAGCTAATTTCCTTGAATCTTTTATACACTGAGGACTTAGTGAATATACAGACTCCTAGTCATAAAATTATTTGAAGACGAGTACTCTGGAATTCTTAAGTGAATAGTCTTACTTTGGTATAGGTCTAGGGACCTCGAGATGTAATTAATGTAGCCCCTAATGGCATTTAGAGGGCAGCTAGAATGACTATACTGCTACTCGAATTCTTAGACAATAGCTTAGTCCTCTTATATAGTTGAGTCTCAGATAATGATTTAAACTGTGTTTTGTTTCTCACTACTTTACTCGTGTATACTGTAACACTTCTTCTCCGAGTCCCGGGCCGGTTGTCAGATTTATGCAATTCACTGCATTGTTCACCAAGTCCCTCACTAGAGGGCCGGCATCTGTATGTATATATATGATGGCCTGGGGGCCTGATACTGATACTATGATGATGTGTTGTGATAAGGTGACGATGGCCTGGGGCCTAATACTAATACTATGATGATGTGTTGTAATAAGATGACGATGGCACGGGGCCTGATACTGAAACTACATATATGATTCACCGGACCCCTGATGGGGCCGGCTATATTTAAAATTTGACCATGCATGTATTTATAATTTACAGAGTGCAGGTAAATGTTTCTGACTTGATAAATTGTTCTCTTGTTCCTCTATTTCGGATATACCTCTAGTTATATTATGTTATACTTTATATACTCAGTACATATGTCATACTGACCCCCCTTTCTTCGGGGGGGCTACGTTTCATGCCCATAGGTACAGGTACACAGGTTAGGGATCCGTCAGCATAGGAGTCCCACTCAGCGATCGAAGAGCGCTCCATTGTGCTGGAGCCTGATTTTGGGTACTAAACTCTGATGTGCATATTAGTTTGATCACGGGTACGGTGGGGGCCCTGTCCCGCCTTATGTTACTGTTTTCTTACTTTTAGAGGTTTGTGGATACGGGTGTAGGTTGGACGTATGTGAGTTGTGTGTGTATATAAACGGTATATGAACTGTATATGAGTTGTATATGGGATGTATATGAGCTGTGCATGAAGGGTAATGAGCTATATGTATGGGTATGTATGACTGTACTGATATGACCTATACTTCGGGGCATTCCCGGTATCGTGGTGACCTTGTTGGCTCGCGTATATTTGTATTATGAACGTCCTTATGTCTTACTACAGCCTTGTCGGCCTGTATGTTACTTTCCCTTTTAATATATATTGAGTGTAAATAGGAGATAGGTTATGCATAGTTGGCCGGGGTACATGTGGGTGTCCAGTTCGGGCACTCATCACGGCCTACGGGGATGGGTCGTGACAGAAGTGGTATCAGAGCTAGGTTCTTTTCTTGGAGTGTCCAGAGAACGTGTCTAGTAGAGGCTTGTTTATCGGTGTGTTGTGCACCACATCTATAAACAGGAGGCTGCAGGACATTTAGGATATTATCTTCTTCTTATCTTAGATCATGCGATAGAGCTATACTTTCATGATGACCCTCTACTAACCGATCTATATATTTACAGTAATGCCTCCAAGGAAAGCGACCACGGCCCAAAGGGGCAAGTCAGTAATGGGGGAAAGTAATCAGACCCCGAGAGTTACCAGGACCCGTGCCCAATCTATGCCAAGGATTGTACTCCAGTCGGCGAGCTCTACTATGCCTCCACCTCTAGAGGAGCTTGGAGCAGCAGCAACTGTAGATCATGAACCTCCAGTACATGAGCCTCCTATCCCACAACAAGGGGTAGAGGATAGAGCTATGAGAGATACCATGCAGCTGTTTACTGGGCTAATGGCAGGATAGGCCCGGAGGCGTGGCCCAGATGATGCCAACAGGCAAAATAGCTTGAGGGTCCGTGATTTCCTAGCTTGCAACCCCCAGAATATCATGGATCGAGAACTATAAAGGATCCACAAGAATTTATTCGACAAATGCAGCGTACACTATGAATCATTAGGGCTTCAGAGACTGAGCCAGTTGAATTGGCCTCTTATAGGCTATATGATGTAGCCGCTAACTGGCACGAGTCTTGGGAGTTATCAAGGAGCGAGGGTGCTCCTCCAGCTGAATAGGATGAGTTTGTAGAAGCTTTTCTTAGCCACTTCCTGCCTCTAGAAAAGAGACGATCCAGGGTGGATAGATTCTTGCAGTTAAAGCAGAACGGTAGGAGTGTTCGAGACTATAGCCTCGAGTTTGACTTGTTGGCAAGACATACCCCCACAATTGTAGCTGATATGGCAGATAGGGTGCATCGATACGTTATGGGCCTGGACCTTTATTTGGTTGATAGTTGTATGGCTATGACTTCTCAGCCAGGTATGGATATTGCCCGGGTACAAGCATATGCCCAAGGGGTAGAAGAGCGACATAGAAGGTGTCAGCCTGACAAAGGGTTTGATAGAAGTCAGCCTAAGAGGGCTAAGTCAGTTGGTTATCCAGGGGAATTTCGCAGCGGGCGATTCCAGCAGTTTGGTAGATATTCCTCCCAGCCAGCTCGAAGTATACCTCCATAATTTCTAGGTGGGCAAGTTGAAAGCGTTAGATATTCAGGGGCCGGACAAGGTTCTAGAGCTTCAGGTATACAGGTGAACTAGAGTTCTCGACAGTCAAGGCCACCGATACCCCAGTGTCCCCGCTGTAATAGGCCTCATTTTAGGGAATGTCATTGGACTATCGGTGCGTGTTTTTCGTGTGGCCGTCAGGGCCATATTGTGAGGGAGTGCCCACTTAAAGGTACTCTAGGTGGTATGGCTCAGCCAACTGGGTCAATTGCGGGTTTTTCTTCTTCTGTGGCTATGCGCCTGATGGGGCGGGGAATGTAGATATCAGCTGGTTGTGGTAGAGGCCAGGGTGGAGTTTCCAATTCTGGCGGTCCTTCTAACCATATATATGCTTTGGCCAGTAGACAGGACCAGGAGGCATCGCTGAATGTGGTCACAGGTACATTATCAATCTTTTCTCAAGACGTATATGCGTTGATGGATCCAGGCTCTACTTTATCATAAATATCTCCTTTAGTTGCTAGTAGAATTGGAATCAAGCCTGAGTTAATAGAATCGTTTGAGGTTGCTACACCAATAGAGGACTCTATTGTAGTAAAGCAAGTATATAGACATTGCCCGATAAATGTGTATAGTCATCGTACCTTGGCTGATTTGATAGAGTTAAATATGGTAGAGTTTGATATTATTATGGGTATGGATTGGCTAGCTTCTTGTCATGCCAATGTAGACTATTCAAATAAAATGGTTCGATTTCAGTTCTCAGACGGACCAATTGTCGAGTGGTTAGGAAATACAGCATCACCGAAGGGTAGGTTTATTTCATACCTTAAGGCAAGGAAAATGATTAACAAGGGGTACATTTATCATTTAGTCCGCGTACACGATCTGGAAGCTGAAGTGCCAACTCTTCAGTCGGTGCCTGTGGTTAATGAATATCCAGATGTGTTTCTAGATGAACTTTTAGGCCTCCCTCCAGAACGGGAAATAGAGTTCACTATAGACGTACTACCAGATACCCAACCTATCTCTATTCCCCCGTATAGAATGGCACCTGAGGAATTAAAAGAGCTGAATGAGTAGTTGAGGGACCTACTGGAGAAAGGGTTTATTAGGCCCAGCACATCACCATGGGGATCACCAGTACTGTTCGTGAAAAAGAAGGATGGATCGCTGCGAATGTATATTGACTACAGGCAGCTGAATAATGTAACAATTAAGAACAGATATCCCCTCCCCAGGATTGATGATTTGTTTGATCAGTTGCAGGGTGCCCAATGCTTTTCAGAGATAGACCTACGGTCAGGCTATCATCAAGTGCGGGTAAGGGAGACAGATATACCAAAGACCGCATTCAGGACCCGGTATGGGCATTACGAGTTCAAAGTGATGTCTTTTGGGCTGACAAATGCTCCAGCAGTATTTATGGATCTAATGAACCGAGTATTCAAACCAGTTCTAGATTTGTTCGTGATCGTATTTATTGATGATATTTTGGTCTATTCACGATCAGAGGTGGAACACGTGGATCACTTGCGGGCGGTACTAGGGGTACATCGACGCCAGAAATTATACGCCAAGTTCTCTAAATGCGAATTTTGGTTAACGTCAGTGGCTTTTCTTGGACACATTATTGGAACTGACGGTATTCGAGTGGATACACAAAAGATTGAGGCCGTAAAGGCTTGTCCAAGATCTACAACCCCTACGGAGGTACGAAGCTTCTTGGAGTTAGCAGGGTACTATAGAAGGTTCATGGAAGGGTTTGCTTCCATTTCAGCGCCTTTAACAAGACTGACTCAAAAAGCGGCCAAGTTCCAATGGATTGATGCTTGTGAACGAAGCTTCCAGCTGTTAAAGGAAAAATTGACTACGGCTCCTGTCCTTACTCTTCTAGAAGTACCAAACGGTTTTGTTATCTATTGTGATGCTTCCGGTATTGGACTAGGGTGCGTTCTGATGCAGAATGGCAGAGTTGTAGCTTATGCCTCCCGATAGCTTAGAAAGCACGAAAAGAATTATCCAACCCATGATCTGGAATTAGCAGCAGTGATCCATGCCTTAAAAATATGGAGACACTATCTGTATGGTGTACATATTGACATTTATACGGACCACAAAAGCCTCCAGTATATCTTTAAGTAGAAGGAGCTAAACTTACGGCAGAGAAGGTGGCTGGAGTTGCTGAAGGATTATGATGTCGATATTTTATACCACCCAGGGAAGGCAAATATGGTGGTGGATGCGCTCAGCCGTAAGTCAATGGGTAGCTTGGCAGAGGTACAACCAGAATGGAAGGAGATGAACCATGAGATCTGCCAGCTTGCCAGTCTTGGAGTCCGCTTAGTTGATTCGGGGGATGACGAGGTTTCTATTCGAGGCATTGCTAAATCCTCCATCATGGAGGAAGTAAAATGATGTCAATACCAGGACCCTATTCTAGCACAGTATAGAAATAAAATTCTCCAAAAGGAAAAGACTCTATTTGAAATCCCGGCCGGTGGGATACTACGATATCAAGGCAGAGTCTGTGTATCGGAAGTTGCAGGTTTGCAGCAGCAAGTGCTGGGAGAGGCACATTATGCCCGTTATTCCATTCATCTGGGGTCAACCAAGATGTATCACGACCTCAAATGTTTATATTGGTGGGACGGTATAAAAAGGAATATAACAGAGTTCGTAGCCCAATGCCCGAATTGTCAACAAGTTAAGGTTGAACATCAAAAACCAGGTGGGCTACTCAAGAGATGGAGATTCCAACCTGGAAATGGGAAGCGATTAACATGGATTTCATTACTGGCTTACCTCGTACTCCCCGGAAGCAGGATTCTATATGGGTTATTATGGATAGGCTGACAAAATCAGCCCACTTCCTCCCAGTCAAGACCACATACTCCGCCGAGGATTACGCGAAGTTGTACGTTAAGGAAATAGTACAACTTATAGAGTTCCCACATCTATTATTTCGGACAGGGGAGCCCAGTTCACAGCCCATTTTTGGCGGTCATTCTAGGAAGGCTTGGGGACACAGGTAAGCCTTAGCACAATATTTCATCCCCAAACTGATGGACAAGCTGAGCGCACTATTCAAATGCTAGAGGATATGTTAGAGCCTGTATAATTGACTTTAAAGGCAGTTGGGATGATCATATACCACTTATTGAGTTTGCCTACAATAACAGTTATCACTCTAGCATTCAAATGGCGCCGTATGAGGCTTTATATGGCAGGAAGTGTAGATCACCTATCGGTTGGTTCGAGGTTGGCGAAACGTAACTAATGAATCCAGATATAGTTCAATAAGTAGTGGAAAAGGTAAAGCTTATTCGGGAGAGATTATTAACTGCCCAAAGTCGACATAAGTCATACGAAGACAACCGACGTCAACCGTTGGAGTTTCAAGTAGGCGAATGGGTGTTTTTGAAAGTATTTCCCATGAAAGGAGTAATGAGGTTCGGAAAGAAAGGGAAGTTGAGTCCGACATATATCGGTCCTTACTTAATCCTTCGCTGAATAGGCAAGGTTGCCTTTGAATTGGACTTGCCAGCAGACTTAGAAGCAGTACATCCAGTTTTCCATGTATCCATACTTCGTAGAGTATAGGTGACCCATCCCGTGTACATTCTGTAGATGACATCCAGGTCACTGAAGAGCTAGCTTATGAAGAACAGCCAGTCGCCGTCCTGGATCGACATACTAGAAGATTGCGAACTAAAGACGTAGCCTCAGTTAAGGTGCTGTGGCGGAATAGAAATCGAGAGGAAATGACCTGGAAAGCCGAAGAGGACATGAGACACAGGTATCCATACCTATTCCCGACATCTACAAGTAACCCTAACTCCTAAATACTTGTATATTAAAGATATGGATAGACAAGTATGTGATATCATAAAAGAAAGGAACCTCTCTATAATCTATATATAGTCTTAAGGGAAGTTGTAGTTAACATTCGGGGACGAATGTTCTAAGAGGGGGGAAGGATGTTACACCCCACATCTTTGAACTCGGAAGGTTCCTTAAGTTACTTAGAATCTAGTATGTGAGCTACTTAAGTTACGACCCTATTGAACGACCCTAAGAAGGGAGAATGTGACACCCCATGGTAGGGAAGGTTGGAAATAGGTCCAAGAGAAGTCGGAAGGAGTTGGAGGCCAAGTAACGGGTCGTAGGACTCGACTTATTTACATAAACTACTAAGTTAGAAGTCTTACATACGTGAGTTACTTGATTACATACCAAGCTTATGTATCAAGGATTTCATAGGCTCTTAAAGTGAGACGAGATTATGAACCCATGAGGAGGAAAAAAAATTTCGCGGGGCGGCCAATGGGAGGGTGACACATGGCAGCACCTAAGAAAGCAGGTGACCCACCTTCTTGGGGGAGGTGGGCCCCACTGCCACGTGGCAGCCCCTCCTTCAACATGTAGATGCGGTGGCCCAATAGGGGCTGGACACGTGTTACCTCTTGGGGATGACACGTGTAACACCCTAGGTCCACATATATGTATGGATATGTATCCTAAACTTCAGCTTTCATTCACAATTTCCTGCCAAAGCAACGTGAGCAGCCCTAAAAGTGGAGAGAAAATTGTGACGGCTTTGGGAGAAAAAAACAGGTAAGTCCCTTTTTTGTTCCATAAATTAATTATATAGCGTGTACCACAATGATATGGAAGTATTGGTAGTATAAAATTAGAGTTAGGTGCAGCCAAAAAACGGACAGCAAGCTGCCACAACGTTTTAGCACGCTAAAAAAATTCTGAGGCGCGATTTCGGCGAGTTCTAGCCAATTTCGGGAAAGGTAAGTTCTTCCACTTTAATTTGAAGTTTATGAGGTTAAATTAGGGTGTATTACACACCTTAGGAGCTGATGTAAGTTGGGGAAAAAGTTTGAAAAGTTCGGCGTTCGAAATAATCGAAATTGGAATCGCTATAGTTAATTGTTATCGAATAATGCGTTGCGCTGTGGTGTGTGACTGATGGTCGTGTGGTGAGTTTTTAGGGTGATGGAATGTGTGTTGATAAGGGCGTGGGGGGCTTCTGGTTGAATCCACACAACCCTTTGCTTTGCAATTAAAGAATTCGCGAAAGAAAGATTAAAAACTCAAGTTTTGGTATCATAGTTTCGAGTGAGTCATTGGGGGTTTATATTGTGTAATGTTATCATAATATGCATATGTATGGGCTGATGGTTGTATTGTTGGTTGGATGAAGGTGTTAAGGACATGGTTGAGAATTTGGATAGGGCACATTATAGGGGAGGTGCTGTCCGATTTCCGTTAACACCTTAACTAGTTAAGGAACTAGTCGAGAAGGCGAGCGAGGGGATGAATGCTATGAATATTAGTGGGTAGCCTAAGTTGCTGAAAAGTCTAAGGTTGTTAATACTCGTCTTACTTCCATGTTAAATAGGTTGTGAGGACAACGACATAAACACGATTAAGGAGAATCCATAAGAGGTATGTGAAGCCTATCCCTTCTCTTCTTTTGGCATGTTGTAGAGGTAAGTAAAAAATGATATAATCTCTAAAGTGATTCCATTCCTAAGTGTCTTTTATTCAGTTTTGAATGTTGAACTTTTATGATAGTTAAGCTAATTTCCTTGAATCTTTTATACACTGAGGACTTAGTGAATATACAGACTCCTAGTCATAAAATTATTTGAAGACGTGTACTCTGGAATTCTTAAGTGAATAGTCTTACTTTGGTATAGGTCTAGCGACATCGAGATGTAATTAATGTATCCCCTAATTGAATTTAGAGGGCAGCTAGAATGACTATACTGCTACTCGAATTCTTAGACAATAGCTTAGTCCTCTAATATAGTTGAGTCTCAGATAATGATTTAAACTGTGTTTTGTTTCTCAATACTCTACTCGTGTATACTGTAACACTTTTTCTCTAAGTCCCGGTTCGGTTGTCAGATTTGTGCAATTCACTGCATTGTTCACCGATACTATGATGATGTATTGTGATAAGGTGACGATAGCCTGGGGCTTGATACTGATACTATGATGATGTGTTGTAATAAGATGACGATGCCACGGGGCCTGATACTGAAACTACATATATGATTCACCGGACCCCTGATGGGGCTGACTCTATTGAAAATATGAGCATACATGTCTTTATAATTTATAGAGTGCAGGTAAATGTTTCTGACTTGATAAATTGTTCTCTTGTTCCTCTGTTTTGGATATACCTCTAGTTATATTATGTTATACTTTACATACTCAGTACATATATCGTACTGACCCCCCCTTCTTCGGGGGGGCTGCGTTTCATGCCCGCAGGTATAGGTACACAGGTTAGGGATCCGTCAGCATAGGAGTCCCACTCAGCGGTCGAAGAGCGCTCCATTATGATGGAGCCTGATTTTGGGTACTAATCTCTGATGTGTCTATTAGTTTGATCACGGGTACAGCGGGGGCCCTGTCCCGCCTTATGTTACTATTTTCTTACTCTTAGAGGTTTGTGGATACGGGTGTGGGTTGGACATATGTGAGTTATATGTATATATAAACTGTATATGAGTTGTATATGGGTTGTATATGAGCTGTGCATGAGTGGTATATGAGCTATGTGTATGGGTATGTACGGCTGTACTAATAAGACCTATACTTCGGGATGTTCCCGGTGTCGTGGCGGAGTTGTCGGCTCGCATATATTTGTGTTATGAACGTCCTTATGTCTTACTACAGCCTTGTCGGCCTATATGTTACTTTCCCTTTTAATATATATTGAGTGTAAACAGGAGACAGGTTATGCATAGTTTGCTGGGGTATACGTGGGTGTCCAGTTCGAGCACTCGTCATGGCCTACGGGGATGGATCGTGACAGTATCTAATTACAACTTGGAGTTGGGGGCTTGGTACTTTTCACGAGAAGTGAAACTCAGTCGCGAGACATCTTACCCTTCCACTGAGCTTTTTTTTTGGTCCTACCGCCCAAATACGGTTGGAGGTACTGCAGTCTGAACTTTACTGCTCAGGTAGACTTTTGTTTCTCTAAAATAAAATTCTCTAAGTAGAAATGGTGCCCCTTATCGAGGACATGAAGGGTACCTCTTACAACTTTAGTTAAACATAATAGGGGTACTTGGTATCAATTTTCAAGACATCTTAAGAATCTATGTTTCATTCCCTTTTCTTGTCTTGAGAAAATTTCGGCAGAGTTTCCTCTATATTTATTACTATCCCAAACTTGCACGCAGAAAATACCAAAAATGCCTCATAGGGCCAACACATATATATATTCATATCATATCACAACCACACAGGGCTTCCAAAACCATCTTATAGCATAGCCACACAAGGCTTTCAATATCAATAATAGTATGAAAATAATGGACTTACCTCGTATGTCCAATCTTTGAACTGCATTTGTTGCCCTTTCCTGTCCACTTTCCTTTCAGGTTTCGCCTTTACATTTCAATCATATGTCAATACCTTACCCAACAGATATCTCCCATGCCTTTACTTACCTGCGTGCTTCGTAACTTCCCATATCGTCAATTATTTCCTTCTGTTGATGTTGTCCGTCTGTTAAAAGCCAAGGTTAGTATAAGAAGGTTTCCTATGACTCGGATCTATAGCACGATCTCAAATATGAAAGAAAGGTAACATCCTAAATGTCCTGTAGCTTCCTGTTTATAGATATGGCGTGAAACACATCGATAATCAAGACTCTACTAGACATGATCTACAGATAATCTAAGGACGAACTGCTCTGATACTACTTTTGTCACGACCCAACCCCGTAGGCCGCGATTGGGGTTTGATCTGGACCCTCGTATACGTGTCTATCAGCTGTGGTCAAGTCGAACTGTAATTAACATAATATCATGCAATAGAACCCTATTGGGTGATAATATTTTCATAAACCGGTAGCCTCTTTCGTTTGGATCACATCATAAAAGGGCTCGTAAACCGATAAGGCTGCCATAACATAATAATATGTACCATACATTATGTAGACCCAGCTGAACCAATTGACATACACAACCCATATATACATGTCTGCAGATATCTAACAATATTAGTGACAACATATGGCGGGACAGGGCCCCCGCTGTACCCCAAAATAACAAAACAATACTATAATGGCCAGTGCCAAAAACTAGGCCCCACTTCAATAGAGCCTTTTCCAGCTGAGCTGAGTAGAATCCTAAGCTGACGGACTCCCAAAACCTATATTTATACCTGCGGGCATGAAATGCAGCCCCCTCCTCCCCCTTCGAGAAAAGGGGGTTAGTACGACATATGTACTAAGTATGTAAAACATAACACAATACGACTGGTGGCATATCTTAAATAGAGAAGTAGGGGATAAAATATCTGGGAAAGTAAAATCATGCATGCTCAAATTTTCAATATAGCCGGCCTTATCAGTGATTCGGTGAATCATATCTGTAAAACCATCACTGTCACGACCCAACCCCATAGGTCGCGACTGGGGTATGACATGGACCCCCACATACCTAGCTATCAGCTGTGGTCAAATTGAACTGTAAATAAATCAATATCATACAACAGAGCCTCATTAGGCGATAACATTTTCATAAACATATAGTTCTTTTCGATTGTGTCACAACATGAAAGGGCATGCGAGCCAACAACGCTTCCATAACATAATAACATGTATCGTATATCACGTAGACCCAGCTGAATCAAACTGATATACACAACCCACACACACATGTCTGCAGACCTCTAAAAATATTAACGACAACATATGGCAGGACAAGGCCCCTGCCGTACCCCCAAATAGATAAAGCAATTTTATACATCAGTAGACAGTATTAAAAACTAGGCCCCGATACAATAGAGCCTCTTCCAGCTGAGCTGCATGGAATCCTAAGCTGATGGACTCCCAAAACCTGTATCTGTACTTGCGGGCATGAACGCAGCCCCTTCCAGAAAAGGGGGTCAGTACGACATATATACTGAGTATGTAAAACGTAACATAACACAACTGGAAGTATATCCGAAATAAAGAAGTAGGGGAACAAATTATCAAATTAGAAGCCTGTACTTGTATTATGTGAACTACAAAAGCATGCATGCACATATTATATTGTATAGCCGTCCCCTTCGGGGACTCGGTGAATCATATCTGTAGGACCATTGTTGGGCCCGACGCCATCATCTCCTTATCACACCATGTCACCATATATATATACATACGTACCCGGCCCTCTAGTAAGGGGCTCGGTGGATAATGCAGTGAATTATGCACAATAACGTACCCGACCCAAGACTCGGTGAAAGAATTGTTACAGTATACACGAGTAGAGTAGTGAGTAACTATATGCAATTTAAATCATTATAAGAGACTCGACAAAATAAGAAAGTTAAGCTTTTGTTTGAGGACCCGAGCAACGGTGTAGTCATCTCGAGTATCCTCTAAATGCCATTATGGGATGCCTCAAAAGTAATCTCGGGGACCCTAGACATGTATTAACATAGGTCCAAATCATTTATGGAATCAAAACACTTGGTATCGTATAGTCTTCAAGACTTAGAGCCTGTACATTTGGTACTTCTTTAATATATACAAGTTTCCAGGGAACAGTTCAACTACTACTAGAGTTCGATATTCAAAAGTAAATAAGAGATATTTAAGAATGGAGTTACTTCAGATCTCATATCATATTTAACTTACAACTAAGACTTGCGAGAGAAGAAAGAGAGTAAACTCTATATAGTTCGTACTTTCCTTCAGGTGGTCATTATATACGTATCTTGTACCCGTCCCATCCTGTGGCTCAGTGAACAACTATGGCATCATAATCTCATTTTCATACCAAGTACATATCAGGAGAAAGGAAAAATATTTTCCCTTACACTACTCTTTAGCACGTAGAAGCCTTAACAGGCAATACTCAATTCTTGTAGGGGTGTCCACACCTAACTGTAGTTAGGGATTATGAGGCGTACCTGGAGTTATGGAAATAGAATTATCCCCACATTCCACATACAATTCACGTAAGTCTATGATTTGCCAGAAGGAAAGAAGGATAGCTGTACGTACTTATACCAAAACATGCCAAGAGAAAGCTGTACATACCTTGCCTGAGTTACTCCTTTATCCTGCTCGCCTCATTTCCCTTTGAACCTATTCAACATGGAAGTAATACGAATATCAACTACTTTTAACTTTCCAGCATCTTAAGTTGCACTTAGCATTCATGGAACCTATTTTCTTGTTCCTCTCCTTAACTAGTTCTTTAATTAGTTAAGGCGTTAATGAAAATTGGGCAGCACCTCTCCTATAATGTGTCCTATCCAAATTTACAATTAGATCCTTAAAAACTACATCCAACCAACAACAACAACCTGCAGCATATGTTTAAGAAATTTACACCAACAATACACAATATAAACTCCAAACGACTTGCTTAAAAATATGATATCCAAAATAGGGTGTCTAGCCTTTATTTTGTAACACCTTTAATTATACGAAATGAGGGGTCATGTGGTTTCCACTAGCAGAAACTTAAAACTCTTTAGAACATATTTAGGCCCTGCAAAAACACACCATACCCCTGCAGAAACAACTCACAAGAACAACACTTTACTTCGATGACAATTCAACTATAACGACTACAATTTGGGTTGTCTCCAACGCCAAGCATTCCTATACCATTTTCACGTTTACAGCCACACAAAAGGTGTATAATACACTCCATAACAACACCATAAAGTTCAATTTGAAAGGATAAACCTTACCTTACCCGAATTATGCCAAAATTGTCAAATCGCAACTCGGAACTTCTTCAAACGCGCTGGAATTGAGCGGACTGTTTGTGTTACTTCTCCGCTTCCCCAAATTGGAATTTTATGCCATTAAACACTATTATGTAGCTGTGGTATACCCTGAATAATTAATTCACAAAATGAAATCGGGCCTTACCTCTTTCTTGGAGCAAACCCATAGCTCCCTCCCTTGCCCCTCTACATTTTTCTCTTCTCTTTTCTTCCAATTTTCCAATTGTAAAGATAAAGTTTTGGTTCTGTAAACATTGTAAAATACATATATACATATCCACGTCCTTAGGGAACACCGTAGATAATTTATTCACAGTGGAAAATTGGAAAACTCACCTTAAACATTTCAAACCATGGCTGCCTCTTCCTCTCACGTTTTCTCTCTTATTCTTGGCTGAATTTTGGATGAACAATGAAGTACTTAGTCACATATTATACATATATAGGGTGTCTTTGGAGGTGACATGTGTTATCCCCATAGGGTGACATGTGTCCAGACCCTATTGGGCCACGGATCCACACCTAGCCTCCAAGGTTGCCACGTGCCCTTGGTGGGGCCCACCCCCAAGTAGGTGGGTCACCTACTTGACCCCAAGCAGTTGGGTCACCTTCTGCCATGTGGCACCTCTTTTTTGCTGCCACGTGTCATCTTCTCCTCTCCCTCATGGGTTCGTAATCTTGTCTTATCTTAAGAACCCGTGTAGTCCATGCTACATAAGATTGGTATATACTTAAGTAGCTCAAGTGTATAAGACTTTCAACTTAGTATCTTACGTAGGTAAATCGAGTCCTACGATTCATTTCTTGACCTCTAACTCATTCCGGATTATCCCGAGCCTATTTCCAACCTTCCCTTTCACGGGGTATCGCATTCTTCTTTCCTTAGAGTTGTTTGATGTGTGTGGATAGTAGGGGTCTCATGGACACTTTGAAAAAGACTAGGGACACGTTTCAATGTTCAAATATGCAGGGTATAACATCCTTTCCCCCCTTTAGAACATTCATCCCTGAATGTTAAACAAAAGTTCCCTTAGAACTTTATACAGATTGTAGGGAGATTCTCTGGTATTGCCGTAACATGTACTCCCATCTAAGTTCTTAATATATAAGTTTCAGTAGTTGGGGTTACGCATAGATTTCGAGAATAGGTGCAAATACGTATGCTTCATAAGTATAAGTATACTCTTGCAGAGTATAAAATAGGTTCATAATGACATTAATCAGTCTCATATGGCCCCTCTCGACTCTTTTCAGAACTTTAACTGGCACTTTATCTTTTGGGCCTTTTTCTTTTCAACCCTTAGAGTTGGTTTTCATAGTCGTTCTGTGCCCCATCTATCATTACCTAACATAATTCTGAAGGAACCTGATATATAAGTTTGCTATCCTGTGATAACCAATTAGTTCCATCCCTCCTGGTTAAACCGTTTCATGATTTCCTTATCCATTGGCCTGCATGGCCATTCTGTGGTTTACCTATCAGTAACTAGTTTTACGTTAAAGAATTATAGCATACCAGTGTGTCATCAATTAGTGATTAGCCAATCTTGCTTATTTTCTCAAGCTCCTTTTATCACTTCCTTAACGTAACTTATAATACTCTAGGTATATAGTCTCATGTCGCTCTTCTGCCGCCAGTTCGGATTTTGGTATCTTGTGCACTTATAATAACACCAACGCACTAAATTCCATCAGCATTTTGAAGTTAAGCGTGCTTGGGCGAAAGCAATACTAGGATGGGTGACCTCCTTGGGAAGTCTTCATGTCACGTTTTATTGTAATCCTTGCCATATGGTATAGGGTACTCAACTTAGCCCAAGATTTACCTTAGGGTCTTCTCGTTTGTCTTTATGTTTTGCCTTGTCATTTTTCCCCCTTTTATCCTATAACCATTTTTGGGATAAACCCTTGGTCCAATCGTGACCACGCTTTACTTTGTCCGTGGTACTAATTTCATTCCAACAGATTGGCTTACCTATCTTCGTAGCTTTTGGGTGGGGTATCCAAAATCTCATAATTGCCTTGTCGTCATTGAACCCCTATTCCTTTTATCATGTACTTACTCACTTAACCTGAGTGTTAGGTATACATATCCGTAGGTTGCACGACCATTCGGATGCGACTTGTAGGAGGTAGACGTAGTCCTTCCGTCTTTTGGTTCATTCTACTGTACACAGCTCACTTATGTTGGAACTTGCTTGTGTGCCATTTTTGATACATCTTCCTTTTCCCTTATTTGCTCCTTGCTCTTCTCATCCCCTATCATAGGAGGTTTCATGTTCCTTTTTCCTTGGTTACACATGTATCGCACACCCTTTGCGACCAACTCTATAGCCAACATCTTGGATTTTGACCCATTATGCTATCATTATCCTTCGTAGTGTCTCTTGAATTATTTGGTAGCCTTTTATTGCTATACCCTTTTCTTTTCATATGCATTCACCTTCTATCGTTATGTCATTCCGGGTTTTGTCAAAACCTCTCAACGCTTTCCTACATACCGTTCTAACTTCTATTCAATTATTGGCGGTTTCCCAATCTTTCTAACTTAGTTCAGCAAGGAATTTTCTTGGAGTTTAAACATCCATCTTAAATATGTTATCATATCAATGCCTCCTCCTACTTTTTCCATTTTCTCATTAACTTCCCCCTTTTAGAGGGTACTCGTACTTTCATCTGCTTGTACCTTGCTCTATGTCTTTATGTCCAGTCTTAATTTCATTCAATCTGCTTCCCCAATCTACTTGGTACTGTGCCATGTCCCCGTCTTTCTGTATATTTTTCCCAACCTGGTTATCCGCGTATGGAGCCTCGGCTAAATTACGAAGCGACAAGAACCTTTCCATACATAGTGCGATATCTCCTCTATTAATCTGTACTTAAGTACTGGGACCCATGGAACAACTTGCCCAAGGCCACATGCTACTTATCCTTATAAAAGTTAATATACACTTGTAGCCGTTCTAAATTTCCTTTTAACTAGGCCACATTTGTATTCCGACATTCACTGTCCAAGGTTCTCTTGGAGTAGTGGCTTTCCCAACCTATATCCCTTGTCTCTTGGGACGAATGGAAGTTGTTCCATATATTCCTTAGGCTTTCCGTCTTTGTCTCTTAAGAGTTCTATTATTTTTGGGGTGACGTTGTGTACGCGCGTCATTCCTTTATATCTTATGCCCCTTTGCCCTTATTGTGTACCAAACAATGGCTTTTGTCTTAGTCAACGTACACCAAATACGCCTTACTAAGGATTTTATTTTTTTATCCCTGCATTGTTATATCATATCTTTAACTCAACCTTACGTATCCCCCTTTAGTTCATACTCATATTCAGTTCTTGCCATTTCTTGGATGTACTTCTATTTTTTTTATACTCGACCTACTTGGTCTCCTTCCGAGTTTACCCTCGAGTTACGAACAACTTGTCTCATTTACAATAGGAGTCGAGGGCTTAGGACTTTCATAAGAGTAAAGCTCTACTACTAGGCATTTTGCCCTTCAACTTGAGCTTTTCTTTTTTATTTCCTACAACATAATTACGGTTGGAGATATTGCGGTCTGAATTATACTGCTCAGACAGACTTTTGTTTCTTCGAATTAAACTTCCCCAAGTAAAGAGGGTGTCCCTTATCTATGATATGAAGAGTATCTCTTACAACTTTAATTTAGCATCCTATGGGTACTTGATATCAATTTCCAAGATATGCTATAAACTATGTTTTAGTCCCTCTTTCTTATTCTGGGAGAATTTCGGCAGAGTTTCCTCTATGCTCGTTACTTATCCCCAAAACCTGTACGTAGAAAATACCATCAGGGCCTCACAGGGCCAACATATATACATATATTCCTGTCATATCGTATCATCGCCACAATATTTCACAGGGACATATACACATGTGTTTATCACCTTTCACGTTACAGCCGCACAAGGCTTCTTACATTATAACAAAACAAAACTGGCAAAATTACCCCATATAGTCAACGAAACTTTACCTATCACTTCCTTGTACCTATAGCTAGTTAGTCCCTTGTCCGTCCCGGCGACCTAGGAGGTGAAGTATGCTCTTCCTCCTTATCTATGTGCCACCTACTTATCTGTCCCTCATCATCTTCCTCACTTGAGTCTAAAAGACATGAATAACCAGGCGACCACTAGTTTACCAACATCCAAGATAAAGGGCTCGAGTGCGCAGTAACACTTACTATAGGAGCTGGCTTGACATAGTGCTCCGTCATTAGAGAAATCGGCGTGGCTTCCAGAATCGCTTCCTGGGTCATCGGACATTCTAGGGCTATTTGTTACACCCCACATTCTTGAACTCGAAAGGTTCCTAAAGCTACTTAGAAGCTATCATGTGAGCCACCTAAGTTACGACACTATTAAATAATTCTAAGAAGGGAGAATGTGACACCCCATAGTAGGGAATATTGGAGATAAGGTCAAGAGAAGTCGGAGGAAGTTGGAAGCCAAGCGATGAGTCGTAGGACTTGATTTGCTTACGTACGCCTCTAACTTAGAAGTTTTACTTACCTAAAGCTATTTGAGTACACACCAAGCTTCCATAGCATGAATGACATAGGCTCTTAAACTAAGACGAGATTACGAACCCACGAGGAAGAAAACAAAATTTCGTGGGGCAGCCAATAGGAGGGTGAGACGTGGCAGCCCTAAGCAAGCAGGTGATCCACCTACTTGGGGTCAAGTAGGTGACCCACCTGCTTGGGGGAGGTGGACCCCGCTGCCACGTGGCAGCACCCCATTGGTCGCATGGTTGAAGTGGCCCAATGATGGCCTGACACGTGTCACCCTTAGGGGCTGACAAGTGTCACCTTATATATATATATTAATATGTAACGTTTCAGCTATTAACTTATCCCAAAAACAGCAGCTGCACTTAGAAAATTACGTGAGAAGAGAGAAAAGAGAAGCAGCCTTAGTTCTTGAAGATTAAAGGTGAGTTTCTCAACTTTCTTCCTTGAATTAATTATATACGGTGTATATTAAGTACGTGGATATGTATATATGTGTTTTAAGACGTTGATGGAACTGAAACTCCAGCGTTGCAACTGAAATTTGGAAGGAAAAAACAACAGAAAACGTGAAAAGGGGCAAGGGAGAAGGTTACGGATTTGACCCTTGTTGGGTAAGCTTCCGGGTTTCGTTCTGTGAATTAATTATTTGACGTGTCCCTAAGTTGTATATTAGTGTTTTATAACCTAAAAATTCAATTCGGGGCAGCGAGGAAGTACCACAAGCAGCCCGCTCAATTTCAGCACATTGAAGAAGTTCCGAGGCACAATTTCGGCTAGTTTTAACCAATTTTGGGAAAGGTAAGTTCTTCCCCTCTAATTTGAAGTTTATGATGTTAAATTAGAGTGTGTTATACACCTTATTATCTGCTGGAAGTTGGGGAAAAGGCTTCACAAGTTCGACGTTCGAAATAAGCGAAATTGGAATCGCTATAGTTAATTGTAATCGAATAATGCCTTGTGCTTGTGGTATGTGACTGCTGGTCGTGTGATGAGTTGTTAGGGTGCTTAAATGTGTGTTGCTAAGGTCATGGGTGGCTGCTGGTTTCAGCCACATGACCCTACGCTTTGCAATTAAAGAATTCGCGAAAGAAAGATTAAAAACTCTAGTTTTGGTATCTTAGTTTTGAATGAATTGTTAAGGGTTTATATTGTGTAATGTTGTCGTAATATGTATATTTTTGGGCTGCTGGTTGTATTGTTGGTTAGCTGCAGGTTCTAAGGACATGGTTGTGTATTCGGATAGGGCACGTTATAGGGGAGGTGCTGTCCGATTTTCGTTAACTTCTTAACTGGTTAAGGAACTAGTCGAGGGTGCGAGCGAGGGGACGAGCTCAATGAATACTCATAGGTAGTCTAAGTTGCTGAAAAGTCTAAGGTTGTTAATACTTGACTTACTTCCATGTTAAATAGGTTTCGAGGACAACGACGTGGACACGATTACGGGAAATCCATAAGAGGTAGGTAAAGCCTTTTCTTTCTCTTCTTTTGGCATGTCGTAGAGGTAAGTAAACAATGATGTGATCTCTAAAGTAATTCCATTTCTAAGTGTCTTTTATTCACTTCTGGGTAATGAACTTTTATAACAGTTAAGCTACTTTCCTTGAGCCTTACCTATACTAGGGATTTAATGAACATACGGGCTCCTAGTTGTAAGGACTATATAAAAACATGTATTCTGGAGTCCTTAAGCAGTTAGCATTATCTTAGTACGTGTCTAAGGACCCCGAAACACTAACTAGTATAGCCCCTAATGGCATTTAAAGGGCATTTAAGGTGATTACATTACAATCCTGATTCTTAGACAATATCTTAATTTTCTTCTACGGTTGAGTCTTCGATAATGATTTAAATTGCATATAGTTGCTCATTAATCTACTCGTGTATACTGTGACCCATCTTTCCCTGAGTCCTGGGCCAGGATATGTTCTCGTGCGCAACTTACTGCATTATTCCTCGAGTCCCTCACTAGAGGGCCGGGATACGTGTATATATATATATGATGATGATGTGTCATAATAAGGTGGTGATGGCATTGAGCTGTGATGATATTATAGAGGTATCCACCAGACCCCTAATAGGGCCGACTATACGATATAATTTGAACATGCATACTTTGATACTTCACAGGGTACAGGTATAAGTTTTCATATGATATGTTATCCCCTGCTTCGCTGTTTCAGATATGTGTTCAATTGTGCTATATTTGTTACACCCCGCACTCTTTATCTCGGAACGTCTTCTTAAGTTCCTTAGACACTATCATGTGAACCGTATAAGCTACAACACTATCAAACAACTCTAAGGAAAGAAGATTGTGATACCTCGCGAGAAGGGAGGTTGGAGATAGAGTCATAAGAATCCGGAAAGAGTTGGAGGCTAAGAAATGAGTCGTAGGACTCTATTTGCCTACGTAAGACACGAAGTTAAGAGTCTTATACACTTAAGTTTCTTAAGGATATATCAAGCTTACGTAGTACGGATTACATAGGCTCTTAAAGTGAGACGAAATTACGAACCCGCGAGGAAGGGAAAAAGACGACGCGTGGCAACCAATGGAGGAGCGACACGTGGCAGCACCTCAAGCAAGCAGGTGATGCACCTACTTAGGTTCAAGTAGGTGATGCAGCTGCTTGGGGGAGGTGGACCCCGCTGCCACGTGGCAGCCCCTAATTGGCAGCATGACACGGTGGCCAATCATGGCTTGACACGTGTCATCCTTAGGGGCTGACACGTGTCACCCCTTGGGACCACATATATGTATGTATATTAGGGATATACTTCAGTTTTGGTCTTCAAACTGCAGCAAAACAAACAGAAAACAAACGTGAGAAGAGAGAAAAGAGAGGCAGCTTTGGTTCTTGAAGATTAAAGGTGAGTTTCTCAACTTTCTTCCGTAAATTAATTAATTAGCGTATACTACGATGATATGGAAGTATTAGTAGTACAAAATTAGGATTTGATGCAGCAAAAAAACGGACAGCAAGCTGCCACGACGTTACAGCATGCTGAAAATATTTCCGAGGCGCGATTTTGGCGAGTTCTAGCCAATTTTGGGAAAGGTAAGTTCTTACCCTCTAATTTGAAGTTTATGATGTTAAATTATGGTGTATTACACACCTTAGGATCTGCTGGAAGTTGGGGGAAAGGTTTGAAAAGTTCAGCGTTCGAAATTAACGAATTTAGAATCGCTATAGTTAAGTTGTTGTCGAAATAAAGTGTTGTACGTGTAAGGGCTGCTGCTGGTTGTGTTGTGGCGTGTTGCAGGGTCTAAAAGTTATCTAAATGAGGTGTGGTAGCTGATGGTTGCAGCCACATGACCCTCCGCTTTTGCAATTAAAGAATTCGCGAAAGAAAAATTAAAAACTCTAGTTTTGGTATCTTAGTTTCGAGTGAATTATTGGGGGTTCATATTGAGTAATTTTGTCATAATATGTATATGTATGGGCTGCTGGTTGCATTGTTGGTTGGCTGTAGGTTCTAAGGACATGGTTGGGATTTCGGATAGGGCACATTATAGGGGAGGTGCTGTCCGATTTTCGTTAACATCCTAACTAGTTAAGGAATTAGTCGAGAAGGCGAGCGAAGGGATGAATGTTATGAATACTCGTGGGTAGTCTAAGTTGCTGAAAAGTCCAAGGTTGTTAATACTTACATTACTTCCATGTTAAATAGGTTTCGAGGACAACGATGTGGACGTGATTAAGAGAAGTCCATACAAGGTATGTAAAGCTTTCTTTTGGCATGTTTTTGGAATTAGTATGTAGAACTATCTTTCTTTTCTTTTGGCATGTCTTAGATGTAAGTTATAAATGATATGTATATGATATGTGGGATTCAATCCATTCATAAAGCCCTGAATTTAAGTCGAAACTCTTATTTACTTCTTGATGTTAGAACTCCTGCAATAGCTGAGTTGTTGCCCTTAAGTCTTTTATGTGATGAAAACTAGTACATGTAAAGCCCATTTCTCCTTTCCTTTGGAATGGCTTAATTTTAAGTTAAATGGTATATGATATAGGTTTAGAGGTAATTCCATTTATGAGCTCTGATTGTAACTCGTGACTTGTAGTTACTCCTGAATATTAAGAGTCTGAAAGTAGTCAAACAATTATTCTCAAGACTGCTATATAGTGAATAGTAAGTGGAGATACAAGCTCCTTTCCTTGAAATCTCTGGAATGATCAATGTCACTGATTACATAACTGTGTCTTTGATTGCATAAACCATGTTTCTGATTGCATAAGTTATATGGCATTGTCTGGATGCATGTCTGTGATTCTTGAGGCCCTAACTGATTTGACCCTTGTTGGTTAAGCTTCCGGGTTTCATTCCGTGAATTAATTATTTGACGTGTCCCTAAGTTGTATATTAGTGTTTTATAACCTAAAAATTCAATTCGGGGCAGCGAGGAAGTACCACAAGCAGCCCGCTCAATTTCAGCACATTGAAGAAGTTCCGAGGCACAATTTCGGCTAGTTTTAACCAATTTTGGGAAAGGTAAGTTCTTCCCCTCTAATTTGAAGTTTATGATGTTAAATTAGAGTGTGTTATACACCTTATTATCTGCTGGAAGTTGGGGAAAAGGCTTCACAAGTTCGACGTTCGAAATAAGCGAAATTGGAATCGCTATAGTTAATTGTAATCGAATAATGCCTTGTGCTTGTGGTATGTGACTGCTGGTCGTGTGATGAGTTGTTAGGGTGCTTAAATGTGTGTTGCTAAGGTCATGGGTGGCTGCTGGTTTCAGCCACACGACCCTACGCTTTGCAATTAAAGAATTCGCGAAAGAAAGATTAAAAACTCTAGTTTTGGTATCTTAGTTTTGAATGAATTGTTAAGGGTTTATATTGTGTAATGTTGTCGTAATATGTATATTTTTGGGCTGCTGGTTGTATTGTTGGTTAGCTGCAGGTTCTAAGGACATGGTTGTGTATTCGGATAGGGCACGTTATATGGGAGGTGCTGTCCGATTTTCGTTAACTTCTTAACTGGTTAAGGAACTAGTCGAGGGTGCGAGCGAGGGGACGAGCTCGATGAATACTCATAGGTAGTCTAAGTTGCTGCAAAGTCTAAGGTTGTTAATACTTGCCTTACTTCCATGTTAAATAGGTTTCGAGGACAACGACGTGGACACGATTACGGGAAATCCATAAGAGGTAGGTAAAGCCTATTCTTTCTCTTCTTTTGGCATGTTGTAGAGGTAAGTAAACAATGATGTGATCTCTGAAGTAATTCCATTTCTAAGTGTCTTTTATTCACTTCTGGGTAATGAACTTTTATAACAGTTAAGCTACTTTCCTTGAGCCTTACCTATACTAGGGATTTAATGAACATACGGGCTCCTAGTTGTAAGGACTATATAAAAACATGTATTCTGGAGTCCTTAAGCAGTTAGCATTATCTTAGTACGTGTCTAAGGACCCCGAAACACTAACTAGTATAGCCCCTAATGGCATTTAAAGGGCATTTAAGGTGATTACATTACAATCCTGATTCTTAGACAATAGCTTAATTTTCTTCTACAGTTGAGTCTTCGATAATGATTTAAATTGCATATAGTTGCTCATTAATCTACTCGTGTATACTGTGACCCATCTTTCCCTGAGTCCCGGGCCAGGATATGTTCTCGTGCGCAACTCACTACATTATTCCTCGAGTCCCTCACTAGAGGGCCGGGATACATGTATATATATATATGATGATGATGTGTCGTAATAAGGTGGTGATGGCATTGGGCTGTGATGATATTACAGAGGTATCCACCGGACCCCTGATAGGGCCGGTTATACGATATAATTTGAACATGCATACTTTGATACTTCACAGGGTACAGGTATAAGTTTTCATATGATATGTTATCCCCTGCTTCGCTATTTCAGATATGTGTTCAATTATGCTATATTATGTTTTACATACTCAGTACATATGTCGTACTGACCCCCTTCTCTGGGGGGCTGTGTTCATGCCCGCAGGTACAGGTACACAGTTTGGGGATCCGTCAGCATAGGAGTCCCACCCAACAGTCCAAAAGTGCTCTATTGTGCTAGAGCCTGATTTTGGTACTAAACGTGGTGTATATATTCGTTTGGTTACGGGTACGGTGGGGGCCCTGTCCCACCTTATGTTACTGTTTTCTTACTCTTAGAGGTCTGTGGATACGTATGTGGGTTGTGCCTGTATATGAGTGGTGTATGAGCCCTATATAGGTTGTATATGAGTGGGATCTGAGTTATATATATGTATGTACAGTTGTACTGATATGACCTGTGATTTAGGGTGTTCCCTGTATTGTGGCAGCTTTGTCGGCTTGCGTATATGTGTGTTATGGAACGACCCTATATATATAGTACTACAGCCTTGTCGGCTTGTATGTTTTCGTACATATTGATGCATTTTGGGAATAAACAGGAGACAGGTTATGTATAGGTGGCAGGGTTACGCGTGTGTGTCCGGTTCAGGCACCCGTCACGGCCTATGGGGTTGGGTCGTGACACTATTGCCGTTGGGCCTTCCAAGGAATCAACCTTACTAGCATACTAGAGGTCCTCTGAAGGATCTGTCTCAATTGAATAAGTGGGGTCCTCCGAAGGGTCAATCTCAATAAAATAGCTCAGACTCCTCCTTCTTGGTCCTAGAGACGAAGATCCTGGTCCCGATGGCACCCTGGGGGCCTTGCCCATACCCCCTCCGCTGTCTAGAGATGGTTTTTTCATCCTTCACCCCGATCTGTACCTATCTACAAGAAAAGAGGTCAGAAACAATCTCCTCTTTAGAAACATCACCATATACATAACAGTTTATTAAGGAGGGATTGTCCTAATAACACAGCTCTATCGCACGATCTTAGATATGAAAGAAAGGTAACATCTTAAATGCCCTGTAGCTTCCTGTTTATGGATGTGGCGCGCAACACATCGATAACCAAGACTCTACTAGACACAGTCTGTAGATAATCAATGGACGAACTGCTCTGATACCACTTCTGTCACGACCCAACCTCATAGGCCGCGACTGGGGTCCGACCTGGACCCCCCGCATACCTAGCTATCAGTTGTGGTCAAATTGAACTGTAAATAAATCAATATCATGCAACAGAGCCCCATTGGGCGATAACATTTTCATAAACCTGCAGATCTTTTTATTTGTGTCACAACATGAAAAGGCATGTGAGCCGACAAGTCTACCATAATATAATAACATGTACCATACATCACATAGACCCAGCTGAATCAAACTGATATATACAACCCCCACACACATGTCTGCAAACCTCTAAAAATATTAACGACAACATACGGCGGGACAGGGCCCTCGCCGTACCCCTGAATGGACAAAGCAATTTTATACATCAGCGGACAGTATCAAAAACTAGGCCCTGATACAATGGAGCCTCTTCCAGCTGAGCTGCATGGAATTCTAAGCTGACAGACTCTCAAAACCTGTATCTGTATCTGCGGGTATGAATGCAGCCCCCCAAGAAAAGGGGGTCAGTACGACATATGTACTGAGTATGTAAAATGTAACATAACACAACTGGAAGTATATCCAAAATAAAGAAGTAGGGGACTAAATTATCAAATTAGAAGCCTGTACTTGTATTTTGTGAACTACAAAAGCATGCATGCACATATCATATCGTATAGTCGGCCCCTTCGGGGACTCGATGAATCATATTTGTAGGACCATCGTTGGGCCTGGTGCCATCATCTCCTTATCACACCATGTCACCATATATATATACATACATACCCAATCCTCTAGTGAGGGGCTCGGTGGACAATGCAGTGAATTGTGCACGATAACGTACCCGGCTCGGGACTCGGTGAAAGAAGGGTTATAGTATACACGAGTAGAGTAGTGAGTAACTATATGCAATTTAAATAATTATAAGAGATCGACAAAATAAGAAAGTTAAGCTTTTGTTTGAGGACCCGAGCAACGGTGTAGTCATCTCGAATATCCTCTAAATATCATTATGAGATGCCTCAAAAGTAATCTCGGGGACCCTAGACATGTATTAACATAGGGCCAAATCATTTATGGAATCAAAACACTTAGTATCGTATAGTCTTCAAGACTTAGAGCCTGTACATTTGGTACTTTTTTAATATATACAAGTTTCCAGGGAATAGTTCAATTACTACCAGAGTTCGATATTCAAAAGTAAATAAGAGATATTTAAGAATGGAGTTACTCCGGAGCTCATATCATATTTAACTTACAACTAATACATGCTAGAGAAGAAAGAGAGTAAACTCTATATAGTACGTACCTTCCTTCAGGTGGTCTATATATACATATCTCGTACCCGTCCTATCCTGTGACTCGGTGAACAACTATGGCCTCATAATCTCATTTTCATACCAAGTAAATATAAGGAGAAAGGAAAAATAGTTTCCCATACACTACTCTTTAGTACGTAGAAGCCTTAAAAGGCAATTCTCAATTCTTGTAGGGGTGTCAACACCTAACTGTAGTTAGGGATTATGAGGCATACCTGGAGTTATGGGAATGGAATTATCCCCACATTCCACATACAATTCACGTAAGTCTAAAACTTTCCAGAAGGAAAAAAGGATAACTGTACGTACTTATACCAAAACATGCCAAGAGAAAGCTTTACATACCTTGCCTGAGTTACTCCTTTATCCTGCTCGCCTCGTTGCCCTTTGAACCTATTCAACATGGAAGTAATACGAATGTCAACCACTTTTAACTTTCCAGTATCTTAAGTTGCACCTTATCATTCATGGAACCTATTTTCTTATTCCTCCCCTTAACTAGTTCTTTAATTAGTTAAGGCGTTAACGAAAATTGGGAAGCACCTCTCCTATAATGTTGTCACGACCCAACCCCATAGGCCACGACTGGGGTCCAACCTAAACCCTTCCTATGCGTATCTATCAACTACACCTCAGTTGAACCGTGTGTGATGTGACACCATACCCAAAAGCCTCAATAGTTGAAAATGTTTTCATGTACATGTAGCCTCTTTCATTCGTATCATATTATGAAAGGGCATGCAAGCCGATGAGGCTGCCATAACATAAAAACATTTGCAACCTGCCATATAGTCACAGTAGAAACAAACTTATAAACAACCCACACATATATATGTCTACAAACCTCTAAGAATAGTAATAACAATATATGGCAGGACAAGGCCCCCGCCGTACCCCTGGATAATTAAATACATACATATTACATGACTAGTATCAAAAGTTAGGCACCAGAACAGTGGAGCACTCCCAATGTCGCTGAGTGGAAACCCTAGGCTGGCGGATCTCCAAACTGAACAGCTGTACCTGCGGGCATGAATACAGCCCCCTAAAGAACGAGGGGTCAGTACGATATACGTACTGAGTATATATATAGAGCATAACAATACATAATTGAGCTGATAACTGAAGTAGGGATGCAGGAAATAAATATAACAGTTAACGAATTTCTCTACCTGCATCTTATGACATAAGGGCATGTATACCTTCCTTACATACCATACCTGGCCTACTATGGGACTTGGTGCTACAAGTGTGTCACTATATTTCCACATGCATGCCTACAGACTGTATCTGGCCCTTTAGTGAGGGACTCAATAAAGATGTGAGTTCATCATTTATCATGCATGTCCCTTCATGGGATGCGGTGAATGATCATTGCATCATATATCATGCCCGGCCCTTCATGGGATACGGTGAATAATCATTTCATCATCTATCATGCCCGACCCTTCATGGGACGCGGTGAATTTATCATGCCTGGCCCTTCATGGGATGCTGTGAATTTATCATGCTCGGCCCTTCATGGGACATGGTGAATTTATTATGCCCAGACCTTCATGGGATGCGGTAAATTTATCATGCCCGGCCCTTCATGGGACGCGGTAAATTTATCATGCCCGGCCCTTCATGGGACGCAGTGAGTGACGTATTAACAGCCTGCACGAGTAAAGTAACGAGGAACCATACCTCTTTTAAAATACATTTAGGCCCTGCAACCAGCAGCACCCACACCACTTTTAAAATACATTTAGGCCCTGCAAAACATCACCACACACCTGCAGCAGCACCCCACACACACAACACCCTATTTCGTCTACAATTTAACTACGACGACTTCACTTTTAATTGTTTCTATCATCAAGCATCTCCACGACTTTTTTTATACTTCCAACAGTAAAAAAGGTATATAATACACTACATAACAACCTCATAAAGTCCAAATTCAAAGGAGAAGTCTTACCTTACCCGAAATTAGCTAAAACACACCAAAACTCGCCTCGAAACTTCTCTAGTCGCACTGAAACAGTGTGGACTATTTGCTGTCCGTTTTGGCTGCACCAAGTCATGATTTTACACTTATAATACCTCCATATCATCGTGATATATTCTGGATAATTAATGTACGGAACGAAATTGGGACTTACCTATTTTTTCCTCCTAGCCGCCACACTTTTCTCTCTTAGCTTAGGGTTTTCATTTGTTTGTGTTGCTGAAGTTTTTGGTGCTTTGCTGAATGTTTTTGGATAAGTAACTGAAGCTAAGAGTCATTTTAACATGTATATATGGGCTTCCTTGGAGGTGACATGTGTCATCCCCTTAGGGTGACACGTGTCGAGCCATAATTGACCACCGTATCATGCTGCCAACTAGGGGCTGCCATGTGGCAGTAGGGTCCACCCCCCCAAGAAGCTACATCACCTACTTGACCCTAAGTAGGTGCATCACCTGCTTGCTTGAGGTGCTGCCATGTGTCGCTCCTCTATTGGCTACCACGTGTCATCTTTTTCCCTTCCTCGTGGGTTCGTAATCTCGTCTTATTTTAGGAGCCTATGTAATCCTTGCTACGTAAGCTTGGTATGTCCTTAAGAAACTCAAGTGTATAAGACTTCTAAATTAGTAGCTTACGTAGGTAAATCGAGTCCTACGACTCATTACTTGGCCTCCAATTTCTTTCGGATTCTTATGACTCTATTTCCAACCTTCTCTACTATAGGGTATCACATTCTCCTTTCCTTGGAGTCATTTGATAGTATTGTAGCTTATCCGGCTCACATGATAGACTTCTAAGAACCTTAAGATCCTTTCCAAAACTTAGGAAGCTTACGAAGCATTCCAAGGTACCAAAGTATGGGTGTAACATCCTTCCCCCCTTTAGAACATTCGTCCTCGAATGTAAACCATAACCTTCCCCCGGACCTTATACTGATTAAATCTTAATTGTTCTGCCTCGAACCATCTTACATTTTTCTTGCATAAATTCTAAGTATGGCAATCACACTGCTATTACTGACTTATTTTTATCGAGTAATCACTTTCTCTTACTCTTAGTATGCCAATGCACATAGGCTGCACAATTATTCTTGTGCCATTTGCACGAGGTGCGTTCAGATTTAGTCATAATCTTTTCTACTCTTGGCTTACTTTGTTCCATATGTGCCATTGCACTAACACACACTTACAATCTCTTTTTGTCATACTGGTTTCATTCCCTTTTTCACTTCCCAGGGGATCACTCATCCTAGCGCTACTCTCACCCAAGCACGCTTAACTTCAGAGTTTTGACGGAATCTGGTGCATTAGTTCGGGTATAATTTCGTCCATCCCTTATGGCTCGTTTGAAGTTTAAGCGTTCCCATTTATATACGATAGCGTCAGTTTATTTTCTCTTATGCTTGTACTTCTCTTGTCCACTTCCCCCCTTTTAAGGTGTATCCATGTCATCCTCTATTTATTTTTAGCTATTCACACGCGAATGATTCTTCTCCAACCTATTTAACGTGCTGCACCATATCTACATTTTCTGTTAAATCATCCATACGTTAGGTTGCCTTTATAGGAAACCCTAGCAGAACCATAGGGTGCTCTAGTATTCAGAATATATCCTATAAAATCTCATCTAATGGTTGATACTCGAGTAATATCCGTCATGTAGCAGTGCATTCAAAGCCATATTCCATTCATCCCAACCAATAATTAGCTCGTGCTCATAATTGGTTCAAATTCTCCATTCGGGAGTACTCATACTTTGATGATCCGTGTTTCAAGTTCTGTCATTATACTAACCTTATTCCAGTGGATACCACCTATCCTTCTAATAACCTCGTAATGTAGCAATTGTTCTGCAAATCTTTCAACTATAACTTGTCATAGTTTATTCCTATGTATCAATTCAGGCGATGCCTTACTATATTATTTTATCCCGATCGATCAGTCTTTTCTAAGTCATCTTCTTTGGTCTATAGGTCCTTCCCAACTTCATTCTATTATACCCATATCGATCTCCTAGTTTTTATTGCCATTAATTCAGCAATTAACTCATTTCTCGAGGTCAACCATACTCGTTTAGTCAAATCTCATCATTGTTGTGAGCACAACCTCTCAAGACATACTACAACCCTACATCTCATTCTCTTCTTATTTCTGGGAAAATTTGGGCAGAGTTTTCTCTATATTTCCGACTATCTCAACACCTGCACACAGAAAATGCCAACAATGCCTCACAAGGCAACATATACACTCACATCATATCATATCATAGCCACACAGGGCTCCCAATATCAATGGCTCCCAATATCAATGCACATATATTCCAGATGAAAATTGATAATATACCTGTGACCATATTTGGTGATGCCTCCTGATCCCATCTGCTGGTTAAGGCATAAACGCGATTCGAAGGAACGCTAGAACTAGAAGTTCTACTACGGCCTCTACCATGGCCTGCTGGCATCTGAATACTCTGTCCCACAAGGCGCATAGCCACGAATGAAGATAAACCAACAACTGGCCCAGTAGGCTGAACTGTACTTCCTAAGCTGCCCCTATATGGACAATCCCTCATAACGTGGCCCTGACGGCCACAAGAAAAATAAGCATTTGTCCCCAAATGATATTTCCCAGAATGAGCCTTATCACAACGAGGACAATAAGGCAAGGGTGGCCTCGACTGATGCGAACCCCCCCTGTTTATCTGTGAGTCTGAAGCCCTGCAGCTCTGACCAGCTCCTGAATACCGTGTGCTATAAAACCTCCTACCTATGACCTGTGAGGGTGCACTCTACGCTGGCTGGGAAGGGTATCCACCATACTATTGAGGTTGCCTGCCTCGAAAGTCACCATAATAACCAGCTGATTTAGTCCTCTTATGTTGGCCTCTGTCAAAATCTCTCTCGGGCTGATGTCCCCTGTGTCGATCCTCCACTCCTTGTGCATACGCTTGTACCCGAGCAATATCCATGCCTAGCTGAGAAGCCATGTCCATACAGCTATCAACCAAGTAACGATCTATCCCTATCACATACCGATGCACCCTATCAGCCATATCGGCCACAATAGTGGGTGCATGTCTCGCCAATGATTCAAACTCGAGGATATAGTCTTTAACGCCCCTACCATTCTGCCTCAGCTGCAGGAATTTATCAACTTTGGCTCATTTAAAATCTGGAGGTAGAAAATGTCCAAGGGAGGCTTCCACAAACTCATCCCAGACTGCTGGAGGAGCACCCTCGCCCCTTGATAATTCTCAGGACTCATACCAGTTAACGGCTACTTCACGCAGCCGATATAAAGACAACTCAACCGATTCAGCCTCAGAAGCCCTGAGTACTCTCAATGTGCATTGCATCTATCAAATAAACTCCTGTGGGTCATCTGCAGGCCTCGACCCATAAAACTCTGGAGGGTTACAAGTCAAGAAGTCACGAACCCTCAAACTAGTATGTCTATAAACATTATCCGCTCCTAACCCACGCATTCGAGCCTGCCCTACCATTATTCTAGTCAGCAACTGCACGACATCTCTCATAGACTTATCTTCCGAACCTGGCGATGGGGCTAGAGGCTCAGGTACTGGAGCTTCAAGACCTGCAGTTGCCGCTGTTCTAGGCTCTTCTAAAGGTGGTGGCGTAGTAGAGCTCACCGATTGCTGCACAATCCCCGGCATAGACTAGGAATGAGCCCTAGTAACTCTCGGGGTCTGACTAGTTTCCCCTGCTACTGACTTGCCCTTCTGGGCAGTTATCACTTTTCTTGGAGGCATCATTGTAACCATGAGGATATGTGTCACGACCCAACTCCGTAGGCCATGACTGGTGCCCGAGTTGGGCACCCATACGTACCTTTAGCCCCACTTAGTACATTAATCGAATAAACATAGGTAATGATTAGAAGGGATCTCTAAACAGATATAATGCATGAAGGCCGATAGGCCATCACGAAACACACAAAAAAAAACCAAAACATATATACAAAACCTACATCTCATGTCTACAGACCTCTACGGAATGATATCCTAGTCATATGACGGGACAGGGCCCTGCCATACCCCTGAACAACGTGTATATATATACAACAGAAAGTGTCAATACCAAAATAGGGCTCCGGACAAAGGAGCACTGTCGACCAACATGGTGGATGTCTTAAGCGAGCGGATCAGCAAACCAATCATCTGTACCTGCGGGCATGTAACGCAGCCCCCAAAGAAAGGGGGTCAGTACGGAAAATGTACTGAGTATGTAAAGCATGCACTGTAATATATAAAATCATAATCTGAATAGTATGTGCAAAACATGAAATCAACGTTTAGAATTTCAAAATGCTTATTAAAATCTCAAACCATATATGCACAGACATATGCCATATCCGGCCCCATTATGGACTCGGTGAACAAAGTGTGGTCGCCCTTCCATCATCGGCACCACGGCACAGCATAACACCGGAGTAGGGAACATCTCCGTAACAAATCATATCATATCAGATGTCCATATCAAATCATATCATATTATATCATATCACAAATATATATGTACATGGCACAGCATAACTCCGTGGCATAACATTTACCACCCCATGTACATGTCATACCTGCCTCCTCACGTTGGGACACGGCGAACAATGCAGAGAAGTACGCACGATAACAAAACCTAGCCCGGGCTCGATGAAGGAAGCATTGGGGTATCCACGAGTGGAGTAGTGAGAAACTAATGCAAATTAAATCATATTTAAGACTCGATGGAATAATCAAAATGAGCTATCATGTAAAAATTGAGACAAGAGTCATGTCAATTACCTTTCGAAAGTTACCCTGGATTATATCAAAATAAATCTTCTAGAATCATATACATGTATCGAAGCATAATAAAATACCTTTCGGAAATCAAGAAATTGGCCATCCTAGTGGCTCTAGGAATAGGAACTTATTTGAAATTATATAAAAGACATATTTTTGTTTTATAAATACCATGCCCAAAAGAAAGATTAACTTTACGTACTTATGCCAAAACATACCAAGAGAAAGAATAAGCTTTACATACTTATGACAAAGATATGCCAAAAGAAGAGAAAGGATAGGCTTTACATACTTATGACAAAGACATGCCAAAAGAAGAGAAAGGATAGACTTTACATACCTCTTACGGATTACTCTTAACTATGCTCGCCTCGTCGTCTCTTGAACCTATTTAACATGAAATTAATACTAAGGTTAATAACCTTTCACTTTCCAATTCCAACTCTACAACCAAGTCTCTATAGAGTTCCTTTCCTTATTCATTTCCCTCAACTATTCATTACTAGCTCCGAATCTATCGAAAATCGGGCAGCATCTCCCCTATAACTTCAACATCTCCGAGTTCTCAACTCGGACATAATCTCAACAACCATACCAAAAACAACAGCCAGAAGAATGTATACAAGTAAATCACTTCAAATTTACACAATATAAGCTCCAAATAACTTGTTCAAAACTACGATACCAAAGTAGAGTTTTTAACATTTATTTCGTAAAATATTTAATCATACCAAATGAAGGGTCGTGTGGCTGAAACCAGAAGTACCCACATCCATTTTTGAGTCCTTTACAGCCCTGCAACACACAATTAAACCACCACCAAACTGCAGCACCACCAAACAACACACTACGCGACTTCGATTTAACTACTACGACTTCCATTTAGTTTGTTTCTAACGTCAAGCATCCTTATACATTTTTTACACTTCAATCATATTTTTAGACATGTAATATACTTCATAACATCCTCATAAAGTTCAATTGAAAGATAAAACCTTACCTTTCCCGAAATTCACCAAAACTCGCCAAAACTCGCCTCAGAATTTTCCTTTAGCGCAGCTGAAACTTATTGGCTGTTTGGTAATGTTTTGGGCTGCTTCAAACCATAAAATTTCATTACTAATATCTTGATAACATCATGGTATAACTCATATAATTAATTCTCGGAACAGAATTGGAGAACTTACCTTTTTCTCCTCCCAAAACCGTAGCTCTTTCCTTCTTTCTACCTTAATTTCTCTTCTCTTCTCTTTTTTTTTTCTTGTAATTTCATTTTCCTTGCTCTTGAACACTCTAGATGAGTGTGGAAATTAATGAGTCATAAGACTCATATATATATATATATACTACTTTAGGGGTGACACATGTCATCCCCCAAGTGCTGACACGTGTCAAGCCCTAAGTGGCGACACATGTCAAGACCTAAGTGGTGACACATGTCAAGATCTCATTGGTCCAACACATCCCTTTCCTCCAATCACGGGCTGCCATGTGGCATGTGGGGCCCACATGAATCCTCATGAAGACTTAATGAAATTCCTATTTTACCCCTAGCCTTCCACAATATTACCAAAGGCCACTTTGCCAACTTTCCTTTTTGCCCTTTGCCTTTTCCATTATTTCCACACTATTAATCATCATAAATAATATTCATATCCAACTTGTATATTAAATAAATTTTGGAAGATGGTCATTCCCTTAACTTTACCACAGCTACCCTAAAACATCCAACCGTATAAAATATGGGATATAACATTCTCTATGAGAAATTCCAATTTTTGCCCCTCACCTTTTATAATATTTCCAAGTTGAAATTCTAATTTAGTCATAAGAATTTTGTATCTAACAAGATCAAACATAGCCTTGTCCTTGACTTGTTACCATTATCTCCAAAATATCTTAATGTGCAAAATACGGGTTATAACATTCTTCCCCCCTTTTGAACATTCGTCCTCGAATGTTAAACTAACCTCATGGGGTGTCTTCATACTTCGGGCGGTTCCTTTTATTGTTATCCTTTTAATCATGCTCATTCCTTATCCCTTTTTTCATGCTTTTTAAGGTGCCGAAAAGCGTAAGTTATAACTTTACCATGCTGCATTAAGACACAACCTATTCTTACACCCGAATTATCACAATAAATAACATACCTATCTGGTCCATCTGGAAGAGTTAGAACTGGAGCTGTAGTCAACTTCTCTTTCAATAACTGAAAGGTTCGTTGACAGGCACGAGTCCACTAGAATTTGACTCCCTTCTGAGTTAATCTTGACAGTAGTGCTGAAATTGATGAAAATTTCTCTACAAATATCCTATAATAACTTGTTAATCCCAAGAAGCTGCGTACCTCTCTAGGTGTCGTCGGCCTAGGCCAGTTCTTTACGGCCTCGATCTTCAGTGTATCTACCCGAATACCATCAGCCCCAATAATATATCCCAGAAGTGCCATAGAAGTCAACTAAAATTCACATTTGGAAAATTTAGCATACAGTTTCTGGTGTCAGAGTACTACAAGTACCGCTCTCAGATGATTTGCATGCTCTACTTCTGACCGAGAATAAATCAGAATATCATCAATAAATATAATCATGAACATATCCAAGAATGGTCTAAATACCCGATTTATCAGGTCCATGAATACCGCTGGAGCATTTGTCAGGCCAAAAGACATCACTCTAAACTCGTAATGGCCATATTGGGTCCAGAATGTAGTCTTTGGTTTATCTGATTCTCTTACACGCACCTGATGATAACCCGATCGCAATTGTATTTTTGAAAACCACTTAGCACCCTCCAACTGATCAAATAAATCATCAATCCTGGGAAGGGGGTGTTTATTCTTAATGGTTACCTTATTCAGCTGCCTGTAATCAATACACATCTGTAGCGACCTATCTTTCTTTTACACAAATAATACCGGGGCTCCCCAAGGTTAAGTACTCGGTCTGATGAAGCCTTTTTCCAGTAAGTCTTTTAACTGCTCCTTCAGCTCTTTTAATTCTGCAGATGCCATTCTGTATGGAGGAATATATATCATATGGGTATCTAGCAGCACATCTACGGTAAAGTCTATCTCCCGTTCGGGAGGAAGGCCTGGAAGCTCGTCTGGGTATATATATGAGAATTCATTAACTACGGGAACTAACTGAAGGGTTGGCGCTTCCGCTTCCAAATACTGTATGCGAACCAGGTGATAAACACAACCTTTTCTGATCATTTTTCTCGCCTTAAGGTAGGAAATAAACTTCCCTCTCGGCGATGCTGTATTAACTGCCCATTCCATCACTGGTTCTCCTGAGAATTGAAAATATACTCGAACTACTAGGTCTTACACGAGTCCTCATTCCCCGTTATGGGTTTCCTTTTTTGGTACTTGAGAATATTGTGATCCCTCTTTGGCCTAATATAATATGGTCTCGCGCCTTGCCGGTGATTTCTCTCGGGAGTTTCACTTACTGAGGTTTCCTTACTTTTCACCTCCTTCTAATAGTTTGATCTCTTTGTTTTCTATCTACTTACCCTCTTTATTTCCCAAATATCGCTCTACTAAAATCTCTAATTTAACCTACAGTCAAATAATAGTAGAGTACGTTGCAATAGTTGTACCTTTTATTCTTATTGTCGCTCGATCTTTGGTACCCTAGCGTGATTAATGCCTTCCTTACTGTGACACCAGTTGTTGGAACTCACATGTCCACTGATATAATCGTACGTGGGACATCCTACACATTCATATATATATATATATATATATGTATATATTCACTATCAACTAGACTACAAAATAGCTCCAAACGCTGTTCAAGCATATCGTTGTTCTAGAGCTGTGATGTACTTTCTGTCTCTTCACCAGCCTAGTCTACATCATCTTACGTGGCCTCTTACGGTTTATAGCCATTCCATAAACTCTAGTTTTCCCTTAAGTTACTCTAGCCTCTCATTTGTGTCTTACATCTGAATATATAGAATTCTTGCATACTTCTCAGGGGGTCACCCATCCTAAAATTGCTCCCACCTGAGCGCGCTTAACCTCATAACTTTGATGGAATTGGGTACGTTAATGTTGATATAATCGCGTCCATTTCCTCGTTTTATCTTTATTACATTATTGGGAGCGAGTCGAGATCTTACAGATTCTGAGACACTTTCGTAACACATCCATCTTTTACAATTACTATTTTACCCTTTTTGATCCTCAATCTTTACTTTTTGCTTTCCTGCGTGACTATCTTTCGTCCTGGACTACCAGATTCCCGAGGGTAGTGATCGCACCATCCATCAAGGTCTCTACCAATGATTCTTCACACGGTCTCAGATACCGCAGCTTATATTTATTTATTATTAGCCTCGAGATCCATCCATCTGTTATAGGATCTCGTTTGGAGTGTAAGCGTTCCCATATACATATGATAGCATCAGTTGATTTTCTCTTACGCTTGTATTTCTCTTGTCCACTTCCCCCTTTAGGGTGTACCCATGTCATCCTCTGTTCATTTTCAACTATTCATGCGCAAATGATTCTGTTTTAACATATTTAACATACCGCACCATGTCTACACCTTCTATTAGAACATCTATACTTTAGGTTGCCTCTATAAGAAACCTTAGTACAACCATGGGTTGCTTAGTATTCTCGATGAATAGTACACAATCTAGTCCAAGTACTGGTACTCGAGTCATATAACTAATGTAGTAGTTTAGTCGAAGCTACATTCAATTCATCCCAATCAGTACGTCACTAGTGCTTATGGTCGTGCCCGATTCTCCATTCGGGGCACTTATACTCTGATGACACATGTTTCACATTTTGTTATCACAGTTTTTCCCAATGGATACTACTTGTTCCTTTAATAATTTCATAATGCCTCGGTTGTTTTGTAATTTCTGTTCTTTCTCCTCTAGGTATCCCACTATTTTCCAATATGGAGGTACATATACATAATACCCTTTTCTGCCTCATGAGCTTTCATCCTTATCGTGTACTCGATACTAACTCCTAATCTTACTCACGACCATATCTTGTAGTTGCTTCCTTACTAAGCTTTACTTATTTTCATAACGATTCTCGTATATTCACAGTATACCCTACTCGTATAACACTTCTTCACCTTCCTCACAATTCTTGCTACAGGTTAATTCTAGTTAGTGAGGCAAACGTATTCAACCTTTGTCTAAATCATCCCTTCGTATCGCAGGCCCTAATGAATCACCCCAGCATTTTTCCACCACATGAAACACGTGACCTTGAATCGCCTACAAATTTATGTTTTTCCATTCACAGGTTACACCTCCAATTAGTCGACTAGGAACTGATAAGATGTCCCTATACAATATTTTCCCAACCTCCACCAGAGAGGAACTAATATCCACTAAGCATCAGAGTACTTCCTAGTACTTGACTCACATGGTCTTGAGTCGTGAATAATTTTTTTCTAGTCCTCAAATAACAGCTGAGGGTTTTGTACTTTCCAGCAAGAATGAAACTCAATCGCTGGACACTTTTCCTTCCAACCGAAATTCTCTTTCGAATTATGACTCTCCAAGTAAAAATGGTACTCCTTTTACCGAAAACATAGAGGGAACCTCTTTCAGTTTTAGTCCAACGTTATAAATTTTACCCTATCGGTATCAACTTCCAAGACATCTTCTAAACGTATGTCTCAGTCTCTTCCTTGCTTTTTTTCCATTCTCAAAAAAAATAATTGGGAATAGTTTCCTCTGTATTTTGTACTATCTCAAAACCTACACGCAGAAGATAGCAGCAATGCCTCACAGGGCCAACATATATATTTTTTTTATATCACCTTATATCACAGTCACACAGAGCTTTCAATATCAATAACCGTATGAAAATAATGGACTTACCTCATGTGTCTACCTCAAACTGCATTTATTGCACTTTCCTATCTGCTTTCCTTTAAATTTTCAACTTTACATTTCAAGATCAACACCTTACTCAACATATCGCTTTCATACCTTTACTTACCCGTATACTATGTAGCTCCCAATATCATCCATCGCATTCCTCTATCGATATCGTTCCTTAGCTGAAATCAAATGTTAGAAAAAGGAATTTCATGTCCTATGGATGGGATCTATTGCACGATCTTAGATATGAAAGAAAGGTAACATCCTAAATGCCCTGTAGCCTCCTATTTATAGATGTGGCGCGCAACACACCGATAAACAAGACTCTACTAGACACGGTCTGTAGACATTCCGAGGAAGGACCGCTCTGATACCACTTCTGTCATGACCCAACTCCATAGGCCATGACTGGTGCCCGAGTTGGGCACCCATACGTACCCTTAGCCCCACTTAGTACATTAATCGTATAAACATAGGTAATGATTAGAAAGGATCTCTAAACAGATATAATATACGAGGGCCGATAGGCCATCACGAAACACAAAACAAAAACCCAAAACATATATACAAAACCTACATCTCATGTCTACAGACCTCTACGGAATGATATCCTAGTCATATGACGGGACAGGGCCCCGCCATACCCCTGAACAACGTATATATATATACAACAGAAAGTGTTAATACCAAAATAGGGCTCCGGACAAAGGAGCACTGTCGACCAACATGGTGGATGTCCTAAGCGAGCGGATCAGCAAACCAATCGTTTGTACCTGCGGGCATGTAACGCAGCCCCCAAAGAAAGGGGGTCAGTACGGAAAATGTACTGAGTATGTAAAGCATGCACTGTAATATATAAAATCATAATCTGAATAGTATGTGCAAAACATGAAATCAACGTTTAGAATTTCAAAATGCTTATCAAAATCTCAAACCATATATGCACAAACATATGCCATATCCGGCCCCATTATGGACTCGGTGAACAAAGTGTGGTCGCTCTTCCATCATCGGCACCACGGCACAGCATAACACCAGAGTAGGGAACATCTCCGTAACAAATCATATCATATCAGATGGCCATATCAAATCATATCATATCATATCATATCACAAATATATATGTACGTGGCACAGCATAACTCCGTGGCATAACATTTACCACCCCATGTACATGTCATACCTGCCCCCTCACGTCGGGACACGGCGAACAATGCAGAGAAGTACGCACGATAACAAAACCTAGCCCAGGCTCGGTGAAGGAAGCATTGGGGTATCCACGAGTGGAGTAGTGAGAAACTAATGCAAATTAAATCATATTTAAGACTCGATGGAATAATCAAAATGAGCTATCATGTAAAAATTGAGACAAGAGTCATGTCAATTACCTTTCGAAAGTTACCCTGGATTATATCAAAATAAATCTTCTAGAATCATATACATGTATCGAAGCATAATAAAATACCTTTCGGAAATCAAGAAATTGGCCATCCTAGTGGCTCTAGGAATAGGAACGTATTTGAAATTATATAAAAGACATATTTTTGTTTCATAAATACCATGCCCAAAAGAAAGATTAACTTTACGTACTTATGCCAAAACATACCAAGAGAAAGAATAAGCTTTACATACTTATGACAAAGATATGCCAAAAGAAGAGAAAGGATAGGCTTTACATACTTATGACAAAGACATGCCAAAAGAAGAGAAAGGATAGACTTTACATACCTCTTACGGATTACTCTTAACTATGCTCGCCTCGTCGTCTCTTGAACCTATTTAACATGAAATTAATACTAAGGTTAATAACCTTTCACTTTCCAATTCCAACTCTACAACCAAGTCTCCATAGAGTTCCTTTCCTTATTCATTTCCCTCAACTATTCATTACTAGCTCCGAATCTACGGAAAATCGGGCAGCATCTCCCCTATAACTTCAACATCCCCGAGTTCTCAACTCGGCCATAATGTTAATAAACATACCAAAAACAACAGCCAGCAGCATGTATACAAGTAAATCACTTCAAATTTACACAATACAAGCTCCAAATAACTTGTTCAAAACTACGATACCAAAGTAGAGTTTTTAACCTTTATTTCGTAAAATATTTAATCATACCAAATGGAGGGTCGTGTGGCTGCAAACAGCAGCACCCACATCCATTTTTGAGTCCTTTACAGCCCTGCAACATGCAATTAAACCACCACCAAACTGCAGCACCACCAAACAACACACTACGCGACTTCGATTTAACTACTACGACTTCCATTTAGTTTGTTTCTAACGTCAAGCATCCTTATACATTTTTTACACTTCAATCATATTTTTAGACATGTAATATACTTCATAACATCCTCATAAAGTTCAATTGAAAGATAAAACCTTACCTTTCCCGAAATTCACCAAAACTCGCCAAAACTCGCCTCAGAATTTTCCTTTAGCGCAGCTGAAACTTATTGGCTGTTTGGTAATGTTTTGGGCTGCTTCAAACCATAAAATTTCATTACTAATATCTTGATAACATCATGGTATAACTCATATAATTAATTCTCGGAACGGAATTGGAGAACTTACCTTTTTCTCCTCCCAAAACCGTAGCTCTTTCCTTCTTTCTACCTTAATTTCTCTTCTCTTCTCTTTTTTTTTTCTTGTAATTTCATTTTCCTTGCTCTTGAACACTCTAGATGAGTGTGGAAATTAATGAGTCATAAGACTCATATATATATATATATACTACTTTAGGGGTGACACATGTCATCCCCCAAGTGCTGACACGTGTCAAGCCCTAAGTGGCGACACATGTCAAGACCTAAGTGGTGACACGTGTCAAGATCTCATTGGTCCAACACATCCCTTTCCTCCAATCACGGGCTGCCATGTGGCATGTGGGGCCCACATGAATCCTCATGAAGACTTAATGAAATTCCTATTTTACCCCTAGCCTTCCACAATATTACCAAAGGCCACTTTGCCAACTTTCCTTTTTGCCCTTTGCCTTTTCCATTATTTCCACACTATTAATCATCATAAATAATATTCATATCCAACTTGTATATTAAATAAATTTTGGAAGATGGTCATTCCCTTAACTTTACCACAGCTACCCTAAAACATCCAACCGTATAAAATATGGGATATAACATTCTCTATGAGAAATTCCAATTTTTGCCCCTCACCTTTTATAATATTTCCAAGTTGAAATTCTAATTTAGTCATAAGAATTTTGTATCTAACAAGATCAAACATAGCCTTGTCCTTGACTTGTTACCATTATCTCCAAAATATCTTAATGTGCAAAATACGGGTTATAACAATATGTTAGTGAGAGACCATCCTAATATCATAGCTCTATTACACGATGTGAGATACAGAAGAACGACAACATCCTAAATGTCCTGTAGCCTCCTGTTTATATATGTGGAGCACAACACACCTATAAACAAGCCTCTACTAGACATGTCCTATAGACACTCTAAGGACGAACCGCTCTGATACCACTTCTATCACGACCCAACCCCATAGGTTGTGACTGTGGTCCAACCTGAACCCCCCTATGTATATCTATCAGCTACACCTAAGTTGAATTGTGTGTGATGTGACACCATACCCAAAAAACTCTATAGTTGAAATTTTTTTTATGTACATGTAGCCTCTTTCATTTGTATTATATCATAAAAGGGCACGCAAGCCGATGAGGATGCCATAACATAAAAACATTTACAACCTGTCGTATAGGTACAGTCAAAACAAACTTATAAACAACCCACATATACATATGTCTATAGACCTCTAAGAATAATAACAACAACATATGGCAGGACAAGGCCCCCATCGTACCCCTGGACAATTAAATACATACATATTACATGACTAGTATCAAAAGTTAGGCTCCAAAACAGTGGAGTGCTCCCAATGTCGCTGAGTGGAAACCCTAGGCTGGCGGATCTCCAAACTAAACATCTGTACCTGCGGGCATGAACGCAGCCCCCCGAAGAATGAGGGGTCAGTATGATATATGTACTGAGTATATAAAGCATAACAATACATAACTGAGTTAACAAATAAAGTAGGGATGCAGGAAACAAATATAACAGTTAAGGAATTTCTCTACCTACATCTTATGACATGAGGGCATGTATACCTTCCTTACATACCATACCCGGGCCGCTATGGTACTTGGTGCTACAAGTGTGTCACTATATTTCCACATGCATGCCTACAGACTATATCCGGCCCTTTAGTGAGGGACTCAATGAAGATGTCATTTCATCATTTATCATGCCTGGCCCTTCATGGGATGCGGTGAATGATCATTGCATCATATATCATGCCCGGCCCTTCATGGGATACGGTGAATAATCATTTCATCATCTATCATGCCCGGCCCTTCATGGGACGCGGTGAATTTATCATGCCCGGCCCTTCATGGGATGCAGTGAATTTATCATGCCTGGCCCTTCATGGGACACGGTGAATTTATCATGCTCGGCCCTTCATGGGACATGGTAAATATATCATGCCCGGCCCTTTATGGGATGCGGTAAATTTATCATGCCCGGCCCTTCATGGGATGCGGTGAGTGACGTATTAACAACCTACACTAGTAAATTAATGAGGAACCATATGCAATTAGTTCAATCCTCTGAGATTTGGTATAACAATCGTCATGGACTATCATTTGAGGATCAAAACTATCATCGTCTCACGTATCCTCTAACTTCCATTAGGGGCCACATCGATGGAGTCTCAAGAGTCCTAGGCTTTTATTAAGGTAATACCAAATGGCTTATGCAATCAGAGACACTTGTCATTATAGAGTTCTTAGGCATGGGAGCTCATACATTCAATTAGTATTCATCATATAGGGACTGGATGGTAGCAGTTCAACTACTTCAAGAATGTTGATATTAAGAAATGAATAGGAGTTATAGTTCATGCTTCCCATGCATCCGGTTACTATTTCCTGTATAGAAGGCTTGAGGGTGATAGCTTAGCTACCTTAAGAGCCTTAGCATTTAGAAGTGAACACGAGTCAATAGGCTCTACATATATTACCTTTTATCCTATAGAAGCCTTAAAAAGGCAATAGCTCAACTATTACAGGAGTTCTACCATTACGAAGTGGATAAGAATTATGGACTGTACTCGGAGCTTTATGAATGGAACTATACCCAAGTTCCATATACAAACCATTCATAACTTATATATAAGACATGCCAAAATAAAGAAGAATAGCTTTACCTACTTATGCCAAAAACATGCCAAGAGAAGGAATAAGCTTTACATACTTATTCCAAAAATATGCCAAAAGAAAGCTTCACATACCTCTTACGGCTCTTTATCTCATTCGTCTCGTCGTCCTCTGAACCTAAGTAATATAAAAGCAACATGAATATCAATAACCCTTGTCTTTCCATCATCTTAGGTTACGTATGAGTATTCATAGAACTCAACTCTTTGCTCGCCTCCTCGATTAGTTCTTTAACTAGTTTAAAGAGTTATAGGAAATTGGGCAGCATCTCCCCTACAATATGCCCTATCCAAATTCCCAATTACATACCTAATTACTACAGCCAACCAACAACAACAACCTGCAGCTCCTATAAAAGTAAAACATGGCAACATTACACAATATAAACTCCACCCAACTTGCTTAAAATTGTAATACCATAATAGGGTTTCTACTCTTTGTTTCACAAAACCTTTAATTATACGAAATAAGGGGTCATGTGGATTCAACTAGAAGCACCCACGCCCATTTTAAAATACATTTAGGCCCTGAAACACATCACCACACACCTGCAGCAGCACCCCACACGTACAACACCCTATTTCATCTACAATTTAACTACGACGACTTCACTTTCGATTATTTCTATCGTCAAGCATCTCCACGACTTTTTTTATACTTCCATCAGTAAAAAAGGTATATAATACACTACATAACAACCTCATAAAGTCCAAATTCAAAGGAGAAGTCTTACCTTACCCGAAATTAGCCAAAACACACCAAAACTCGCCTCGGAACTTCTCTAGTCGCGCTGAAACAGTGTGGACTGTTTGCTGTCCATTTTAGCTGCACCAAGTCATGATTTTATACTTATAATACCTCCATATAATCGTGGTATACGCTGGATAATTAATTTACAGAATGAAATTGGGACTTACCTATTTTTTCCTCCTATCCGCCACACTTTTCTCTCTTAGCTTAGGGTTTTCATTACTTTGTGTTGCTGAAGTTTTTGGTGCTTTGCTGCAGGTTTTTGGATAAGTAACTGAATCTAAGAGTCATTTTAACATGTATATATGGGCTGCCTTGGAGGTGACACGTGTCAGCCCCTTAGGGTGACACGTGTCGAGCCATAATTGGCCACCGTATAAGGCTGCCAACTAGGGGCTGCCACGTGGTAGTGGGGTCCACCCCCCAAGCAGCTACCTACTTGACCCTAATTAGTGCATCACCTGCTTGCTTGACGTGCTGCCATGTGTCGCTCCTCCATTGGCTGCCATATGTCGTCTTTTTCCCTTCCTCGTGGGTTCGTAATCTCGTCTTATTTTAGGAGCCTATGTAATCCTTGCTACATAAGCTTGGTATGTCATTAAGAAACTCAAGTGTATAAGACTTCTAAATTAGTAGCTTACATAGGTAAATCGAGTCCTACGACTCATTACTTGGCCTCCAATTCCTTCCGGATTCTTATGACTCTATTTCCAACCTTCTCTACTATAGGGTATCACATTCTCCTTTCCTTGGAGTCAATTGATAGTATCGTAGCTTATCCAGCTCACATGATGACTTCTGAGAACCTTAAGATCCTTCCCAGAACTTAGGAAGCTTACGAAGCGTTCCAAGGTACTAAAGTACGGGGTGTAACAAATGTACCCTATCCAAATTTCCAATTAGATCCCTAAATACTACAGCCAACCAACAAAAACAACCTGTGACATATGTTTAAGAAATTCACACCAACAATACACAATATAAACTCCAAACGACTTGCTCAAAAATATGATATCCAAAATAGGGTGTCTAGCCTTTATTTTATAACACCTTTAATTATACGAAATGAGGGGTCATGTGGTTGACACTAGCAGCACCTTAACCCTCTTTATAAAATATTTAGGCCCTGAAACAATACACCACACCTCTGCAGCAACAACTCACAAGAACAACACTTTACTTCGACGACAATTCAACTATAACGACTACAATTTGGGTTGTCTCCAACGCCAAGCATTCCTATACTATTTTCACGTTTACAGACACACACAAGGTGTATAATACACTCCATAACAACACCATAAAGTTCAATTTGAAAGGTGAAACCTTACCTTACCCGAATTTGGCCAAAATTGTCAAATCGCAACTTCTTCAAACGCGCTGAAATTGAGCGGGTTGTTTGTGTTACTTCTCCTCTGCCCCAAATATGAATTTTATGCCATTAATCACTATTATATAGCTGAGGTATACCCTGAATAATTAATTCACAAAATAAAATCGGGCCTTACCTCTTTCTTGGAGCAAACCCGTAGCTCCCTCCCTTGCCCCTCTACGTTTTTGTCTTCTCTTTTCTTCCAAGTTTCCAATTTTAAAACTGAAGTTTTGGTTCCGTAAAAATCGTAAAATACATATATATATATATCCACTTGCTTAGGAAACACCGTAGATAATTAATTCACGGAGGAAAATTGGAAGACTCACCTTAAACTTTTCAAACCATGGCTTCCTCTTCCTCTCACGTTTTCTCTCTTATTCTTGGCTGAATTTGGATGAAAAATGAAGTACTTAGTCACATATTATACATATATAGGGTGGCTTTGGAGGTGAAATGTGTCATCCCCATAGGGTGACATGTGTCCAGCCCCTATTGGGCCACGGATCCAAACCTAGCCTCCAAGGCTGCCTCGTGCCCTTGGTGGGGCCCACCCCCAAGTAGGTGGGTCACCTACTTGACCCCAAGAAGGTGGGTCACCTGATTCCATGTGGCACTTCCCTAGGCTGCCACATGGCACCTCCTTTTTCTGCCACATGTCATCTTCTCCTCTCCCCCGTGGGTTCGTAATCTTGTCTTATCTTAAGAGCCGATGTAACCCGTACTACGTAAGCTTGATATATCCTTAATCAGTTCAAGTGTATAAGACTTTCAACTTAGTAGCTTACGTAGGTAAATCGAGTCCTACGATTCATTTCTTCACCTCCAACTCATTCCGGATTATCCCAACCTTATTTCCAACCTTCCCTTTCACGGGGTATCGCATTCTTCTTTCCTTAGAGTTGTTTGATGTGTGTGGATAGTAGGGGTCTCATGGACACTTTCAAAAAAACTAGGGACACATTTGAAGGTTCAAAAGTGCGGAGTATAACAATCACCTCCTTATTACAACACATCATCACATCATCACATATATACATATGTACTCGGCCCTCTAGTGAGGGCGCGATGAACAATGCAGTGGAATTGTACACTAATCTTATAACCGACCTGGGACTCAGAGAAGAAGTGTTACAGTATACACGAGTAGAGTAGTGGAAAACAAAACATAGTTTAAATCATTATCTGAGACTCAATGAAGTCATCAAGCGAACCATCACATAGAGATCAGGCAGGAAGTATCTGATGTATACCCTCTAAATGTCACTAAGGACTATGTGAAAAGGATTTTTGGAAATCTTAGACATATACTGGTGTGAAATATCTTATAGAAGTCTAAGCATTGGTTATCTCAGAGCCTTTTTTTAAAAAGAAGAGTTTTGTCTAATCAATCACTATACAGTCACATAAAAGACTCGAGGAATAAGAGTTTATCTACTTTAAGAGTCTTGACATCCAGAAGTGATCAAGAGTCCTGAAGTCATATTCAGAACCTAAGAATAAAATTGCCCCAAACCTTATATCATCCCTAGTCTATATCTAAGACATGCCAAAAGAAGAGAAAAGACAAGCTTTACATACTTATGCCAAAAACATGCTAAGAGAAAGCTTCACATACCTTTTACAGTTTAATCACATTCAAGCTCGCTCCGTTACTCCTTTAACCTATTTAACATAAAAGTGATACTAATGTTAGTAGTCTTCGACTGTCCAACTTGTTATTCTATCACCAACCACTCATAGGAACCAATTCCTTATTTGCCTTTCTCGACTAGTCCCGACTAGTCTATTAGTTAGCTAGAAGTTAACAGAATTTGGGCAACACCTCCTCTATAACTTCAACATCCTCGAGATTCCAACTCGGCCACGGTGTAAAAAACCACACTAATAAAAAAAACCAGCAGCATATATACAATGAACTCGCCTCAATATTACAAAATACAACCCCAAACAACTCGTTCAAAACTACGATATCAAAATAGGGTTTTTAGTCTCTTTTTCATAAAACCTTTAACTACGCAAAGTGGAGGGTCATGTGGCTGAAACCAGAAGAACCCACGCCCTATTTAAAACATATTACATCACCTTAACTCACCACCACACGACCATCAGCCACACACCACAAACACAACGCACTATTCGACTTCAATTTAGCTATGATGACTTCAATATAGATTGTTTCGAACGTCAGGCATTTACATGGATTTTTTTATACTTACATCCATGTATAAGGTGTATAATACACTTCATAACAACCCCATAAAGTCAAAATTTAAAGAAAAAATCTTATCTTACCCGAAATTAGCTAAAACTCACCAAAACTCGCCTTGAAACTTCTCTAAATATGCTGAAATTGCGCGAACTTCTTGTTATCAATTTGGTGCTGCTCCAAACTATAAATTTATATTATTGATACCCTAATATCATTATGGTATACCCTAGATAATTAATTCATGAAATGAAATCGGAAAACCTACCTTTTTCCTCACTTAGCCGCCACCCTTTTCTCTTAGCTTTAGGGTTCCTTTTATTTTCTTTTTTGCTGATGTTTTTTGGATAAGAAATGACTTAAGAGTCACAAAACAAGTATATGTAGGCTGCCCTAGGAGGTGACACATGGCATCCTCATAGGGTGTCACGTGTCCAGCCCCTATTGAGCCACGTATCCATGTCATGCCCATTAAGATGCCACGCATCTTTGGTAGGGCCCACCCCTAAGTAGGTGGGTTACCTACTTTACCCCAAGAAGGTAGGTCACCTGCTGCCATGTGGCACCCTCCTATGCTGCCACGTGGCGCCTCATCTTGCTGCCACCTATCGTTCTCCCCTCTTCCGCGTGAGTTCGTAATCTCTTATTATTTTAAGAGCCTATGTAATCCGTGCTACGTAAGATTGGTATTTTCTTAAGTAGATAAAGTGTATAAGACTTCTAAATTAGTAGCTTATGTAGGTGAATCGCGTCCTACGACTCATTTCTTGGCCTCCAACTTTTTCCGGATTCTTATGACTCTATTACCAACCTTCTCTACTGTGGGGTATCACATTCTTCTTTCCATAGGGTTGTTCGATGTGTTTGGACAGTAGGGGTCTCATGGACACTTTCAAGAGGGTTAGGAGCATGTTTCAAGGTTTAAAAGTGCGGGGTGTTACAACAAGACTATTTCGGGATCCGAGATAGAGATTTTTATTCCTGATTTTAATTAATACACGAATTGGTTATAGATTTTATTTGGTCTAGATTATTAAGTGGGGATTAGGGATTAATTGAGATTAATTAAGTTAATTAGACCACTAAGTAGGCCCCACCAAGACATGTGGCAGAATGTTATTGGAGGGTGGATGATAGTAGGATACATGTCCTCAATGGACACATGTTAAAGCTTGAAATGTGTCACTCTTAGTTGATGATATTTTTGACCAGTTGCAGGGTGCTAAGTATTTTTCAAAAATAGACTTACGATTAGGTTACCACCAAGTATGGGTAAAGGAGACAGATATTCCAAAGACTGCGTTTAGCACCCGATACGGGCATTATTAGTTTCGGGTGATGTCTTTAGGGCTGACCAATGCCCTAGCTGTGTTTATGGATCATATGAACCGAGTGTTCAAGCCATTCTTAGACCTATTCATGATTGTATTTATTGATGATATTCTAGTCTACTCACCATCAGAAGGGGAGCACGCAGATCATTTGAGGATGGTACTTAGAGTGCTCCAGCACCAGAAGTTGTATGCTAAGTTCTCTAAATGTAAATTCTGATTGACTTCAGTAGCATTCTTGGGGAATATTATTGGAGTTGATGGTATTCGAGTAGATACACCAAATATTGAGGCCGTAAAGACTTGGCCTAGACCTACGACACCTATTGAGGGACGTAGTTTTCTTGGGCTAGCAGGATATTATAGGAGATTCATTGAGAAGTTTGCTTCAATTTCAGCGCCTATAACAAGGCTAACTCAGAAGGCCTCTAAGTTTTAGTGGACCGATGCTTATGAACAAAGCTTTCAGTTGCTGAAAGACAAGTTGACTACGACCCTAGTTCTAACTTTTCCTAAAGGACCAGACGACTATGTTATTTATTGTGATGATTCTGGTGTTGGGATAGGTTGTGTATTGATGCAACATGGTAGAGTCATAGCTTATGCCTCTCGGCAACTAAGGAAGCACGAAAGAAATTATCCAACTCATGATCTGGAATTAGCAGCAATAATTCATGCTTTGAAACTATGGAGACATTATTTATATGGTGTACATATTGATATCTATACGGATCACAAAAGTCTCCAATACATCTTTATTCTTTCTTGAATTTGCGGCAAAGAAGGTGACTAGAGTTGCTGAAAGATTATGATGTTAATATTCTATACCACCCAGGGAAAGCAAATGTTGTAGCAGATGCACTTAGCCGTAAATCTATGGGTATCCTGGCAGATGTACAACCAGAACGGGAAAAGGTAGTCTGTGAGATTTGCCAGTTAGCTAACCTTAGAGTCCGTTTGGCTGATTCTAGTGATGGTGGATCTTCTATTCGAGGAGTTGCGGAATCCTCTATCATTGAAGAGGTGAAGCAACGCTAGTATGAAGACCCTATTCTAGCACAGTACCGGGATGCAACCCTTCAAAAAGAAAATATCCCATTCGAGATTACACCTGATGGAGTGCTAAGATATAATGGCAGATTATGTGTATCTAAGATTGTAGGGCTACGAGAACATGTTTTGGAAGAGGCACACTATGCCCGGTATTTTGTTCATCCAGGGTCGACAAAGATATATCATAACCTTAGATATTTATACTGGTGGAATGGCATGAAGAAGGACATAGCAAAGTTTGTAGCTCAGTGCCCAAATTGCCAATAGGTTAAGATTAAGCATCAGAAGCCTGGCGGACTATTATAAGAGATAGAAATCACGACTTGAACGTGGGAAGCAATTAAAATGGATTTTATTACAGGCTTACCTCATACTTCGTGGAAGTATGATTCCATATGGGTGATTGTAGATAGGCTGATAAAATCAGCTCACTTTCTTCCAGTTATAACTATATATTCAGCAGATCAAAGATATACTAAGAATTCATGGGATTCCCACATCTGTTATCTCAGACAGAGGGGATCAATTTATAGCTAGCTTCTGGAGATCATTTCCAAAGGGATTGGGAACACAAATAAATCTTAGTACAGTATTTCACCCTCAGACTGATGGATAGGTTGAACGTACTATTCAGACGCTAGAAGATATGTTACAGGCTTATATTATTGAATTCAAAGGTAGTTGGGATGATCATCTGCCACTTATTGAGTTTTCCTATAATAATAGCTATCATTCCAACATCTAAATGGCACCGTATCAGGCTTTGTATTGTAGGAAGTGCAGGTCACCTTTTGACTGGTTTGATATTGATGAGGCTAAGTTAATCGGACCCAATATGATTAAACAAGTTGTTGATAAAGTGAAGCTTATTCGAAAAAGGTTATTAGCATTCCAGAGTTGACAAAAAATATATACAGATAATCGACATCGATCCTTAGAGTTTCAGGTTAGTGATTGGGTGTTTTTGAAGGTGTCACCCATGAAGAAGGTAATGAGATTTGGTAAGAAAAGGAAGCTTAGGCTGAGATACATTGGCCCTTATCAGGTTATTCATAGAATAGGCAAGGTTAGACCTACCATCTGATTTGGAAGCAGTGCACCCTGTCTTTCACGTGTCGATGATTAACAAATGAATTGGTGATCCTTCTAAAGTATTCCCCGTGGATGATATCCAGGTGACAGAGGAGCTGTCTTACAAGGAAAACCCTATAGCTATACTTGATCGCGAAGTAAGAAGGTTACGTACTAAGTATGTGGCTTCCGTCAAAGTATTGTGGCAAAATAAAAATAGAGAAGAGATGACCTGGGAAGCCGAGGAGGAGATGAAGGATAATATCCTGACTTGTTCCCTACGCCTACAGGTAATCTAAACCTCTAGACTGATTATATTGATTGATAGATGAAACTATATGTTTTTGCATTAAAAGAAATTCCCCTAAATTCCTTATAAGACTTTATGAGGCAAGCTTAACATTCGAGGACGAATGTTCTAAAGGAGGGAAGAATGTTATATTCCGTATTTTTGTATCTTGGACTATTCGTGAGCTAATGGACATAAATTCAAGTACTTTTTGTCATGACCCAATCCCGTAGGCTGTGACTAGGGTCTGACCTAGACACCCGTATCCATACCTATCGGATGTAGTCAATCTGAACTACGAACAATATGCTAACTTACATAAGAACCCCAATGGGTTATACGTCTTCATATACATATAGCCCTATCATTTGTCTCCTGAGGAATTACCACTAATCATATCATTAAAGGACACACAAGACGATAAGGCTGCCATTACATATTAGCATTCATAACACATCGTATAGATCCAGCTGAACAGAACTTACATACAACCCACATACACATGTCTACAGATCTTTAAGAGTGTCAACGGTATCATATGGCAGGACAGGGCCCCCGCCGTTCCCCTGAATAAATGAATATATACATCAAAAGATCAATACCAACAGATTAGGCTCTGATACAATGGAGCACTCCAAAATAGCTGAGTGGAAATCCTAAGCTGGCGGATTCCCAAATTACGTGTCTGTACTTGCGGGCATGAAATGCGCCCCCCAAAGAAAGGGGTTAGTATGATATATGTACTGAGTATACAAAGCATAACATATCATAAATGAGATCACATTTGAAGTAGAGGTTCAGGAGACAAGTATGATAATCAAGAATTCACTATACCTGTGCCTTATGAAATAAAGTCATGCATGCCATCATCATATTCCGTACCCGGCCTATTTTGGGACTCGGTGTTAGAATTATATCATGATATCATGATATGTATATATATATATACCATACCCGACCCTCTAGTAAGGGACTCGGTGAATCTTTCATATACATGTATATTCTTTGGCCCATCATGGGGCCCGGTGCCATCATCACATCATTATACCATCATACCATATCATTATATATATTTACCGTACCTGTCCCTCTAGTGAGGGACTCGGTGAACAATGTAGTAAAATTGAGCATGATAACATACCCAGCCTGGGACTCGGTGAAAGATGTATTAACAGTATGCACGGGCAGAGTAGTGAGTAACCATATGCAAATTAAATCATCATCTAAGACTCAATAGAATAGTCAAGTGAACCATCACTTGAAGATTAGTGTAGTAATCATCTCAAGTACCCTCTAAATATCATTAGGGATCATATCAAATGGAGCCTCAAAAAATCATAGACATATATCAAGACAATGCTAAATAGCTTATGAAATCAGATACATTTGTCATCGTAGAGTCCTTAGGAATAAAAGCTTATACACCCAATTACTATTCAACATATAGAAGGCTCGAGGGCAATAGCTCAACTACTTTAAGAGTTTTAATATCTAAAAGTGAATAAGAATCATGAAGCATACTCGGAGCTTATGAATGGAATTATCCCCAAAGCTCATATCACATATCACTTATATCTAAGATATGCTAAAAGAAAAGAGGGATAGGCTTTACATACCTGTTATAAATCAACCGCAACCTAGCTTGCTTCGTTACCCCTTTAACCTATTTAACCGAAAGTAATACTATTATTAATAAACTTTGACTTTCCAGCTTCTAAATCTAAAACCAATTACCTATAGGAATCACTTCCTCGGTCACACTTCTCGACTAGTATATTAATTCGTTAAGAAGTTGACAAAAATCAGGCAGTATTTCTCCTATATAACTCATCCTATCCGAACTTCCAATTAACCTCCGATTATCAAATCCACACCACCAACAACAACCACCATCCATATACAATAAAACTACTTCAACACTATTCAATCCAAGTTCCAAATAGCCCACCCAAAACCACAACGTCAAAATATGATTTTCAATCTTTATTTCATAAAATCATAACCACACGGAAAGGAGCATAACGTGGCTTGAAACGGAAGCACTTATACTCATTTATAACCATATTTCCGTCCCTTTAACATATGCAAATTACACTCAAATTTAATACCATGATAATGACAACACTAATTAAATTTTAATCCAACTAAAATGGCCTCAATTTTGTCCATTTACAGCGTCAACAATAACTATATAATTTTCTTACCTCCAACTTTACTGAATACAAATTAATCTCTCCATTACAACATCATTAACTCCAATTTGAAAAAAAGAAACCCTACCTTAGCAACTTGGCTACGCAACTCGACTGAAGGTTGATGGACTTCTCATTGAACCTCGTTGCTGCCCCAACAATTGATTTACATTGTTAATCACCTTCCATGGCTTGAAATCTCTTTCTTTCTCTGTTTTCCTCTCTAGGGTTCTTAGGGTTAAAGATAAGAAAATGAAGTTCTTAGTCATCAATTCAAGCCTATATACACTACTTTTGAAGGTGACACGTTTCAGTCCCTAAGAGTGACATATGTTCAGCCCCTACACATGTCCAGCCCCAAGGGTGACACATGTCCAACTCCTATATGCCCATTCCCTCCATGCTCCAACCAGCTACTGCCACGTGTCCTGGTGGGGTCCACTTTCTAAGTAGGTGCATCACCTACTTACTCTTTTTCATAGGTTCGTAATCTCGTCTCACTTTAAGAACTTATGTGATCCTTGCTACTTAAGCTCGACATGTACTCAAGTAGCTTAATTATGTATGACATCCAAGTCGGTAGCTTACACAAGTAGGTCGATTACCACAACTCATTACTTAGCCTCCAACTCCTTTTAAATCCTTCTAAACCTATTTCCAACCATCACTACTCACATAGAGCTAGCTTATGAAAAATATGGGGTGTTGTATCTTCCCTTCCTTCGGATCATTTGATAACATCATGAAGAACATTGATGACATGGTAACTTTAGAAAAGCTAAATAAATGTTCCCATGTACCAAGAGTGCGGGGTATAACATCCTTCCCTTCTTTAGAACATTCATCATCGAATGTTAACTAGTCTCATAAGGTCTTACGAGGACTTCAGGAATTCTCTATAATAGTTGTCATCCATAGGCCTCTTATTAACTAATACAATCAATTTACGAGTTTAGATTACCTGTACACTTAGGGAACAAGTAAGGATATTTATTTTGCATCTCTTTTTCGGCTTCCCAGGTCATCTCTTCACTATTTCTATTTCGCCATAATACTTTGACGGAAGCCATGACCTTAATTCACAACTTTCTAATCTGCCAATCCAAGATAGAGATAGGTTGCACCTCGTAGGATAACTCCTTTGTTATGTGGACCTCATCCACGGGAAAGTTTTTGGAAGGGTCGCCCATACATTTGCAGAGTATTGACACATGAAAAACTAGATGTATTGTTTCCAAATCAGATGGTAGGTCCAACTCATAGGCATCCTTGCCTACCCTACAAACGATCTAATAAGGGACAATATACCTCAGACCAAGTTTTCCTTTCTTGCCGAATCTCATTACACCTTTCATCAGTGATGCTTTCAAGAACACCCAATCCCCAACTTCAAACTCTAAATGTCAATGTCGATTATCTATATATGATTTCTGTTGACTCTAGGCTGCTAATAACCTCTCCTGAATGAGCTTCACTTTATTCACAGCTTGCTAAACCATGTCTGGGCCTATTAGTCATGTTTCACCAATATTAAACCAACCAACAGGTGACCTACACTTCCTATCATACAAAGCCTTATATGGTGCCATTTGGATGCTAGAATGATAGACATTATTATAAGCAAACACAATAAGTCTAGCTACCTCTGAAATCAATAATGCAGGACCGCAATATATCTTTTAGCATCTAAATAGTGCGCTCGACCTGTCCATCAGTCTGAGGGTGAAATACTATACTAAGATTCACTCGTATTCCCAATCTTTTCTGGAATGATCTCCAGAAGTTAACTGTAAATTAAAATTCTCTGTCTAAGATAGTATATATGGGAATCCCGTAAAGTCTTACCATTTCCTTAATATACAACCTCGCATATTCCTCGACTGAATATGTAGTCCTGACTAGAAGGAAATGGGCTGATTTTGTCAGCCTATCTATGATAACCCATATGGAATCATACTTCCGTAGAGTATGAGGTAAGCCTATAATATAGTCCATATTAATTTCTTCCCATTTCCAAGTTGGGATTTCTATCTCCTATAATAGTCCACCAGATTTGTGATGCTCAATTTTAACCTGTTGACAATTCGGGCATTGAGCTACGAACTCTGCTATGTCCTTCTTCATGTCATCCCACTAATATAAATATCTGAGGTCATGATACATCTTGGTTGACCCTGGATAAACAGAATAACGGGCATAATGTGCCTTTCCCATCACTTATTGCCGTAGCCCTGCAATCTCAGGTACACATATTCTGCTCCATATCTTAGAATTCCGTCAGGTGTGATCTCGAATGGAGTCTTTCCCTTTTGAAGAGTTGCATCCCTATACTATGCCAAAATAGGATCCTTGTACTAGCATTGCTTTACCTCTTCCATGATAGAGGATTCAGCAACTACTCAAAAAGAAAATCCACCATCATCCGAATCAGCCAAACGGACTCCAAGGTTAGCTACTGGTAAATCTCGTGGACCATCTTTTTCTGTTATGGTTGTACATCTATCAATCTACCCATAGATTTACAATTGAGTGCATCGGCTACAACATTAGCTTTCCCTAGATGGTATAGAATATCAATATCATGCTCCTTCAGCAACCCTAGCCACCTTCTTTATCGTAAATTTAGCTTCTTCTGCTTAAACATATATTGAAGACTTTTGTGATCTGTATAGATATCAACATGTATGCCATACAGATAGTGCCTCCATATTTTCAAAGCATGAATTACTGCTACTAACTGCAGATCATGAGTTGGATAATTCCTATTGTGCTTCCTGAACTACCGGGAGGCATAGGCTATGACTCTACTATGTTGCACCAGTACATAACCTAGGCCAACACTAAAAGCATCACAATAAATAACGTAGCCATCTGGTCCTTCAAGAAGAGCTAGAACACGGGCCATAGTTAACTTGTCTTTCATCCATTGAAAGCTTCATTCATAAATATCGGTCCATTGAGACTTAGCCTCCTTTTGAGTTAACCTTATTAAAGGTGCAGAAATTCAAGCAAAGTTCTCCACGAATCTTCTGTAATATCCTGCTAGCCCCAGGAAACTACATAACTCAGTAGGTGTCATAGGTCTAGGCCAAGTCTTTACAGCCTCAATGTTCTATGTATCTACTTGAATACCATCAATTTCAACAATATGCCCCAAGAATGCTACTGAAGTCAACCAGAATTCATATTCAGAGAGCTTAGCATACAACTTCTGGTGTTGAAGCACCCCAAGTACCATCTGCAAATGATCTGTATGTTCCTCTTCCGATTTTGAATAAACCAGAATATCATCTATAAATACAATCACGAATAGATCTAGGAATGGATTGAATGCTCGGGTCGCTAGATTCATAAACACCACTGGAGCATTAGTCATCCCAAAATACATTACTCTAAACTCATAATGTCCATATCGGGTTCTGAACGCAGCCTTTGAAATATCGGCTTCCTTTACCCGTACCTGATGATAGCCTGATCGTAGGTCTATTCTCGAGAAACACTTAGCACCTTACAACTAGTCAAACAAATCATCAATCTTGGGGAGAAGATATCTATTCTTTATTGTTACCTTATTCAGCTACCTATAATTAATACACATTCGCAGCGACCCATCTCCTTTTCCCCACAAATAGTACTAGTGCTCCCCACGATTATTACTAGGCCTAATGAAGCCCTTTTCTAATAGATCTTTCAATTGCTCCTTCAACTCTTTCAGCTCTACGGATGCCATTCCGTAGGGAGGAATAAATATGGGCTAAGTATCTAGTAACACATCTATAGTGAACTTTATCTCCCGTTCTGGAGGAAGACCTTGGAGTTCATCTGGGAATACATCTAGATATTTATTGATTACTGGAACTGACTGAAGAGTCGGTAACTTTGCTTCCAGGTTATGCATCCAAACTAGATGATAAATATAACCCTTCCTAACCATCTTTCTTGCCTTGAGGTATGAAATAAATTTACCTTCAAATTGTTCCTGGGTCACAAACAAACTATTTAGCTCGTAAACTACTTGTTGTGTACATTGTACTTTTCAAGTAAAGGTGAAGCTTAATTGTTGGACGTTGTTGCTCTTCCATTTGAGCTTCTTCCAAGATAACTTATGACTAGAAAACATTCTGGTCCCTTCAAATAAATCCTATGTTTTGCCGCTCGTATATGCTTTCTTTTGCAATAGAGTTTCCTCTGTATTTCTTACTATCTCAAGACTTACACGCAAGAAATACCAAAAATGCCTCACAGAGCTATCACACATATATGATATCGTATCGTAGCCACATAGGGCTCCCAATATCAATCACAAGATGAAAATAACGAAATTGTCTCGTATATCCAACACAAACTATATTTATCACTCTTTCCTATTCACTTTCTCTTTCCATCTTTAACTGTAGATTTCAAACATACCTGTAGCATTCATACCATGTTTGACATATATGCTATTTACAACTATTGGTTCCTTTAACCTTTCTGTGCACACTTTCTAACTAGACTTATCCATGACATATAAGTTAAACCTATTTTCTTACTATACTTACCATAACCCACCATAATGATGGCCAATTTTCCATTTCGTATATACAAATTCTCATTATGCTTCCTTTCTATCCAATTTTTGCCTGTAGGTGCAACTATTTTTCATCCAAGTTTGCATAATTCCCATGGGTGGAAACACCTTGGTCACTGTTACTCATAACTACTTAGTTATTGACTCCATTAATTTTCGCTTGCCGCTATTAGGTAATAATCTATGGTAAATGTACGTACATAGGAAATTTTGATAAAGTCTCCTATACCTGTAGGCGATCAGTCCCTCATCCGGTTCAGTGATCTAGAAAGTGAAGTGTGCTCTCCATCATCGTTTGTCCGCCACCTACTCATCTGACCTTCATCATCTTCTTTATTTGAATCCAGGGAACATAGATAACCAGGTAACTCCTAGTTTACCGATGACTAGGATAGAGGGCTAGAATATTCTGTATCACTTACCAAGGTAGCCGGTCTGACATAGTGTTCTGCCATAAGAGCAACTGGTATGGCTTCTGGGACCACTTCCCTGGATATCCAACACTCTGGGGGAATTATCGTTGGGTCCTCCGAGAGATCGGTCTTAATAGAATAATTGGGGCTCCTCCTACTCGATCCTAGAGCCTGAGTGATACACCTCATACTTTTGTACCTTAGAACGTGTTCTTAAGTCTCTTGAAAGATTCTTAAGTCTCTTAAAAGGCTCTTAAGTTTTTTGGAAGGATCGTAAGCCTCTTAAGTTTCTTAAGGCTTCCTAAAGTTTCTTAAAGCTTCCTAAAGCTTCTTAAGACTCCTTAAGAACTCTTAAGCTCTTAAGAGTAACCATATGAGCTGGATAATCTATAACGCTACCAAACAACTCTAAGGAAGGGGGAATGATATACCCCATAATAGAGAAGATGGGGAATAGAGTTGTAAGAATCCGGAAGATGTTGGAGACTAAATAATGAGTCGTAGGACTCGGCTTTCTTACGTAAGCTACCAACTTGGAAAGCTTACATGCTTAAGTTACTCAAGTAAATACCAAGCTTACGTAGCAAGGATTACATAAGTTCATAAAGTAAGACGAGATTACGAACCTACGATGGAAAAACGAAGGTGTCACATGGCAGCATAAGGGAGTGACACATGGCAGCAGCTGGGAGTGCCATATGGAAGCAGCTAGAGTAAGGGGGTGGGCCCCCACATGCCACATGGCAGCCCATGGTTGGAGGTGTGGTGTATTGGCCCAATGAGGGCTTGACACATGTCACCTCTTAGGAGTTAACACATGTCACCTCCTAAAGTGGTCTATATATATAGATATTTTATGATCAACCTTATCAATAAGTCATTATCTTCCAAGTTCAAGAGGCTTCTAGAGACAGAAAGAAGAGAAGAGAAATCTAGAACTAGAGAGAGAGTAGGTTTGGCCAAGGAGAAAAAAAAGGTAAGTCTCCAATTTCATTTCGTGAATTAATTATCTAGGGTACACCATGATATTATGAAGGTGTTATTAATGAAAATTTATGATTTGGAGCATCCCAAAACGTTATCAAATAGCCTCGAAGTTTTAGGCGCGCTAAAGGAACTTCCGAGGCAAGTTTCCACGAGTTTGATGAGATTCGGGCAAGGTAAGGATTTTTCTTTCAAATTGGAGTTTATGATGTCGTTTTGAGGTATATTACATGTCTTAAATAAGGTTGGAAGTGGAAAAATTACATAAGGATGCTAGACGCTAGAAATAAACTAAATTAAAGTCATAGTAGCTAAACTGAAGTCGCGTTGTGTGTTGTCATTGTGGTGCTGTGGTTGCAGCTGGTTGGGTTGTGTTTTGAAGGGATGTAAAGTTTTTTAAA